>NC_041345.1:5311592-5949092 GCF_004354835.1 Perca flavescens | reverse complement strand
CTGATCTTGTGTGAACTAAACGCAACATTTTTCAACTTTCTGCTAAGATATACGTGACTGTTTTACAACGGAAATGCGGGGATTATGAAATCATGCAAGACCCGCATATTTTGCGTGGAAATCTGGCCCCCGCATAAATATGCGGACTTTGGCTGATAATGCATTGAATTATGCGATCGCATAATCGCGTTTTTTTGGAGGGTCTGTTTAATGATAGGCTATTCCTAACCTGGCTCCGCCCTCCTACGTACTTCCACTCAATTTTCATTTCCCTCCAGTACTCCGTCTGGGTTTGCGGTATATATTCTTGGGTTTTCTCCAGCCAAATATTTGGCGGTCCAATCAGTGAACAGAGGGAGTGGCTGAGAACGATGACGTTGAGAACAATGACGTTGAGAACGATGACGTTGAGGACGTGCGCTAGAAAGACGCAAGCAAAGCCATTCGGTCCGTTGTGGCAACGCTGCCGAATATCCAGAAGTTAAAGCCCAAGTAAGAACAATCTTTGCTGAGTTGTGTTGGTAGCCATGATGTCATGGCCCTCCTCCCCACGGGGTTCGGGAAAAGTTAGATTTTCCAGCTCCCTCCGTTAGTGGTGAAGGAGTTGGCTAAGGCTAACGCTAGCGATGCAAATGCTAAATATAAGCCAATAGTTGTTGGTCTCCCCTCTTGTTGCACATGCGCATTACATACGTCACGACCAAACGTTAGCGATTGGTTAAGGCAGGTCCAGAGTGGCTCTGGGCACATCCAATAGTTTTAAACTTCAACAGAGTACCCGCCTTCAAGGAAGTTAACACTTGTCAACGGAGAGAGGCCAGACTCTCTGTACAAATGAAATTGTCTGGTAGGACCAGGCTAGATTATTCCATCATGTAAATACAATTTAAGATTACCACTAAAAAACAAGCTATTTGCTGTAAATAAATGATGCAGTGATGATCCCTCTCTACTTGCCAATTCCTTTCGAATGGCTTAACAAAATGCATCTGAGTATATGCCAGACATGCTGTTTTAAGATTATGTTCCTTCCTAAATTTCTAGTACAGCCCTTGTCCTCCGGTTTTGGCCTTTTAGATGCTAGCAGGCCAGGATCTGCAGTAGAAAGAGCATTTAATATCTCTGTTTACAACCCTCAGAGCAACCTACCGGAGAGCCTGATGATGATCTGTTAAAGGGTAGTCTCTCTAATCATCAGTTAAGTTTATATTTCATTTCAGCATTTAGCCAAGCATATGCTTTATATTTTTAAAACATAAGGACACAGTATGGTCACTGACTTGAAGGCACAGGGTGTTTCCACAGTTGCAGCTATATACTTGAGCAAAAAAAAATGTCGGTGTTGTTGACATATGACGTAACAAGTAGGCCTAATGCTAATGAAGGGGCAGGCAGACTGTGGAGTTTATGAGGACGATAGCAAAGGAGGGGAAAGGAAAGCAGGGGAAGAAGCATAAAATGGTGATGAAGGTGATGGATTGAAAGAGAGATGACTGGAGAGAGGGAGGAGTGGACGGATAAGCTGAGGTGTAATTCTGACCATCACGGCTGTCATGTAGAGATGAGAAATCTCAGTCTCCCTGTCATTTTCCATTGACTCTGTTATTTCACAGCATCCCATTGGTAGTATCATATTTTTTTCAAGGGCAAGACATCAACATCTCTTTTCCTCTCTTCCTTCTCTCGCTCCCTTGTCCGCCTATTGGCCTATTATTTTTTTTTTCTCTCTTGTCCAGCGTCAGAGTTGCATCATGCAGACGTTTAAAACATTGATACAGCATCGGTATAATTAGGACCCACATATCGACGGTTTCACTGCTGCCAAATATGAGTGTGCGTATGTGTTTGTAAAAAAAAACTATAAATGAAGACAGCACTTGACACAGCATTGGCATCATTGTGACCAGCTTGGAAAAAAACATTGGAAAGAGTATTAAGAGTATTAGAAACACTGGGCATGTTTCCAGTGATGATGGGAGGCTTCCAAAGTACTTAGAAAGATGCAGGTAAAATATTGAATTTAATGTTTGCTGTTGGCTCTACAGACAGAACCATGGCTCCTGCTGCACCGTAGCTCTTGTGTACTACGACAGTGTCATCAGGCGTTGTAACTGCAGGCCCAAGACCTGATTGATTTTCATTATAGCCCAGGCACCGTGTTATTAATCCTGAGTGCAAAGAACAAATACAATCCTGATCAGTACACAGATAGCAAAGATAGGTATAGTATGCCGCTGCTTCTGTAAAGCACACAGGCTTTTGTGGTGTGTTTTAATATCATAAATAAAGTGGCATGTCCTTTTGTGGTTGATGACTCTCCTGTCTTAGTTGAAAATGCAATGTAAGGTAAACTATGCCATACCTGCCAACATTTGTTTTTCAAAATCTGGGGCGGCGATGGTGCCGCTGTGTTTTAATGTGCTGGGTAATGTCATTTTTTCCGCCGTGCGCTACATTATAATCAATGGGACACACCTTACAAAAAGCGTGGGGGTTGTCGATATGACTAGGTAAGATGCATGTAAATTGTAGCGCCCAACACGGCTGAAATTTATAGCTACATTTCGAGATCAACTGCACAACTGGGTTATAGGTTGCCAGGTTGAGGTGACAATTGTATATGGTGTGTGGATTGTGTGAATAGGATGCGTTTCATACAAGATCTGGCAACTGCTCAACATTAGACAAACATATTGGTCCGATTATTTATAAAGGAGTTTGGGCCATGCAAATTACGATCCGGGTCCGGGAGATAGGGCTAAAAAAACGGGAGAAACCCGGGAAAAATGGGAGTGTTGGCAGGTATGAATTATGCCAGTGATGTGTTGTTTCTATGTTTGTGAAAGGGGAAGCAAAAAGTGGCCGGGTAGGTGTTAATCAGATACATGTTCGTTGTTTTGCATCTAGTCCCTGAAAACATGTTGTACTCTTCCAGTCTGATTTGAACTAACTGTTGCCTTTGCCTTTTGTAAAACAGAAAACTTATTTTTCGAAATAGTAAATGTGTGTTGTTCTTGGTAGGAGAACAACACACATTTACTAGTCTCATCTGTCTTATCATATGACATGTTAAGGGCCAGACACACTGACCAGACGGCCGACCCTCGGCAGAAAAGGCAGTTGGACTGATCAGTCTCCCAAGGTTGGTCAAAAAAAGTGCCTCAAAACACACCAAAGCGACGAGACATAATACGTCTCCATAACAGCAGGCGGCGCTAATCTGTATTGTTGCCCAAAAATGAAAACCAGCAGCTGATTGGACGAACGCGTCACGTGGGTATGGTTTCTCCGGAAATTCAAAGACAGACTGTCATGGCGGCTTGTTCAGAATGCAATCTCATATTGTACTAAAATAGTTCACCGAAACGTGTTTCTGAAAATATTTTAAGGGAGAAATAGGCCATGTAGTTGCTGAATCTGTCTTCATTTCAGATCAACAAAGGTCAGTTTAAAAGATTTTCGTCAGATTTTGAGAGACTCTAGTCACGCTCATTCCGCTCCCCGTTTCCGGTTTAGCACTTGACCAATCAGTTGGGTCATTTGAGGCAGAGCCCACCCCGCCAATTATACATGTCAAATTGGCCAAAATGATGGCCGATGGCCCCTCGGATGGACGACGGCACGGAACACACCGAACAGACTCGAGTCACTGACCTCGCCAGACTGTCCAACGGACGATGATCAGGCTTGGTGCGTCTCAGGCTTACACACACCATCATACAGAGTAAACCCCGATTAGCTGCTGTGGAACGCCAGTAACGTACTGTATGAAGGAATTCCTGCCTGAACTAGACACATATGGTTTAATAATCCACATTTCCTACTATTACAATAAACTATTTTGTCACAAACATTGGGAAAGGGGAAAACATGATTCAAATGCAGGCTGAAGCAACTAATCATTCTGTAATACATTCAGCAGTTGGAATTAATTCAATTTTGCATTCTGTGTCAATGCTGGAGTTCAGCAACTATAGTGTGTTTCGTTTCTGACTGCAACAACAAAGTGATCTGAATTTGGTATTACACTGACTTATTCTTCTGGCTGGCTTCTTCTGCTTGCTGAGGGTCATAGACCTGATTAAGAACCTATTTGCAATAACAAGAGTAAATAACAAAAAATATTTCTCTGCTGCAAAGTTAAAATATTTATAACGAACAGTGGGTGGAAGAACTCAGATTTTTTACTTAAGTAAAAGTAGCAATACCACGACGTGGTAGTATTGTCAACTTTTACTTAACTTGGAGTACATAACTAATAGCATCAAAATATACTTAAAGAACCACACTTGCTTTCACTTAAGTTTACACGTGGCCGGCTATTTTCATAAACGGACATTTCAACCTCTCCGTTTTCAAAAATAACATTGTGCACAGCTGTCAGTTTTCAGAAAAGTACCCGTGTATATATGCCCTCAATGCCATCAGGAGCAGCCAAACCTGTAGGTGGCAGTGTAACGAGAAGCTCAAGCCCACGGCAATCAGAATCTTTTTCTTTCTCACACCTCAAATTGTTGTTTTTTTCCTAATCCTAACCAAGTTGTTTTTATTGCCTAAAGTAACGTTACTTTTGTTTGAATTCACGTCGAGACTTTCAGAGTGTTAAAAACCGCCAAGAGGTCCTGACCAAGGTAAAGGCGACCGATTGTCAAGGAGACTCCTTTGTTTTTTTCGACGTGGGTCATTAAAATTACATTTAAAAATTTTAAGTACATACTAAGAATCAGGATAATCCCTTTGAAACACATTGCTCTGTCCACTATAGAAAGATTTGACAGTGCCACCCACAATGCAAATTTGGATTACAATAATCCCAGTCCAAAAACATCACAAAACAACCATCTCACGTCATCGTTCTGTGATCACGAAACATGCTTCCCATTGAAATACATTGCTTTAAAATTCGTAATCACCACATGAAAAAAACATTATATTGTGTCCTGTCCACGACTCAATAGATTCAATAACGTGACCTTGTCACAAACTGCCATGAGACAGGGCTGAAACAACCCAGTCTGTCTGTTACTGATAGATACTGAACACTAAGTTCTTATCCAAGTCTTTGTTCTGAAGTAAATATCAGGTTAAATGCAAAACATGGTTAACTGAGAGGAGAAAACAGCTGGAAAAAAACATTGTTTCAACTTTTTTTAGTCCTCTCTGTCTCTCTCGGTCTCCTTCTCTGTCTGTCTTTCTGTCTTTGGACTGGTATGAGAGGAAGATAAATAACCCAGCTTTTCGACCCCAAAAGGTGAGAAACGACTGCTAAGATTGGTCTCAACATATAGAAGCACTGCACTCTGCAGCCTGTCGCAACAAGTTTGTGTGTATTATTGGCCCTCATTTATCAACCTAACGTAGAAACCAGCGCAGATATGAGCGCAGAAATCTTCTTACGACAGGCTTCACGTGGGATTCATGAAACGTTCGTATCACACCAATCAGAGCGTAAGAATGGTCGTACATTGATAAATGCGGCGGCTTGAAACGGTCGTCATTTAAATATCACGCCCCAATATATTCTGGGTTTTGAGGCCTCGCCCCTACAATTTACGACATGGTGGGACGTAATCCGGCTGAGAAGCGGAACTTTTCAGAGGTGGAGATTGAAACCCTGATATCTCAGGTTCATTTGCACTAACGTGTGTACTATTTGGTAAAACTGGTATTAAAGGCTGTAGAAAGAATGCGGGATGAAAAGAGATCACTGATGCGGTCAACAGTGTTGCCGTAGTAAATCGGACTCCAGCTAAAGTTTAGCCTATTTAATTTATACGTCCTTGACACATTTTCTATAGTCCTAATAGTAATATACAGGCTTCTATTGCAATCTATTAGGCCTACATGTAGGTGTACCTATAATTAAATAAACACACGGTAGCGGAGTTTATGCAGTGTCTTTTATTTTACTCGTGTTCGTCGGAACGAGGCAACAGCTGAGGGAGAGTGTGTCCTCCGCCCCCCCCCCGTGCTGGACCCGGTCTCCTGACAGCAGAGGGGCTGGAAAACCAAGCCAAAATAACTTGGTCAATGGCAGAAATAAATCATTCACTTGAAAGAGAAACAAAAACCTGAAGAATAAATAAAAATGTTCTGCATCGTCCTGTTTCCTGTATTGAATATCATTGCCAAACATAACACTATAGGCTACCTTTTAAAAGTGAGGAATAATATCCTGTCTCCTTCATATAGCCCTCAGTTGGGGCTGTTCTGGACACTGCTCTCTGGGCATCGGGTCATCTGGCTCCATCGCTACATTTATGGCACTGTGTTTTCCTGTGCGATGTTGTGCAGAACCCCACAGGCTAAAACAATGTTGCAGACCGGCGCATAGAGGTCTTCTAAAAGAGCCAGATCTGCCATTGCTGATACGTGATCAACTGATGACTTCTGCTTCTCCTGTTAAACTGATTATATGCTGCACCGCAAGTCCACACTGACTCGAAAACTTGCGTACACGAGTTCAGACCAGACGTGAAATTTGATCGCAGCCTACGCTCACGTCCAAATTGATAAATGCCGAGCTTTGCGTAGGAATTGGCGTACGTCCGTCGTACGCCTGTTTTAGGTCGTACGCACGTTTCATAAATGAGGGCCATTGTGTGTATAGGTGAGTATGTGTGTGCTTAGTGTTGGTTGGTTTTGTAAATGTGTATGTGTAAAAATGTCTATACAAATGCTACCATTATGAATGATATTCGTTGAAAAAACACGTCCATTAATTGGATTATTAGATGAAGTTTCTATATATCGTACTGACTACATTCTGCACAGTGTACGTTCTCCTGTTATGCAAAAAAAGAAACTTTGGAAAAGAAATGGGGCTAAGTGGAAGAGAGAAAAAGGAGTGATGCAGAAGAAAGGATCAAGAGTGAAAAGGAAGGATGATAGAGACAAAGAGAGACCAATGGGGAATGAGACACACACAAGCATAAGCAAACAGAACACGAGGATGATGGTAAGGGATGAAAATAGAGAGCAAAGTAAAGAAGTGAATTCCTCCTCTTGTACCATCCAGCTCCCCCTTCTGAGTTTCCCCTCATCCACACTCTTGTTTCATCTCCATCCCTGCACAATGCTGGAGATGTAATCCACAGTTTGGGCGATGCTAGCTAGCAGGTAATTATTTTGACTATAAAGAAGAAATGGGGAGAGATGGAAGGATAGCGAGGCATGGTGAAAGCTGGAAGGAAGAGAAAAGGGGGGAGATGAATGTCAAAGGGGATGGATATTTTTCTCTGTTTTAATCACTGTGTTAGTAAGTTTAAGCGTTCCTGTAGGTGCAATGGTGTTTACAGATACGAGCTGAGAGGTGATTACTGAAAAAGCAAAGAGGATGAGAGGGGAAGGATGATAAAGAGAACAAGAGAGGGAGAAAAATACTCACACACTCACATGCAACAAAACATATTGGTTGAGGTCTGTTACTAATAACCTGTAAAAATGATTGTGTACACTGTGGTAAATAAGAACTGTATTTCCCTTATTATCAACAGTGCTGTCATGATGTGCAAATATGATGATGAGAACAGTGATAAAACGTGTTAGAAGATTACTACAGAGAGCAGTTAGCGAGGGATGATACAGACTTTGTAATAATAATCAGTTAACTCCATGTGTACTTGTCTTGATATTATGTCTAATTTGTACATTTGTATTTTTGTATATTATGTTGATATGTGCCTATATGTATATTGTTGTCTCCATTGTACAGTATGTTACTACTACGAGTCTACTTGTTGAATGTATAGTTAAGACCTACCAAAGTTTAATTCCTTGTGTATGTAAGTATACTTGGCCAATACAACTGATTCTGATTATGATTATGAAGGCCTTGTCACACCAGCATTTTCAATTTTGCATCAAAATCAGTTTATTTCAATGGATCAGTGCCAATCTGTGCACATGTGTCAAGTCAAATTCAACTTTGGTGTACCTTGACACACATGTTTGTGCCATTGACCAATAGCTGTGTTGACAGTGCGGCCTTTTAAGGGAACGCAAAACCAGTGAGCCCAAAATAGAGGAAGCTAATGCAGCTTAGGTGTGTTACACCATCCACTTTTATTTAATCTCCTCTGTAGTGGTCGAAATAAGAGGAATGGTTGGCAGACAGTTAAGAGCAGTGTTGGGGAGTAACGGAATACATGTAATGGCGTTACGTATTCAGAATACAAATTATGAGTAACTGTATTCCGTTACAGTTACAATTTAAATAGTTGGTATTTAGAATACAGTTACATTGTTGAAATCAATGGATTACTTGACGATACTTCTCTGTTTCACGAGTTTATTCACTCTGAATAAAAGGAAACTCTCGCATTTTCCAGAAGCCCCGATATGAAATTGAAAAAATTAGCTCCGTCATCACTCACAATGGAGTCGGAACCGGCACGACAGAGCCAGGGCAGGAATAAGTTTCTATCTTGGAAATTCAAACAGCATTTCACATTAAAGAAAGAACAGGGAGAACGAAATATAAATGTGCAGTGCAGCCTCTGCTTGCCAGCAACCAGCCTTCTTTCAGCTCCAAATTACTCCACCTCCAACCTGAAGAAGCCTCTTAAAGTAAGTTATTTTTTTAATTAGCCAAGGGTAGTCGTCTGCTGTAGTTTTACTGTTCACCTTGCTATTTTAACATTGACGTGCGACTTTCCATTCTCCTATACGTATACGTGCTGATTTACTAGCTCCAGAGCCGTTTAAAGACTGACAGCCCCGTTTGACATGCTAGCTAAAGTTAGCTAGAATTAGCTCGTGGTAGCTTAGACCGCGGTTAGATTTTTGTAGTATGCAGTTCGGGACTACCAATACAAAAATCTATCTGCTTGTTCAGGTACACATTCAGCCAATTGGGAAGGAAAGAACACACCATAATATGCCTGTTTAGTAAGCTGGATGGGATGGTCGCATTCCTACACTTATAAAACGCAATTCAATGTAGAAGTAATCCTGAAGTAATCCAAGTATTCAGAATACGTTACTCAGATTGAGTAACGTAACGGAATACATTACAAATTACATTTGTGGGCATGTATTCTGTATTCTGTAACGAAATACGTTTTGAAAGTATCCTTCCCAACACTGGTTAAGAGTCAATGGTACAAATACTTCTTTTGAATAAACTGCACACTTATTGATCCATTAACAACCAAGCTAACATATTTGCTGTCAGTTAGCAGGTTTGTTAGCTTGGAGAGCTTTAATCCCTCTTCAGTAACTTTTGATAGATTGAAATGATGTACAATCCTGAGAACAAAATACGTGGGGTGTAAAAAGTACAGAGAAAATTAAAAGACTCTTGGTGAGCTATTTCGACTGACTGGCGCTATTGTGTTGACAGCTAGCTAGCGCGTTGGTGGCTAGCTTGTCAGCTACTGTAGCTCACCAGCTAGCCTACATCACCAAGCTTCTACCACGTGAGGACGTGTGTAAATTATTTACACATGCTATTAGGTAATGATGAAATAATTGCTAACCTTTTTAGATTTATATTTCTCTATTTACATGATTAACTGAGTAAATGATTACCCATTTCTTATACATTAGGCTATAATAGTCTATGTATTTACAGCGTTATATCGGCTATCCTAACCTTACTGTTACTACTCGAGGTCAATGCCTAACCTCAACCAATCGGGCTGCTTCGTAGGGCGGGTCTTGCCTAGAACTACAGTGGGATTCATAGAAACGCGTATTTACAAACCATTAGAAATACAGTAACAAAAAGTTTGTTGTGAGCTAATTTACAGTTACATGTACACAAATAATTATTTTTTCTATGCATTATTTGGGCAATAGGCTACTTGATACTTTACTTGCTTCGGGTAACAGCAATTCTACCAGAGTAAAATGTTTCAGTATTCTTCTTTCCTCTGACAGAAAGATATTAAAAGATGAAAAGGAAATAGAAGGTTGAAGGGCAGATTGCAAAGAAATGAGGATAGGCTACGCATTATAGCTGAGAATGGTATGGAGATGAATAGACATCAGATAAACCAGAGCATAGATAGATAGATAGATAGATAGATAGATAGATAGATATGAAAGTTGAGTCAGTGGTGAGATAGAGGTGCAAGAGAAAGACAGATGACCAGCTACAATACACAGGGAGTGATAATGCTACTGTGCACGCTCCAGCAAACAGCTACATGTAAGCAGTGGATTTTCTGTCAGGGCGACTTGGAACGAGCGTCAATCCACACTGGGACAAGACCATTACCAGGATCACTGGAGTGAAAATGGAGCCCATGTTGGACGGCCTGTTCCCAACCTCCATGTACACAATCTTACACAGCCACAGAGAGGCTCACAGACACACAATGTAACACACACAGCCAGTTCTGAGGAGTTATCAAAACATTGTTAGACTAAATATATAGACAAGAAAACATACACACACTTTAACAATGGAGCCTCCCACAATCCTCCTACAGTGCCTTCAAATTACAAAGTCAAAAGTAACGCAGATCCTTCTTCACATCCCAAAGCCCTGCTTAAAAAATAAACCTCTCATTATGAAGTCATCACACTTCATTTATCTATATTTTGCCTTCTTTAAAATGGCATATGGTGTTTTAGCTACTTATCTTATGGTAAATATCTGGTCATTTGGGTGATAAAAATCTAATATAAATATCACGCACGGAAGAAGTAGGATGACGAAGAATGAGAGTCATGACTTTTTGGATGCTTTTTTGGCTGCTTTGGCAAGTAACTAAATTAAAGTAGGAGAGGAGAGGAGACGAGGAGGCATTTGATAATGTAAGTAGCTGTTGTGCCTCGAATAAAAAATACTTTGAGCAGTGAAAATGACAATTTTCACTATGCTAGATGTTCCTCCACACAGGTTTTTCATTTAATTACAGAAACCTATATTATGAATTTTATGCAAACATTCATTCAAATCTATAAAACCTTCCAATTGCTTAATTTGGCATTCACAAAAATCACATTAACTGGACCTGATATAGACAGGCATTAGTCTTATGTCCCATCTTCTTTTTCATCTTTACTGTATACCATTATGCATGCAACTAGCAGTGGGAAAGGACTAAATGTTATTCAGCTTTTGAAATATAATGTACTTAATGAGAGCAATTCACCACACTTAAGATAAAGTGCATACATTCTGTACAAGTATTAGTATTTTGAGGATGTTTTGTTATACTTTATATCTTTTCATTAATGCTCTTATATCTTATGTAAAGCACTGTGAATTGCCTAAACTTAAAACCTGCCTTCAACATTTTTAATGTACTTTTTAATGTTTAATGTCTTCGCTTTATTAATATGCATAATGTTCACACAGGGATTTCTGTATGAAAATGCGAACTCTCATGTCATTTTGTCTTTAAATCTGACCATCTGCCATGCACACTTTTCAGCCTGATATCTGCCGCTTGTTTTATACATGAGACCCCTGAAGAGAATGAGAGAAAGGAGAAGATGAGGTGAAGAAACAAGGGAAGAAATAATAGGATACAGTATTTGAAATGGGGAGACTGGGGGAAGGAAAAAGCAATAGGGGGGGAGGCATTGGATAGAAAATGTGTTGTGGAGCCACTGCAGCAACAGTTGAGCTGAGGAACTTCAGGGCTCTGCAGCAATCTGTCTCTCTGAGCTTTGCTGCACTGGGGTGTGGTGTGGAGTTATAATCATAACACAACTGAAACAACTGCCTCTATTGGACATGCATGTGAGAAGACAAACCCCTGTCCATATACACAGAAATACAATGCATGCATACACCCCGGGTGGAGGAAGTGTTGAGATCTTTTAAATAAGTAGAAGTACCTAATTGTGAAAAAAAGAAGAAAAAAAAAATCCAATGCAAGACTTCAGCTCAATTTTAAGTAGAAGTTGTTATGACAGAGGCACACTTTCCCCACCCAGATTTATCCTGTCGGTCTGGGGATTGAACCGTCGACTTCCCGGTCACAAGCATTTGATTGTGTCTGATTATTATCATATTTGCATTAACTGTATATTTTCTTATTGACTCTACAGAATATTTTCTTAAATATTGATTAGTCATAACAACAAGATGTGTAGGTCAAGACAACAACTACGAACCAATCACATTTCTGTTGCAGCAGTGTACTTGTGTGAATACCATGAATAGCAACAAAGTGTTTGGACCAGGAATGCATTGCTTGGATTAAATAAACTAGTTTGGTCTGATCTTCAGGAAGGATAAATCATGCATCCTCCACTGCAGCGCTGCCTCTCTGAGCTGTTTACGTCAAGTGTGCTGGTAGAAACATTTTAAACCCTTTATTTGGATGTAGGAGTTCCAACAAGTAAAACGCGTAGAAGAACATTTTAGGCAGGTGCATGAAAGCCAGCAGTCGGCTATAAGAGCAAAGTGTGTTTTAGTGCTGAAAATATGTGTTTTAATCACTTTTACAGTCCAACTACCAAATATCACTTGGGCCTCAGAGTGGGTTTTGAGGAGCAGAGATAGTGGTGAAGTGAAGCATAAAGTGAAGTCCGTAATAAAATGTTTAACACATAAAAAAAAAGGTCCGGGTTGAAAATATTCGCAATTATACATTCTTCCCTAAATGTGCACAGGGGCTAACAAAAGCCTCATTGTTTATTTGAGTGCACTTTGGGAGGGGTCAAAGTCTATTTTTTATACTGCTGCAGCATCAAAGAGTTTATTTTGGGTCCAGATTAAGCATGGAGGAGGAGGAGGACGTGAGCTCAACAAGCCTCGCTGCTCTACTAAAACACAAGCTCTTATTAATGCAAGGTGACAATAGAGGTGAAATCAGCACTGACGCCTGAAGACCTGTTTTACATCAACAATGAGTTTCTTTGTAAAGTCAATTTGAAGAATAGTTCGATCCGTTTTATGTCATTTCCTTTATTTTTATTTTTTTTATTGATATTTTAATTAGTTTGTTTTGCTCATGGTACCTAAAAACCTTTGATTCTAAATGAAAAAGCAACTAAACTCCACATCATCGGTTTATTCCACCCCCGACGGGCCTCGGCACATTTTGGACTGCACCCCATGCTATAAAATGTTAGCTTCATGTGGCCACTGCCGTAACCGTTTGAGGAAAGCAGAGCTGTGTGCACATGTTTATCTCTTGGCTCTGAACACCTGTCACAGGCGATGATGGAAAGCGCCATTGAGGCTGAACAGTAAAGGAAATAGGAAGCACTGTTGATGAAGCACAATACTAATACAGCAGAGGAATAGAATGGCCGATGGAAATGGTTGTTTGGGTCATTCAATTGCTTGTGCCCTTGAACACAGCTCTTCAGTGGAATAACTTATAATAAGTGGTACAATGTTATTAGTAGGTGTGTGTGTGTGTGTGTGTGTGTGTGTGTGTGTGTGTGTGTGTGTGTTTTTGTGTAGTTACAGATATAGGTATCAAGTGGTCACTTGTTCCACAAAACAAAAACACAAAGGACACTTGAGCTGCGTGGTAATATTCCAAACATCATCAGTGGAGCTAACAAGGTCCCTGATGAAGGTAAATACTTGGTATGAGTAATCCTTCTTTGTCAGCACTTGTCTTTACATAACACACTTAAAGGATTAGTTATGTGATCGTATGACAGTTTTTCCTTTAAAAATACCTTTCTCCATCAACTTGGACCATCGTTGTGGAGAAAATTATTTTGTTCGATGACAGAATGGTGGAATGCATCTCTACATTCACTCAAATTACAAGGTGCTTGTACTTTACTTGAGTATTTCCATTGTGTGCACATTTAATCTTCCACTTCCCTACATCTCAGAGGCCAACATTGCAGCAGTCATATTTATACAGAAACATAATATACTGTATAACAGTAAAACACTGCAGAGAATATTTAACTAAACAATAGGCTACTTTTACCTTTGATAGGTTAAGTAAAATTAACTGATTTGACTTCAATACTTTACTTAAAGGAGCTATAATCGTTATCCAGAAAAAAAGTAGTCTGGGATTGCCTCCACACGGCTCTCATAGACCATTCCCCAACTCAATAAATACCGACGTTTGTCACGTCGATCAGCGTCAGATACCGACGCACAAGGTTCTCACATGCACAAACATGGACGAGCGGCAGAACCATATCAAAACAAAGAACAGAGTAGCTCAGATTGCAACACACACAGAGGGACGTCATTCTCTGCTCCGGATGCCATTACTTGTCTATATCTTCACATAGCACTCATTTGTTTACTGCTCTATTAATGTTCGGTATATCAAGTACAGCCTTGTACAGGCTCATATACAGCCCCTTTAAGTAAGGTTTTGAATGCAGGACTTTTATTTGTAGTCAAGCTACTTCCACAGTGTGGTATTGCTAATTTTCTTTAAGTAAAGGATCTGAATACTTCTTTCACCACTGCTTATATAATATATAATATATATATTTCCTTGACGTTGCACTTCCGGGATTGCTCCCGTGCCGCAGGAAAATCTGCCGGATGCATGTATTTTTCATTTCCTTCCACTTTCTTTGTGTTGGGATTTTAAATTTGGTGGATTCATGAGGACTATGGTTGGCTGCTCCTCTCTGCAGGCTAAATCCAGACAGTGATCGTGCTAGACTATCTGTCCAAATCGGAGATTTCTCTTGCACGACCATTTTGCAGCGGCTCTGTGCGGAGCTTAGCGCCGCCCATGACGATTCTGATTGGTTTAAAGAAATGCCATTAAACCAGAGCACGTTTTCCTCCCATGCTAACCAGACCCTCTTTCAAAGCACTTTGGAGGAGGGTCCGGCAAAGCGAGACTAATATATATAGTGTGTGTGTGTGTGTGTGTGTGTGTGTAATACATTTACTAGTATTTATTGTAGTATTGTTTGTTCATTGTTCTATTGACATTATGTATGCTGTTGGCTAGCAATTATGGTTTTAATGTCTTAATGCACCGGTAGCTGTGTTTTCAGTAATGCTGTACAAGCATTTTTTTTTTTTTTTTAAATAGATTTTATGAAGGTTGATGTGCCAAATATTTATTGGCCACCACCTTACAGTAATGTCACTGGCACTGATTATTAGATCCACGGTGTGTGTGGAACGGACATCGCTGCTCTGTGCTATTTGGCACCTTGTCTACATGATTTCTACAGATTTCCCCTCAATTATGCAAAATGACAGCTTTAAACATTTTGGGTAATATAAACAAGTACTTGAAAGGCCTTTGTGTATGTCCTCTTCTTTTTTTCCTGTCTTACTGTATCCACTCTTCGCCTTCAGTGAAACTGCAGTCCATAATATGATGAGCTGAGCGGTCGTTAACTTAAATAAGAAAACTTGATATTGCATATTAATTCCCACAGCTGAATCACATATCAAAAGATATGATTCATTTTTAATTTTGCTTTGCAGCAGTTTCCACACAACACACACAGCAGCAGCAGCAGACAGACTGACAGCAAAACAAAAACACAAACAGACGCTTGGGAGGTGAGAAGCAGTGGAATGGATGGGACACAGAGGGGGGCACCGTACAGTATAATGAGTGGTTTGTGTGTGTGTGTGTGTGTGTGTGTGTGTGTGTGTGCGTGTGTGTGTGCGTGCTATAAATCATTGCACTGCTGCCTGTTGTGATTGCCTGACCTAGTGTTTCAGCACATTACCATCTTAACAGCTCTGTGGTTGGATTCATTTGTTGAGTGCACACACACGCACAAGGCACAAACACACACACGTGTGCACACAGACTCATGTACACAAACACACACGTTTAGACACAGACCCATTGCACTGTCTCGCTCACAGCTGGGTGAAAGTGTCTCACTGTCAAATGTATGCAGGCTGAGAATGAATTTTAAAATGGGGAAAACAATTTCACCAAGGCTCATCCAGTCTGCACAGAAACATCAACCATTGTTTTGTCACTCACTCACTCAGACAATACCGAAATTCATGACATCATATTTTATAATTGGGGTCTAAAACTCAATGCATTTATTTATTTTTTTTGGTCATTTACATTTTTGGCAATTTTATTTAGTCTTTTCGGGGTTCTTTTATTCCCAACAACTTGAAACCAGCTCAAACTGAGACAGTTTCTGTTTCTATTCTTTCTGCTATTCTCTTTCCTCTCATTTTCTGTTTGTCTCAGTGCACACATAAAATTAAGTCATACAACTTGAGATAGGGATACTTTATTTTTTTTTTTATTAAAGTGACTATACCTATATAACTTTTACACGTTTCTGAATATAATGTTCCATCTGATTATCATAAATTACCTGTAACAGCAAATGAGACTAAGAGTGAAAAGAACGCTAGTTTCATATAGTTTTTATTAATGCCTCTGCCCGGGTCCGATTTTTCCCGTGAAGTCACAAAATGATTTGCGGCAGGTAGACGGCGCTACAGAGCACACATTCTGACGGGTCACAGATTTCGGCATAACACCGGAAAAGCCTGTGTAAGTGTATTCAGCTGGGTAAAAGGTAGCAGGAGATTTCTTTAAACAGGTCTAATTGTATTTTAATATTATTTGAGAAGTTATCTGTTGTAGTTATGGCTCATACTGGGGCAGGTCCATCATGGAAAAATAGGAAATTAAACGAAGAACAACTAAAATCTAAAAGGGAAAGTGAAAGACGATGGCTCTCAACAGATGGAGACAATTAGGGGATTGTAAATGATTCAAAAACGTCCCCGAATTGGCCCTCGGGTATGTAATATGTCTATTTCATTCATAAAATAACTTTACAATGCACGATGTGGTTGTAAGTAGCCTAGATTAAACGAAGTCCTCCTTCCATTTAGCGTGGACGTTTTCCTTTTAGTCTGTGTTTGTGTTGGCCTACTATATACTATTTCCTACTATTCCCTTGTCCCCCTGTAGTTGTGTAAAGCGTCCGTGGGTTTCATGAAACACGCTATATTAATCTAAAAGTTATTACTACGTTGGTTGCTACAACAATCTCTTAATGCTTTGGCTCGTGACACAGTGAGAGTGATAATGTTACCCGGTTTATCTCACGAGACATCCAAAGTAGACTAAGTTACCGTATGCAACACTTGAAATGCAACAATGCATCTGTAACGTATCCTCTTATTGTAAATGAATGATTTTCTGTCTGAGCAAAATATTCATCGTGACTATATGACCTCCCGGTAATGCTAACTCAGTAATACAGTGGGCAATACAGAAATGTAAAGAAAAGACCTTTAACGACGGCATGTGTGGTAAAAACACTACTGCTTTTGTCCAAAGCGGCCGCTAGAATCAACACAAACTGAAAGTTCCATATAGCCACTTTAAATTGAAACATCTTCCACTCGGTTTGCTTTGTCAGTTTGCTTCCACTTGTGTCTTTTCCCTGACTTTGTGTGCAAGGTGCTGCCTCTAAAATGTGTGTTTGGCCTGAACACGCTATACTGTCAGGGAGATTGTGCTGAGTCAATTTAGTTTTTCTTGAAAGACAATTATGATGGGAATAAATTAGAGAAATATGACCTGGGGAGCAAATACTGTATTAATGATTAATGGATAAACTGATTATCTCTAAGCACTAACCAGGATACATCTTCCAACAACTGGTCAGAAAACCCTTTCATGCACCTTGAAATAGTAGTTTTCTAATAAGATTGAGCATCGACAACCACATTATTTTAAACACCATCCCAGTTCAATCCTAAAAGAAGCAGAGACTCAAGAATATTCCAAAGGTGTTAAAACAAGCCCTAGAGAGAGAGAGAAAAAAAAGAAAGACTCGCTCAGACGATCATTATCCATTTAGCATGGCCACAGCTCTCAACGGAAAATCAGCGGAATTACAACAGCTAAGGCCTTCACTCATCAGCGCCTCCTTCTCTCTTGTGTACCTTTTCCCCCTATGCTCCAGCGGACTGTCCTTTACAGGCTCCTTTATCACTAGGCTCTGGTCACATCCATGCAGGGGTTAGATTTGTCGTTATCGTCTTTGTTTTTCCGAACATAGCCTTCTACCGTACTGTCTCTCCTTATTTCTCACATTCTTATTTTGCTTTGTGGTTGGCACTGACCCTTTTTCCGTCCTGAGTTAAGAGACACTTCCTTGGGATTATTCCATTGTGGTACAAAAAAGAGGCACATTTGCAACAATTCAGCTTTTGTCACAGTAACTGTGCTTTTGCATTAATGCTAAATGTGAATTATTGCAATGCCTGCAGTAGGGCACATTGGCAACCCACCAAAAACGCAATTCTTTGGGAATACTGAAAAAGTTTAAAACCATTTAGTCTTATAGGCAACATGTCCTCATGTCAAAATTGTACAAGTGGTACAAAAAATATTGAGATCCTTTATTTAAGTAAAAATATACAGTAGAATAATATTTTACAAGTAAAAGTCCTGCATTCATAAATACAAGAAAGAATTTGCAGCAATTTCTTTACTTGACTTTAAAGAGGACTGGAAAATAATGATTCTATTATCCTATCTTATTTATTTACAATCGGTAAAAAAACCTGTTTTCATCCAGGAAGGTCAAAGTAAATGGTCAAGTGAGCAGAGTTTCAGTGTCTTGCTCCAGGACACTTCAGCAGGACAGATGCTTGCCAGCTGATTGGAGGCATACCCATGTCACTTCTGAGAAACTTCAAACAAAAATGCTGAATCTCTTGTGACATTATGACCTGCATGTGATGAAGGCAGCCAACCAGAGTTCAGAAATATCTCCCAAACCACCCCTGAATTCAAGAATAAAGCCTCACATGTAACTGTTTGATTCAGGGAGGAAAATGTGCCAAGAGCTGCCATCTTTCATCATGTTATGGGTGGCTCATTGCAGTATAACACTAATGAGTGCTGATGTCCACCGCTATCCTTTTCTTCCTGCTCTTCTCATCCTCCCCTGGAAGGATGAGAGGGGATCCGGTAATGACAAGATTTTAAAGGAGCCTCCTTGGTCCGACTCTTAACACCCGATAGGCTGGCCGGTCACACCCAACACACACACTGTCTCCCTCTCTCCCTTTCCTCCTCACACACACAAACAGAAATCCCTGTTCTCTGTATTAGAATTAGCCATCGGCTGCTCTCCAGTCAGATCCGCTCAATATTCCACCCTTCCAAAAAAACACCCTCTCTCTTCTCGTTGTTCACTGGAGGCCGCACATTGCCACAGTCATAGTTGTGTCACAGCAATCAATCACCCATCAATGTGAAACGGCTACACCGATACAGAGATAATACAACAACTGCACTGTAATTCCCCCCCAATAATTTTTTCTATCCATTCTGTACGTGACTGACAGTGTTGGGCAGCAATGTATTACTGTCACCTTTTCAGTAATGAGCAGTGTAAGGACATTTACCAATATTTGAAATTTAACAAATACATAACAGTTATTTATCCCAGTAACACTCAAATACTTTGAAATGGCTTGTGGCTTGTTCGTTATCTTGCTGGGAGTTTTATGGAGAGTTGATCTCAGTTTAGTTTCTGCATTCAGATGAGGAAATGTGCCTCCCACTAAAGTGGTCTCATTTACATGCTAAAGTTAGCTACCAGCAAATCTAAAAATAAGCTTTTGAGTTGTTGTTGTTGTTGTTGTGGCTGAGTAACAAGAGTACTGTAACAAGTAATGCAACTACTTATTTTTGTAGTGGCGTAATTAGTAAAGCAATGTAATTACTTTTTCTCATAAGTAATATGTCATGTGTAATTGATAACAGTTTTAAAGTAAGTTATGTTTTTCTCTGTCATTTTTCCCAAAATGATACCATTGATCCTTGACCACTGTTGCTATTGAGAAGAAGACGTGAGACGCAATTAAAAGCAATAGCCAATTTAAAACGGCACCATAGTTTCTGAATTCATCCAAAATTGACATTGAATTTGTGTAATCAGCAGACTGTATTGTCAGTTTTCTCAACAGAAATCTTCAGCTTTCACCCGGCGTTAGCGGCGCCCTGTAACAGAATTTTAAATTGTGTGATTGGATGTTTCTTACCAAAATGAGACCTTACTCCCCAAAACCATAGGCACCCAACATAGCTCTTAATAAGCTGCTCTATAAGTTGGTCTGAAATGTCTTGAATGACTCTAAACATTTAGATGAGACCTGGAATAGAAAGCTTGGTACACATGCTTTTAAATTAGCTGATTGATGCAAAAGCAACAAGGACTATTTTCCTTCTGAAAATAATCATCCATCCATCCATCCATCCATCCATCCATCCATCCATCCATCATCCCTTCCAGATAATCTTATGAAACTAAATGCATCAATATCATAATGATTTTTGGAGACATCATCATCATCATCATCATCATTACTTATTTCACTGCTCATTATCAACACATCTATCATCTACCCATTAATCATCGCTCCCTTCTGTGCCCCAAATCATCCATCCACCCTTCCACCCATGTTTTTCAGTTCATACCTGGAGTTGGTCATATCCGTCTGTCCTCCTTGACTCTTCTCCAGCCCGAGCTTGGTGAAAATCCCGACCAACACCATGATGGCCACCACTCCACAGATAATATACACGATCATGTGGGTCCGATCCTTGTCCGGTTCCTCTTGGACCTCTGTGACGGTTGCCGCTGGCCCCCCGGTGTTTGCCCAGACGGGTGTGTCATAGTTGGAACAGGAAGTCTGGTCCAAACTGTGGATTTTGAACTGGCAGCAGAAGCGATAGAAGCAGGAGCCACAACAGAACAGGTAAATACCTGCATTACAGTTGAAGGGCGGGTCCCACTGGCCCATGACGTCGTAGTAACCCCAGCAACGGTTACCGCTAGTTGGAGCTGTTTTGTCCTCTGGGGGGGCATCTGGTGTGGGTGTTGCAAGCGCGGCCTCTGGTATCATAGAAGGGTCGGTTGTCTCGTTGTTGGAAAAGAACTGGGCCAAAGCCTGACCTGACTGCCAAGAGTTCAGTCCGCCCAGAGAGGTCAACCCTAGGAAAATGGCCAGGGAGAAGCTTACCAAGAGTGGATGCACGAAGGTGGCCATCTTGGACTTACTCCAGTATCTTGTGGTGGCTCGGTGCTGATGTGTATTTTAATGATAGTAAAGCTCCTATGTTTAAAAAACAACAACAAATACACAGAAAGTTAAATATCCTTCTTGTCCAGAGCTTTTCATTTCCATACATAGTACTGTAACTGAATG
Source organism: Perca flavescens (assembly GCF_004354835.1). Taxonomy (NCBI): domain Eukaryota; kingdom Metazoa; phylum Chordata; class Actinopteri; order Perciformes; family Percidae; genus Perca; species Perca flavescens. The sequence continues at coordinate 5,928,004 of NC_041345.1, read as the reverse complement.
AATCTGTGCGCTTTTTAAGATTAGAAATCATTGAGATAACAGTTTTGATAAATTGAGGGGGTTAGCCCTATATGCTAGGGGTGGGGGAATCGATACAACATAGTATCACGATATTTTTCGTGGCAATACTGTATCGATACACAGACGCCAAGTATCAATCTTTTATGATATATGTGTTGGTCAGTCTGTCTGCTTGACAATCCCAATTTGCAGCAATACAACTGAAGTGAGATGAACAGACAGAGAAATGTATCTTTTTAGATAAAACAGATGTTGACAAAATTTTCCTTTGGGGACATCATTTGAAATTGGGAAAAATTTGAAGTTGGAAAAAAGGTAATACATTGCAATACATCGCAGAATATTGCAATATGTCTAAAATCGCAATAATATCGTATCGTGACAGAAGTATCGTGATGATATCGTATCGTGAGGCCTCTGGTGATTCCCACCCCTACTATGTGCATGCCTGGAAAAATAAATAAAGTAGCATTCAATTAGCGTTGTGGCAAGTTATTACTGCACACGGTTACAGAACATGGAATTGACGTCAAGGGGCAGAGGAACAAGTGAGTGAAAGAAATCAATCTCACATCTTAACAGGAGTGAATGAGTCCCTTGTGAGCAGGCACTCATATGCACAGACGCATCACAGTCCCTGGCAGATCTGTCCTATGTGTGTAGGTGTGTGTTTATCAAAGCAGATAAAAAACAAATCAGGATTTTGTCACCTTTCAGAAAGCCATATGTCATCAGCAGACAGCAGAGGCGGTTGTAGACAAATCCAAATCCTGGTGGCTTGGAGGAAATGTAGTTCAGGAGGGTGTGTTACCTACGAATGAACTTGCCTCTGGCATTTCTTGCATTAAGCTCCCCTGCTGAGTGGCTGGATAATCCGTGAAAAGTGAGAACTCTTGGTTCCTGACGGCACTTGCAGAAAAAGAAGGCAGATTCCTCTCAAACTTGAAGATAGTCACGGGCTCCCACATGAAAGGCTTTTCACTTCGGAGACGGACTCATATTCCTGAGTGGATAACAACTGTAATGCTCAACGCTGGAGTCAAATCAGTTCTGATGTCCTAGGACAAAAAAACTCTGACCAGAGTGCTGCGTTTTCCTCTGGAGTTGTCAGTCTCTCAGAGCTTAACTCGAGTCTATCATCACCCTTCTCTCAATGTTGCTTTTCAAAAGAAGGTTTTTTATTTTTGTGGTGGGCATCTTTTTCGCTGCCACCTTGCTCCACGTTGGTGAACGTTACTCCCTCCTTGAGATGTGTGGATCCAGTCTTTTAGGAGTGATATTAAATATTGAGCTTTTATTTTGTAAAGCTTGTGTAGGATATCTCCTTCCTATTTCCAACCAAAGACCCAACAGGTAACAACAGCTGTGCAATATTCTTTAAAACATTACTCCAGGCTCTCGTCAAGCTGAAATCCTTGATTACAGTCCAAAAGCTCTTGCACCTGAGGCGTGTTTTCTCTCACTCACTCACACACACTCACACACACATACACTCATTCACAAACAGCTCAAATCCCCCTTGTGACAGTGCTCTGTCAGTGTCAGTCTGTAGCTTTTAAGCGACACACAAGGAGTCCAATGGCTTTTGTTCTGGCCGTGTGCAGGACTCCTGTTGCTGCGTGCTCACTCCACTGGAACTCCTCCTCTCCGTGGATCCCAGGGTCTCTAACAGACCCAGGACACCAGCTGTGTGCTCTGTCTGTCAGCCTGCTCAGTCCTGCCCTACAAGTGCAAAGACTAAACGGGATAGGAGGCGAAAGAGAGAGGGGAGGGGGGGCTGGTGTTGTGATACTGAATCTGTGATCTTAATGTCTTAGCGTTGCTGCATCCAAGACTCAAGAGAAGCTGTAAAAAAAAAAGATGCTGGAATACTTGACCAGAGTGGAGTGTCACACATAACGGATTGTGGCTTCAAAGGGTTTTTGTCTCTCCTTCCTTGGCTTGCTTTTGGCTCAGCTTTTGACCATGCCTCTTTGTTTAAACTCTCCCTCTATCCTCGGTTTGATATTTCTTTTGCCTCTTTTTGCTCCCTCACAACTTACCTCACTCTTTCTTCTCAGCCCGAGCAGGGCTGTACGGGCTTTTGTCGTTGCTGAGGAAATATCAGCGAGTGGGTGAGAGAGCCGGTGGACTGCCCTCTGCACTTTTAGTGTCGCACTTGTGCAAGCCTCACTGGAATAATGCTCCCCCAGCCCATACGGACGACAGAGACAAGTGGAGATGCGACAGCCAAACGTGGCAATGAGGGAAGATCAAAAAATATCCCGTTTTCAAAAGAAGCCCCCTTTGGAAATATAGGACTGTCTACAGCAGAAACTCTTTGTTGTTTAACAACTCAGTTGCCTTTTTTTTTTCTCCAAATTTGCATCAATGTATTTTTTGGTCTTTTTTTTTTCCCAGTCTGAAAAAATCTCAAATCTCAAAGCATTAATATGCAACAGTTTTTAGGCACATGCTGCATATTATCTCCCAACTTTTTCATGCAATGGATTTTGCTGTCAATTCAGTCCTTGTCCGGCTTCAGCTTCTTTGAAAACAGGCATAATTTGATATATATGTATAGGAATTTTATATATATATCATATGTATGTGTTTTCACTGGTGCTCTGCTTGTGGGATGCTCCAAACAGAAGTGGGAAGAGAAAGGAGAAGCAATAAAATTTTTTTTTTTTTTTTTTTTTATTCCATCCTCTCCCTTTGTTGTTGCTTCTTCATCAGTGTGTATTCCCTTATTTCCTCGCTGCCTCAGTCTGCTCAGTGCGTCTGTATCCCGTCTGCTAGTGATGCTCGCGCTGCTGCTACTGCTGCTGTTTTCTGCCAGGACTGGATGACAATGTCCCCCCCACTCTCTCTCTCTCTCTGTCACTCCTCCCTCTCAAACTCACTCCTCCTTCTCTCACTCACTCCTCCCCTCCCTTTTGGTCACACACACACACACACACACACACACACACACACACACACACATCTTTTGTGCCTTAATGAACGCAGCTCTTGCCTGCAGACTCTCCCTTTCACTCTCCTCCTCTCTCTCTCTCATTATGTGTCACTGACACTCTCTTCTCCCAGTTTAGTCCCGAGTCCCACGTTTTTCTTCTCTTTTTGGCTTCCAACTATTACAACTCACTTGTATTTTCCCCTTCATGTTCCCTCCATTCCTTTCATCTGCTTTTTTACGCATTCATCACCATTTACCTCCTGTCTGTCTAACCTGTTTAGTGCATGTTTTTGTGTGTGTGTGTGTGTGTGTGTGTGTGTGTGTGTGTGTGTGTGTGTGTGTGTGTGTTGTTTGTGCCTGTGCGTAATTACTGCGCTAATGCCTCTGCACATCCCCGTCTTTGTGGGAGCATGCCTGAAACATGTGTGATGCTGCAGTCTTTAAAAGCTGATTTATGGAGAGGGAGAGAGGGATGGAGGAAGAGAGAGAGAGAGGGAAGGAGGAAGCGAGGGTGAGATAAACAGAGAGGAAGAGGGAGGCAGGAAGAAAGGGAGAGGAGGAGAGAATTGGACAGCGGAGCGGCTGCCAAAGAGAAGGCTTGACAGAGAGTAGCAGGGGAGGGAAAGAGGAGAGGAATTATAGCAGGGAAGGGAGGGGGATTAAGAAACATAGGGAAAGCAACTGGAATAGGAACTGACAGAGGGATAGTGGGAGAGAGTGGGGGATAGGAAGGGAGTGAAGACAGGTAGGTGAAAAAAAAGAAAAGCTATCTCAAGGGAAAGGGACATATTGGATCTGGAGAGAAGAGAGAGGGACTAGTCTTCAGTGACAATTCAGGAGGGTAATATAGAAATAGTCAAGGTCCCAGCAAATTCCCAAGAAATTGACTGGAGAGAGTGTTATAAATTTTGAATAATCCCAGATATAACGTTGAATGTGAACTAGATTTTGAAGACGAAGAAGTATTGCCTTTGGGTCCGACTATGAACCGGGCAAACCTCATCAGAAAACACTGAGGGGGGAAAAAGCAGCAAAGGAAACGCTGCTTAATATTTTATTCTGTTTCTAAGTGGCTTACATTATATTTACGTTTTTACATAAAAAGCTTAAAAGGCTTTTCTTTAATTTCCCTGTCTCGCTCTCCTTTTTTTATCTTTTTATCTTCATATACACTCCAAAGTCACTCCACTGTCTTTTTTGTTGTTGTTGTTTTTGCTGCAAGTACCCCCAGCTCATCTTCTCTTGCTGTGTGTACTCTGTCCAACCCTCTCGGCCTAAATTCACTTAAAATCTTTGGCTGAGTGCAGCAGGAGTTATGTCAAGAAATACACACGAGCATACTAACGGCATTCACACAAACATTGCAAGCCGACACACACTCCTATGACTTCACACTGCAGTTCTGTGATGTGCCACAAATCAGCTAATCCTCCTCCTTCCTGCCGTTGTTACCACCATCAGAAACGCAGGACGCAGAGAGACAGTGAGATGTGGTAGCGAAGGGTGTTGGCTGAAAATCAAGATGGGAAGGAAAGAGGGATTAGATGGATGGAGAGTAGGAGTCCTAAGGGAGAGATGGAGGGCAGAGAGTACAGATTGGGAAATCTGTCTTAAATCATATCTCTCTCCCGCTCGCCCTCTACTTGGCTGTGGTATATTAGCACATTATCCACTCTCTGTTCTGTCATGTTCTTTTTTGCTCTCTTTCTCCTGCACATTTAATGCAGTAGTAATTTAATATATTATGCTATGTTCACACACCTAACGTAGAGCAATTTTTTCATGCAGGGCGATTACATACAAAGTCAATGCAAAGACGCAAGTAGATGAAAATTTGTGCAAATGACCCAATGCAAATATTGCAAAAAAATTGCGAATTGAGAATTTTTAAAACTTGTGTTGCCTAAGCCTATCAGCATTGAGATTCTCATGATGTCACAGACATTGTTGAATCAGATATGGAGGAAAACGTTGTTGGTATCTACATGGAGCCTCTTGAGCAAGAGGATAAACAGAAATGATCCAAGAAATGCATAATATTTTGCATTAGTAATAAAATTTCACACACTTAGAAAATGCCCAGAAACATGCACTCCACTCAGGGAGCTATACACATGCAAATACACACTCGGTGTACCTAATGGTATCATTAATACATTGCACTTCCTTTCCTCTCCTCTCATTAGATCTTACTAAGTTTCCTCAAAGCCAACCTCATTCTCACGCTTCCTCTCAGTCACCTGCCTCGCTGCCACTTCAAACCATATCCCCCTTTTCCCTTCACCTTTTCCTTTAGCCTGTCTCCATCTCTCAACTTCCCATCCTCCCATCAAACTGTCAACCATTGTCTCGAAAATTCCAGTGTATGTGCCACGCCTGTCACTCCTTTTTGTCTCGCTCTGTGGAACCGCCTTCCGTAAGCCATAGCTGCTCATCAACCCTGTACTCTCTGACTGTCACTCAATATAGATTAGTTCAGGTTGGAGATGAACACGGATGTAGTTATGTGAGGGTTACTCAGACATGGCCATGAGAGATGGAGAAATTTAGGAGAAAGTGAAAGTCTGAAAGCAATGAAATTGGTACCAAAATAACAAATAAAGAGATAAGATAAATAGCTAACAAGGGAAAGGGGGAAAAAAAAGAGACATTGATCAGGGGATTAGGTTATAGTGACATCTGCAGGGTTGATGGATGTCTGCGGTTGTAGGAGTGTTTTTCTCTTTTTTTGATTCACTGCCCTGTTCCGCATGGCTCTGAGCCGGTGCCCTCCCACAACCTCGTCCTTGACTGCAGGGGCCAGACATTGTATACCTGCCATTGATTACACACGCACACACACACACACACACACACACACACACAGACACGTACACACCAGAGTTTAACGACATGGAATTTTATGTTTATGCCCTACGCTGTAGTTACGAGTGTTTGTGTCTCTATGTGTGTCTGCGGCCTTATTTTATTGCCTTTATCTTCCTGACCATGACACTGGTATTTTTTTACTGCAAGGACCAAATTAAACGTGTTTCTGACTCCGTTAAGCTGGGCAAACACTGTACGAAGGAACAGTATTTTAGCCCCCGAACTAATTTTAGAATGTCTGCCAAATCAGTTGTCATTTGACGTGGAGTATGATGCCTCACAATGCCTGATAATGCCCTGTGTAATCAATGTTCTGGCTCTGAAAATGTGTTGTCCCCCTTTCGTCTCACTTGGTTGAATTAAATTGTAAAATTGACAAAACCAACGGGGGTTCTGTGTTTACGTTCAGTGTGAGCAGCCATGTAGTGACCGGCCAATTGAGCCGTACTAAGTGAGCGTTCAGAATGTTATTGCAGTGTTACGCAGTACAGATCGGACAGCGGGGATGGATCGGTCACTGACACTGTCAGGTAATTCTCAACAAGCGTATCTCCAAAGATGACAATTCCTTTAAAACAATGCCCCTGAAAGGGTAGGAATTACCTGACCATGTCTGGCAGTGTAGAATTCCAGCCACGTATAGATTTGTGTCCTATATTGTCTCGAAAGGTTAAAGATAAAAATAAAAGGTTTCTAAAAGTAACAATGTCTCACTTCAGGTTTAAAGCTGCTTCCGGGCTCTCATCATAGCAGCTCTCTTAAAATAAAAGTTTCATTTGCGGATGAATTCCCCCCCATATGCGGGCCAATTGGGTCTAATTTCCAATTGTGGCACTTTTTGTACTGTGATCCCTCTTTGTCTGCCAACCCTCTTAGCTTTCCCTCTTCTTCAATCAAAAGAAAGTACTCAAAGAGCTCACCCTGCCTGTTCCTTGTGCTTGCGTCAGACAGAAAGAAAAGGCCTGTTGTCTCTGTAAGACAATGTGAGTCAGTTTGATATAAAAATGATCTATTGGGTGTCTTGAATTTCCTGCTGTAGTTTATTATTGATATTCATTACTTTTGAGTGGTGTTATACTTGGTTTCTGTATTTAGTGTATAGTGTATGTACCACCCTTTACTTCCATATATTGTTTCTCTATGGCGCAATGATCATTTTTAAAACTACCCCAAATGCCCTTCCATGGGTGGGATTATTAACAGCTGCTAATGTATTTATGTATTGATGATGATTTTTAGGCATTTGTTAACCAGCCTATTCATTCTTGTCAGTCCGCTGTATCTAAACAGCCATTTAGTTTGACGATGGCTAAGAACACACTCAATCAGCCGAAATATCCCCTTAACCAATCAGCTATTGAGCCAAACAGTTAACAAACCTGAAAGCACAGCATTCATGCGTCCACACTCTACTCTCGCTTCTCTGTGTCTTCTAAAATGTGAATGGTTGTCTGTGTGCAAGTGTTAGCCTTGTAACAGACTGGCATCCTGGTCATGGTGTAGCTGGTCAATGTGTGCTGGGATAGGCTCCATCCCCATGTTACTGTGCACAGGATAAGCAGGTATAAATGATGGACGGACGGATGGAAATCAGCCAGAGATCAGCACAAAGGAGCCACCAGGCTAGATAGCTAACCGTGCAGTCAGCCAGCAGTCATCAATAAAGGATTACCCGACTGCATCTCCGTGGGAGGTCCATGTCAGAATTAGCTGTGTGTCTCAGTTTCGGGACGGCGCAGTAATCCAATCAGCCAGTCAGAGCTGAGATCTGTCCTCAGAAACAAGGACAGAGTGAAAAGGGATGTAGAAAGAAAGAGTGTGTGAGAGAGAAGGGTCACCCAAAGGTGAACAAATAAAGGTGGAGGTGGTGTGGGTGATATGGGGAAACATATAAAGCAGGAAAGGAGCTGAAGGAAAGAAGAAATACAAAAAGGAGGTACACAAATGTCAGGCATGAAGGGATTAGGAGACACTGGGTCCCTGGGCACAGACATGTAAAAGCCCCCTCAACTCTCCTGGATAAAAGAAAGACCCACAAATTGATTGTTAGAATTTTGCATATCTTTGTGGTCAAATTGTATCTCTTTGCAGTTGTGTTGCATCTCTTTGTAGATGTTTTTGTCTCTTTGTAGTCATTTTGAATCTTTGTAGTCTCTGTCCCTCTGTTTGTAGTCATTTTCTATCTCTTTGTAGTTTTTTTGTGTCTCTTTGTAGTCGTTTTGTGCCTTTGTAGTCGTTTTGTGTCTTTTTAGTCATTTTGTGTCTCTTTGTAGTCATTTTTTGTCAATTATTAGTCATTTTGTGTCTCTCTGTAGTCATTTCATGTGTCTTTGTAGTCAAGTTGCGTCTCTTTGTAGTCCCGTTTGCATCTTTGTGGTCATTTTGCACCTGTACTAGTTTTTTTGTCTCTGTCGTCTCTTGTCACTTTGCAGCTCTGTAGTTATTTTGCGTTTCTTTGCGTTTCTCTTTTTGTGGATGTTCTGTCTCTTTGTAGTCGTTTGACTTCTCAGCAAGAAATGTTAACGGTCACTTTAAACAGATGTTCTGGCAAAGAGCCCCCTGACGCCTTGGGCCTACGCTCGGTAGATGATGTCAGAAAGTATATACTTTCTGACATCATCTACCGAGCGTATATAGGGAGAAAGAAATGGAGCGAATCATAAAACCCAAATAGAAAATGAGAGCTGGATTGCACTAAGAAGACCTTGTTGATGCAGAGAACACTCACTAACTTGCCCTCGCTCGCTCCTTCCCTCTCTTTCTGATAAAGTTCTGTGACACAAAGAGGATTTGTAAAATCCAGTAGGCTTTTATTGCAGCTCACTGATCTGTGCATGCACGCGCGTACATGGAAGTGTAAAGCCTTTAAATGAACATCTTTGATAGCTACAGTACAGTGTAAGATCTATATTTCGCACATGTAGTATTCCATAATTAATCTCTTGTTCATTTTAAACAATCTATGCAGACACCACTTTGGTTTAAGTATGTGTCTTGTGTCCGTGGGTGTGTGTGTGTGTACTTTGAATTTGTAGATTTCAGTGGATTAGCCTAGTTAAGGGCTGATGTTTTCATCACCAAGGCTCCCAAACTTGTGGATGACTCAGATTTGGTCCAGTACCGCTGATGACGTCACCATTCATCTCACAGTGCTTCTCCCGAGAGCTGTTTATCCAACTCTATATTTATCATTTTACACTTAAAGAAACGCACTCCGTGTGCAGTCCATTACCTACATGCCATGAAGAGCCCAGGAGCACCTCTAAGCTTAGGCTGTAAACAAGAGATAAGCAGATATATATTTTATAGCGTGTAAATACGTGACATATATTGGAAAGCAAATTGCCTCTGGGAGGATATATTATTTCTGATCTAATCTTAAATGTTCATGCTGAGATGGTAGTATCAAAGTCAGGGCTTCCTTTTTAATTTGACTCTTTAAACTTCTTCAAAGGGAATGTCGAGTCAAGGAGGCTTATGGCAACGCCTAAGTTACTGGAATCTCTTTTTTACTTGGAGTGAAACTGAGAATATTTAATGCTTGATTTTGTAATCCGAACACTGAAATATTCAAAATTAGCCAAAATTATTCATTGTTTCCATTCAAATATTTATCCAGAGAAGTCCGCCATTCATAATTCAGTTGGACAGTCCTGATTTAGCCGCCATATGTGTGTAATTAGCACTTTTGGGCTGCAAACTTAGCATGCATCTCATGTCCGTTAGCAAAAGGAGCTGGAACAAGTCGGTTTCTTATTGTTAAAAAAACAATGAAGACCCCTTATAGTCTCCAACAAAGTGCTGCGAGAGCACATAACTCCTCCAGTCTAACACATTCAGCTACTCTACCAAGAGACTTCTCTTGTTATTGGCTTAAAAAATAAGCACTTACCCAGGATAGAAAAGATAACAGTCCAGGGTGGTGGCGCATTGTGTGCATCAGAGAATTATTAGAACCACAAGTGATTTTGTGGTCCTGGTAAATCCTTGCTGTTAACAAACTGCACCTTTTCCCCCCCTTCTTTGTTCCACATATAGTAAGCTTTGAAAAGAGAAGACTGGTTACAGTAAAAACTCCTTGGGTCAAACTGAATTAAACATACAAGGTGTTCTCTTTTATATTCCAGACTCTTTAGCCTTTCAGAGCTCACTGCGCACAGAAGCTAGAAACGACAGCTAGGTTTTCTTCGTCATCATCAAAGCCCACTGCAGTGACCTCATTATCCCTTATAATTTCCAAAAGCTCTTCTGAAAAGGGTTTATCACAAAATCTTTCTCCGCCAGTCGCAAACAATCTAAATCAAAATGAGGTTTTCCAGCTACAGAGAATATCCTTGTACATAGAAGAGAAAAATGGATGTTACTATTAGATTTGATTTACAGTCAATTACTCTGCACACAGCAGTGCCCTGAATATCTGAATACATCTTATTGAAGTTTGCTTCTTCTTCAAACTACACACTTGTAAACCAGTTAAATGATCATAGGACATCTCAAACATTTATTACTTAGACAATTCAATACACAATTAAAGTGAGAACTTGTAAGACTAGCTTTATCAGCGTTGATGTATTGTTCAGTACATTGCTGTGACACTGAACCTTCACCGAGTGTCTATAATTGACCCCACCGAGACATTTCAATCTGACCCCGGTGGCTGTTAGCCTCACGCCGGGGGTTGTATCAATTACATGCACAAGTCCATTTATACAAAAACATATCAGGTTCCATTATTTCTAGCAGTAATTGCTGAGGCAACAAAGCTCCTGACCAGATGAGGATATATGCAGGTAGGATGGTTTGTTGTCACATGGATAGATCAGTATGATACAGTAGATAGTTTGCGTTAGAATGCTAATTAATTAGCCCTAAACCCAAAGTACAGCTGACTTTGTTGAGAATATCATTAGTTTTGCAGGTATTTGGTCACAAAAGTGAGATGTCTCACTCTGTAGCTAAAACAAAGAGCTCAACACACAGGGTGAAAAGAGGAGCTGCAGTAATGAGCAGTACAACAAAAATATGGTGTTTTCTGAAAATTAAACCACATAAACCTATTCTGGTACAACCTCTAAATACAATTATGAACCTGAAAATGAGCATAATATGAGCACTTTAAATTGCCCACCCCAATTCTATCAATCAGGGTAAGCTAATTAACGTAGACACCTTTCTGTATATTGCACTCGATGGCCTTTTGAGCTTACGCACGTAGCTGCCGTAGGGATGGCGTAACCCCTTAATGCATTATAAGTAAGTATAAATGAAACTTAAAATTCCTTATTTACTTAATCCTCTCCGTCCCTTGTGGGACATAAGACACATTGAGCTCCCTCAGTCATTCCCTAGCCTTGGCAACACGTCGAGCCTCCCCCCCCAAGCCTGTGCCAGGCTATTTTTGGTCTTCTAGGTTTTCTTTTACCTGGAGGAGTGGAAATGACAAAAGAAATATCTCTATTTAACTATTTAGGATATTCCGTGTGATTACTTTTGAGGCCTTCCTTTAGGATTATATCCTCTTTTGAAAATAAATACAGTGGAAAACAATTGTTCCACAGGCCACATCTGTCACTCATAGGGTTCCTTAAGCAGATGTGTTACGGGCACACTGTTTCCTGACATCTCCCAGTGGATTTCAACACACGCACACGCACACACACACCAAAGAGAGCAAATACTAAAATGCAATTTCTATCAGACAAGTCATCAGAAATTCATTGCATTCAAGATGATGTGGACCAAAGGAGTGTTTGAGCAGACCGGGATGGTTTGTCTGGGAGTTTGAAAGAAAAAAAATGTGCTGATGAAGTGGCATCATTTCATTGTTTCATCTGTTACCAATGCATACATACTGTTTAGTATACTTTCCATGAAAGGAATAATCAAAAAGGATAAATAGAATTTCAACAAAACAATACCACACATTAAAAGCTTTACAATAAAATAATGAAAATGTCATATATGATTGCATGTGACTTGATAAGATGTTCTCGATTACTTAGATAACTCAATACACAATTAAAGTAAGAACTTTATCAGCGTTGATGTATTGTTCATTGCATTGCTGTGACACTGAACCTTCACCGGGTGTGTATAATTGACCCCGCTCTACAAACACCTGCACCGAGACATTTCAATCTGACCCCAGTGGCTGTTAGTCTCACGCCGGGGGTTGTATCAATTACATGCACGAGTCCATTTATACAAAAACATATCAGGTTCCATTATTTCTAGCAGTAATTGCTGAGGCAACAAACCTCCTGACCAGATGAGGATATATGCAGGTAGGATGGTTTGTTGTCACATGAATAGATCAGTATGATAGATAGTTTGCGTTAGCATGCTAACACTTGTTAATTAGCCCTAAACCCAAAGTACAGCTGACCTTGTTGGGAATATCGTTAGTTTTCCAAGTATTTGGTCATAAACAAATTGAAATTGACCACGGCACTAAAAGGAACACGCCAACTTATTGGGACTTTAGCTTATTCACCGTAACCCCCAGAGTAAAACAAGTTGATACATACCCTTCTCGTGTCCGTGCGTGTTGCAACGCTGTCTGACGGTTCCACCGGTAGCTTAGCCTAGCACAGAACCTGCAGGTAACTGGTTCCAACTAGCCTACTGCTCCGAATAAGTGACAAAATAACGCCAACATGTTCCTATTTCCATGAAGATGGCTGTGTCTCATGTTACGTTGTTTTTTGTACACGCTGTGACTCTACAAATCACAACATGTAAATAGGAACATGTTGGCATTATTTTGTCACTTATTTGGAGCAGTAGGATTGTTGGAACCAGTTACCTGCAGGTTCTGTGCTGGGTTGCTACCGGTGGAGCCGTCAGACAGAGTTACAACACACACGGAGATGAGAAGGGTATGTATGGACTTCTCCAACTCTGGGGGATATGGTGAATAAGCTAAAGTCCTAATAAGTCATCGTGTTCCTTTAATGAAAAGTACAGGAATCAGCAAATTTATGAAAATAAATATAAAAGCTTAAAAGATAAAGCTTTAAATACCAGATCTCATTATGTGATCAAACACACCTTCTGCCAGTTTTCACACTCACACCATATGACATTTCTATATAGAGCAAATGAACATGTTTTGATGCTGTGGATGTTTATACATGGTATATGTCTGCTTTAACACACATGCAGTACCGTTAAAAGGTCAATGTACTGTCAGTAATGACACACACACACACACACACACACACACACACACACACACACACACGACTGAGGCCTTAAATTCTATGCCACCGCCGTAAAGGTTTGATCTCAGCCGTCATCAATAGTGTATGACTTTCATTATCTTTGTCGTTAGTAATATAATCATATCATAGCCCGAGAGAACTGTAGCACAATCCTTTATCATCATACTCCTCGTCATAATTGTTACTGATGTAAGTGAATGGATATTTAAAGCACAGCACTCATCCTCTGCGAGATCAGTTAGCTTGAAGATCTGTTGCAAGAGCTGTAAAATACTTTCCAATTACATGGGCCAACGAACGATAGCAATGTTGCTTTTTATGCTTGTTCATTGAGTCAAAGAGAGGTTGAACATGTCGGAGCAACATGCAGGGGAGAAACTCCATTAAAGGCTATTTGTTTAGCAAATTATTGGACCCATTTGTTAATTCCTCTGCATTGATAATGGATTGTTAAAGCTATAGTGCGTAGTTTCTGTCGCCCTCATGAGAAATTCTAAGTAATGACAACAAAACTGACACAAGCCTTCCGTGATCACAAAAAACATGATGAGAAGAGGTTATTATCTTCACTTGAGTTTCTATGCCCTAAAGTCACCGGACGACACAATCTTCTGAACATAGTCCTACTGAGAAATACAGAGAGAGTTGTGTGGAGCTGAGAGTCTTAATTAGCTTTGTAGCAACTTATTTGGCAATGGCTTGAAGTTAACGGACGTTCATTAATATCAAAAAGTTACACACTAAAGCTTTAAGGTATGTTAACCTAGATAAAGTTTCACTTGAAATAAGTGAATATGGATTATATGGAGTTAAAGGGGACATATTATGCTAATTTTAAGATTCATACTTGTATTTTGGGTTTCTACTTGAACATGTTTACAAGCTTTCACGTTTGAAATACACATTCTCATACCGTCTGTCTGAATATATCTGTAAGTTTCCTTTAAAGTCACTTTTACTGCCCCTCAGCACAAAATCAGACAAAGATATTTAATAGCTGATTATTATAATTGTTCCTACTGCCAGTAGTTAGGGTTAGCACACACCAGGGCAATAAAGCATGAGAGACAATAATCTGCTTGCTGCGTGAAATACATTAGGAGACTTTACTGAAAATCACAGTTTGTCTATGTGAAACATTTGACCCAAGATGACAGTTAGCCATGGGTTAATGTCTCTTCAGCCAGAAGTTAACCCGTATTAAGATAACCCCAGGATGTGAGGAGCTCTATGGCTGACCATTATGTATCAATGTTAAGTAAACTAAATTGCAGATATAATGGCCATTTCAATTATTATAAATGATAACAACTTGCAGTTGGTTATTATGAAATCCACATTATGCTGCATGACTTATAATACATTCTTTGAAATCCGTCCATTCAGCTAGTGTGAGGTTCATATTGAGGTTGAACTGTCATGCCCTGTTATGCACATTAGTTCCCGTGTGGATGTGGGAGGTATAGGGCCTTGGTCCATTTGACATGCAATACATTTCCATGACAGAGTTATTGAGGAAGGGTCAGCAGGGGAACTATACTCGCTATGAGCTCGTCCAAGCGAGGCCAGAATCACACAGCACCCCCATACGGTACATCTGCCTTCTTCTCATCAGTCAACGTATAGGATACAGCAACAAATCAGCAGCTGCGCATCAAGGTTTATGTGCAAGGCTGAGGAATTCTCAGTGGACCTCTCTCGTTCTCTCCTTCAACAGTTCAACCACAGTGCAATGCTTCTAATACATTCAAAGCAAGATATCCAGAGATGATGCCCGACAAAATGATTACAGGCATGAAAGTAAAGCACATTGTGGATTGTCGTGAGTCATCTGAAGACATTTTAGTCTGAAACAGCTGTGTTTTTTTAAGGATAGAGATTAGCAGTATTTTTAATTTTTAAAGGAAAAACAAGTATTGCGTAATTCCGGGAGCCATTTGCCACATACATTGTCGTTGATTGCCTGTGTGGGAGACCGGAGGTTGGATCCTATCAGCTGAGTGTGGTGTTGGGATTTAGAGCGTGATTATATTTGACATCCTGCTAACAATCCCCCTGTTGGTGAAACAATTTATTTAAAAAAAAAAAAAAAAAAAAAAAAAAAGAAATAGGTACAAATAGCAAGATGTTTCACTTTTAGCTAGGGGCATACAACACAACAATAGCATCAGCTGTCAGCCGTGAAGACACTGCAGGGAGAGCGAGCGTTGAGCTCGCTGGATGAGCGGTTGAATCAGGGGAGGCAAAAAAAATAAACAAAGATGGAGAAACTGTAAAGAGGAGAGGAGCTGAGGGACAGAGGGGACTGGGTGTAAAGAAGGTGCCTTTCAGTTTAATTAGCGGTGGCAAATTAATTAGCAGCAGGATGTGAACTAATCTGTGTTCCAAAGGCAGTTTAAAAGGCAACGCCATAAGGAGCCACTGTCGAGATCCCATAAGACTTTACAGTTTGTTGCAGCACAAACATTATCCTATTAACTAGCAATTAAATGCTTCTTGAATCCAACTTTCTATCAATATCTCTCTCAGTGTGGCGCATTCGCACGGGATAAGCGAAGCCTGTACCCCAAGAGATGGCTACCCGGAGGCGGAGGAAGAGGACGGCCAGGGCGAGGCCACGGCACTGCACTTGGGTCGGGGTTCCGTATCTTTTTGGGCCAGGCCTGTTAGAGGTTAACAGAGGCGCATCCCCTATCCCCGCCGCGGCAGCACCCACACAGCATCTCCATCAGCCCTTGGACAAAGCCCGGTTGGACAGTGGTCCAGACTAGATTGGCTATGAAAGGCAGCGTCCCCGGCCCCCCCGTAATCCCATATCCATCTTCGTGAGAGGAATAAAAAGGCGTACAGGAAACAAAAATCTTGAAAAATGATATACAATCCCACCAAATCAGACTTGCACGGGACTAATATTATCACAGGACCTCGGTGTTCGGCAAAATATTATAGGTCATTTGCAGGGGAATTTTTACTTGACAAATTACAGACAACCTTCGTAATTATTACAAATAACTAGAGGCCACCAGGCGAATAGGGCTTATGATTTATATGAGGTGATGGAGAGTGGGAAGTATTAGTAGAAATGTACCCATTGAGGATTACAGTCAAATCAAAAAAGTGTAAAGCTCTTCACTAAACTTCAGCTAGATTAATTTGTGATATTGTGAGGGCACACTTAATTTTCTTTGGACTGAAATAATTTTAAAAGAAACTTTTTCTTTTAACATCAACAACAAAATGATTACATTCACACAACACATTTTCTTATCTCCATGCTGGGGCCTAATGCAGATCTGTGGCAGATCCCCACTTGGACTGTGCTCAACCCTTGGCTGGAATGAGGGGGGGGGGGGGGCTCGTAACAACCCTCCAGTAAATTCTAGATGACTGCATCTGCAATATAATAAGGTTTGCTTTTCTAAAACCAGTGAATTGGTGCTTTGAAATCCAATGCAGAAACGCCAGGTTTTCGTGCGGAGATTGATTTTCTGTCCTCATCATTCAGAAAGTACTGCCGGAAGAAGTGGATGCAAGAGACTGAGAAAACTTATAGAAAAATATTAGTTGACCTCACAGGCTGACACAAAGCCCCACGCTCTATTGATTTGCTCTCCAATGCAATTATGATAATAAAGCGTGATGCCTCGGTTTGTCACAACAAATCTAGGGAAAAGGTCCACCTCTAACATTTGTTTAGAGCAGCAGTAGGGACACATGTCACAGTGTGTATATTATTTTGTGTTCTAGCAATATGTAGGTCCTTTAAATGTACTGTACAGTTCATTACCCTTCGCCCTTTTGCCTTTAGCTCTCTTTGCGGTCTCAGTCATGCCAACATACTGTGTGTATATATATATATATATATATATATATATATATATATATATATATATATATATATATATATATATATATATATATATATATATATATATATATATATATATATATATATATATATATATATTTTTAATTCTTTGACCCCACTCGGCTGAAGCCTCATCCATGTTGGGGTCAGAGAGTTCAATCTGTCGTCATGTTCCGTTTTCTTCTTCTCTCCCTGACTCAACCTGAAGACTGGGTGCACCCTCTGCCCTTCATGCCGAGACGTGATTGGTGGCCCTCAAGTAACGGTGCAGTCATCTCCATGGAAACCAAGACGATAAAAAAGGGAAGATGAGGATGGGGCTTTCTGAGATGAAACATCCATGAAATGATTGTCATCTGGTGTTTATATGAGCTTAAATTGTTTTGACCAACTTGAATGTTTTTTTTTTGTATTATTTATTTGTTATTTATGTTTAAATAAATCAAATAGAAGCTTTAAATGAATAAAGATGAAAGCATTCAAAAACATTAAAGTTGAAATGAAGTAGACAAGCCACCTGTTCAAATTGTTGTTTTTTTATTTTAAATTCACCAACAGCTTCCAGCTTACCTCAGGCTACATGTCGTTTCCCTTTCAATTCCTCGTGCAGAAACTCTCTGCTGACTTTTCGAGAAAGTTAGAAGCAGGCAGTTTTTGTTTTCCTTTCTGGATCACAGTCAATTTGTAAAAAAAAAAAAACTCTACGGGCTTCCCCGCATTCATTCCTGTAGCTTGTCTGCAAAGCAGCACCCTGGGTTCTCACATTTCTAGGAAGAAATACAAATATCGTTAAGGTTAATGAGGCTCAGTTGTCACTCGCTGCCTCATCCGCCAACTCAGCAGTGCTACTTTAAAGTGATGGTTCGGAGTAATTTCACCCTAGGGTCTTTTGCACCATGACCTCGAGCCAAACACCCCCCCAGAAGCTTTTTTCACCTGGGTCGAACATTGGGAGAGTTAGCGTAGAGTAGCGTTATCAGCTGAATAGCTTAGCGCAGGGGCTAATAGACCCACGTTTGTATCTCGTAAATGACTCCACTAATAATGCCCAAAATGATACCAAACGTCTACAGTAGTACAAATAGGTTATGCATTCATAAAACAATGGATTGGAAAGTTTGTAAGTACACCACAAGTTTATGAACACTTGCCTGTTCTCTTCTGCTCTCTGCTGCTGCTGCTGCTACCTGCAGTAAGACGAGTGCTTAGGGCCGTCTACAAATTACTACACCGAAAAGAGATACAACAAAAATATTTATTAATTTAATGATTAAATAAGGTAATGTCTCCAAACTTACCTCAATTATTACTTGTCTCCTGCTTTAAAAAAAAAAAGTTAAGTTAAAAAATATTTTTGTTGCATCTCTTTTCAGTGTAGTAATTTGTAGACGGCCCTAAGCACTCGTCTCACAGCAGCAACAACAACAGCAGAGAGCAGAAGCCAACAGGCAAGTGTTATTTACATAAACTTCTGGTGGACCTACAAACTTTCCAATCCATCGTTTTATGAATGCATAACCTATTTGTACTAGTTTAGAAGTTTGGTATCATTTCGGGCATTATTAGTGGGGTAACTTACGAGATACAAACGTGGGTCCATTAGCCCCTGCGCTAAGCTATTCAGCTGATAACGCTACTCTACGCTAACGCTCCCAATGTTCGACCCAGGTGAAAAAAGCTTCTGGGGGGGTGTTTGGCTCGAGGTCATGGCGCAAAGGACCCCAGGGTGAAATTACTCCGAACCATCACTAAGATACGCATACCAGTCCTTCCAGGAAAATGCTGAGTTTTTTTGTGACTGTTGCGGGCAAAAATCTTTGATTATGCGGCACGTTTTCTTCTATGGAATATGCGGGATATTTATGCAATTTTATGCGATGAAATTGCGGGAAAGAGAAAAAAAAAAGTGATTCCCCAACACCCTGCTTTTCCATGATGTTCACGTCGCGTAATTACGTCACTTCATTACGTCACTTCATTACGTCACTTCATTACGTCACTTCATTACGTTCCCATGGCAACAGGGGGAAATGGCTGCTCTTGTGTGAAGTAAACGCAAAATTTTTCACATTTCTGCTAAGATATATGTGACTTTTTTGCAACGAAAATGCAGGGATTATGAAATCATGCAAGCCCCAGAATTTGGGGTGGAAATTGGCAATGAATGCCGTGAAAGTGCGGCGCATTTGAAAAAATGCGGCCCCCACATAAATATGCGGACTTTGGCTGATTATGCATTGAATTATGCGATCGCATAATCACGTTTTTCTGGAGGGACTGGCATACAGGAAAAACCCTCCTGTGGCAACACTTCCTTCACGTCATCTCTCTCTCCCTGCCGTGTCATGTCACATCAGGCTGTGGCTGACCATCGATTCTCTCAGCTGACTGTGTGGGGTGGTGCCACCCAGCCATCGACTACAGCGGCCCCTGATCAATGCTAATGACACCCGGGTGTGACATCGCTTCAACTTTTACACAACTTCCACTTCCAACTTTTGCCCATTTAGCACGAACACACATCAAGGGAAAACACCGGGGCGATCGATCTTACATGCTGTTTCCTGATCGGGCGGATGCTGCTAAACTGTATGCAGCATAGTTTGAAGCATTTTCCAGTAGGCTATTTGAGGCCATCGGGGGCTTACATTCTGCCTGGTATTGGCCTGGTTTGCCTCTCCTAACGGTGCGCCCCTGTGCATGACAGATCACAGTTTGTTTCAGCGTTTCAAGAATGTTTCCTAACTTTATTTAAGTAGTGAGTAGTTCTTTTTATATTGCGCTTTTCTACTCTTAACGACTACTCAAAAGTGCTTTAACATAGTACAGGCACCATTCACACACATTCATACACACTGTGGCTGACGCTGCCGTACAATGTGCCACCTGCTCATCAGATAAACATACATACACACACCAATGGCGCAGCATTGGGGTCAATTCAGGGTTCAGGGGCAGGGATCGAACCACCAACCTTCCGTGAGCCACACCTACCCCATCCTGTCCTGATCATGGTATCAAATGACCGAAAACACATAAATGTGTCATTCTAGAGGGCAAATAAAAATTATGTATTTTTTACATTTTTTGTCATTTAATCACACACACACACACACACACACCTGTGAGATTGGAGGGGATGATAATATTGTACTGGAGTCAGCAATAAATCACAGACTGATAAGGTCAGCTCCTGAATAATGATCATAATATGATGAGCTCCAGCCATAAGCTGGCAGAGACACACACACACACACACACACACACACACACACACACACACACACACACACACACACACACACACACACACACACACACACACACACACACACACACACACACACACACACACACACACACACACACACACACACACGGGGGAGGGTCTGGTTAGGTTTACTGAGAAAGCTCAGTTTGGCAAGCCATCCACCCCCCAGCCAGAAACAATAGCTCTTCTGCTAAATATAGAACGTCTGCATTTTACTTCACTCTTCTTTCTCACTCTGTCCCACCTCTCTCACACAAATGTTAAGCATTTCTCCCCATTTTTCCTTGCAATCACCTTTTTGGCCACGTCAGAGGGGTGGCTCAGTTAGTGTGTGAACTCAACATTTAGATCTTTAGGCTTAAAATTGGCATGACATTTAGCACAGAGCTTTATGGTCACCAGAGGATAAAGCAATGATTCACTGTGAGGCTGCGTTTTGCTTTATTATATAATTATAAATTGAACACATTTGTGGATTGTTGGTCAAAGATATTAAGCAATTTAAAGTGGCTATATGGAACTTTCAGTTTGTGTTGATTCTAGCGGCCGCTTTGGACAAAAGCGGTAGTGTTTTTACCACACCTGCTGTCGTAAAGGTCTTTTCTTTATGGTGCTGTATTGCCCACTGTATTACTGAGTTAGCATTAAGAGGAGGTCATATACTGTGGTTGCGATGAATGTTTTGCTCAGACAGAAAATCATTCATTTACAATAAAAATAAGTTGCAGATGCATCGTTGCATTTCAAGTGTGGCATACGGTAACTTAGCCTACTTTGGATGTGTCGGGAGCTAAATCGGGTATCCCTGTCACTATGTCACGAGCCACAGCATTAAGAGATTTTTGTAGTAACCAATGTAATATTACAGTTTTTTTCGATTGCTAAACGACAGTGGGCACAACTGGAGTCACATGTGCAAAACTCTAACTACAGTCTGCACAGCAGCAGTTCATGTGGACCAAACTCTAGTTCGTTTTTCATCGCTTGAACACAGTTTTCAAAACTCTACACACTTATCCCATGACTTTAACCACAACGTGCACAACACTGTAGATTGACAGCACTTTGTTCAAAGGCTAACACACTGCTGTCAAAAC
The DNA here is from genome assembly GCF_004354835.1 of Perca flavescens. Classification (NCBI taxonomy): domain Eukaryota; kingdom Metazoa; phylum Chordata; class Actinopteri; order Perciformes; family Percidae; genus Perca; species Perca flavescens. Next base: position 5,906,718 of record NC_041345.1, on the reverse strand, counting down.
TGTTAACCACACATTCAAAACAGAATAGATTTCAGTCTGGTGCCTATCAAACACTGCTGATTGCAATTTTAGCTGAAAGCCTAAGCAGGTGTCTTGTTTTAGACTAGTTAGTGAACATATATGGTATTTATACAGAGAAAGCTCAGAAAGCCTTTTTTTGTATACAAACACTAAATAACAATGAAACATATACACTGTACTGTTTGAGAGAAACAGGTAAAAGAGCAAAGATACCAACATGTTCAGGTAAGATGTCTGAGGTTATGTACACAGCTATAAAAAAAAGTGAAAAACACTATATCTTTACAATAGTAAAACGGTGTTCTTACTGTTTTTCAGAAAGTAATGGAGGTGAAAGCAATAGAAACACCACATTCATTTGTATTTAGAGATGATGCAGACATCCCATGTGATGAAGAAAACTTGCCACATGATGCTGGAGAGAGGCAGGATTAGTCACACTATTCTTTGGTACTGTTACGTATGTACCTTTAGTTTTTTTTCCCCAGTAATTCCATAAATTACTAGAGACAAAATACTTTAAACTGAAAAACTGCTGATTTTCATTCCTTCTTGTTTACCTTACGTAAAAATTGGTATGCTATAAAATCTATATTTTTTTCCTTAAATAAACTGTTGAGTAGTGTCAAGTCACTCAAATTGTTCAAACTGTAAAGATGAAAAAGTTTGTAATTTCTGTATTGGTGTTTGACGCTAGTGTTTTTTACACTAGTGTGTACCGAGTGACAGTGTGTGTGTGTGTGTGTGTGTGTGTGTGTGTGTGTGTGTTATCTCAGTGAGGCCTGTGCATAGTGTTTTGCAGATGATGTGAACTGTTTAGCTCAGGTGACTGTTGGTAGTGCAGACTGTAGTTTGAGTTTTACTCGTGACTCTAGTTGTGCCCACTGTCGTTTAGCAATCGGAAAAAACTGTAACTTAGATTAATATAGCGCATTTCATGAAACCCAAGGACACTTTACAAGTACAAGTACAGGGGGACAAGGGAAAAGAAAATAGGCCAACACAAACAGAAAAGAAATAAAACTGGGCGCTAAATGGAAGGAGGACGTCATTTAATGTTGGCTACTGGCGTACAATCACATCCTGGATTGTAATTTTTATTATTTTATGAATGAAATAGACATATTACATACCCAAGGGCCAATTCTGGGTCGGTCTTGAGTCATTTACAATCCTGTAATTGTCTCCATCTGTTAAAAGCCTGACCGAGATTGACTCCGGTCTTCTGTCTTTCCCTTTTAGCTTTTAGTTGTTTTGTACTATATAAAAATAGCGTTCTTTTCATGGTTAGTCTCGTTTGCGGTTACAGGCCATTTATGATAATCAGATGGAACATTACATTCAGAAACATTAAAAAGTTACATATAGTCACTTTAAAAATGTCTCTACAACATTGAATGATTGAATTATTTGCTTGACTAAAAAAAAAAAAAAAAAAAACAGATACATGGCCTGTCATTTTTCAAGCTAAAGTTAGCATGTACATCAGCGTGAGCTTCTTGGCCTTGATGTATGGACCTTGAGAAGTATACGGTGGCCATGTTAACATGTTGATATCATTAGCATGTAAACATGTTCTGTCCTCTGGTTCTAATCACACACTGCTCTTTCTTCCCCTTTCTGCCCTTCTCCGTGCTGTTGCAGAACCGTGATCAGCGCAACAAGCTCAGCCTGTCGTCATAGCAGCCAATGAGGTCACGACGATGCCAATAGCTTTGATGAGTGTTTTCTCGCCCCTCTACACTCGGCCCCACTGCCCCATTATCACGCTTCCCCCCCCTACCACACACTGTGTCAGCATTTTCTCAGCCTGTATGCCGCATTGGCATACGCAGGAGAACTGTGCGCGTGCGCGCGTGCGTGCGTGCGTGTGTGTGTGTGTGTGTGTGTGTGTGTGTGTGTGTGTGTGTGTGTGTGTGTGTGTGTGTGTGTGTGTGTGTGTGTGTGTGTGTGTGTGTGTGGACGCACACACTCATGTGTGTTCAGTTTAACTGCTTGGCTGTCTGTCGATGTGCATCGATTCAGCCGCATGCCATTTGCATTTTTGCATTGTGTCTGTTGTGTGGAAAAGTCTCAGTGCAGCGTGACATGAGACGCGTGCAAAAATGAAAGGCAGCCAATTAAAAACTGTTAGTTAGGAAGTAGGACAGTCTGTCTTATCACTGGTATGAGCACAGGAATATGCTGATGAAATGGATCTCCACTTTTTATTAGATTCCTTGCCGTTGCAATTTTTTCTTGTTCCAGTTAAAGGTTGGGAAATATGAGAATGTTAACTGCAACAAGCATGCAATTTAAAGTCCCTTTACCTCACAGCTGAGACTACAATCTCTCTTAAACTGTATCACAGAAACAAATGGTTGTAACATGTATGACTCAATTTAAATTAAAAAAAGCCCTCGATGCAATCATTGAGCATCAAACAGCATCTAACAGAGATGAAAAGGGTCACGTTTAAGTAATGTGGACCTAAATGTAGACATTTGTATCATGGCAGTAGCATGACGAAAGTAACAGTAATGACAGTCACAGCAGTCATTGCCAGACCTTCCACCACAGCGCTGCGGATGGTCTGGCGAGTCCACACAGCATTCTGGGATGGGAGAAAAAAAGTGCTCTGGTTTATTGGCATTTCTTGAAACCAATCACAGTCGTCTTGAGCAACAGCACCTCTGCAAAATAGCCTCTGGAAGGAACTTGTTTGGGTGGAACATGTGTACGTTCAAAGGTTGTTTCACTGGCAATTTCCACCGGTTGCGGTCCAGCTGCGTCCCAGCTCCGGCAGTCCGCAGCCCTCCGGCGCAGATACGCAGAACTTCTATTTTTGCCGGACGCCGAAAGCTCCGCAGCAATTCAGCGGGACAGGACGTCGAGCACAGAAACAAAATAAAACATCCGGTTCATTTTCAAAATAAAATACACCGTGCTCATGGCGGATCATATTTCCCTGCACTACACCTTGAAAACACAGCACAGAGTTGTTTCCCCTCTACTCCTCTGGATGGAAATTAACTGTTGTTGGTTTTGTGATTCTATTCTACGTGAATTCGCGAGATCTCGTGGGTCCTCGTGACTTCCGCTGTCAGTCATGGCCACAGCCGTTCCGCAGCGGAGCCGTTCCACAACCAGTGGAAATTAGTAGTTAGTCGTGCAACAGAAAACTCAGATTGGACAGATAGTCTAGCTAGCTGTCTGGATTTACCCTGCAGAGATCTGAGGAGCAGTTAACCATAGTCCTCACAAATCCACCGGAGTTTAAAGTTCCAACACAAAGAAAGCAGTAAGTGACGGACATCCATCCAGGCAACGGAGCAATCCCGGAAGTAGAACGCCGTGGATATAGACTACAGCAGTCACAACTAAATGTGAACCTGATTTTCAAAACTCTTTGGTCTTCTAAATTATTTTAAAAGCTTAATTTTTTATAATACTGATGATGAAAAATGAATGTAGCTGTAGACATTTGCACTTGATCGACCTGCAACTTCCTGCAAGATCATTACATCAGGTGCTGAGTTCAGTTGTATGCACCAGTGACTACCAGCAGTTTATTTTCAGTGGCCCCTTTATTGGGTACACCTGTACAGTGTAATGCAATCCAATACAACTGTTCTGCTTTTATAATGCCTATAAAGCAGAGGTGTTGATTCAATTGTGTTGTTTTATATTGAGAGGTGTTTCTAATATTCAGCCTCCCTATATGTATATAAATAGGACGGAAAAAAAGCAATATCATGCAGCCCAGCAAAACATCTTTAACTATGACCTCAATAATAAACATGATTGAATTTAAACATTTCTGACAATGTAACCAAAAAATTTAACAGCTCTGTTAAAGGGTAACCAACCTGGACAACAATCTTTGAAATTGGTCCAGTATTAAGCACGACGTTGCAGTCGGCAGCAGCGAAACAAGCTACAATGCAAGTCAATTGTCCAGCTTGTATTTACCTTCACAAAAGTGCTTATTTTGCCGCCAACAGGCTCAGATTAATATTCAAAGTGTCTGACAACATTATGGAAAGGATTTCTAAGGAGGTCGACCTTTCTGTTGAAGAGTAAGATCCTTCTTTTAAACATAAAAACATCCTCGAAATTGCATTTGCTAAACCCACCAGACTCTATGTAAATAAACAGTAATTTTAGCATTGTAGAATACACTTCATTCAAAGTCCACAGAAACAAAATAAAACTATGTAAAGCCGTTTTGGGTCGTCTTTCCCCTTTTCCAACCAGCACAAAAACACATTGTTTACATCTGACAATATGGTGGCTCTATACATGCTAAAAGTATTGCTTTTTTAAAATGGAGTCTGGTGGGTTCAGCGCTAGCAACTTCAGAGCTGTTTCTGGTTAAACAGAAAGGTCTCAAAGAGGTTTTAAAAGGTCTATCCCTGAAGGGATCCTTACCATAATGTTGTCAGAATATTAATCTGAGCCTGTCAGTAGCAAAACGAGCACTTTTGTGAAGGTATATACAAGCTGGACAATTGCTCCGTTAACCTACATTGTAGCTTGTTTTGCCGCTGCCGACTACAGCAATCTCGCTTAATACTGGACCAATGTCAAAGATTGTTGTTCCCATCAGTCACTTAGACACAAAAACATAGGAAAATAGGGTCCAGGTTGAAAATACGGTAGTTACCCTTTAAGATAACTTTTGTATTGAATTGCAATAGACTGTGCGGGTTTACCTAATAAACTGCCCTAAAAAACTTCGACTTAAGTCGTTTTTTTCAGGCAGCAATTACGACTCATATTAACGTTTTTTGAATTATACATCCGCATTCACTGTCACTGTTGAGCGGAAGATTATGTGAGAGGAGATGATCTGTGCAGGAGGGCGGGGAGGAGGCATCAGAAAAATGACGGAAAGGAGGAAAAATCAGATATTTACCCCCTTACTTCTAGAATAACAGCTTCCCTGTCTACAAGCCAATTACCACATGGCAGGAAAGAGCCTTAACAACATAGTGTCTTATTAACACAAACAAACAAACATTGCGGTGGAGCGTGTGTGCTATGAAATGAGCAGAAATGCCATTCTGTTTGACAGGCTCCATTTAAAATGTAATATTTTGTTAGGAATACATACAAGGTATAGAGGCTAGTCATTTACTTTCCTGTCAGGAGATATTAAATGAGTTTCATGCAGTCAACAGAGCATAACAGAAACTAAGGACATGCAGAGAACATTCAACCATCTGTCAATACCAACTGCCTCCTAAACACAACGGATCTCTCAACCAACATCTAAATGGTAGCAAACGGAAATGTATTTTTGTCATGCATTCATGGCAACATCACACGTGTATTTTCATACTATAGTCAGAAAGCGGTAAAATGTGTGGAATACGTTTGTTTGCTGACATATCCGGTTTAATCGTCCACTTTCATCTCTCAGGCACAGACCTCCCTAATTCATAGCATGACAGCATCAGTTTCCAGGCCAGTATTTGCAGTATTTTGATGCTGTGGCAGTAATCAGGGTAACAAGCAGGAGGATAGAGAAGAGGAAAGAGAGAGAGAAAGAGAGGAAAATAGCAGCTTAGAAAATATTTCTTTAACTGCAACAATGAGCCCTGTGATAACTGATGACAATCCAAGGCGGTGATTGGAGAATAACCCACAAATTATCTTCTGCTATCATTCATAATTATTCTCAAAATCATCAGACCCACACAGACACACCGTCTGCAGTCACATGGGACACAACACTTCTCCACAGAAAACAAAACACCGGTGTGCTCCAATTGGCAGCAATCACTGGCAGCCCTACTGTCAGAAATAATGTGCTAAATTTGTACCTTGAGGGGTGCAACGGTTTGTCACTGGGGCAGTACCTTGGTGGACAGGAATAGACTCCTACTGTACCCCATCTCTGACATGCTCACTGTCTATTTCTGTGGTAGGCCTGATACAGTGCTTGCTAGTTAGACAGCATGCTGCCTGCCACACTTCCCCCCCACTCTGTTGACGCATGTATTGGAAATCAATTTTGTGCAGGCAAACTATACAAACAGCTCTGCACCGGGGCTTTCCAGTGTCCCTATTGTAGCTTACGTGCTAAAGAGGTAAACAATGCTCCTGTCCTATATGTAAAGAGTCCAACTGTCAGAATCGTTAAAATCTCTATTAATCGACAGATCAAACCAGTCACAATATGAAACATCTGTGAATCAGCCATATCTGAATTTGGCTCAAGATGACGTCAGAACTGCAGAATGCGTCTTTCTTTACATTGCTTGAGCCAAGATTAGGGCTAAAGCATGTCCACATTGCACTGTGAGAAATAATAGAAGTTCATTATTATGTTCAGCACATTTTGTCTTAATTAAAGGATAAGGCAGCGGATATTCCATAGTGTTGTTGCAACAAATGCCATGAAAAGACCAAAACCAACAATGCATTAGTCCATCTATCAGTATTTGCTGACTTCCCCAGTCTGTGGGGCTTAGTAAGCCCATTGGTTACGTACCGTAAGATGTCAATTTAAATTGTCTTTTTATTAAAAAAAAGGCATAATAATTTCCTAAAATGTTACACAAGCAGGAATAAATAGTGGATTCTTTGGAGACTGTTTTCATAGTGCACTGAGTACCTACAGCAGCAGGACAATGCACGGCGTTGGGTGTTTTAAACCCCCAATGTCATCTTCCAGGCAGCGCTGCCTGGAAGGCACTAGGATTAGGCAATGGTTAGGGTTAGGTGCCTTGAAGTCGACGGTCGCAGCGCTGCCTTGAAGTCGACGTTGGGGGCTTAAAACACCTTCGAGCACAGTGCACGTGGGATTGAATCAAATCAAACTACACCGCAACATCTTCCATCGTAATAATGGAATGTCATCTTGTGCAAAAATTTGTCTCACTCGTGTTTTAAACCACACTAGTGGCGCCACCATGAGCTTGACATTTGTGGTTTTTAATCCATACACAGTAGCACCCTTATCAGTTCCAAACTTGAATTGGTCCAGTATTTTGGTGTACAACCTAATACCTGCCTACTAAAGACATCTCAATTAGCCTCAGCTGTAGTTTGTGTTTAGCATTTAGCTCAAAGCACCGCTGTGTGTGTACAGCTTTAAGCTATAACACGGCTGTAGACTGTCTTGTTAATAGTCTTTGAACAACAAAGGAGCTCCATGGCTAGTTACATACTATATCATGCTTTGGCTTATACTTCACTCATTATTGGTTTTAGTCTTTTCATGGGACTAGCCTTTGTATTCTTCCAAATCTGCATTCTCCTATGTTAGCCTTTGTTATGTGGTTTAGGCAACAGAAACATTGTGGTTTCATTTGAATGTTAATTTTTTTTTAAATACACGTAGTGCTGCCTGTGCCTCAAAATTACCATACAAAAGTTGAATAATGTTGAAGTCTATGAAAAATCACCTGCCTCATACCTCTAACCTTAAAAAAGGTTTTTCAAAGAGAAGAGGGTTAGGACCGCAGAGAGCTCTTGACTGTTTTCCACTCCGTCAAAAACGAACAGGAAGAGATTTCAAGCAGCACGGTAAGATAAAATTGATTAATTACAATTGGATTGTGAATTCAAGGTTTTGAACAAACCTTCTAAACAAGCAACCGCTGCTGAACGAATTAAGTAATGAATAATTGCCGAAATCATTCTCTTAACTAAAGAGAATAAATGAAACTAATTCTGACTTTTGGGAAGTGAGTATTGGCTATTTTTTTGTTGGGTCATTTTGGGTAACAAAGATATAACTGAGGTTATGAATGACATCTTTTGGCAGACACGGACATATTTATGATTGAATTCTCATATGGTGATAAGACAATTGATTGACGGACAATACCAGTAAGAGAACTGGCAGAGTAGGCAAGGCCTAAAAATGAATTTACAAAACTGATAGCACGTTTCTTGTTTAAAGAGGCGGACTGCAGAGTAAAGCAAAAAAAAAAAGATAGTTAGATTTTGACTGCAGGGTCGCACCGGGTTTTTCATACAAGTTTCCCGAACAAAAACAAATAGTCTATATTCTTTAGAAGAGCCTCTTCATTATTTAGAGACAGACTGCAACAAGGCAAAACATACTAAATAGGTCAAGTTAAATGACTATTAAGTTGATTTCGTCCGCAGTGCGGTACACGGGTTTTCACGTAAGTTTCCCGAACAAATAATCTTGCGGTGTGGTGACGATCACATCGACCAAGACATAGTATACTATAAAGTCCAAGAATCAATTATGGGAAACGAAATTTCCCCTTCCAGTGATGCAACTGGACCCATAGTGGGTGAAATGACTCATAAATATGGACCGGAATATTTGCGATGTCTGTCATAACTGGTCATAAAGCTTTGGCTTTCCGAGAAACGGATCTTTGTGTACAAAGACATTGAGAATGTTAAAGCAAGATTTTAGAAGAAGTAGAAAGAAAATTAATGGGAAAAAAACAAAATTAAGACAGAGGATTTAAAGCTACTGGGTATGAGAAAAACAAAGAAGGTTTTAAAATATAGATAAAACAGTGAGACAGGGAAAGATTGCAAAAACACACATGCACCAATCAGTTCTAACCAAAGCCCATGTTCTAAGCTTTCTCTAAAAACAAAGAACAACACTTGTCCCTCTGTTTGACTGAGTCCAAAAGCTGAGGAAGGTAGTGCTACCACACACACACACACACACACACACACACACACACACACACACACACACACACACACACACACACACACACACACACACACACACACACACACACACACACACACACACACACACACACACACACACTTAAACAATTATAGTAGGTTATCTTCTGAAACCTAGAAGAAAATACTGAGTGTAAAGTTAAAGGGGTTCCACTCACATAACTTGATTATTAGAGCTAAAGATTATTTGGTCATTCTATTTGGTCAATTGGGGTTACAGATCAAACAGTGAGAGAACAATTCTCTGTTCCTCTCTCCTGTACATGGGAAAAACAATTCTTGGTGTATGAAGGTTCCACTTATTTGGTTTGGGTAGTGATTTAATCTTTTAACATTGGTTTAACCTCAACACCTGACGGATTGAGAATTTCTCCTAATGTTCAACTGACGTAACCACGTTAATTACAGTGTGGCTAAAATGACCTCACTGAGGCGGCGTCTGTAATCAGCCCTGCCTCTGACTACATGAAACCTGACAACCAATACATCACTCAAGGCTGCATCTGCTTTTTATCCCTCATGAAAAGTTTTTTGGTGCAGTGCTGTTTTCATGTTAAATGAACAGAATAGCAGCTTGTTCAGTTTAGTGTTAACAATTAGATTTTTACTTGAGCCGGTCACCTAGAATGTCTGTACACGTTCCTGATGTCACTTTTAAGACTTTTGCTGCCAAAGCTATTGAAGCGTTCGTGAATATGAAACTGTCTCTGCAGTCTTCCCCAGATCCCTAAAAACAGTTCATACAGACACACGTAAATACACATGCTTGCAATGAAGACATGCTTTTTGCACGCTACAAACACTCCCCACACGATAGACAGATCAAATTAGACGCAAAAACAGCACGACAAACAGAAATAACTTTTGGAAAATATGTCCAAGTATTCAATGTGTTTGTCTGGTGTGTATACAAATTGCCTACCATGGTGTTAATTATACAAGGGAAGAAAATTGGATTTTTAGTTGATTCGGGAGCAACAATTTGGGTTTAGTGAAGTTTTGTTCTTCAAATCAGAAGCTCTCTGGTAAACTAGGGGTTTTTTCCCTTAGAGAAATGGTTAGAAGAATGGTTATCTCAGAGAAGTTCACCATTCTTATGATTTGAGTATATTCAGATCCTTAGGATCCTGAACTAGATAAGAAAGGAAAATGTTCATTGTTTCTTTCTCCCTTCCATCTGAGTGTCCTGTAAATTTGTTATGCAGATTGCATTTGAAAATGTCTATTTGAAATTGAAGACATTCTTTCACCCACGGGTCTTAGGAATGCTTATTCTTTTGCCCACTGGCTTTAAAGTTGTGCGGTTTGATAAAAATCAATCTTTGGCTGACATATTTTTGTTGCAACCTAAAAGTACGTATTTGTTTACAAATTTTAATGTAACACGTACCATGTCAGTCTGTTAATCTCCTGATTACGGTAACAAATTGGGACACCTGTAGTTAAGTTTAAGGAATCACAAATATTACATGCATTCCTTTTGTCACCTTTTGACCCTGATGAAGACTACGTTGAAGTTTTTTTTTTAACAAATCAAAGGACGAGTATGAGTTTTCTTTTGTCTATTGGCATATACGCATGTCCAGTGGCTGTCACCTTGACTGATAAACTACAGAAGTTTTTCAGAAATTCTAACTCAAAAGCTCACATTCATGTTTCTTTGTCTCCAACAGAAGAGGAGACAGACGTAGGACTGACATTACTGATAATGTTTTTATTTGTCTCCATCGACAGGAGACTATAGAAAACCTATACGACAGCGTAGGCCTTGTATTCAGTGTTTTACATATTCAGTGAACCTGTGACTACAATAGATGCATATTCACACGGTAAAAACGACATTTTATCTACTGATGTTTCACCACCTTTTGTCTCAGGTACAGCGTTATCTCTGGGCAAACCACACAAATGTGACGTGGATTGATTGAGAAATTGTCAACCTGTAGCCATCAAACTGCGTTCGGACTACAGGCCCCAGAAACATCAGTACACGCTAAAACAGGAAGTAATCGACAGAAATCCGACCGGGTTTTTAACTCTTTGACGGATGGGGTTTATAGTTCCATGTTTAGATTCTCCAACACGTACACTTATTCTCTCAAGTAACATAAATAAGAAGAATCATTTTTATTACAAATGTTAAAGTTTTGTTTCATTCAGGACCTTCAAGCAGTAAATGCAGAGGGTCTCGAGCTCGAGCACCTAATGTCTCCCACAGCTAAACATAACATTCTGCAGGGAATGTTAAATGTTTTGATTCTCTGTTGTTTTGTATAACATTTTTCTTTTCTCAGAGTTCCAGTAGAAAAGACTATAAAATATCATTTTATAGTTCTGGGTGATGGTAAGCTGTACACCTTGACACACCTTTCAGGAATACATTGAGTTGTTAATTAATGATGCCATAAATTACAGAAAGAATAACAGTGTGTTTATATGTACCCTGGAGAGATCCTTCTTTCTTTGACAGAGGACAGCCAGAGGAGGAGACACACACACACACACACACACACCACACAGATAAGGCACAAACTAAAACCAAACATGAGTAGTACAAGTGAAATTTTGGTTTAAAGAAAAAATATGTGATATGTTTCCCGTAACAGGTAACGATTTGGATAAATAAATGTTCAAAGTACACGTGATTAGGTGTGCTTTAGAAGGCTAAAAACTTTAATTTGTAATGATTCTTGGAACTAGCAGATAGTAATTAGTGTTACTTTGGTTTGTAAACTATAGATAAAAAAATGAAAAACAATGTATTTTGGGTAATTCGTCTTAGTTTAATGGTGATATTGAATAAATGAAGGATTAAATGAGATTTAATCCTAAAAGCAGTACGTTTCATGTCGTACTCCAATGAGTTTTTGAGTTGCTATATCAAAAATAGTTTTAACTAAATTAGTTGATGTTGACGTTGAAAAATTTCCTGAGGTGAAAAGTCCCCTAAAGAAATTATTTATTGAACTTTTGTTACGGATAAACAGGATTTGCTGTTAAACCTAGAACAATGTTAAGGATTGGAATATTAAACAGATTATTTATATTGCTTTTGAGTCATGAGCTTTGTCATGTCTCAAAAAGGAGGGATATAGTAGCAATGATAAATAAGGGGTTTAATAAAGTAGCAAGGGAAATAAATAGTGTTAAATAATTTTTCTAAAGACGTTTGAAACACTTGTTGTGACATCACTGTAGCTCCAGTTTAAAAGACCTTGAATAACCAAAGTGCTAGAATAGTTAACAACTGTACATTTAAAGAAAAAATCTGCTTAGCTGAGAACAAAATTGATAGTTCAACTGTAAACAAAAGGATCATCTACCCCCTGATTGACACAGTAGTGTAATGGGATGCAATAGTAATTGTTTTTGTTTTATTGGTTCCGATTTGCTCCAAAGAATTTTGCTCTAAAGATTTTCTTTATTTAGACATACGTAGGGAGAGGCCCATAAACAAAAACACCTATTTCTTCCACGGCAGTATAAGGGAAATGATAGGTTAGGGTAGGTTATTGCGTGAGAATTTTCTTCTGCTCTTTTGGCCATGAGAGTCCAGGTGTCAAGCCTGGGGATTCCGTGGTGATAACAACTTCAGGAGGAAGGATTGGCAAATAGACGGTGAAAGAGACCATCGCGATAGTTCCAGTGACACAGGGCAGTGAAAGGTTCCAGGGAGAGTCACCTGGATACACGCATCACTACAAAAGGTTCCGGAGGAGAGGAGGAGGACAGGTTTTTCTACAACCTGCAACAAGTGACGAGCAGATCCTCTGCTGAGTCACCCTTTAGGGGAAATCGATTCAGAGATCAGCCTGACAGACGGCGTTTCTGTGCTATCTCTGAAATCAATCAGGGAAAACTGGAGTTTTTCTCACTGTTTGCAACACATTGAGAGAGGAGGAAAACGAGAAGTTTTTCCAAGGAGGAAAAACCAGAAGCTACATATTGGTATTGTAGCCTGCTGTTTAAAATCATTTCAGAAGACAGCAGTGATATTGATCTCTTCTCTGACAACCACAGCACATTCTCTGACAGTGACAGCAGAATATACTTCACAATTGTAGAGAACACACCACCTCTCTCTCTCTGAACACACACACTGCACATTCTTTTGAGGAACTGTTGACATTCCTCTGAGATAAACACACACACTTTCAGAGCAGAGTGCTCTGGCGCACACATGGAGCAGATGGACAGAAAGGACTGGAACAGGTACCCTTCAAGAAGAACATGGGGGGTTTTCCACATTTGTAGTGTGATTATTATGATTTTCTATTGTGTTTATGGTTTTTGCATTTTATTTTTGATGAGAGAAAAGTATGATAAATCACGTGTAACCATTTCTCCCAATATTTGCATACAAAAACACTCTAGGAACAATAGTGAAGAACATGGAGAGAAAGACAAGTGATACGTTCACTGCTTTCCATGTAAAGGAGAAAATGGTGGTTGGAAGTACTAGTACAGAGCTAATATTACTGTAATGATTAACTTACGTCCACTCTTATGTTCCACTAACAGGCATTAGGATGTTTGGCATACGAATGCTACTAAATTGGGGCTAATTGGGGTTTTGTACCTTATGTGGTTCCTCATGACCACACAAACTCAACTGATAGATTATTGATAAAGAAAGTAAATTATTCCTAAACAGCAATATTGTTAATATTGAACAAAGTTAAGTATAAATACCTAGGCCATTTTGTTGTGTGCTTTAGAACTTAGGAAAAGTTCCTTGTGAATCTTTTATTACATTGAAGTAATTTCACCTTCCACATTTTGATGACACATAGACACCACGTTTGACTAAGACTCTTGAAAGATTATCTAATAGATACATTTTCTACTAAGGAATGACTTGGGTTTAGTTAGGAAATGTATGCGTGATGTAGGTCATAATGATTTTTGTTCACTCTTTCTTCGCTCACAGAAATAAGCTATTTCCAGTGAAACTACACACATAGAATAACTTTTATTTGTGCTGTGACAGCACTTAATGATGTTAGAGACAAGGAGGGGTCAGTCTTATTCTGATTCTTCTCAACTTTCACTCTGTGAGAGCTTTGATAATTGCACTGAGCGTGTTTCAATTGATTTATATTAAAATAACCAAAGGGGGGGAAGCATTTGATGGCATTGCATAATTTAATTATCAGTTTTATGGAAAATTTGACTTTGCCGTATGGGTAGATATGAAATTAGTAAATGTTCACACTTCACACCAGGTTATTTTAATGTTTAAATACATAACACATTCTTTACACAAATTATAAGGCAGTAGTCTGATGTGACATTAACCAGTGACATTTATGTCCAGGGTTTTTAGCAGATTATGTTTGGTCTTCAGATTTGTTTTGTTTGCTATGTCGTTACCCTAATCAAGAAAAAGAGTTCACTTCATTCTTATGGTAAATATGATTGAGCCTTCTGACGTATTCCGTCTTTCTGAATATGATAATAATGTTTGGACACCGTCTCTGATACTGTGGGAGATTGATTCATTTTGTTTTATTCTTTGACGTGAATGCTTGCTACTATTTAAAAGAGGTTTTTTTTGGTACCTTTCCATTTAACAGGTAAGAAATAGACATGAATATCCATAGGGTTGAATCTTTAAAAGTAAAATTTATTTTTGTAATTATTTTGTAATCAAAAGGGTGAACTGTGGTGGCAAATTTTATTTTAACCATTTGTTTAATGAAATGAACCATTGGTTTAATGATTGTTTTATAACGCCACAAGATTTAGCTTCTTCATGTGTAGATTCAAAAGGCTCCAAGTGAAATAGTTGGCAACCGTGAACTATAGCCCAGTAGAATTATTTAGTTTTACTAGTTTGAACCTTCTCACATTGTTGACTTTTTAGCAGACGAAGTCGAGAAGGCCACAAACCGTGTCTCCTTCTGCCTCCTGAGATAAACTGTTGCTTAGGCTAATGAAAAGAACAGGAGCAAAGGGGAAGGTGAGACAATGGTGTGACTGTTAATGATGTCCTCTTTTCAACTATGGCCATACTAAAAGATACATTTAGAGGGGGGGCTTAACGGAGTTTCTTCACTATATGATGTTTGGATGTTTAGACTTTAGGTTAGAAAGACATTTTCAGTTGTGCTGCGTGTACCTTTGAAACTGTTCTCCATTTGCAAATGTAAATAAATACTCAAAGACCAAACTTTGGTTTAATTCTCAAACGGTTGTTATTCGTTTTGATTTTATCATGAATATCACTAACGCTGCTGCTTCAAGGAAAACTTCCACCACATAACCTTCCTGCACACACACACACCTTAGTTTTCTATAGTTTACACTTTAGTTCATTTTCTCCTCATTGAGATTGCTGCCATTTTGACCTCATGCACATCCCGTTCACATTGCACATACCATACAGTACATCAGCAAACAGGAACAATGACACATAGCTTTTCTTTCACACATCATGTTTAGGATTGTTGGCAGTACATCACTTTTACATTTGTACTAAGTGCATTTAGTTACCTTCTGTACAGTCACACTTCAGTTTGCCTTTAGTCGTTCTAAATTTCTTTTGACTTACCAGTGCTGAGGGTGCCGCTGCCAGTTGCTGCCACTGGCGGGTCATTTTGTCAGGCCGGAGCAAAAAATGTGCCACCTAAAGAGCTCTTAAATACAGGAAGTGGCCAATCAGAATGTACCAAGTGCCTGACACATCATAAGGGGGGATTGGATTGTATTTGATGTTACCCTTTTGTTTCAAAAATGGTTTGATCAGCTGTTATATATGTTCCCCTTTGTGTTCAGTTCAGTTCATTTCAGTTTATGTAAAGTTAGCACGACCTGAGTTTAGCTGACCTCTTTATGGGCCCAGAACTTTGTTGCATGCTATGTTAAATTCCATCTTACATTATTGGGTGGAAAAAACCCTGTGACTTCTCACGTCTGCCAGCTCCATCCCTCACACGCTACAATTAGATGTTGTGTTGCAGGATTAGATATTTTAGATGAAAAACAAAACAAAAACGATTGTCAGTGAACTTTTTGCTGATACGTTCACTATCAACATATCAAGACTTGTCAGAAATGTTAATTAACAACATTTTTCGTAAAACCAGTAGGCATAACATCCTTCAAAGCATGTTTGCTGTTGAAAATTAGTTATATAAATGTAATTTCCAGGAGACAGGTCTGGAGCAGAATTCTCTGTGAACATGCTTCTGCTCACGGTAAACAGCTGCTGTCTTTAAATGTAAGAGAAATATCAATACATCAAAACTCATGGACAATAAGCATAGGATATCCATTGTGCACATTGAGCCCTACCACAGTGTTTTACTCTGCGTCCTATAATAAAAAAAAGCAAAAAAGGTAAATTGCTGCGTATGTGTGTAGAAGAGGTCTCTGTATGTAGAGAATAACCTCACATTTCCCGGTCTCTAATTAGAGGATTCTCTCTCACTTCCATCTCTCAACAATAACTCAATTTCCTGATAAGTGATTTCAGCGCGCTCCCTCCGACATGAACAAGCGGGACGATACTGGCCCTGCTACAGCTCTTTCCCTCCTCAAACCAACTGTTCTTTCTGTCTTATCTCCAACAAAAAGGATTTAAATAGGTTACACTGAACGGGACTTTTGGCGACACCCTATCTGTTAACATCAGATGTGATCATCTACATTTGTGCTTAATGAAAGAAAAGAATAATTTGCAGTCTGACAGTTTCAGAACTGATGCAGACATATAAGAAGACTTGTAAAACTATCCGGGCTGTCATCCAGATCCAGTGTAGTAAAAAACAAGCGCTTTGGAAATTTTTCGGAGCGTCAACAACATTTTAAATATAATCTCATACAAAACCACCTGTGGTTTGTGCAGGGGAAAGCTTTGATCTGTATGTGTGTGTGTGCATATGTCTTCAACGTTTCTTGTAACGAAGGGGAAAGATGTAGCCTTAAGAAGAGTTATGTCAATTGTTACATGTTTCTCTTTTCTTCTTCTCTCTTATCACTGCAACTTGTACACATTTCCTTCTTCATACTATTTCACCTCTTTATAAGATCCACATAGCGTGTTGTTGTGAACGTGTTGGACTCTTCATGTGTTAGCTGTGAACTGAGAAAAAGGTGATTTTTTTTTTTTTTTTTTTCAAAAGAGAGAGTGAAAGAAGGGGAATGAGACTGGTATGTATGATGTTGTGAGCTGGAAATATAGGAGAGAGAATGAGAGAACAAAAGGTGAAATAGATGAATAATGATATATAAATGAGGGTGAATGCATCAGAAATGTTCAAATCATCAGTAGTGTCTTGGTACTGCAGGGGGATATACTGCTGCTTCTGGAGTGGGAAATATTGTACTTTCCACTCCACATTTATTTGACAGCTATTGACAGATTCGGTGAATTCAAGCAACAAAGAGAGGAGGACTCAATCGCAGACAAACACACACAAGTAAGCGGGTACAGGTGGCTGGAGAGCAAAGGCATAAGCTTCATTGACAATCTGGCCTGGAATGAGTGGAAATGGGCCGGTTATTTACTGACAGGGCTGAGGAGGGATGTGGAAACAGGTGAGCCGGTGAATGAGAGCATCAGGTGACTGGGACAGTTGAGAAAGTCTCAGGGTATCTGGTGGTTCAGCCTGATCTCACAGAATTCCGTGAAATGTTCACGAACTGTTAACACCGCACGGAATGTGTGAAAACAATGCCAATGTAAAGTCAATGACAAGATGACCTAGCATTAGGAGCGACTACGGTAGTGAGTAGTATGAAAGCCCGAAAATCCGCATAGGGAGGTTGGTTGGGATGGGTCAAACACAGGGCTTTCACCCAGGAGACCTGGGATCGTGGCCCACGTGTCACGTTTCCTAAACCCAACTGTAACCGTCCTGTTCTTCTTTTCCTAAACCCAACTGTCCCGTTGTTGTCTAGCATGTCATGGAAACTTAAGCCCACCCACAACCTTTTCCTTAACCTAAGGGGGGCCGTGTTCATTTCATGGAATTCTTCCGTGGGCCCATCACGGAATTTTTTGCAATTCCGTGAAACTGCCACAGATTTTGAGTTAAGGGGCCGTGTTCATTTCACGGAATTCTGTGAGATCAGGTTGGGTGGTTGGATGAATAGCACTGCAACGGCCTGGGGGAGTGAGAAGTGGCTGGAGACAGGGTCCGAGGGGCAGACTGAGGGGAAAAAAAACGATAGAAACAGACATTGTGACAATTATAGTTTACTATGATACTATATACTATTATAGTTACTTTACAGGTTACGATTTTAGTAAAAAAATGATGATCTCTAAAATATGATGGGTTGTTGTGAATTCAACTTCCCAACAGTTCAAATTAGCTCCTCTTCAACCAGCTACAACAGTACAGTGGTGGAAGACGTATTCAGATTCTTTACTTGAGTAAAAGTATTGATACCATACTATAAAAATACTCTGTTACAAGTAAAAGTCCTGCATTGAAAATGTTACTTAAGTACAAGTATCTCAAATTTGTACTTAAGTACAGTACTTGAGTAAATGTACTTAGTTACATTCCACCACTGCAACAGTAAAATTATACGTACATATAAATGCATCAGTAAATCCCATAATATAAAATCTATTAGTATAACATGATTTATGTAATGCAAGACTTTTACGAAAGGAAGTTTTGCTCGCCACCCGAGGTTTCTCCCTAAAAGGGAGTTTTTCCTCGCCACTGTCGCACTAAATGCTCTTGGGGGAATTACTGGAATTGTTGGGTCCTTTTAAATATAGAGTGTGGTCTAGACCTACTCTATCTGTAAAGTGTCCTGAGATAACTCTTGTTATGATTTGATACTATAAAAAAAATTTAATTGAATTGAAAGTTTGTAAGTACACCAGGAGTTTATCCTAAAGGTAATCATGTCCAACTGGCCTGCTGCTCCGAATAAGTGACAAAATAACGCCAACATGTTACGGTTTACATGTTGTGATTTGTAAAGTCACAGGGTGTACAAATAACAAGGTCACATGAGACACAGCCATCATCTAACCGTATATAAACTGGGAACTATATTCTCAGAAAGGCGAAGCTCTGGTACTCTCTGCTAGGGGCTTCTCAGGTGCTGCAAGCATATCACTCCGCCCAAGTAGCAGTAACTAGTTCCCAGTTTATATACGGTTAGAGGACGGCTGTGTCTCATGTGACCTTGTTATTTGTACACCCTGGGTATGTATGGACTTAACTAACTCTGGGGGTTACGGTGAATAAGCTAAAGTCCCAATAAGTCGGCGTGTTCTTTAAGCAGCGCTTTCTGTAACAGTATTCATCTGTGGCCCATGTGTGGAAACAGGTTGAAATGTGAAGTCAGGATGAGAGGGAGCGAGACAGGCAGAGGAAATGAAGAGGATGTCTGAAATGCGAATGGCTGAGGGAGCGAGGGAGGATACGAGTAAGGAAGAGAGAATAAGAGAAAGAGCGAGGGACGTAAGAAACAAAGTGAAGGTTTGATCCTAAATATTGATATAGTTAAGAGCAGAGAGACAAAAAATTGTGTGGGTCAGCGTGCGCACATTTCTACGTACAGTAATTGCGCAAAGTGTGTGTGTGCTTCCTCCCTGTGTGTACATTTGTGTATGTGTGAAGCTGACCTCATTCCCTTGCTACTCAACCTTTTCCTCTCCCTTCCCCTGAGAGGACTATGGACATATAATGAATCAACACAAAAAATTAAGCAAATAAAACATTTAATAAAAAGACATTTACTGATGTATTGGTAAAATTCAATATTGCATGCTCCTCTACCCATAGTATAATATAAGTATACTGTATAAAATCCACACAGCACTCCATTTGGTATCAGCTAACACAAAAAGATAGACAGAGAGAAAAAGCTTGACTGGCTCCACATACTATACATATATGCAGTTTTTAATACATGCCTGTTTGCAAGGGGGAAAAAAAAACATTACACAGGAGCAGAAACAGCTTTACTAGCAACATCAATAGTAGTTAGACAACTAGCTGTACGGTAGGTAGAACATAAAATGTTGTCCTGTAGGAGAAAGAAGAGATCAGAGAGAGAATAATAAGATTTAAACTCTACCTTCTACCGAATGTCATGGGAAATGTGCGGTTGCCGAACAGGAGGTGGATAAGCTTTGAGCCTTGATCTTCACTCCTTGGGAATATCACAAATGCCTCTGAATATGCTTGACTAAGAATACAGGGGAAAGTAACTGACTCATTGATTATGCCGGAGGGTTTTCAGAGAGTGTGGGCAGACTGAGGGTAAAACAGAAACTCTTATCATAATGCGGTTTGGCTTCTGTGCGCATTCAGTGCTCTGTGGAAACAGTGAAGATGTTTGCCGTACGAGTGAGCCGCGTGGACAAAAAGATGTGAAAATAGCACATTAAAGGTGCCGTAGGTAGGATTGTAAAGATCCAGGACTTAGCCAAAGAATTTGAACATCGACAACTTCTCAGTCCCTCCCCCGCTTTCTGCTAGCGCCCAAACAATCTCCTAAGCCCCTCCCCCCACAAGGGAGAATGAATGAGCATGCATGAGCAGTGATTGACACGCAGTTAGACACCCCCCCTAGCCCTGATTGGTGTATCTGAACAGGGAGCGTAGACTTTTGCAAATTGCACTACAGGCTGTAGGTGGTTTTTAATGACCTGCTTTATGTAGTTCTACTGGAACATAGGGTCAGTTTCAGCAAATATGACAGAAAGGTAGTTGTATAAGTCTTACCTACTGCACCTTTAAGGCTCATGTATCCACAACACTTCCAATTGTAGTAATTTGATAGTATTTTCACTCTTTCCCAGTCCTTCTCCTGCTTGGTGGTCAAGCGTTTTACTTAAAAGAAGGCAGGTCAGGCAACTCCTGAAGCATTCATACATCTTACAACTCTAACCTGTCGTCGCACGACAGATGATGTAGGGTGGAGAGAATGCAATGGCTCTGACAAAAAAATGGAGAAAGGGAGCAGGAGAACTACATATCTGCATAATCTAATAAAGTGTGGGGTTGCCCCAATTTATTAAAAACAGGATTTCTGTATTGAAATACACATTTCCTATCATCATGAATCCCAAAGCCGGGCTCTCACAAAGAAGAACACAAATGGCTACACTGTAGATCTGACGTGTGTCTGTTTTGTTCCCCATTTGAAAATTATTCTATTATCTCTTCTTTTTTTTTATTGTCAGAAATGGTCACTGGTCAATGGAATGGAAATTTGAGAGTCCGAAACTTGCTCTCAAAGCAGCCACTAACAGGTTCACATAGTATGGGACTAGCTGAATGCTTGCTATATAGACCTTTTCCACGGCAGACATGTTGACATGTCATAGTAGGAAAAGCACAGGTGTATTCAAAACCATTACTGATGGCTGCATTCCACTTAGGAGAGGCCCTGGTGTTCTTCATTCTGACTCACTGAAATATCTTACTGGGACACTTGATGGAATTGAGCCATCATTAAGGTTATCAATTTCAGCTGTGCTTTTCCTACTATGACGAGTCAAAAATGTTTGCTGTGAAAAAGGTCCATTCTGACCCCGTAAGGGCTTCCACACCAAAAGTCGCACTGTGCTGATTTTCCCCTTGGCTTTGGATTCCAGGGTCACCTAAACAGAAGCTCTGAAGAAGGCATATTGTTGCAGAAACATCAGCTGTGGAATAAAAAGTCTATTCCACAGCTTTTTTTTAAAGTAAAGTTTGTAACAAGGTATTGAGCAGTAGAGCACACCTTCCCTGAAGTTTTGAGTGAGAAAGCTACAAAAACCAAATTGAACTTTGACCCAATCCGATCCTGTCGGGATTTGTGGAAAAAAAATCTCAAGCATTAATCAGCAGGGGAAACCAGGGTTAGAAAATGAATACTGTGATTCTGTGATACTGCGACATTCTGCTGTAGCCCACAGCATCCCAGATAGCTAATTGGTAGGATTGTGTGCTGCTCTTCATTTTGCAATGTACTGTACTGACAATATGTCTGGGAACTGAATTGCCTACTGCAGCATCAAAGTGGAAGGGACCTAAACACAATCCAAACAAGAGATGAAGTCATACATCATAAGTGCGTAGCTACCTAGGCCAGTGATTTTCAATACACAGAGAGACACACTGAACTCTACAGCCAAAGGCGGACTGACATAAATACAGGCAGATGGACACAACTGAGTTATGAGATGAAACGTATAAACCTGACAGAGACCCTGACAAGACAAATGGTATCACCATAAACAGATGGGAACCCTGGATGCAGAGCTGTCTGTCTCTCTCTCTCTCTCTCTCTCTCTCTCTCTCTGGCAAAGGTTCAGCAGTTTTGTTGAGCAGAGGGAGAAAGTATGGAAGCTGTCAGGGGCCACACGATGCTGCCTCTGCAGTTTACACATGGAGACATAAAGAGAGATTGATGGCACAGGATGTGGAGACATCCCAGAGGACAGTGCATCTCATGCATATAGGATTGAAGGTAGACATAAAAGACACAAGTGAAACTTATGCTGATGTATTTTTCCCACCCTTGTATTATTTCTTCCTCATACCTGTAGATTTTTTTTTTGGTCAGGTAATGTGTGTTGTGTAAACTGGCTCCATCACATTGGCTGACCTAGATTCCAATGGCCCTTTATGTGTCTGTGTGATGGTGTGCACGTGTGTGAGTTTTTTGTGTGTGTGTGGGTGGACTGCCACTGTCGCTGTATAATCCCCCTGGTAGCATTCGGTTTCTAGCATAAGTCAGAGAACAGTCAGGGACTCAGTTTGCAATACGCCTGACCTACATCGGCTGCTCGCATGTGTGCTTAAGACGACACATGAAGTCACACTTACTGTGTCCTACTGCTAAATGTCTGATTTCAAGGGTGGTATGTGTGTGTGTGTGTGTGTGTGTGTGTGTGTGTGTGTGTGTGTGTGTGTGTGTGTGTGTGTGTGTGTGTGTGTGTGTGTTTGTTTAAGCAGACCATGTACACACACACAAACACACACACACACCAAGGCTCAACAGTTTAGTAATGATGGTAGTTTCGCAGAAAATGCTGCTGTCACATTACGGCAAGGATTAAATTCTTCTTAAGCTGCTCTCACCAGGCTGTCTCTCTCCAGGTGGTTAACAGGAGAGGTATAATCTCCACACTCACTCACTCACACACACACACACACACACACACACACACACACACACACACACACACACAGTGACAAGAACACAAAAAGAATCACAGGCACAGAATACTAGCGTCTCAGCATGCAGAAACTGTGTTGTAAAGGTGCTATGGGAAAAAAAACACATCCTGTACATGAATATATATTCTGTACTCAAATACATCTACACGAGGACAGACGCATACACACACACACACACACACACCTCATTGTGTGCTATTTGGAGCGATGTGGCAGCAGTAATTAGAGGTGCGACAGCCAGACAGGTAGAGGTAATGATAATGGGCCGCAGCTATTTCTGTTCTCCACTCTCTTGCTTCTCGCCTCTCTGCCTTCTCTCTCTCTCTCTCTGTCTCTCCTGCTCACATATTTTCTCATCGTCAAACTCTGTTCCAGGTGGAACTGAAATGTTCCTCCTCACATGCACATCACACACCCTCCCCCTCTCTTCCCTTCTTTCTTACTGATCTCTCACTTTTCTATCGCAATTTCCTTTGTTCCCTTTGTGTCACTTTGAATTGACGTGATGTTAGCACTTCCTCCAGCTTCATCACATTCGTTAGTCAGTTTTCTCTGTGTTGCAGAGGGGGTGAAGGTAGAGGTTATACCATAGGCTTTATTGTTTTTGCATTGTTGTGTCTTCCCTGAAAGTGACACCAGCCTACCTGCCATACTGGCGGGGCAGAAAAAAAAGATAATCTCTGTAAATAGCAAATAGATGCATGTATACTGACTGCTGAAGTAGCTAGTTTAAGTTAGAGATAATGTAGAGTGAGTGGGTTATTATTGTGAATTAAGTCCCAACAGGGTGATTTAGAAATAACAGACTTTTGAATGCCGCAATAAATTGACCAATCGAAATCGATTTTTTCGAAGGTATACCAAACCCATACTTACGTTTCACTCCATTAATAAACGTCTCGTCTAAATGTTTGGATAACACCAATTAAGAGTGCCATGGTGATGAAATACATGCAGGTAAAATGGGTTTCATATTTTCATAAAGTTAAACAGGGCAAAAAACTGTAAAGACCATAGAAGTCGATATGACAAACATTACATTACATGACAAATGTAAGTCCGTTGTTTACGCTCTTTTAGCTCCGTTTTGGTCTTCACCAACTCCTGATGGAAATCTCCGGCTACTCAGCTGCTAAAGGCGCTGACACACTTAGCCGATTATCGGTCGTTAGACAGTCTGGCGAGGTCGGTGACTCGAGTCTGTTCGGTGTGTCCTGTGCCGTCGTCAGTCTGGGGGGCTGTCGGCGTTCATTTTGGCCGACCTGACATGTTCAGTCGGCGGCAGGGCAGTCGGGACTCACCCGGAAATGGCGAGCGGAATGAGGTGACTAGAGTCTCTCAAAATCTGACGAAAATCTTCTAAACTGACCTTTGTTGAGCTGAAATGAAAACAGATTCAGCAACTGCACGGCCTATTTCTGCTTAAAATGTTCTCAGAAACACGTTTCAGTGAACTATTTTAGTACAATATGAGATCGTATTCTGAACTGCAGCCATGACAGTGTGGCTTTGAATTTCCGGAGAAAACAAACCCATGTGACGCGTTCGTCCAATCAGCTGGCGGTTTTCATTTCCTGGGCAACAATACAGATTAGCTATATGTGTAAGCAGCTTAGGTTCATCAGCTAGTTGCTAACTTTGTCTTTCTACCCATTGGTGATGGAAAAATAGTGTACAGGGAGTTTTTAGAACTTTTGTGAAAACAGCTGCCTGCTGTGGGTGAAAGTGATGCCAATGAGAGCGAAGAGAGTGAACTAAAACAACAAAGAACAAGAAAAATGTAAAATACTCCGTACAGCTATGAGAAGTGCAGTGATAATTCTCTGTGGCTTTGTCATTACGAGTGACCCCTTTCACATGACACGTCTGATTCATTTTCGAGGTAAAACTATCATTTAGAGCAGCTTTTGAATTGCAATTTTATGATAAAAAGTTTTTGTTATGAATGGCAGCATAAGGACTATAGTAACTTGGGCTACTAATGAACAGAATTTAATGAGTTAGGGTTTTTTTTTGTACACAAGATGGTCTGTATCATCACTGATCCTTGTGTTAGTTTAAGTAATAATTAACTCATGAAGCTAATTAAGAAGCAGCCAGGCCTAATTGTAAGGAATGCACTTGAACTCATGCTGGATGGGAGGTGTGGACAGATCAGTAGCTACAGTTTTTTTCCCATTACCTCTGCAGTTTATTGCCTCAGTGTAGGCGTCACATTAATGTAATTCCTGTATGCTCTGATTGCCTCCCTGTGGCTCTATAGAGCTAAGGTGAGCCAGGTGGCCAGTGTGTGTAGACCAGACCCATTTAATAACTTTGTCATTAAAACACAATGGATCAGCTATTCTTCTTGATGACAACAGTGATTGCTCCCTTTAATATGGCACGCTAAATCATGTCCTCACTGAAAGACCATTTTGTAAGCCTTACCCTTAGTGTCTATCAATAACACAATAAATACAAGAATACACATCTTATAGTTTGTCTGTGCTTGTGTGCTTGCAGCCATGTTTTATTTATCTGCATGTGTATCTGAAGGCGGCTGTCAGCACTTTTGTCTGTACACGCAGCTGTGTGTGTGCGTGTGTGTGTGTGTCAGTATGAACATGTCATCACAGCAGGTTTTCATATGGAGTGAGACTGCTTTGCATTGAGGATCTTACTAAGAATACTTGTTGTACAGTATGAAAGGAAGATGATTCAGTAGGCAGATACTGTATACCTCACCCCTCTTGACCAGAAATTAATTTTGCTCTCTGATCCACTGTGGAGATGTCACAACGTTTGGTCTAAAATTACCTGAGCTTTCAAAGGACTGTCACATCTAATCAAGAACAACATCAGCTCCACGCCACAGCTTTCTGTTTTGTAACAGTGGGGGCTTTCGCTTCAACAGTTGGGTTGGCTTAGTCATCGTCAACAAGGAAAATGTAGTTTTCAAGTGGACTCGGTTGTTTTGGTCAAACAATGTCACCAATCATGACTCTTGTCCGTCGGGAGCAAAGGAGGAATTCAGGAGACATTATTATAGAGGCACAACATCCATAGAGGATGGAGGTCAAGGTTGGATTCTTTTAAACATGACTGTGGTTGTTTTTTTTAACTGTAACCAAGTGGTTATTAATTTTACCCTAATATTAAAGGAGCTATTTTGACCCAGACCTTTTCGGAAATTACAGCAATCCGAAAATGGTTACATTTTTTAAAACGCCGTCCTGTTGATAGTGGTGTCAGATCAGAAAACATCAGTTTATGTTATGGTTTCGGTGTTTTTCCTTGCTATTTTGTTTCCTTTCTAGTTTTCTGTATTTATCCTGTTTGCTTTGTTCTGGACTGTGTATTTATGTTCCCTGTGTCTTCCTGTGTTCTCTGCTCTCCCTTGTGTTTAGTGTAGTCAAGTTTCTGTATTTAGTAGATTCCATGTCTTCTGTTAGTTGTTCCTGTTTCCTGTTTTATTTTAATAGTCTGTTTTCTGTCGTGTCTAGTTCTACTTCCTGTGTTTTCCCTCCTTTGTGATTGTCCTGCCCCGCCCTGATGTGCTTCACCTGTTGTCTCACCTGTTTATGATTTGCCTGTCACCTCATGTATTTAGCCTCTGTGTTCCCTTTGTCTCTTGTCAGATCGTCTTGTGTCCTTGCCCATGTCTGGTGTTTGTTCCTTTGTGTGTTCTGTTTGCTCCTGCCGTCAGTGTTCTATTTTGTATGTTTCCAGTCCTTGTACTGCCGCCCTTTGTTATATTAAATACCTCAGTTTGACCACCTCCTGCCTGCCTGTCTCCTCTCTGCATTTGGGTCCGAATTCCCTGCTCCCTCATCACAGTTTATTTGTATCGTTCCCTATAGCATCGTGATCTCACCACAAGGTTCAATAAATAGATTATAAGGTCATTATAGCACTCAGAAAAAACAGAAATTTGGGAACTTTGCAACTGATGAAGATCATGTAATATGATCAAAAGCTACACAACCGCTACTAAATGGACGTTGTGGTGAGACTGGAAGAAGAACATTTAGACATTCATCATGACTACACTCAGAATTGATCAACAGAAGTTTCAATGTAAACAAGTCGGAGAACTGCAGGGAAGGTATTACAACCAGAAATATGACAAAGTACATTTCTACATTTTACAATTATTTTCCTTTAAAAAAGTAATGATTCCTCAACCACACACATTATGTGCCTGAGTCTCATCCTTAGGATTAAGATGTAATTGCTTTTCCACCTACACCACTTCAGCGCTGGCGTCTGTTGGCGGAAGCTTGAGGGTGGATGAAAGGAACTAGGGGAGAAGAAGTCGAAATGGAGGTGAAGAACAACCAGCACGGCCAACAGCTACAAGTCACACACACACACACACGCTCTTTTGTTATGGGCTTCAGTGGGAGGCCTGGGATGCCCACTGTGGAGTAGATGTTAGCCTGGCATCCTTTGCTCCCCTCCATTAGTAGCTAGAGAGTTGTTATCAGCCAATCATCCGCCTACCTCACATGCCCACCCATATCCTGGTCTGGCAAGGATGTGTGTGTGTGTGTGTGATGTGTGTGTGTGTGTGTGTCTGTCTGTGTCTGTGTGTGTATTACTTCTCCGCCCTCTCTTGATTCCCTTTTTAAAAACACCACACACACATTCTAACCGCCCTAGAATGTGTGTGTCTGTGTGATGGAGGCTTGTGTATGTGTGTATGATTCTGTAGCGATAGCATGTAGCATGAAGCCGGTGTTGCATCGCTCTTACTAGGCTTACAGTGGTGTGAGCTTGCTTGTTGTTTCTATGTCTGTAATTTTAGGTGTCTTCCGAGACAAGCAGCAAGGTTGTGGGTGTGAAGATAAACATAACTGCGCATCGAATATGCAATTATGTTCAGTGAATTATTCAGCTGTTATCTGCAGTTTGTTGGGTACATTTGTACAAAAATGCCATTTTCCTATCAACAATTACCTTACTCACTGTATTGGATCAGGTGTAGATCAACATTTTAGGAAATAAGCTTATTTTCTTCCTAACCAAGACTAAGATGAGACAATTGACACAACTCTCAGTAAATATGAAGCCAGCAGCTGGTTAGCTTAGCTTAGCATAAATACTGGAAACAGGGGGTAACAGGTACTGTAGCCTGTCCAATGGTAACAAAATCACCCAATCTGCATCTCTAAAACTCAGTTATTAAAAAAACTGAAGTGAAAAAATGATTATTTGCTTTTCTATTTCTTGGCTGGGACCAGTAACTTCGTGGAGTCTCCGCTGCAAACTGGCTGCTTGCTGTTGTTTCATATACCAGTCGTGTTTGTCTCATTATTGAAATAATCACAACTTACACTAACACCAGACTTAAATATCTTTTCTTTTATTAACAAATGCCCTTTTGTTTTTAGAAAAAAATACTCACAATTAAAAGTACACAATTGGCTCAAACTAAAAAAGTCCAATGACTTTTTCCTAATGCTTTTACAATCATTTACATGAGGCGCCTCAACACTTAGAGAAAGAACACAATCCTCATACGTTTGACAGAGTTGAAGTGTGTTTGATATGTCGCGCCAGGCACTTAAATTCCTTAAAGTATATCAACAAAACCCACATAAGAGGTGAGTGCATCACGGATGTGATTATAACCATTTAAAATAACAGAGTTTGCAGTATTTACCCGAGGACTGGCCTACGATACCTGACTATTTACTGGAGACTCCCTTAAAGTCCCTCCGTTCGCTCCTTTAATGGATAGGTTCACATTTTCACATCACTTCCATTGAAAGCGCATTTGGGAGTGATGTAAGATAAACTTGAAAATGTGTGTACCTATTCTTTAAACAGCTAGACTGTAAGAAATAAAATCAAGGAGGGATACACAATACAAGCTGAAGAATGGTGTAGTATGTCTGTGGTAACATATCTAAGATTGTATATAAAGATGGACGGCTTGACAGCAAAGATCCTTTATACTAAAGATAAATTTAAATACATTAAAAAAATTAAACTACACGTCAAAGACTGTTTGACATAAGGTAGTTGTGATCGCACTGTTTATTCAAGTGATCCGTCTTCTGCTAAGGTTGATTTTAATAAGTTATTTGATGCTATTAAAACGGGGTAAAACGTCATGATTGACAGCTGTGATTGACTCACGATTGGTTGGTATGGGCGGGACTTTGATACCACGGCTCCGTCCAAACACTACTGTGCCGACTCAGGCTCCAAAATTGCAAGATGGCAGCGCCTGTAGCCGGGATATTTTGGCTTCATTTCAGTGGAAGGAAGGGAAGACACGCAGTCCATCTTTATCTGTAGTCTATGTGAAAAATGTATGAAAGTGTGAAATGATAAATTCAGAAGATTTTGTGAAATAAACTTGTGTTTGTTTGCAGTAAGTCTTTGAGTTTTTCTCAAGAGAGGTTTTGGATTCACAATACAGACATTTTGTCAAAAAATAGTCAGAGTACACACAAACCTGTGTTCCACAGATAAAAACTATACAAATAAATGGATCGTATAATACATTTGCAATGTCTAAACTGGTATATTACAGCACTGTAACAATCTCAAAGAGGAAAAGGACATAAGTAAATCCCCATTGGCAAAAAGTACTGATACAGTACAGGACCACCAAATATCACCATTAAGAGCAACAACCAAATTATTACAAATATCCTTATGAAGAAGGCATTTGTGCAGGAGTTTCCTTTTCCTTCATGTTATGTTTGTACGTGCATTAACAAGTTCAAAATTAAAGGGAGTGAAACTACAGTATGGCAGTTTTCAAGACTAAAGAGTCCAAAGTTACCACAAACCCATGTTGGTACCATACTGTATGTAGACATGACACATTGTTAGCCTAGATGTAGTGCTCACATCAATCATGCACAAACATTACTCCCATGTTTACATTCAGAAGATGTCCAACCCAAGACATTTAAGTCCCATTAAGTCAAATAAAACATTAAGACACTCGGCTTCACATGTGACATAGTCAAAGTGCAATGCTATGCAACACACAATATTCTCAATATGCATAAATATTAAATAGCAATTTTATGTCAACTCTTAGCCCCAAATGAATTGGACCATTATTTCATTATCATTATCTGCAGGAATCTAAAATAAAATGACAATTTATTTCATAATGTCACTCTAATGTAACTCATGCAGCTGTGTGAAACCTTTTAACGCTCATTATTTGAACATTGTACGTCAAGATTTTGATTGAGAATTAAAAATCTCTTAATTTTCAATTAGTGGGTAAAAACCTTGGCGGTACTAGCAGATATGGGATTCAGACACATGGCACATTGAAACCATCAAGACATTTTAAAAACAAGTTGTATTTCTCTACCAATTAACTATCACTGGAGAAAATATAAATGAATGGAAAGAAGTAGTTGGGGCCTGCTGTATGTACAGTATGTATGTATGTATGTATGTATGTATGTATGTATGTATGTATGTAATGTAATGCCAGTTTTCTTAATACTAAATAGAATACAAACTGTAGTAATACTTCCAGTGCTGTAACCTACACAAGAACCAACATGATGTCTAAAGTGAGGATACTGTAACTGCCACAATGTTTCAAGAATTGATATGAAAAACACACAAGATTCTGAGTGTCACCTCAAATTACATCTTTCAAAATAATGGCCATTAATCGGAGAGTTGTATCTCTACTTCATCCAATAAACCATTATGTTAAAGGCCCCATGAAATGGTGCTCTTTGGATGCTTTTATATAGACCTTAGTGGTCCCCTAATACTGTATCTGAAGTCTCTTTTATATAGGCCTTAGTGGTCCCCTAATACTGTATCTGAAGTCTCTTTTATATAGACCTTAGTGGTCCCCTAAGACTGGATCTGAAGTCTCTTTTATATAGACCTTAGTGGTCCCCTAATACTGGATCTGAAGTCTCTTTTATATAGACCTTAGTGGTCCCCTAATACTGGATCTGAAGTCTCTTTTATATAGACCTTAGTGGTCCCCTAATACTGTATCTGAAGTCTCTTTTATATAGACCTTAGTGGTCCCCTAATACTGTATCTGAAGTCTCTTTCCTGAAATTCAGTCTTGGTGCAGAATTACAGCCACTAGAGCCAGTCCCACAATGAGCTTTCCTTAGGATGTGCCATTTCTGTATCTATTGAGGAGGAGGGGGGGGGGGCAAGGTGGATGGTGGGGGTGTGGCCTTGACCAACTGCCACTTTGCTCGTTCGAAAGCCAAAATGTCTCTCTCTTTCTCATGGGCGGGCAAAGCAGAGAAAGGGGAGGTAACCTTGCTCCTTATGACCTCATAACAAGCAGATTCCAGATTGGCCCATCTGAGCTTTCATTTTCTCAAAAGCAGAGCAGGATACCCAGGGCTCTGTTTACACCTATCACCATTTCTAGCCACTGGGGGACCATAAGCAGACTGGGGGAACGCATATTAATGTTAAAAAACCTGAAGTTGTCATGCCATGGGACCTTTAACCAAACTTATTTATCTTTCACCTAAACTTTGGTTATTGATTAGCTGAAGTGGGGGTATACTATTGATTATCTTTACTACAAAAGGCAACTAAGGCACTTTGCACTCCTAATTAGACAAAGGTCAAATAAACAGATCTAATCTTTCACTGCAACACGGTGTCAAAAAAAGATGAGATTCATTTATTTGTAAGCTGGCTTAGTTAAAAATGTCTCATCAATTATCGGGTCCAAATCCACAGCAGTCCCTCTCATGTGTTAGCAAAACTGCTTCTAAAGCAGCACAAACAGATGTAGGACCTGCCTAATACGTGTATGTACAAAAATCAATACACCAGCGCGTGAATAAAATAAATGAAGGTCAAAGTGCTTCAAGATTCAATACACCAGTGAAAACATCATTTTTGTGCATGCGTGTGCCTGAGCCCCCATGTTTGTTTTCCCGACTGTTATAGACTATAGGCAGGAGTCCAGGTGTATCTGCAGGTCAACACTGTCCAGGAAGTCCATGGAAAACACACTATGGGGTGTTTGAGGGCACAGCGGGGCAAGTGTAGAGGTTTCCTCTCCCCTCTCTCCTCCCATGGTGAGGTCCAACCAATCCATACCATCTAGCCCTTGCTCCCCGTCCCCTGCCATGCCGAAGGTATCCATGGGAGACGAGGGATGGTCCAGGATGCTGGGGGTGCACAGCATTTGACTGTGGAGGTCATCAATCAACGTCAACAGGCCTCCAGGCTCGACCCCCAGGAGAGGCTTACCGGTGGTGCTTTCCAGAAAGTCTTCCAGGCGTCCACTCCCAGCGCTACCGAGGTGTTGTTTCTCTTCTACGGTGTCGGCCAGAGCCTGAAGCTCAGACTGCATCGAGGAGGCCGACTGTGGGCTGTCACAGCTGGGTGGGACGGGGGGTGATAGCAACAGCTGAAGCGGCGAGGGAGGGGGAGAAGATTGTGGATCTAGACGATCCAGAGAAGGGTCCGTTACTGGTTTAAAGGAGGTCAACGTATCTGAAGTAAAAAAATAAAAATCCACAGAATTTCAAAAATGAAACATTTGGTTGGGCGTGTACTCCCAACACAATAATCATCAAACTGCTGAGTGTAATGTAAAAACAGAAAAGTTATTACACAAAAATACAGATCAGACAATGTTATTGCATCTTACCTCCTGTCTGCAAAATGATGTCAACAAAATCATCGTCATGCTCTGTATCCTGAGGACACACACAGAGGGAACAACACATTACCCTTCAAAACTGTGTGTAAAGTTCACATAGCACACGACACTGGGACACAAGCGCGATGATGTGAAATGATGCAATGCAAAACAACATATCAGACCGGAATGCAGAGCAACGCAGCTTAGCTTAGTATAGGTTAGCAAAATCTAAGAAACACCCCAAGGG
This sequence comes from Perca flavescens, assembly GCF_004354835.1. Classification (NCBI taxonomy): domain Eukaryota; kingdom Metazoa; phylum Chordata; class Actinopteri; order Perciformes; family Percidae; genus Perca; species Perca flavescens. The sequence continues at coordinate 5,874,011 of NC_041345.1, read as the reverse complement.
CAAAAAAAAAAAAAAAAAAAAAAAAAAAAGAAATCACACATTTTGCATAGTGAACATATCATAAATTTTTTGGCGTAAAGACACAATCAGACATGCAAAGCGTCATACTTTGTTATCAGGCGATGAGGCTGCTGTCTTAATGGAAGCTGGAGACAGAGGACTAAACAAGACATCCAGACTAGGGCACAACTCCTAGAGGAGAGGACAAGAAAGTGAAAGCCAGTTGGATGTGAAAGTTAGATTTTTGTGCATCCAAAGTTGTCACAAAATCCTTCACAATGTGACTGGGTGATACAAGACACACTGAAAGATGATCCATGCCATCTGGAGAGTACTTACAGTTTGAGAGAAAGGTGATGTGGCGTCTTTCCCGGAGGGAGCAGTCTCCTGGTCGTTGAAGAAAGGCTGCAGACTGGGAGGTGCTGACAAACACTGAGCAATGTCCTGCTGAGGCTGCTCCACAGATACCTGGAGTCTCCCATTCTGCGGCTTCAAATCATTACAAAGAGTGGAAAGATAAGTTCTCCTTACAGGGGAACAGTATTCACAGGCAACGGTACTAGTTGTTTTAGTAACATCCAAGTAAAAAGTATTCAGATCCTCTACTTACATGTCAGTAAAATGACTAATACCACACTGTAAAAATACTCTATTACAAGTAAAAGTCCTGCATTGAAAACGTTACTTGAGTAAAAGTATGTAAGTATCATCAGGAAATTGTACTTAAAGTATTAAAAGTAAAAGTACTCAATGCAGAAAAATCGAAGAAACAATCCAAACAGTTCTATGTTTAATCAGTTAACTATTTCAGCTGGACTTGTAGTTGGACTAAACGCGTTATTAACGGCGTTAACGCAAAACCCATTTTAACGGCGTCAATTATTTTATCATGAGATTAATGTTCTTTTTGGCCTAGCAAACTTTGTAGTTTTTTTTTACATGCTGTTGCAACAACTAATAACGTTAGAAAAACTACAACACCACATTGGATCTAGCTAGACCGGAAACAAAACAACAGGCACGCCGCCCACACTTGTTTGGGCTCGCGAGCCGGCCAAAGAGTAGCAGGCTAACGTTACGAGTGAATGGCGAGTGTGAGATGCCGAAATGGAGGCCAATAAGATTCTGAATGGAAAGTTTACTTTTAAAAAGTTGCCAAATGGTTCCATTGACAAGACCAAAGTGATCTGTGTGTTTTGTCGTTGTGAACTGAGCTGTCATCGCAGCACGTCCAGTCTGAAATACCACTTGATGACCAAGCACACAGCTGACCAATTCCAATTCTCCGCCCCCTGGTCAAAGCCAGGCGACAAAAGCAAGCTGATCCACTTTTCCATGTTGATAAGAGCATTAAAATGAGAAAAAAATAATGGGACAAAAAGAAATCAAGGGACATTTAGAATAGATAAAAATGTGCGATTAATTGCGAGTTAACTATGACATTAATGCGATTAATCGCGATTAATTATTTTAATTGTTTGAAAGCACTACTTTATATTGTTGGGTGGTTTCATTTATAATAAAACGTATTTTAAAAATTGCATATGTTTTGTGCGCAAAAATCTTAACTGGTATAAAGTAACTAGTAACTTAAGCTGCCAGGTGAATGTAGTGGAGTAAACAGTACAATATTTCCCTCTGGAATGTAGCGGAATAGACGTAGAAGGTGGCATGAAAAGAAAAGACTCAAATAAAGTACAAGTATCTCAAAATTGTACTTAAGTACAGTACTTGAGTAAATGTACTCAGTTACATTCCACCACTGGTAAATCTGAAATCACAAACGATTCATTGCTATTAAGAGTGTGATAAAAGGGGTACAACGATCAGGTAGACCGCTGATACCAGCAATCAGCATTTTCCACCAAATCTTCACTTCCCAGCACACCTGCCCTCGCCAAGAGATACTGTACATCTCAATTAGCCAAGATGCGATGGAGTTTTTTGTTCCTGCTCTGTTAACAACATAGATCATATTAATGGACGATGTCGTTAGAGTAATTAGCCAAGCAATAGTAATCAGCATCGGGCTAGTGTCAGACACTCTTATCAAAGACTGCTGTCACTGTGTCAGACAGCATACATCATTAATTCCCACCGCTATTGCACTCACTGGAGCACTTCTCTTTCACTCTCATGTTTCATTCTCTCTTTATGGAGCATTAACAGACACTGGTCTGTTAGTGCTCCAGTGACAGAGGCTCCTGGGCCTCTTTGACAATGAGTTGTGTATGTAGTAGGATGAGGGTCCATGAAATGTGTAAAAAGAGACGATTTAACATCTGCTGTTGAGCCATTATTTGTGGTGGCAGAAATGCCCCATCTAGACATTTTAAAAAGCCAGTTAACCTAAGTAGGAAAAACACACACACACACACACACACACACACACACACACACACACACACACACACACACACACACACACACACTTTCTCACTTTCCCCATTTCATAGCTAAAGCAGATTTTGTTTAACGGTTTTGAGATATTAAACTATGAGATTTATGATATCACATACAATGGAGGTGAATGTAACTTTGCACTTGAAGCATTGAAAAATAACATTTGAATGTGGCTTTTCAAAAACATTGTCCTTGTTACTACACAACACACAATCCACACACCTCACCGTGGACACCTTTAATGCAACTACTACAGCACTTTGCTACAAAAAAACGGTCCCATTGGTTCAATATATGACTATTTTAAATCTTTTCCTGTTTTACAAAAGTACTTAAGCTACTTTTGAGTCTGCCTGAAAATTCAGATAATCAATATCTTGCTTTAAATCTCACCTTTGTCTCTTGTTGTTTCAAAAATCCCACGTGCGTGCTTTGTTTGGTCTGATTATCCGCTTTAGGCAGCTGAATGGGGTTGTGGCCGGGGAGCTTGGCTGGAGTGGACTGTAATCGCTAGTGGAAAATGATAAATGTAAACAATTTTGTTAGTATTTGTATTAAAGTGCTGAATATAATAATAATAATAATAATAATAATAATAATAATAATAATAATAATAATAATAATAAAAAGAGTACATCAGCAAAAAATAGCTTTTTTATGAATCAGTCTTTGCATGCACACACACTACTGTATATAATTCTGATCCATAATGCTAACATGGTTGGTATTGATGTTTTGAGATTGTGTACTTCTAATTTGGTAACTGTTTGATCTGTTATTATTAAGCATACAAATGGTCATAAACACATTCCGAGGCACAACAAACTAGACCTCCGCCAAGGCATGCCCTATCTCACAGTGTTAATGCAGTGTGAGTTTTCCCAATCAGGAGCTAATTTTTCAGATTATACTGACACCACAACAATGCAGCACAAATCCCCTATCCTGTAATATTAACAAAAATGAAAAATAATTTGTGTATCAGGTCTGTGATTTGATCTTCTCTTTCTTCCTTGGCCCATGCGACACCCTTCCACCAAGTTTCATAAAAATCATGCCAGTAGTTTTTCTGTAATCCTGCTGGCAGACAGACAAACGAGGCGAGCCAAAAAACATACCCTCTTTGGAGGAGGTAATAATTAATACATTTGGATTTCTTTTTTAAATGAATTGCTAAAAAGGATTCATGTACCTGCAGTGCAATTTGATTGGTTGCTTTGCTCCCAGGTGCATCAGTTCTTTGCTTCTCAGTGATGTGACTGGTCAGTGCGATCAGGAAGTGGTTGCCGTTGCCGTCGGTGACCAGAGTCGGGGTGGAGTCGCTCTTGGGGAGATCCTGTTGGAAAGTGGGGGCTGAGCCTGACTGCTGGTTGAAGGACGCTTGAGATACCTGTACAAAAACCCACAATAACTTTTAGAGGAAGAATTTTCGCCAAAAAAAAGCAGCTTAAACTAATTAAATGCTGGCCAGCTGCGCTTATTATTACATCACATTACATGTCAATTAGCTGACGCTTTCATCCAAAGTGACCTCCAATTAAGTGCTTTCAACTTTGAAGGTGCAATTCTATAAATTGTTATATTGTTACAGTCTATAAATTGTAAAATCTGACCAGATCAGGAGACCATTAGCGTTAGCATCCCTAACTGCAGAACTGGCATTATGAGTAGATCTGACACCAAAGTCTATGCAGTGTAAAGGATATTGTAAAACCCATTTCTGACCTGTAGGGACTTCTGTTGCGCCTGTTGTTTCTGCTGTATTACCACCTGTTGTTTAATCTGCTGCTGCAAAAACGACTTTTGTTGCTTCAGTAGAATCTGTTGGTTCGTCTGCATCTGCTGGTGATGTTGTTTCAACTGTTGATGCTGTTGTTGGGACCGCAACAGTTGCTGCTGCTGGAGTTGCTTGTGCTGCTGCTTGTGAGATTTCCTTTTTCTCTGCTGAGAAAGTTTCTGCAGGTTCTCCGGCGTCTGACTGTGGTTCTGATTCATCTGCTGCTGGTTCTGAAGGTTTAGCTGTTGCTGTAGCACAAGTTTCTGTATGGCCTGTTGCTGTAACAGCTGCAGAGCGGCTTGCTGCAGACGTGCATGTTGTTGTTGTTGGTTTGTCTGTGTGCTCCTTTGCTCTGGCTGCAGTAATCCACGAGTGTCTGGTAATTGCGTAGTTGTCTCACACTCCACTCCATCTGCCTCGATGACTTCCTGTTTGACAGTTACCTTGCTGACATCCATCTCGCATGAAACGGATGACGGTGGAGGGGGGAATTGTGGATGGCCACATGAGAGAGGGACACTGGGCTTATCAGGAGGTTCTTGTTTAACTCTTACAAGAACCAGTGGCTCTGGTCCTCCTCCTCTGTTCCCTTGCTCCAGCTGCATCCTCAACACCTCCACCAGCCTCTGGTTCTGCCTCAGCAACCTGGTCAACTCCACTATCTGCTTGTCTTTTTCCAGCAGCAACCGGTCTTTGTCCATAGTCACTACTGGAGCTGTGGTTGTAGTGGTACGGGTTGCTGAGGGAGCCAGGTAATGGTTCTGCAGAGAGGCCGGCTTTAAAGCGAATCGACAAGGCGCCGGGGTGGAACACTTTGGCTCTTCTTTAATGTTGGTTGCAAGCTGAGCAGCTGAACATGGCTGTATGCTCGCCTGGCTGAGAGGTGAACTCATCTGGACAGAAAGAGAGAAAATAAAAATAGGTAAACAAATGAAAAGAAAAGACAAGTGCAAGAGCTTAAGACTATAGACTCTAGACTATAGATGTAAACTGAGAGCCTACAGACATGCTAGAGCTAAATGCTGACGTCTATATGCTAACATGCTCATAATGACAATGTTAACATGCTGATGTTGAGCAGGTATAATGTTTACCATGCTCACCACCTTCGTTTAGCATGTTGGCATTCGGACATTTGCTAATCAGAACAATTAGCACAAAGTACAGCTGAGGTTGAAGGGAATGTTTATGTTAGTTTTGCAGGTATTTGGTCATAAACCAAAGATTTGGACAAATTAATGTAATTAATGTAAAATGAATTGCATTCAAGGATTCAAGAATGTATTATTGTCAACAAGAACAACAACAAAAATCAGACCATTTCCATCAAGGGGTCGCTTTTAAAGCTGGTATCTTCTGGGCTCATGGCGCCTGGGGAGCGGTCAGAGGGGGGGAGTGAGGCGGTTTGGGGGGAGACGGTGCCACCACACGTCATGAGCTGCTGAGGAGTGGCTGCGCTGCTACCTGCATCAGGTATACAGAGGTTAAGAAAGTACAGAGACAATGCATTATGTTTTCTACATCTTCCTTATCTTTAACACTTGTTTACATCATTCTGTGAAAAGGTGATGGAGGAAGTACAGGTACATTTTCTGCTCGACTAACCGGTCCGAGAAGATGTCTGATGGCACTGAAACTGAAACCATTGCTGTTGTAGTGATGTGTTGTTGGCGGTGGTTGCAGCACTTTTGGAGGATTTTGCTGTTCCTTCAGCCCCTGGCCCTGTGGCACCCCCTGCTGTTGGAGACGAGGTAGTGTCACTGACTCCATTCAGCTCCTGGTAGGTCCTCAGCCTCTCAATTAGGTCGTTTTTGGTTCCGGAGACCGGCAAGCTGCGCAGCTTCAACTCAGACTTCAATTCTGCGACCTGACAGAAGACGAAGTAAAAGAGATATTGAGATTGAAAGAGCGAGGAAAAGCAAAGAGATGAGGACTGATATCAGAGGAAAGAAGAGCGAAAACCAAAAAGACTGCATAATCCATCACTGTCCCTTTCTTTGTCAGCTCTGAGTTGGCAGGCCACTTTTCTGAGACAACATTTTGTTAACGTAGAATCGTTTACATATGTCAACTTCTATACACCAGTTACTTCATTGACTCATATCTTGTAGACAGCAGAGATAGCTATTGCTCTTCACTGTACTGACAGAATAAGACATAAGATCATGAACTAACCATGTAGTTTTCTTTGGGATTTTTATGTTTCTGTGAGGCTAACCTTCATTTCATCCAGGTTTGGGGGTAGAAACGTTGGTTTTGGCCCACGTATAGGAGCAGAACTCTGACAGCTGTGACTGCCCTGGTTAGAGGGAGCTGTTGAAGGAGCAGCGAAAGGTCGAGGTGGGGAGGAGGTAGTCGTGGAATTGGAGGAGGAAGAGGAAGACGGCTGCTGACCTGTCTGAATCTGTCTGTTGGGGAGAAAGTCAAAGGGGAGGAAGAAGATAATGATCTCTACAGTCTTTAGACAATGAAATACTTTTACAGAAGATACCAGCGCCTCAGTTTTAAATAGGGGTGTTGAAATTTATCATTGAATCGATGCATTGTGATGCGGACGTGGATGATTCTGCATCGATGCAGTGAAAGACAATAATCGATTATTGTCTTCTGATGTTTCTCTGTGATTTTCTGTTTGCTGCTCAGACTCCGCTATATTCAGGAAGCGTCTTTTTTAAGGGCAGATGCAATACAAATGGGATTTCATATATATCTGACTGCTTGAATTTGAAAACCATGTGTAACAATGTATATTCAATTTGAGGAGGTGACGCATCGTGATATTGCATCATATCGAATCGTTGACAGGATAATCGTTATCGAATTGAATCGTGAGACCAGTGAAGATTCACACCCCTAGTTTTTAACACCACCTTGAATTGCGTTTCTCCCAGGTGGTACTACACACTACAAGCTCGACCATCCACAAAAGAATAGGTACATACTTTGGTGGTGCAGGCAGGATGGCGTGGTAGTTATAGTGCTGCTGCTGCTGATTGAGAATCTGGAGCTGCAAGAAGAGCTGCTGCTGCTGCAGGATTTTGGCATAAGACGAATCCAGATGGGGAGGAGGCTCTTTATCTCCCTTCTGGTCAGGAGGGATGTACTCATGGTACTTTAACTTTTTAATCTAGAAGGCAACACACACGTTTCCTCTTAGGTTTGGGTTTACTGGTTCATTGAAATGCTAGCATTAGTATTCATTTACTACCTCTTTGAGCATTAGCAACAGTATAGTCTGCATGTCTAAAAACAGAAACAAAACCCTACCTTTGGCTTGTTGTCCTTAGGTTTCTTGTGTCTCTGTGCAGAGCGGTCAGAGTTTGGTTTAGGCTGGGACTGAAAAAAAAGAGAAGGGATACTGGTACGTGTGCACCGTAAACTTTTATACAACAACATCAATCAATGTAAGTCCAGCATTCACTCTCCATATACTGCAGCTCTTTTTTTGGTCTCTACCAACTCCTGAGGGAAATATCTGTCTCTTTAGCTGCTAAAAGCTCCACTATGTCCACCAGCTGGTCCCTCACTTTGTCTGTCTACTGTTTGGTTTTGGGTAGGTAGCATGAAGAGGGTTTTTGTTGAAAACCGCTGATTGATGACAGGTTGATCATAAAACCAAAAAACAATGAACTGAAAGACGCTATACGTAGTGGAACAGCAGAGATGGGTGAGAATCTTGTGTTCAAGTTCTGTATTGCATGCCCATTTTTCTTTCTGCTCATCGCTACAAGTGGCAGCTGTCTTATTACACAAAGTCATCTGATCCATTGTTAATATAAAAGCAGCTTGAAATCAGAGGATCAAGCACATGTTTTCTTTCCCAGACACTTTTACACCTTTATTGTTTAGTTGGCCTTGACCGATGTCACCTACCTTGATCTGTGAGGTCACCCCTGTCCTCTGGGCAGATGATGCCGCCGTCCCATTGGTCAACTTGAATGAGGGGGAGGATCCAGAGATTGGTGGGAGAGCAGGAGCAGGGGGAGAAACCTAATTGGTAAGATGAAAATATACTGTAAATGAGCAACACTAATCACTGGCTACACCATGGCCTTACGTAGAACTAGACCAATAAATTAACCAGGCAAATAAATCGCGCCATATTAGTCTTAGTAGTTTTACATTTTATTACCAACTTGTATATACGTTTGTAAATTCTTTCCTTTGTTTTTTATTTGTTCTTGTATTCTATCATATTTATTATTTCTTGTATATTCTGTATGTGTGCTGTGTGTCTGACATTTTGCTGCTGTAGCACTGACATTTCCCAATTTGGGATCAATAAAGTCTATCTAATCTAATCTATAAAAAACTCCTGTCCAGGCTATCGATGTATGACCTATACTTACTATACTTAAGTCTGCCATTCTACAACTAAAGTTTAGTTCAGATGACGCTCCATGCTACATACGAGTTTGCTATTGTAACAGAATTCAACTTCTACTCATGTTTGATAATCTTGCATCCATGACACATGTTAGTCACACTATCTCACCCTTTCTCCAGAGTGATCCTACCTGTGTAGGAGATGGGATGCTGCTCTCAGCCAGCGTCTCAGGTGGGGAGGGCAGAGGAAGCAGGCCCAGAGGAGACTCCTGGCCCATGGGCTGTTCTGGAGACAGACTGTAAATGCTGTCCTCATCACACGATGAGTTATCACCTGAAGCCTTTGGAAACCGTGTCTCTAAGAAGGAGAGGAGGGAGGAAATGGTTGATATCTAGGCATATGAAAACGTAATGCAACTTGTTTTTTTGTTTTTTAACAAAAGGAAACATCTACTGCATCTGTATCACCTGCCTTGCAGGGCCACGACAATTAGAGCAAGCTTTTATCACCTGCACTTACAATCCAAACTTACTGCACTGTGCCACTGAACTAACAACCTGTGAGCATCCTTAAAGTCAGCCAAAATCACCAGCATGTCCTCTATGGGTTTCAGCAAATGCATCACTGCTTGTGTGTGTCAAGTCCTATAAAAGTCTATACAAAAATACACACAGCAAGCTCCTTCTCTGATGTCCGCCCTCAGCCAGTGTATTTATGTGATGGCTGCTGCAGAGTAACCTAAATGCGTGTCCTCTCTGCCTGCAGATCGTGCCCATAACACACTGTTTTAGATGCTATCTTTACTGAGAATAATGCTTCTGTCCACAGTATGGCAAAGAGGAGCCGAGCTTTAGCTCAGTGATAGTTTTCATTCATCTAAGTTCACTTTCAGTGCAGACAAATAAGGCTGGCCACCTCATTCATGCCGGTTTTAATGTAACAGATGGCGTTTCTCTAAGGAATGGTGTTATGCTGAGAATTCTGCGTAATTTATGATATGAATACATTAACTGTTTATGTGAGGGCTCCTCCTGTTTATGCCAGCCTTCTGTGCTACTAATGGTATTCTCCTTACAACGTGTTTTCCAGGCTACAAATAAACTAATTGAATGTTTAAAAAAAAACAAGTGTATAAATCTGGCAAAGTATTTAAAAAAACAACTGCGTAAAACAAGGACTAATGTTTCCATATCAGCCAGCATCAGGTTGAAACGTCCTCCAGCACAGGAATGAATCCAAGTCGTGGTTCTCCAGCTAATTTTTCCCTCAGGGATATCACATAATGATATCATTATTAAGCAGACTTTTGAGCCTTTACAGAGATTTAAGGTAAAAAAAGGTAGCTGCCAAAATACGCTGGACTAGGATAGAGACTTTTCTTTTGCTGGTGGATGTGTGTTATTTAATTAAAGAAGCTGCTTTGGGCTGCAGCAGACCGCTATGTAAAATACACCGCTGGTCATTAATCCAACATCAGCAGGCAATGATGAAAAGACAACATGGGGCTGATTTAATACCCTGTGATCCAATAATGTGATGGCTTCTCGACTGCTGTGCTGTGCCAGTGTGATGTTTGTATCTGTGCATGTCAACTCTGTGTAATTCTTGTGTTCTCCAGTGCTCATACAATAAAGGCCCAGTAATGCAATTGTGTTTATTGTGCGGCAGTGACAGAGATGGATAATCCGCTGACACTGTACATTATTGTAATCTCAGCGTTCTTTCGTCCACACTTCAATCAAGCAGATGGACCCACCGTCTCTGATCTCATCATCTAATGTCTAACAGCACTGGACTAAAGATATACAATAAAAGTTAGACAGTACTGCAGTTCTTTTATTGTTGCTGTTATAATGGAAAATGGTGAAATTGGGGCCATTATATCTGTCACTATGCCCAAATTGCAACTGATTAAAGTCCCATGCATTCATTTAGAGTCCTATCTCTTCAATTAATATATAATAATTCTCCTAATAAAAACTAATGGGTTTTATTAACAGACAGTGTGGCCATTTAACACCGACAGCAAAGAGGGAAGAGTCCGTCAAGCAGGGATGGAAGAGCATACATGATTTACTATATCCTAGTTTAACATTTGTGGCTGTTTGAAGCATGAATACCCAGGTGGAGGGGGGGTTTGTGTGTAATGTGGTTGTTTTGTACATATTGGATGGGAATGCGTATATGTTTCACGTGTGTCTCGCCAGGCATCTGTGTGAATGGCGAGCACAGCTGAGACATCTGAGATGGAGCATCAGTATGTTTATGATAGCTGGAGGAGGGGGCCAGGAGGGACATCCTGTCAGGGGCCTAAAACTGTGGGTGTGTTGTGATATATTACACGTTTACATTTATATCACACCTCCTTCCACCACATACACGCAGGACATATTTTATAGGGGTGTGCAAATTTTTTTTTTTTTAAATCGATGCACATTCAAATCGCGGTTCACGCTCTACTTTTTAATTTTTTTTATTGTATGTCTACTGCAATCACATGGGAAAAGTAACTACATTTACATACTGTGAATCGTTTTTTTTAAAATGGAGAATCGTTTTTAAATTAAAAATTGATTTATAATCGAATTGTGAGCCTAAAAATTGATATCGAATCGAAACATTTTCTGAATTGTGCACCCCTAATATTTTATCTAAAAAGGTGTATTTAGTATACAGTCTACAGCCAAAGCTTGTTCCTGCCACATTGTTGGTGTTGCAGGTGTTCAAGGTAAAGGAGCCAACGGTCAGCTTCATAAAACCTAAATAATGCCTGGCTTACCTATGATGGCCTGTTTAATGCTGGAGTGAACAGGTAGGATGTTTTTGTGGATCAGCTCCATGGGCCCCGGCCGGTGGGAGATCTTATCGTTCAAATCATCGGCAAGGCGAGCTCGCTTCAGCTGCATCTGCTTTGCCTGAAGTGACGGCTCTGCTGAGGTCTCTGGAGGCATGCAGAAATCAAACAATTTTATTTTAGGATTCTTAAAGGTTATTTGTCAGAAATGCCTAGAGTCCAGAAAGACAAACAGGAAGGAGGCTATACGTGGTGGTACTCACCCTCGAGGATGTGCATCCTGATCAGTTCGGAACGCTCCGGTCGACTCCTGATCTTCCTCTTGAGATAGTCCTCAGTCTGGAGAAAGAGAGACAACAACATTGAGACACTCACTCACGTCTAGAGTTATACCAACTGCCTACCATTTTTCCAAAGCTTATTCTCTTCCCAACATGGCCGTATCTCAACGCTTATTTGTCATTTCCAGCCCTTCTATATAACATCATTATTCAACAGTTGCTATAAGGATCTCAGATGTTACAAAGCTGAGAGAGATTGAATGTCTGCTTGAAACAGGCCAGTTTGGACTCCAGTGACTGATTCGAGGATGGCGTACTCACCCGTGCTCGTTCCAAGCTCCGTCTCTGTTCGTGGAAGGCAGCTGAACTTTTCAGGGCTTGAAGAATAAAGAGTGAGAGCAGAGCAAAAATGGAGAGAAAGAGGACATTAAGATGGCAGTGTGTACATTCATGCCACTGAGGGAGAGCAAAATGGCTCTGAATGGCTCTTTGCTTCTACAGTTCAGCTTGAATAAGTTTACTAATGGTGCTCTTTTCCTTTTCCACATTTTGAGTGCCATGTCAGTGTAGTTAATGCTTGCTCAGACTCACATAACAACAACAACAACAACAAAATACACAACAGCCTGGGCAGTGGTCCCATTATCAGGTAAAGGGAGACATGGGATGGACACTGAGGGTTCCAGTCCAACAAGCCTCTTCACAGCAGTGGAATTTATAGAATCTGTACAGCATTCACAAATGACTCAAGCAAGACTTGCTGTAGGCCTATGATTATGCAAAAACCCAGGGATTAGTGGTGCTGCATACCTAAAAGCCTAAAGCGTTGTGATGACACCGAAATGCTGAGTTAAATGCAGCTTATCAGTACAGGCATTATGATTTTGTTTCTAAAACAAGAATCTAAACCTCAAACTATTAAATAATGTTATATTGAATGTAATGAATACATATACAGGCAGGTTATTGAGTAGCAATGTAAACAACTTGAGCATGATGGGGATCAGTGTAAAGGCCATCACACAAGTAGATAAAATCATGCACTTTATTAACACCATTTAAGATTTGATCTGCTCAATGACACTTTAAGGTGTCAGAAACCGAGGAAGAGGCTGTAAGATAAGACGTTTTAGGAAGTTATTATGGTATTTATCATAGATTAATTGTTGGTGTAAACCATAGACTGTATAAAAGAAGTGAGCGTAGCCACAGTGACGTCACCCATTGGTTTGTGGACGCCTTCATCGTCTACTTTAAAATAAATGGGACCATAGTTTACAAAATGAACATCATGTTGTATTGAAGAAGACTTGAAACTAGCGATTGAGACCATGAATTAATTATGAAAACGTTCACTAAGGTAATAAATCAAGTGAGAAGTAGGGTCATTTTCTCATAGACTTCTAAACAATCGGACTTCTCTTTGCAACCAGTGGAGTAGCTACTATTATAAAATGTGGTGTACGATGAAATGAGTCTTGTGGGTTGGGATGTATATATCAAGTTATAACATGTACTTCCAATCTTTTGTTCATCATATTGTTGCATATTGATGCATGCAGATAAAATGATATATGAAAGTGCCAGACAACTAAAGCAAGCTAACTATCTCTGAGTGCTACACAAACACACATGCAGGATATGCACACCGAAATGTTTGTCATTGTCGTGGCTCTCCCGTCAGCACAATGGAATTGAAATGATCCAATGACTAAGAAGTTAATGAGGGTGTCCACATCCATATTGGGTGGGCAGCGTGTTATTCGTAGCCCTTTGCATTACAGCTCCACAACTTCAGGACAATACTGTTGCCTGGTTTATATCTCAAACATACAGTCAATGCAACCAAGAACTTTTTAATGGCTAAACAGTGGGTTATTTGTGACCAAGTCAGTCACCAATGACTGCAGTACACCTCGCACCCATGTATGGAAGTAAACACCCTCAAATTAAAACTGAGAGTCAGCACTTTCATTTCACAGTCTCATTTCAAGTGCACTAGACACAGACACACACAGACAGACAGACAGACAGACAGACACACACAGACACACAGACACACACACGCACACCCTGGGGGAAAACTGCTGGTACCTGCTTAAGCCTGAGTTCACGTCGCTGAGCACAGTCGCACTGCTGGTACACACTCATTCTTGCACACCCTGGGGACATTAACCCTCTTAGACCTCTAATCACCCATCCACAAGGGAGATTGAACCTGCCTGTCAGTCAGCTACATGGAAAATGAGCGATGGGATGGCAGGATAGATAGATGGATGAGCACAAAATGAGGTTTTTGGAAGTGGGGACGGGAAGTGAAAGGGATGGAAATAGATAGAAGGAAGATGGAGAATCAGAAAAACGAATGCGGGCAAGACGGGGAGAGAAGATAAATGGAGAGAGGCAGCTGGAAGAAAAATGGAACAACAGACCGAAGGGCAACTGAAGAGGAGGAAAATAGAGAGTGGTTGGATGAGGTCAGAGAGAAAAGACCCCATTATGTGCATGAGTGGCTGCATCATGGCTTCTTGCCACCCCGCAACCAGCATTCCCTGGTCTTTAAACTTTGAGAACATGACGTAGCATCACTTCCTCTGGCAGTGGTTGTGTTTTTATTTTCGGCCTGCAGCTGACCTGGGCTTTGTTTTTTCTTATGTACTAACCGACTAGCTTGTTGAATAAAAAAAAACTCTCCTGTATAATATTCTCCTGTATATTACTTTACTTTACAGTCCATTTAAACTGTGTGAACTATTTGTCATCCTCATAAAATAGCCACAAAATTACTAAAATATTACTGCAATCTTCAACAAAACATGTCAAGTTTGTTGCGGGCACTACATACATAGACCAGAGATGTAGCCATTTCATATGTGAGAACATTGTGAGAGCTGCTCCAGATCCACCAGAAAGTGTAAATCTAGTACTGTGCTCTTTTTATTGCTCTTGCTGACAGATATTTGGAAAAGGCTTTACCAGCGCATTAAGGTTTAGCTTAGCTAACCTGATAACCATGTGTAGATGAGCATGAACTGAGAAACATTTTTAAGCATCTGAGAAGTGTATAAATAACCTGATGATAGGCAGGGTATCACACTGTGGGCTTATTATAGCACTGAGTCAAATGAACACCACCTAACCACACACCACAGTCCCACAGCTAATGGAAGAAAAAGAAGCTTTCTCTACACAAAGCAGGCATTTGAAAGATTATTTTGGATGGGTATACAGTGAGAGGGAGAATCGAGAGACGGTGAGTGACAAAAAGACATGGGTGGACAGAGGATGAGGGCACAGAGAGAGGGAACCATCACTATTGCTAAGAGAGGTCAAGTGGGAGAAAAAAAAGAAATGAACGGAAGGAGGAGATGAGTCAGAGAGGGAGCGCAGCGATACAGAGATGGAAGTTGTAGAGATGTTGTGCTCTAGTGTGGTGTGCTCTAGTGTGGTGATCACTGCCGTTCTACAGTGTGTGCTGTCTCTCATCCAACTGTCTACGTTAGAGACTACGGGGACAATGATAAAGGTCATGTAACACAAGAAGGTAGCCTGAATGTCTGTGGCTAATTGTTCTGCCACGTCCCTGCTCTGACATCAACCACATTAAAACCTGAAGGTAACCATTTCGAAATTACATTACATTACCTTACAAAGCGACTTCCATTAAGTGCGATCAACCATGAAGGTACAAACTCCGGACAGCAAGAATCAAGTGCAAGCACATTAGCTTCAAATAAGTCAAATCCCAAAGAGTCACATGTAAGTGTAACTGTACAGTAAGTGCAAGTACCGTATTTTCCGCACTATAAGGCGCACTGGATTATAAGGCGCACCTTCAATGAATGGCCTATTTTAGAACTGTTTTCATATATAGGGCGCACCGGATTATAAGGCGCATAGAATAGAAGATACTGCAGTCAAACGTTTGACTGGGGTTGCGTTGTGCATCCACTAGATGGAGCTGTGCTAAAGGGAATGTCAACAAAACAGTCAGATAAAGTCAAACTTTATTAAGCGTTCTGACAACTCCGTTCACTCCCATGGTAACGTTGTTCAAACGTTAATGAATGTCATGCCCATATTGCATATCAATCGAATTGTCTGCTCATTGTCTAAAAAGATAGACGGGTCTCATAGCATTTAAATCTAAGTCGTCTGAGAAAATGCCGATCGTCTCAACGTGGTCCCTGACATGTCATCGGCTTGTCTGCTTCCATTGGCCATGGAAATACCATTTTGTTGCTGAAAGGACAACGAAAACAGGTATGGATGCACTCTCGACACCTGCGCAGATTACGGATGAATTGTTTTATTTTCTGTTACTTTGTAACAGTTGTGTAACTGCTATAAATCATCTTATGCTTTGTATGTGGGCTTAAATTAATCATTAGAGGCTAAGCTTTCAATTGGTGTGTCGCATGGCTGTATATTTTGAAGATTTAATGCTTTAAAGTTATAAAAACGCAAATGAGTGGAAGTTTTATCGAGGTTACAGCGACGCAGTGTCCCGTCAACGGGACAGTGATCCTTGAGATGTCGATCCATATTTAAGGCGCTCCGGATTATAAGGCGCACTGTTGTTTTTTTGAGAAAATTAAAGGCTTTTAAGTGCGGAAAATACGGTACATTTTTTTTCATTGTTTTATTTTTTTTAATCCACGGTGCAGTCAAAAGAGATGTGTTTTTAGCTTTTGGCGGAAGATGTTTAGACTTTTGGCTGTCTTGATGTCAACGGGGAGCTTGTTCCACCATTTAGGAACCAGGACAGCAAACAGTCAGGATTTCGTTGAGTGATTGGGTGTCCCTCACAGCGAGGGAGCAGCAAGAACGTTGGCCGATGCAGAGCGGAGTGAACAGGCTGGGGATGTGTAAGGTCTGACCAAGTCCTGGGCCTGATCCGTTCGTGACACGGTATGCAAGTACTAGTGTAGCTTGTAACTTGAAGCTGATGTGGGCAGCAACTGGTAACCAGTGAAGGGAGGGTAGCTCAATCGGCAGTCAAACATGTGGTCAATGGCAAAAAAACAACGGCCCAAATGGCCTCTCCGTTGTCTTTACATAAGCATCTCTGTTCTGTTTAGATTGCAAATGCTATCAGCAGGGCTTGTTGAGAAATACTGTAATTCCCCTTAACACTGCAGGAGACATGACACAGGGACAAAACAAGCACCTAATCAAGCAACGAGCCTTTGGTTAAGGAGCGTAGAGAGGCGTAGGCTAATTGGATGAGACCATGCGACCAAAACATTTTGATCTCCGTCCCCTCCAGTTTCTACAAAGAAACACAAGTGCCAAGACAGACAAGAGCTGTGATAACACCTCTGGTCACACTTGGCCTGATCACAGCTATACTGTCTCTCTGACTCTCTTACACCCACATGGGTATATCAGGGTTTCTGAAGGTTATACCAAGGCAAATTTAAGACTTTTTAAAAACCATTATGAATTACGTTTAAGACCTTTATCACAACATCAACTCTTTTGCTTTTTTTCAAGCCTCTAAACTTGCACTTCCCTGTAGCTGTAGAATAAAATCCGTTTTATGTCTGTTGTACAATCTGCAAGAGACTCGCACCAATAACACGAAAGCAGATTGGCTGCAATATAAATTACATGTAGGTCTCATTTGTATACAGCGAAATTATATTTGGACTAGCGAAAGAAAGAACAACAACATGACAGCATTTTTAAAAATGAGCATAATGAGGTAGTGTTGCATTGACGATTATACAATTTTAGACTTTTTAAGACCATGCGGAAACCCTGATATACTCACTCAACAGACAATATGCAACTCAACAGCACCATTTGTCATCTAATTGTTAACAATAGTACATTTCAACTCGCATCCTTCCATTTTAAATTAGTTCTCCACCGGATGAGGTCGGAGTCGTGCTCTTTATTTAAACTGTCTGTCCACAACGATAAGAAACTGGTTATTGTGTTGTAAAAGGGGAAATAGTATGTCTATTTGCTGATGCAGAACAGAACAGTTTCCTGCAACAGCAAAGATAATGCATGAAGTAGTAAATAGTTTTCAGGCGGGAAATACTAGCAGATAAGACACAAAGATGTTCTTCTTATGGTATTTCATGAAAATGACAGTGCACATAACACTGCAGAAGCATTTTCTATTGAATGGATGTGAACAAAGAGCCAAGAGCATATACTAGCAGCACTAACAAGCTGCAATCTAAAGCATCTAAACATATGGAGTTTGATGGCGTACGGGGAAATCTCTCGATCAGATAAAAAGCAGTAAACGGATGTTCATGATGGCAGTTGAAGTATGACCTTGATTCACCTTTCTTTGAAGACTGAAAGTGCTATTTGTCTGGAGACGATGGCACCGTTTCAACCACAGTCTAAATCACTTCAGAGAACTGCTGTGTAGCAAGAAGCTACACACAGGAGACATGGCAGATTCTCACAGGCAGTGACTGAATGAAAAACCTCAGCATGAAACAGTCAGTTGAATGAAAGGGATAAACACTCCGTTGCCCCATTTTTTCATTAGGTACACCTAGCTCAAACTAATGTAGTGTAGAACAATAGCCCAGCAATGAATCCTACCTTCAGGAAGAGTACATGTTGAGTTTTTGTATATAGAGGGGTCGATTCTACTTTATTATTGAGAATGTTGAATTGTATTGCATTATACTGAGAAGTGCTTCTAATATTTAGTTTACCCTCATTAACTGGGTGTATCCAGCTAATGGGGCTAAAACTGGAAATTATTCATTCAGACAGAAAAGAAAACGGAGCCACAGCATTTGCTCTGCAGCATATTGTGTTTTAAGGTTTTATGCTTTGTTTTAGATATTATTTTTTTTTTTAGATATTTATACTTGTGTACTTTATACTTAAGTGTTTTTATTTTGCTGCTTTTGTTTTGGTGAGGCAGAAAAAGAATATGTCCCACTTTGATGGACAATAAAACAGAAAATGAATCTGCAACTGTTGCAATAATCACCTTATTGTTTGGTCATTTTTTCAGCAAAACTTTTTTCAGGATTTGTCACAGTAAACTAGATGGCCTTATGGATTAGACTGTTGGTTGGATAAAACAAGCTATTTGAGCTTGATGGTGTTTCAAGTTTGTTGTTTTAAGCCCCCAACGTCTCCTTCCAGGCAGCGCTGTGACCGTTGACTTCAAGGCACCTAACCCTAACCTTAACCTTAACCTTAACCCTAACCTTAACCTTAACCTTAACCTTAACCCTAACCTTAACCATAACCATTGCCTAATCCTAGTGCCCTCCAGGCAGCGCTGCCTGGGAGGAGACGTTGGGGGCTTAAAACACCGATAAACACTATTTGAATACATCACATTGGTCTGTGACAAATAACAGGCATTTATTACTATTTAGTGACATTTGAGAGACAAAATGGTTAATCGCTTAGTCAAATAAATAATCAGATTAATCAGCAGTGAAAATAATCGTTACTGGCAACAGAGTCTTCTTGTAGTGAAAGGTTGGAAAAGCCAACTTTACCTGTTTTATAATTTAATTTGAAAGTCGTGCTGAAAAATACAATAATATTCTTTCCATACAGAGTACAATGCTGGGGCTGCATGATGCATTGCATAATCTTAAAAATTAAGTAATCCGCTTTAACCATAAACTACATCAGAGTTATGGAAATGTTTACTGACTTCTGTCCATTTCATTATCCCACTGATTGAGAACATTTCGGATGAGCCATGAATGAATGAGCCATGTATGAATGGTTGGGGTGATTTTAAAATCCCACGAAAGGCTGACATTGTGAACAATTTATAGTCTGAATCTACTAAACAAAATGGAAAAAATGATTTTTTCAGAGCATGGACCAACATTTTTCTCTAAAATACATTGCTGTCTACTTACGCGGCATGATCCCTTGGTTGATCAACTCAACCCTGGACCTTCTCTGTTGCAGCTTCAGCTGGAGAACTGAACGCCAAGATAGAGACAGACAAAAAGAAGAAGAAACAAAAGTCAGTCGATGCAGAATGAACAGAGAGCGGTGTCAAACCGACGCCACATCATGTCTACGTCAGTTCCCGGTCACAGAAAGCCACAATAGGCAGTGACATTACTCATAATTTAGGTGCAAGTCAAAAAAACACCACTTTACACAACATTTAATAAGAAGGCTTTCTGTTTATGAATGTAAGTAATAATGGTGACATCTAAGGTGCTCCACAGAGGTTTTTATCTACCCTGTTAGCTGCTGATCAGAACTACTTCTCTGTGGTCCTGTGTGAGAAGACGTACAAAAGTTATATCACACACTACGGGGGAAAGGGAAACACACAAACATGAACACACACGTGCACAGTTTCCTGTTTCAAGTATTTCATTAAATGACAGCTTCACTGCTGCATGTGTGACAACTCATCACCGCAGAGACATAGAATGTGTGTCAAAGAGACATAAGGGAAAGAGATCTACATGCATGTGTTCAATGTAATTCGATTCATCCAGATGTTTATCATTTTCAGTTACATTTTGTCTATTCAGGTGCCTGGGTGCTCAGATAACCACAATTTTCAACACTATTAATAAAAGCTAACTGGTATTTGCGTTTGGGGGTCATGGCTTCATGTTCACACGCTAAGAAAAGCTTTCAAACTTGCTCTGACTCACCGCGATCTGAGCCAACCTCACATTTTCACAGACAAAAAAAACATGTCAGCAAAAAGTCTGAGGACCGTACTTCCAAAATGCAGATCCACGGCTGCTGTATATCTGGGTGATGAAATCAGCATGAAAGTGTAAGAAAATATAGCATCTGGAAACATTTTTGGTAGAGGGCTCTTTTACCCACACCCTGACCATCTGCAGTGACAATTTTAGCTCACACCTTTCCACTGCAGAGCTGTGGCTGAGGTGCTGCAAAGAGGGTTATCCGTTGTGGTACCTACCAGTAATAGGATAGGTATTTAGGAACACATGAGCTTGCCTAAAGTTTAAACTGTATGCTGTTAATATTCAAATACATACCAGTTCCTAATTTCATAAACATGTACACCTAAGGATACAATTCTCTCTCTCCTTTGATGTAGGGGACAAAGTCTCCCGTAGTGTGAACAAAAACCCTCGTTGCTGCGTCATTCTGATCAGAAATGATGTGAAAGGACAAATCCATAAAGTCCAAATTTACTGCTGCCTCTTCTGGGCTGAAGCCAATCACCCCAATGGCATTCAAACTATAGCTCAACTTTCCCCAGCACAGCGATCCTACACCACGGACTGAAACTCACATGGGGTCACATGATCAGCAGTCAGGTTCAGTTCATAAAACCAACAAAGTAATATGCCACAAAGATGGCACCGAAAATGTTCAACTGGAGTGAGGACTAGATTCGGGAACTTCAGCCGGTAAGGGCCGACGCCGAAATCGCCGGACACGCTCAAGGAAGGGCAAGAGACTCGGTTGTTTATGACCAAATGACCAACCAGATACCAGTTTATTCATGTTTATGTTGCAATAAATATACCTATACAAGTAGTTACGTCTCCCGTTGTATTGGTTTGCGCTCTTATGGAGGTAATGCGCACAAAGAAATCTTCAACTATATTCACACCAATGTATTTTTTTTAAACATAATATTCAAATGTAATTTTGGGCCAATTTTGACAGCCCTAACATATAGCTAAAAATTTAAAAAACTGTTGGCGGATGTACAGTATTTGTGAGGACATAAGGAAGTGCATTGTTGAGTGTGAGCTCTTGAGATCTACAGGAAATATTCATTAGTGGTGCGTTACTACACATTGTGTAGTGTGTTGAGAGGGGACACCTTTAAACTGTTACACCACCAAACGGCATGATGGGTACAGCTCGCTCACCATCGCATTTCAAGACTCAACGATGTAACTTTCTGAATGTGTATACTCTAGCATTGCTAGGGGACGCAACTATGTCATAGCATGAGTAGGGCTTTTTGGATGAGCGGTATCTAGAGCTGGGCAATATATCAATATTATATCGATATCGTGATATGAGACTAGATATCGTCTTAGATTTTGGATATCGTAATATGGCATGAGTGTTGTGTTTTCCTGCTTTTAAAGGCTGCATTACAGTAAAGTTATGTCATTTTCTGAACTTACCAGACTGTTGTAACTGTTCTATTATTTGCCTTTACACACTTAGTCATTATATCCACATTACTGATGATTATTTATCAAAAATCCCATAGTGTGAATATTTTGTGAAAGCACCAATAGTCAACACTACAATATCGTTGCGGTATCGATATCGAGGTATTTGGTCAAAAATATCGTGATATTTGATTTTCTCCATATCGCCCAGCCCTAGCGGTATCTGGCTCTTAAACTGCTATGTTTAGTGTTCAGTCACTAAATGTGTCTGCTGTTTGGTGCTGGACATAAAGCGTACATCAGGTTTTTCCAGAGCTTTCTTGATGGAAACAGCTGCCTGCTGGCATTAAAAACAATAATGAAAGCAGCTAGCGTGAACTAAAATAGTAAAGTTAGGAGCAGAAAAACCAAAACAATGAGCTGAAAGACGATTTAAAGCCCTGTAGCTGAAGGGAGCCGCAGGGTCAGGCTATAATTATGTGGGTTTGTCACTACAAGTGTCCCAACTGGTTGGGATTACATTAAACTGATTATAATATGAATGCACTGTGCTGAGGACTGGCACTATTATTTTACCCAGAACCTGCCTGAAACTGTATCCCAAACTCATTCGCTTGAACCTTTCATCTACTTCTTTCATCCTCTGGTCCACATCCCCGGTCCTATTTCCATCTCTACGCAAAGCGACATTAACCCTCAGATACCGAAACATTCTTTTCTGTTCGTCTCTGTCAAGTCAACTAAAAAAAAAAAACTACCCTGCTATATAAATCTCACATACTCAAGCAACAGGGGGAAGAGTGCTTATCTTTCTCATGAATCTGCCGCTCTTGTTCCTCTTTTTCAGTTAACACAAGCCTACATACAGTAGCTTCTACATTCTTGTTTTTTTAAATGTAATTTTTTCCACACAGTAGAAGACAGAAAAGATCTGTGTGTTCTCACGTTTCAGAACTGGTTGGCAATAATGAGAGCAGGCTCTGTCGCTGTGGCCCTCTGTGTGTCCTACAGCAGCCTGAGATAATAAACAGTCATCTTCCTTTGATTTCAGGATGGTGTTTCTGCCTTTGGCAGGGGGGGAAGATTTAACTAGATCCTGTAGGCAAACATGGCCGGACTAACAAAACATGCAAAACATTTGCGAGCATACACAGGAGTGCATATTTAAGATGGAGAAATAAACACACGCAGTTAAATACCTCAGCTTACGGGTGAATATACTGTACATACACAATCATGAAACACAAACATGCACACACGTTTTCGAGGCCGACGATTTGTGCCAAGAGATGACAGGCAAGTGATGCAATGTGCTGATGCAGAATCTATTCTGGGAAAGAGTGCTCATTGCTCAAATGCCACTACATACAGCAAGTGTACCTTCACTCAATAACAGTGTAACGCAGACAAGCGATCTTTGATTGAAAAGTATGTAAACTCTGAACTCACATATACAATTAGGCTAATGCCAATACTCGATTTGCATTTGTGAGATTTCAAAGCAACTTGAAACAGGGATTTTCCAAATGATCTTTGGCAAAACTGCAGGCACTTTTCTCAAAACAAAAAAAATCTACCTCACGACAGCTGTCTAATCATGAGGAAATATTGCAGACACGTGCAACTACTATAACTGTAATCTTTCAAAACACGGCCTCAAGTGGATTTTAAGCGCATTTCAATTGGCTGGAATTTGTTAAATATCTTCTGACACGTATGGATTTACTAAATTTTCATTTTTATTTGCCCATGATCCCATTGTTAAAATCATTACTAAGCTATACAAGTTAAATGCACTTCCTTAGCTGCCTGTTTCTGTACTGCAATGTTTACCAGTGTTTCGGTCAACTATTTTTCATACTACTGTATCTCTGTTTTGTTTTCCTCCCTCGCTTTATTGCCCCTCACTTAGTTTTCTATTTGTGTCCATGTTATAACCGCTTGAAACCCAATTGCCTTGGAAAGCCAGCTGAATTAAAAGGAACATTACTGTAAATTGCCCAAAGGAGAGACAGTTCAGGAGAGTTTGATCACTTGTAACAATAATAAGTCTCACCTTACCTGGGTTAAAAATTCTGTCAATTTATCTCATTATTCCGACAAATTGTACCGAAACCCAATTTCTCGCTTTAAAATTAAGCCTAGCCGGTCCACAGAAAATCACACTGTGCAATACATACATATGTAACAATCAGAATCCTATTTAAAAAGGACCTGGTGCACTATACTGTAACTTTCACATGTTTAGGGGTATGGTTGAATCTATGTCATTACACTTAGACTTCTCTGGAAGTCTTCTGGAGTTTGCAGAGTTTGAACTTTCCTAAATCGGTCCAAACTGCTCTCAGTGCAGCTACTTTGGTCCTAGGCCCATGAACAGGTTCCTGAGTTCATGTGCTCAAGGCAAAGTGTGCTGTGCCCGGGCTGGCTGGGCCCCAACTGTAACCCAGCCACGTGTGGTGTACTTGAGTTTTTGATTCACTTAACACTTGAGCCCAGAAGATAAACCTGGATAACACTCTGAGGTTAAAACAGTCAACACAGCATTCACCCACCCAACAAGATACATACATTTTAAAAGCACTGCGTGTGTTGCAAATTCCTAATAAATAAATAAAGCATGACACACAACAGGTAGCCCACCTTTTCTGATACTCTGACAGGCCTGGCGCTCTAACTCAAACCGTAGGGCTCTCTCATCCATATTCCTGCTGATTGGCGGAGGTCTGAGAGGGGAAGGGTCGATGCGGACACAAGATAGTTGTTCCAGCATGGCGATTAAACTAGGAACTTATTCTGAATGAGACTCAGAACAAGAAGCGAAGTGGGCTACAGCTAAGTGCAGGTGTTGGATTTATGCAGCTGTCACAAGTCTGTACAGCCGCAAATTTCTGGAATCAAAGACTATCAAAAGAGATTTCTCCTCCTCATCAAAAGGTCTTTTGAAATAGCTCCTTGATCAGATTCAGTGAAAGTTTTGGCAGTGTCCTCTACAACAAAGTCCTCCTTAAATGTAGCACAGTGTTGAAATTAATAAAGCATGAATAAATACAAAGCTACTGTATCAGAGCTACTGCACAGCTTTAGAAGAGCTTCTGATGTATTTGCTGCAGCTACAGGACTGACTAAGACGCGTATGTGCCTCTGTGTGTGTGTGTGTCAAATGTCGGTGAAGCTGTGATCAAGCAGTCTGTCCCAGCTGTTGTTGTAATAAGTCATTCAGCTGCTGACAGACACCAACAGGCGCACACGAACACACACACACACACACACACACACACACACACACACACACACACACACACACACACACACACACACACACACACACACACACACACACACACACACACACACACACACACACACACACACACACACACACGTTCTGAGCAGAGCCCCTTTCTTACTCGCCAAATTCCTCTCACTTAGCACTTCTGGTCTAAGCTCAGTGTGGTGTCAGTGATATGCACCTGTGTGAGCACCTCTCTGCCGTCATGCCTTGAGGCCTAAAATCAGACACACAGATACACAAACACAACACCTGTTTCCACTTTTTTGTCTTTCTGCCCACCTGTCTGACCTTAGTATTTGCCGTTTCCTGCTAACCGTGTCTGGAGAAGTGTAGCCAAACTCAGGAGCTTGTCCAGTACAGTTTAGCATGGGAGGGAACACATTAGCAGCGGCACCAAAAATTGTCAGACCATCTGAAATGCAGACAGATTACCATGCTAGCAATCAGCAGTGACACAACAGGTCTTCTAAACAAGCCCCTCGTGTTGATGTTAGCAAAAAAGATTTGACTTTTTTATTTTATTTTTTCAAAAACATAGAGCATCACAGCTGGTGAAAGTAAAACAACTACTTTAAAGTCCACTTTTACTTAGCAGTGATATTCTTTATATTGTCTAGCAAATGTAAAAGAAAATCGGGGTCAACAGACTGCATAGTATAGGCAGTGAAAGAAAGTGAATGTTTTTGTATACATATATTGAATCTTAACTTCTAAAATCTCCCATTTTATCACCAAAAGACACTTGTTTGTGACAGGCGATGACAGCCAGAAAATCTGAAAATGCTAGTACAAACAGTCAATCAAGCAAATACTATGAAGGTAAATATGGTGCAAAACATGAGAGCTTGTAGAATACAATGTGAGAACTTGCGGAACAAAAAATTTGAACTTGTATGTTAAAATTTGCACTTGTAAAATTAAAATTTGCACTTGTAAAATTAAAATTAAAATTAAAATTTGTAAAATTAAAATTAAAATTTGCACTTGTAAAAAATATTCACACGTGATTTGAATTTGGAGTCACAAAAAGAAAAAACACACGAGAGCTTGTAAAAAAAATCTGAACTTGTAAATTGAAATTTGCACTTGTAGAAAAAATATTCACAAATGCGTAGATTGATATTTGCATGAACACAATGACAGCTGCAAACTTGTAATGCAACATTCACTCGTGTACTTTTTTTTTTACTCAGGTTCATTTTCCATCCAGAAAGCCTTTACTTTGAAGCCAGTATCTTAGAACATTAGAAGACTACAAGTCACTTTGACATTTAGCCATTGTGGTTTGGAAAGACTTGGAAAAAAAGAGAAAAACAAAATATATATCTGCATCCATGATCTAACTAGCAGCTGATCTGTTTTGTCAATAAAGTGTATATCCGCCTGCATGCCTTTAAACTTTATCTCCCTCTTTCAGCTTCTCCTCTCCTCAGTATAAAACACCTGTCCCCGTCCATTGACAGTTCCATTCATCTCCATTATTAAGGCTCTGTCCTGGGTGACATCAGATAATATGACATGACATTAAAAAGGTGAGAGAGGGCCCTTTCAAGGTGAAAAAAACACTCATCTGTCGGTTAGCATTACAATGAACCGACGATGCCTGTCATGTTCACATTATGTTGATGAAACAAATTAGGGAGCGGCGACAGTGCTTCAAAAACAAAGAAATGATTGCAGGCATAAAGAAGGACTGTTTAAGTGATCTGATGCACACAAATAACAGGCTGCGTATTGGTGTGCACCGTAAAACATATGCAGGATGACGTGTCTGCGGGTGCGTTTTTTGTATCAGAGGGTGTTAATATGCGATTTGTGGTGTCCCCAGGCAAAAAACTCATCAGTCTGACAAGAGAGGGGGAAATGAATCAGGACTGTGATCCGCCATTACTTCAGATAAGGCCCCAGCCAAAACGCTGGCAGGGATTATCCCACTTTGCTGGGTGTTTGTGTGCATGTATGTAGGTGTGTGTTTATTGTCAGAAAGAGTGTATCTATATGTATGTATAAAAATGTGTTTCTATGACTAAAATATCTTGATAATTTATGTAAGTAAGAGTATCTAAAGATGTGTCTGCACATCTTTGCTTGAATCGGATTCAGTTAGGTCTCTAAAGTGTGTGCTCGTATCAGTCATAAATGCTGAGATAAAAGCCAACAGGGCTCCAAGAGGACTGTAAATCTCCGTCTCTCTCTACCTTTCTCTCCCACACACAGATCTGATCCTGCTCCGTCAGTGGAGGAAGATGTTAATCGCTGTTTGTTAAAAGGTGCCCTGCCGTACAAAACCGTTTTTACTTGCATTTTTTTAAATATGTAAGGTCCATATGTGTTTGTGTTATGTTGTGAATGTGAAAATGAACTACTACCTCCTCTGTCAACTCTAGTCACTGAACAGAAATAAGCGGAGAAATCAGGCCAATTACAAAAGCTGGTCAGTCTGACATCATATTGCCTGAGCTCATTACTATTCATTAGCTAGCCCAGTTGGGCTGGGTAAAGGATTCTGACAGCCAGGCTATCATTGGCTAGCTGTTAGCCAATCAGATTCAAACATCTTAGCTTGTTAAATATTAATGAGAACTGGCAGAAATCGAGCTGAGTCTTCCTGTAGGCTTTCTATACCACGCTAGAATGGCTTGAAACAACAAAAAATGTTACGGAGTCCATGGTAGAACTTCAGACATTACCACAAAGTAATGAAAAACGTGTGGCAGGGCACCTTTAATACACAGAAAAAGATCTAAATGTGGCGGTGTGGAGAGGTAGGGTTTCTGAGGTCCTGTGGAGGTGAAGGGGGTATTTCCTTTTATATCTATACAAGTACTTGAATATTTCTACAACTGCTTTATGGCAATCAATTGCTCTGAGCAATATCATAGAACACATCTTCTTTGTAGCGTCTGTTTTTTTCCCCCCTCCAGATTACGACTTAAAGCTCATGAACACACCAAAGTTGGAAGAATGACTTCCCAACTCAGGAGCTGGGACTATCTTAAGGGCCGTTTCTTCACTACAAATTATCTGTGCACACACTGGGGCTAAGGTTGCACTCAAAGACACTGCCACATACAGAAAGGTTATTCAGGGCTGATCAACAGGATTTTAATGGGATTAAATCTAAACTTGAGTTCATCAGATGGTATTATGTTCATGAACCATGAATTAAAATGTTTTTCTTACAAAACAAATACTGGTTGTAGTACTTGTATTGGCCAGAAGGTGGAGACATGCACCAGTCTAACTGGTACAGGCCTTTGCCCACATGTATTAGATTCAGCTGTTAACTTTCTGTAGCAGATATATTCATATTGCACTACTGAAACACTAAAGAAAAACATAAGATCACTGTGCTGTGTCTTTCTGGGAAAAAGAAAAGAAGAAAGAGAGGAACATTTAGCCATTCAGTGGAAAATGGTTAACATTTAATGCACCGTGTCCTTTGTCGTTTTATTATGATTTATCCAGAGGTCTCTGTGTAAATTCAATGTTATTGTTTCTGCTCCAGAGTTTACTTTAATTGGTCAAATACTCATGCTAAAAACTTCCAAAGCAAAAATAATACTGCTATAAATATTACAAAGATCCCTGTGTCTTACTCTTCATATTCACCCAACATGGGGTTACTCTTTTATAAATTAAAAGAAATAAGTGAAACCTGGCAGGGTTTATGACAGAATAAGTATTTTAAATAATCTACACGTGGAAGGCTCACTGATGTTACGCATACAGAAAGATACTTTTATACAAAAAACTCAAGTATTTGTGTACAGAAGCAAAAAAGCATTCAAATATTCACAATATGTTTTGATGGCACTGTTCTACCTGTATCTCAGCTGCACATAAAATACCCAGTATTTTTTGCAATTACTGCATTATCAAATCCAAGCACCTACAAGACATCAGCTAAATGCCTCCAGCTAGAGAGTTCTGCATTTCAACTGTAAAAAAAAGCACAGAAACCATAGCTATTATTTTAGGATGCCAATATGTTGAGTTACAGCAGGCGTGCCAGACAACGTGTAAATACTGTGCCGTTCCAATATCCAGCTACCAGACAGTGTCTAGTTTTTCTGCACTTGCAAGGCCAGTCAGTCAGAAACAAGAAAACATCCCCTATTAGATGTGCTAATTAGCTGGATAATGGTTGAGTTTTTTTAAATCTTAAACATAGAAAGAGTAACACTGTCATGAACACAACTTTACTTGCAGTATTGTTTGAAACAAAATTGCATGGCATGTTTCGGCAACTACAGCACAAATACTACAATGGCTCTACGCACAGTATCATCGGAGGAATCATGAAATTGAGAATTTAAATAAACTATAAGACAGATTTCATAGGGCCCTTACATTAAGTCAGTGCTAAAAGCAATATGGAGAATTGAAAACATGTAGTTAACATGTTAACTGTAGTTTAAAAAACGTCTTAAAAATACATTAAAAAAGTAATTCTCCGTGAGGGGCAATTTAGGCCCAGTGGACCACCAGGCGTGCAATACACTGGGGGAAACCCTGTGTGTATACAGTATAAGTTAAAATGTATGTTCTTTACTCAGAGTCACATTTGGAAGTGGACTGGCTCACATTGTGATTGGATTTCAGCCAGGTGCAAATGCCATCTGTACAGTGTGACAACAATTGACCAAGAATGGTCTCCACAGACTGCCTCAGAAACACAGAAAAAGTATCATCCTATGAGGTGTACCTTTAAGAACCTCCTCTAATAAGCAGTGTATGTATACTCACAGACACACAAGCAGGGGTTTTCCTGGATCAGAATGGGCCTTTGGGGAGGACACATTAAGCAGGGGGGGTCTGGGGGTCCTCCCCTAAGAAATTTTTAGCGCAAAAGACTTCAATTCCTGCATTCTGATACATTTTTTGGCACCAATTTATTGTAAAAACGGCTACAATGTTCTGGTGGCAGGTAACAATACAAAATATAATGGAATATCATTATATTCAGTATCAGTAAGGGGGCTTCCACATCCTGGACATGGGCCCGTATAGACTACACTTGACCCCAAAGTCCAGTTGTTTAATCAGAAGGCCTATGAACAGGGCTTATGGTCACTTTTTCCCCCCCCAATGAGCACGTTATGCTCCCAAGTTGAAAAATGTAGGACTGACTTACATAGGCTACTGCTTTTACTGCTAATTTGTACAATAATACAATCATGTTATGGATACAAAACGTTATGAAGTGTAATGTTTACTACATTATAATGATCATAAAATGATCAGTAATGTTGCGCCTACAGTGTTACGGACCACCACAGTTCATGCATACATGTGAACCGCGGATAAATGGCAGAGTTTGGTGAAAAAGTGACACTACATGAATGGGGCACCGCATTTCACGGTCATGTGTACACCCGTAGGCCTACACAACTGTACCAAAACACCGAATTGGACTACAATTTAACGTGACTACGAGACGTTTTTAACCGGTCATGAAACTGTCTAATACGGATGCTGTCAGACGGCCGCGCGGACAGACAGCATTCGGAGATCCGGCGGAGCTCTGCGCCCGTCAGCATGATCCAGACCAGCATGATCACCGAGAGAGTCCGCTACAGTCTGAACACTGCAAACGGAGCTCACCCCTGAGAGTGTTTGTGCATTTGGAAGACAGCACTTGATGTTTATAATGAAGTAATGGGAAGGGAGACCTATTATGTCTGAAATGTAAACTCTGGCAGCAGCTAGCAGCTCTACAGATGCTGGAAAAACCATGGCACACAAACACCTCAAACTCCGTCTGGGAACATTTGCTTTTTTGCATGTTTAAACAAAAGAAAATGGCCCCCAATCATGTTAAAATGTAATCAAATAGGACCATGCATCGGAGTATATTTTAAAGGGGTTTCTTCTCCTCTGTTTTAGTCATTTCACAATGTGTGTGTCCCTTAAAGCCACTTGATGGACACGTTTCCCAAACATGTCACTGCATAAGTAAAAGCAGCTTCATTTTGATTGTAAAAACTGCCACTTACCATCCTTCCTCTCTCTGACTGGCAGCAGGTTCGGGGCAGGCTGCAGGGACAACTCTTGCAGCTCATTGGCCACAGCTTCACTCTGAGGGCTGGGGATGAAGGCACCTGCATTTGATCTCTCTCCCAACTTGGTCTCCATGGTTACTAGGTATTCAGAGTGAGGCTCGTAGACAGACCTAGGAAGTGAAGAAGCACATGAATGGTGAAAAACTAAGTTTTAGAGCCACATGTATAGGGTCAATAACGTCAATAATTTTATGGCACCGGAAAAATCCAATTCTACGAGTATTGAAAAATTATTATAAGTGTAGTTACAGTTTTTCAAAACTTCACGCAGACACCGTTTGCTGCATTATGATATTAATGGCGAGCCGAAAGCGGTCGCAGTGCTGTTGACATTACACTTCCTCCAGGCAGAACGGTGGTTTCTCTGCCCTGATGACTGACTGACAGGCTGAGCTTGCAAGGCAAGGCACTTTTAATAATGTTACTCTGAGTGAGCAGTTTTACCAGAATTGTTTAAGTATGATAACTGTTTTGATTCACAATTAAGGTGGAAAATAAAAGCTTTGTGTTTAATGTATTTTTGTTGATGATGAAATGGATTTTAAAACATATGGTATCGAAAAAAGTATCGTTAGGAACCGGCATCGAAATTGAGGTATCGAAATTGGCACCGGATCGAATGATTTTGAACGGTACCCAGTCCTACACATGTACCACCAACACCCACAAATACTGTGCTAGTGCTAGCTCTTTAAATTATATGCTCTCTCTCTGTATCCACTTTTTTCCTTCCTTCCATACTCCCTGTTCTACCCGTCACAAGCAACACCTTCTAGCTTTCCCTCCAATTCTCTCTCTCTCTCTCTCTGTAAATGACTCATTTCCAGTTACATGAGCCTGTATTTAACTGTGAAGACATAACAGAGGTAACTGATACCCAAGGTTGATAATGTGGCACCCACTCTGTTGTTGTGGCAACTCACCATTAGGGCTGGGTACTGAATTCAATACTTTTTAGGTACCCAACGAATTACCTCTAAAGTATTGAGTATTGAAAATTGCCTCGTCATTCAATACCCAATTTCAATACCCAAGAAGTAAATCTCATCAGAGTCAGTGAGCCAATAAGCATGCAGCATGCTTCTACCAAGGCCTAATATTGCTGGTGATTGGCTGGCTAACGTTACACATCGTAGAGGCACGCAGGAAAAACTCTACGTTACGCACAGAGACAGGGCTCACATATTAGGAGCTGGAAAAGAAATTTAAAAGATTTGTGTCGTAATGTTCAATGTTGTAATTTCTTTTTGTCAAAATGGATTTATTAAAACTGGTATCAAAAAGAGTATTGTTTAGGAACCGTATCAAAATCACGGTATTGGCAGCGGTACCGGTAAGTTTTGAAAGATACCCAGCCCTACTCATCATAAACTGGGAGAGTTGCTGTAACAGTGGAGCCAATGAGCTGCTGTGTAAAATCCAACGTTCTCAGTGAAAACACATTACATAATCAGCCTCTGGCTAATTAGAGAAGAAAGGCAACCCCCGAGGCCAATCAACACACACACACAAAAGAAAAAGTCTGAGAGGCCTTAAATTACATTTTAACTACTATCGTTTTGCAGCCCATATTTTCAGCTCAGCTCTTTTAATACTCCACTTATACATAAAACAGTGTGTATCGGAAAACATTGAGTACAGATCCTTTTTACTGAACAAAGTTTAGACTGTATTAAATATAATAACCTGATTAAATATCAGACCTACGGTGGAGTTAGACCTAGGTAGAGCTGGAGAGAAAATAGTATTATATATACTATAGTCTATGGTATAGTCTAGGGGTGGGAATCACAAGAGGCCTCACGATAGATACCATGATACTTATGTCACAATACGATATTTTTCCAATTTTACACATAACACATTGCAATTATTCTGTGATATATTGCAATTTCTTAACTTTTTTTTCCAACTTCAAATTGTTCCCAATTTCAAATTATGTCAAAAAAAAGGAAACTTTGTCAACATCTGTTTTATCTAAAAAGATCAATTTCTCTGTTTGTTCATCTCACTTCAATTTTGTTGTCGCTAAACGGGATTGTCAAGCAGACAGACTGACCAACACACACTGTAACAGATCCATACTTGGCGTGTGTGTATTGATACAGTACTGCCACGGAAAATATCGCAATAATATGCTGTATAGAAAAAAATATATAAAGTTACTTGTGTGATACATGGGGGGTAAAAAACACAACAGGACATTACACAAATGGGCCATAGTGACCCTCCCACCACCGTACAACCCAGCGACAAATAGCCGGACCGGCTGATCCAGTGTGAATGAACCCTAACAACCATCTTTACAAAGGATAGTGAGGCCATTGAGCCATTGACACAGCTAAACTATCAATGATAATCAATTATTCGAGCCCAAAATAAAATTAAAATAAATAAATTAAATTAACAAAACTAAACGAGGTCCAGCAGCAGCTGTCAATATCGGTTTGACAGTCTACTTGAAAGCAGCTCCGCACACAAGAAGAGCATTTACGGTGCTTTGGGCATTACGCAGCATGCATTGCAGTCAGCTCTGTTGTAAATACGTACCTGACTACTACCTTTGTTCATGTATGGCATCCATGTTATTGGCTATTACACGGATACAACCAAAAAACTAACAGACTTTTTGGCTAGTCCGGGGAAGTTGACAAGTTTGTGCGATACACATGGTGAAGTAAACGATGAGAGAACTATAAGTTCCTGTTAAAACTTTCAAAATACAACTCTTATTGTAAATAATCCATACAATTGTTTTGAAAGGAACGCCACTTAACCTCCGGTATTGTGTCTCGGTCTCTACCTACCTACGCAGATTCTTGAACACTTCCTCCGGGATACTAAACCGAGGCAGAACCTCGCGCCGTGACAAAGTCCCGTTCGCGCGGGACCGACCGACCAGTCATATATGTCAGTTGTCTGTCCGTAACAGTTTATCTCATGACAAGAATGAAATGGCCAAACAGATTTTTTTTTATTTCTAAAAGAGTGACACCATGGATGTAGTGGTATCTCTCTGCTGCCGCGCGCTTCCAGGCTCCACAGTGAAAAGTTCACCCGCCCAGCACACCTGTCCTGATAAAAATGGGATGCGCCTTTACGACATTTTTGTTACTTTTAGCATTGTTTGGTTGCTAAATATTAATCAGCACTGATAAGGAGGCCATGAAATTTAAAGCAAGGTTCACAATATAAAAACATATAAAAAATCAATAGCAAGACATAAGACAGACACATTGAAAATCATAAATATAAATAGAGACTAACATTTTTTCCTTTCAACAAAGAAAACAAGAGGTGAAAAATTCTCCCACACTCAGACGTTTTATTAAACGTTGCATATGGCCAGATTAACACGTTAGGGGACCCCTTGGCAAAAAAATGAGATGTGCGGGTCCCCAACCTAAACCCCAATTACTCCTACTCTGCGCAATATGTACTTTGTGTGCTAGTCCCTGGCCCTATTATGCATGGTATTTCAATTAAGCACAATTTATTTTGGGAATATGCAACAAGTAAGCACAAAACTGACATATAAGAAGATCTTAAAACTACACGTTGATAGCAGCACCCTCTTCAAGACAGGGCTTTAAACTCAGATAATAAAGCAGGACCCATATCATGTCAGTTGATATAATGCTTTATGGATGTTCTCAAAGGGATTTCCAATTAAATTAGCACAACATAATTTGCACAAAGTTGGCCTGGAGGTTTCCGCAATTCCTCTATTTGCTAGGGACCCCCCTCACTTTGGGAACAAGTGCACTAGACAAAAAACATTACTCTATGAATATGGAATTATTGCTAGTCTTGTCTTCAGTCATCAATATCATCTAGTGCTGTTATAGCTTTGTTTTCACAATAAAGCATCAATCAGTAGGCCTACTGAAGCCACTTTTTCAAAACACAGTCTCCATTATGTGTCTCGGTTGGCCAAAAAGTTAACTTCACTTTCAAAACTCACTCAAAACAAACACCAAAGCACTTCATGTCTCAAAATAAACTCTTTGGACCTAATATCTTTGACCCCATAGTAGCCATACCTTAAATATATAATGTCATGTCTGATTACCGCCTCTCCTCCTGCTTCATATGAAAGTAACACGTTTTTTTTAAATGTTACACTATGTTTTTACAATCAAACATGCAGGACAAAATCAACAGCACAAGCGCGTTGGCGACCGGGGCGGAACCATTCTTTCGGTCACAGAAACATGGGGGCAATAATTATGACGGGCCAACATGGCGGAAAAACATAGCTAATGCTAAACAAGAGAAGCGAATGTTTGTAATTAACTTGTTAAAATTACATTTTTCACGCGGGAATGTTCATGCTAAAGAGACAAATTGCCAGCCATTTTCGGGGTCTAAAACGTTAAGGTCAAGAATAACCTGACAACGTACGTAATCGTTACGTGAGGTAGTTTATCGTTAAAGTTAGTTGACCGTAGCTGGAAACACGTTAGTAACCTGGTTAATAATGTCCACTATGTGGGGAGAAATCGACCCTCCAGTTAGAACACAACCGAGTTTGTGTGAAAGTGAAGACGAGAGTGAATTACCAGAACAACCGGTGACACGGTCCCAGCGATGTGACTTCCACCAGCCCGCAGACACCCAGCAGCCACGACAAGACACTCCGGTGAGAGATAACCAGTTACCTCTGTTTTGTATACATAATTACGTATAACGTTAATGCAAATATCTGCACACTGCATTATCTTTCTGTTTTACTGATTGGGTGTTTGCTTATCATACAGTACGTGAGCCACGCTGAGTCCATTTGCGTAGATGACATGGTAGAGTCCATAGCCAGGAGTGGAAGCCCAGTGAAGAGCCAGCAGAAAGGAGATGCTGAACTGACCCTGAAGCAGCGCAGAGAAGAGCTGCTGCATCAGTACAGGAGCAGGCCTCTGGTGTTCCTGGAGAGGTACCATGTACGTGTACACAGCTCAGTGTGTGTATGTGTTTATTTACCCACACATTTGTGTGTAGGCTATATGGGCAGCAGCTGAAAGGGGTTCTTATGTAGGCTGATAGGTACATCTAAACACACAATCGGAGTACAATGATAAATTAAAAAGTCTTTAAAAAAATTCACCTTTGGATATTGTTGGTATGAACGGTCTAACTGTAATTTCTTAGATCACAAAGCAGGCCTATCAGCTTCTACATCCGGCAAAGGCAGTTCCCAAAATGAAAACTAGTTGTGGACAATAAAATAGTACAGTTAAAAAGCAACCTTAGTTTAAGATCCTTGCACATTAGACTGCCCTTCTGATTTCATGCATTTTTGGAATTGTTAATAAGGAGGATATATCAGTCTTTCTGTCTTTTATGGTTTTATTGAAAATTTCAAGTAAGTTTTATTTGATGTATCCCAATATCTCAAATCACAAAATTTAGCATACTGACAACATAGTTTTTGTGCTAACCTATTTGAATTGTTTTTATTTCTAGGTCTACCTCAAACCCCAGAACCTGTCCGCGTTTGCCCACGTCAGCTCAGATCCACGGGCTCTTCACTACAGCAATGTGATAGAGAAACGATCTGCTGCATCAACCAACAGGACAAGGGTTCGAAACCAGCGCTACGCTGCCCTCAGGGCCCTCCAGAGGGGTAGGGGCTATATATATATATATATATATATATATATATATATCCCAGTTAAGACTTCCTTAGTACAATAATTGGGGGTGGTGGGGCCTTGACCAACTGCCACTTTGCTCGTTTGAAAGCCATGATGTCCCTCTCTCTCTCTCATGGGTGGGCCAAATCCTCTGGGTGGGCAAAGCTGAGAAAGGGGAGGTAACCTTTCTCGTGACCTCATAAGGAGAAGATTCCAGATCGGCCCATCTGAGCTTTCATTTTCTCAAAGGCAGAGCAGGATACCCAGGGCTCGGTTTACACCTATCACCATTTCTAGCCACTGGGGGACCATAGGCAGGCTGGGGGAACGCATATTAATGTTAAAAAACCTCATAAAGTGACATTTTCATGCCATGGGACCTTTTTAAAGGGCCAGTTCACACAAATATAGATACTGTATTATAACATATTTTCCAATTTCCACTAGTGGTAGGCTATTATGTACATAGTTTAAGGTTTTCAGAAATCCACTGCTGAGATACTATCTGCTGCCACCCATACAATCTCTACACCAATTACTGGCAGTTGAATGTACTGTATACTAGATGAAGTATATCAACTGTGCGTTCAACACAACCGCTGTGCTTTTCTTTCCTTCCCATCCCTCTGTTGCTCTGCCCCACCTCCACTTCTAGAAGGCGAGTATTTCAACGATGAGCAGATGCGGATGAGGGAGCCGCTGCTGTATGAACAATATATTGGCCAGTACCTGACTGATGAGGAGGTGAGAGCAGATGCAGCTCCCGCGCTGTCACAGTTTTAGTTCGTCATTCAATGTTTGGTTCAGGCAGCATTTTTATACTCAGCTTGTGTTTTTTTTTTTTTTTTTTTTTTTTTAGGGATGTTCCCTTCCAGTTTTTTTGGCTCGATCCCACTTTTTTAAATAATGAATATCTGCCGATACCAAGTCCCGATCCGATACTTCTATTTGCCTAGATAATAGAGCTCCATACATTTTTTTTTTTTAAAAAGTAAAAAAAGTAACTAAAAGATGTCTTCAACTAAATACATTACAACTTAGTGCATTTCTGTAAAACTCACTTATAAAATCAACTTCTACTTAGAATGGTGTAGAATTTACTGACGTTAAAAGATCGGAGTAAAGTGATTGAGGTGAATGCCACTCCCCGATCAGTTAAAAAAAAAAAAAAAAAAAGCCCATATCGGCTCCGATCCGATCGGGACATCCCTTGTTCTTTTAGTAAGTTCTAAATGTGTTTTTAGGTGCTGGAGCGCTCCCAGGAGGCCATGCTGGACGATGCACAGCGGGGACCAGGGGCACCAGCAGGAAGCACAGGAGGGCTCGCCCACCTCCTCCTCAACTCCTACCAGGAGCGTCTCATCCAGAGTCGCCTGCAGGAGGAACAGGAGAGAGAGGAGGGAGCACAGGAGGAAGACGAGGATGAAGACGATGGTGAGAGAGGCCAAAGTTATAAAATAAGTCTAGTGTCTGTGCTCTTGCGGATTGAAGTGAAGAGACAAAGAAGGAAACTGGGTCGGTCTCTGGTCTCCTTTTTTCCCTGGCTTACTCTGACTGCTTCCCTCTCTGTTCTGTCAGCCATCAAGTGTCACACTCTCTCTCTCTCTCTCTCTCTCTCTCTCTCTCTCTCTCTCTCTCTCTCTCTCTCTCTCTCTCTCTCTCTCTCTCTCTCTCTCTCTCTCTCTCTCTCTCTCTCTCTCTCTCTCTCTGTTCCCACTGTAGATATTACCATCCAGCAGAAGGAATGGGAGCCCACGCCAGAGGAGAAGGCTCTGCTCAGGGAGGAGTTCATCAGTCAGATGCACCAGCGCTTCCTAGATGGCAAAGACAAGGATTTCAACTACAGGTCAGCCACACCACCACTTAATGGGCAACTTTACGATATATAAAGCCTGCATTTGGGTTGCACAGACACTGAACAGTGTATCACTACAAATATAAATTTCTACCGGGTCCTGCTCAGGATATTTGGGGCTTTAAAATAATACATGTGATTTATTTAATATTTTATGAAAAATGCAACAGAAAGATATTTCGTAACATAAGTAAATAACTTCTGAGTGAGCAGGATTTTTTTTTTTAAATCTTTGATAATAAACATGGTTATGTTGTTTCAAAAACTTTTAAATAAACTATAAATGGCTGGTGGACTTGCTTGTAGTGCCACCGTGTAGCTTCATTTGTAAATAAGAGTGGCACAGAGAAACTTCATTTGTAGTTATTAAAGCAACTCTATGTAATTTTTCCCACTTCGGTCCCCCACCAGGTTGTCTCATTGCAACTACAGCTGCAGCTAAAAGTTACATAGTGTTGCTTTAAAGTGCTAATAACATTGATGTTATGTTAAAGTTATGTCGAGAAAATGTGTGTGTGTGTGTGTGTGTGTGTCCGTTACAGTGAGGTGGACGAGAACCCGGACTACGACAACTTGGACATAGTCAGCAGAGATGCGGAGGATAAATACTTTGATGAAGATGATGATGAGGAGGAGGAAGACGAGGTGGAAAATGATGAAGAGGAAGAAAATATGACAGAATAGTGACTGTATTATTAGAACTGTAGTAACAACTGTCACACTCACTGCTTTGATTGAACTGTAAATACAAATGTACAAAATAAGGATAAGTATTTCATTTTTTTAACGTGAATGCAAACATACTGTAGCTGGTAGTAAATAATGTTTTTGAGTCTTTGCAAATATAGATATAATGCCCTTCTGACAAAAGGACTAAAGACCGGATGACTGATTGCAGTTTTCTATTCACCTTGTTTACGTCCTGCACAAATACAATCTACAAATGTCAACATAAGCCAAACGAAGAACAAGGATAAAATCACCTTACAGGAAGACAATAAAGTTTTGGCTGAGATACACATTCAAAAATTAGACGCAATAAATAAACATTTAGCAAAGTCATTTTGGCATTTTGTTTTCATCTGCTCAATTTTTACAAACATGAACCACTACTTTTAATTAACTGCTACTCCAATATTTTTTTCTCCCACGGCCAGCGCAATGTAGGCAAAGGCCATGCGTACAATATACAAATAAAAGGCATCAATATTAATTCTTAACAATATTGCAAAAACTTTACGATCACAATTTACACATGCAGGAAATCGCATGGGTTCTATAAGGAGTTCCAGTAAAGAAAGTATTGACATTTCTCAAAAACATGCTAAACATTATTTCTCTGGTCCTTTTCCACTCATTTGTTTTCTTTACTCAGCCTCGTAGGCCAAGTAGTTACAGTATATTAGCACAATAAGATGTCCTGCTTTTCCCCACTTTAAAGTAGGGCTGCACATACAGTATGAGGAAAATATCTTATTTTTGATGTATAATACATTTTGATTGATATTGCAAATGCAATAAGGTTCACAATATTAGAGGGAATGATCATTTTAGCATTATTATTCTCATTGTCATTGAAAATATATATTAAAGTGAGATGTATTTGTACCAAAAAAATATTATTTTTCTTTTGTCTGTAGAATACAATTTGGATATTGCACTAGACCATATTGCAATTTCCAAAAAAAAAAATTCACATTCGCAGACAAAATGTCATTTCACAAACTACACTTCTGATGCATATCTTTGGTCATGTTGGTACCATCTTTACTTACAGTCATGGCCGGTAAACTGTACAATCATTTTCTTTCACAATGATTAAGGTCAAGTTCTGAGAATTCAAGAGTTCAAGTTGACATCTGGGTCCATATTCATCAAGTGGCTCCGAGTATTTAATTGGCCCAGATTACTGAGAGGGAATCATTTAGCCTTTAGTCGATGCTGTCGCCTGCGACGTGACAATACATCATTTATATGTTTTTTTTGTTGAGAAGCGGAGAAATTTGCCGTTTCCTCTAAGTTACACAATTGTGTAACAATTGTAGGCCATCCAGAAGCTTTTTTAATCCATCATGGAATTACAGTGTGCTTGTAACATACATAAAAAATTACGAATCAAAAAATCACCTCAGGTAATCTCCACTTTGCTTCTCGATGTTTTTAGCTCATTAGCTGATAGCTCCAGCTTTTTCAACAAGTGCTTTCGGTGTCTTTTGTAGCCCTTCCAGAAGCTTAGTAATCCGGCCTGAAAGGCAGAGGCTTTTCGGAGACTTACACAAGTAATTTCAGAGAGATAAATCCGCGATTTAATGGCTATTTACTGTATTTAGTCATCTTTTTGTATAAAAAAACCCTGATGTATTCGTTAGCCGGGTAACATCTTGGATAGTGACGTCTTGACTGACAGCTCTGTCAACCAATCACATGAAGTCATATGATCAAGTTTGCTCAGCGAATACAGAGGCCATACAGGAGGGCCTTATTTACTGTGCGTGTGCGTGTGTGTGTGTGTGTGTGTGTGTGTGTGTGTGTGTGTGTGTGTGTGTGTGTGTGTGTGTGTGTGTGTGTGCACAGCTGAAATTGATAACCTTGATGATGGCTCGATTCCATCAAGTGTCCCAGTAAGCTATTTCAGTAAGTCAACATGCCCAACACCAGGGCCTCTCCTAAGTGGAATGCAGCCATCATTAATGGGTTTCTTAATACATCCATGGTTTGAATACACCTGTGCTTTTCCTACTATAACATGTCAACATGTCTGCCATGAAATTTTGGATTAAAGCATATGGACTTTTATGGGGGGGAAAAAAATCAAGATTGTTTCATATTTTTGTTAGTTAAAGAGTTTATTTTTTGTTTACCCTGATTGGCAAGACTTGGGATAACAATTTCAGATTTCAATACATTTCTGTAAGATTTCATTTCCGTTACCTTTTTTATAGTCATAACAATTTATGCTTGGTTGTATTTTGCTTTCAGTTTCT
Organism: Perca flavescens; assembly: GCF_004354835.1. NCBI lineage: Eukaryota > Metazoa > Chordata > Actinopteri > Perciformes > Percidae > Perca > Perca flavescens. Next base: position 5,832,506 of record NC_041345.1, on the reverse strand, counting down.
TAATGGAAAAAGATGTCACTGTCATAGTCCTTTTAAAACTAGCCAACACAATTATCCAGTATCCAGTTCTCAAAGGGTTGTTTTGGTTGTTTCAAGTAAACCTGTAATAAACATGTCAGTGATAATAATGCAATGTGTGTGAATTCAGGCTACACCATGCAAGCTTGTCCATACTGTCAACCTTACAGTTAGGCTCCAATGAAAAGAATTTCATTTTTTGAGTTCCTTAATTTTCAGAGTGTAGTATTCATCCTGCAACTTCAAAACTTTTAGTTGCATTTTTATTTTCTCTCTCTTCAGCTGGTCAAGGTCCATTGTATCCAGATTAGACTGAGTGGAGATTGGACCCTCCACTATGTCGGAGGGCTGAGTGCTGTCTGAGGCACTGCGTGGAAAGAAAACATATTTAAAACTTTTGAAGCATCTTTGTTTATCCAAATAATGTGACTATTAGACCTTACCTTTTCTCTATTTTGATCACTTGTGATTGTGCTGCATCATGGCCAGAGGAGGTGGCATCTGTACAGATAGTATAAAACATGTATTTCAATTTGAAATGCAGTTTTGGTCTTGCACAAACAACTAAAATGTACTTGTCTTTAGGTTTCTGAACAACACATTCATTGCCTGAATGCTTTCGTCCTTAATACCTCTCTGAATGGGTTCTGTGTTTGTGGCGACATCTCTATTTTTGGTTCCCTGTGTGACTAACAGAACAGGGGAGATTTGGAGTTCGGCAGTGTGATTGCTGGTTGAGCTGATGTCTTCAGGATTATTCAGGAGTTCAGGTTGGATGTCTGGGGCCCAGGCCACTGGTGTGCACAGAGGTGTTCCAATTTTGATTTCTCTCTGTCCATCTTCTTTTCTTTCATTACTTTGTTCCTCACGGATGGGTGGGTCCGACATGTGTGAGGGATCAACGGGGTCATCTTTTGCCGAACTGCTGTGCTCTCTCTCCTCTTCATTTTCCGCATCCCCATCCAATGGCTTACACCAGCTGTCTGCTCACAAACAAAACTGAGGTTGCAGAACAGAATCAACGTGGATTACAAAGTTAAATGATAATGTGGAATTCTCTTTCTTGACTTTGGTCTGTCAAGATATTAAAACAGAGTACATACTCACTAGGGCTGCACAATATATCGTTTCTTTATCAACTGGCGCAATAAAAACATTGCGAAAGGCTGAGATATAATGCCGAAAGACACTCAAGAAGATATCAGTAGAAAACTGCACTCTAAAATCTAACTGTCATTCTTATTTTTGCTGTGCCTTTTATATTCGATTCAGTGTTCAATTTGCTCAATAAAAGAATTTTGGCAATTATTTCCTTTAATTTGTTTTTGATTAACCAGCAATTTGCTGTATTTTAGCATAACAATGAAAGCAGCAGAAATGCAGAACTGAGTACACTTTAACATCTGTTTATTTATCGCGAGTAATATCGTTATCGCGATATTCAAAGCTATCGCATATTTTCCTCATATCGGGAAAGATGCGTTACGAGCATCACCCCACAAATGTATCCCACTGATTTAATCACACCGCTCACTCACCAATATGTTTGAGTAGGACAAATATTACATGGATATTTACAAACCTTCTAGTGGACGCTCCATGCCGCTGGGCTGACAAGCTCTCGTGGTCTGAAACTTAGAGCACATACAGAATCATGAGAGCACTATTTAATAATGGTGCAATAATGTGATATCACTAACAGAGAGTATGAGGAGTATAGCGGTGTTATGGGTCTGTGTCTGTTTCCCTGTCCTGCCTGCTATCCTCTCCCTTTTTCCCTGTGTTTGTTGTCTGTAGGGCTGCTCCCTCTTAGTCGATTAGTCTCAACTTAGATTTCTTTAGTCGATTAGTCATGTTTGATGTTTTTTTCAATCTGAATGAATGACTTATTTCCAAGAAACGTACGAGCGAGCACAGCCCTAGTTGTCTGTGTTTGTCCTCACCTGCTGTGGCGAGAGGTGCTTCCAAGAGGATCTAGGTCAAGGGGCGTGGCCACTCTCTCCTGCTCTGTTCCAGCTCAGCTGCAGCACATTCCACTAACCAACCTAGCAGTTTATCTACCCGGGCTGTTCACCTCTTCAGCGCCAGTTTGTCACAACCATAGACTGTATATATTAACCAGTCTATGGTCACAACCATACTAGTGGTAACTTGGCTCAGAATTTACAACTAGAGATTCCGCTCTTAAGTTTCCCTGCATTCTTGCTCAGTGTTGATTACTTATTTGTGCTCCAGTTAACATTTGTCTCCTCAACTCAGATCCCATTCTGAACCTGCTACCTACAACTGCTGCTCCCCCCCCCCCGCTGTGACCTGCTTGCCTGCTGCTTGCTCTCCTCGCCACTCAGCTCTCCTCGCCACTCACCTCACCACTCAGCTCTCATCGCTCCCTCGTGAGTGAAGACTGGACTCTCTTCGCTGCCCTACGTCGAGTCTCAGTTCTGCCTGACCACACTCCAGTCCGCCTCCCCTCCAGCTTCAGTCCCAACCAGGAGCCACTCAACCTGTACTAATTCCTCTCTGCACATTTCCAGATTGTAAAATAAACTCTTTAACTGCTCCTCTGTGAAGTCAGAGACTTCTGGGTCAAAAAACGAGAGGCTAACAAGCGGTTCCTCTGTGTAGTTGATTCCCTTAGTTAATTAAACTCCTCCATAAGATCAGTAGATGACAATGTCTGACGTTACTCCTAACGGTTACTAATAAGCACTAAATGCTCATGAGAATGTTATTAGTTTTGTAGTTATTAAATCTTAATTCAAAGTATTTGACAAATTAAAATCTTGACCTGATGATTGGCGTTAGCCAAAGTTATTACAGTTGAACCTGAGGATAGTCTGCATTGTCAGACCTTCCTCCACAACGCTGCGGAGGAGGGTCTGGCTAGTCCACACTGCATTCCGGGATGGGAGAAAAACATGCTCTGGTTTATTGGCATGTCTTTAAACCAATCACAATCGTCTTGGGCGGACGGAGAAACGGTGCCTCTGCAAAATATTCTCGGGAAGGAACTTGTTTTGGTGGAACATGTGCACGTTCAAAAGTTGTTTTAGTCGTGCAACAGAAAACTCAGATTGGACAGATAGTCTAGCTAGCTGTCTGGATTTACCCTGCAGAGATCTGAGGAGCAGTTAACCATAGTCCTAACAAATCCACTGGATTTTAAAGCTCCACTGTGTAATTTTTTGAGTTCATTCTTAGCAAAAACCCCTTTGTTCTTTCACAAATGTGTGCTCATTCATGTGTAATTACTTCCACCAACTAAAGAAAGTATTCTCGTAAGCGTAGAATCTGCCATTCCGAAACATTTAGAATACATACGAGCGAGTCGATCGTATGTATTCTGCTATGTTGCGCCTCCTTCTTTAAAATACATTAGCCAAAGAGGGACATACCTCCGCCTTTCTCATTGGCACGATGACGAATGCCAGGGGGGACATTACTCGATCTGCCGGCAGATTTGAAAGCCTGTTGGAGATGGAGGATCACGCTGATACTTTACTAACATTAGCTTGCATTCATCTGGGAACCTGATAGCTGATTTTAGCAATAAAATGGTACCAAAATAACGAAAACGTCAAACTATTATTACACTGGAAGGAACACTCACGGACAAAGTCGTACTTCTTAAATAATACAGCCACCGTGGGAGTTAAAACGCGATCGGAATGGTTGGTTGTCGTATACAATTTCACCGCTAGATGGGAGAAATTCTTACACAATGTAGCTTAAAAATTCCAACACAAAGAAAGCGGAAGGAATGAGCGAAATCCAGCGGAATTTCCGGCGGCACCCGAACAATCCCGGAAATGCAACGTTGTCGATAGACTATCCTGAGGAAGTCCTTAAAGTGTTTACTAGGTGTTATGGGAATCCAATAGTTGTTGTTGAGACATATTTCACACAAAACCGCAAACATCAACCTCATGGTGGCGCTAGAGGAAAGTCAGGGGCTCACCAAAGTCATTAGGATTGATCCACTGGGGACCATGAATACCCACCATCAGCGGTGGCGCGCCAAACAAACCAATGTCAGACCAACATTGCCATTCTAGAGCCACAGCGTTAGCACGGCAAAAAGCTTCTGTAGTGTTTTGAGACATACTGTATTACAGAGGCTGATGCACTCACACAAAAGCAGGAAACAACTCTACAGTTTCTCTCCCACCTTACCTCTGGAAGCCTTTCGAGGACGACATTTACTTTCTTTAATCCATTTTTCTCAGATGTCGAAAGACTGACGTTTGTCTCCCTTTCTGAAAGAAGAGTGATATCACACATCCACAGGTGAACACTTACTGTAGTGGCCCGACATGCTCACATTCATTTCAGTAAAAGCTTTTCTACAGACGATGACTTCTGTAGGAAACGTCGCCTTCGAACACACCGTCGTCTTCGTCGTTTTCAGCAACAGGAGGCATATCCTCATCTTCCATTTCATCTTCATCTTCTTTACTCTCGTCAACTCCTGAATCTACCACGTCCCCTCCGTCTTCAACCTCTACTCTTTCCTCATCTCCCTCCTCTGCCTCCTGTGTCAGTTCTTCACTGCCTGGAAACCAGTGGTCATCTTTAACGTCGTCATCCTCCGATTGTTCCATGGACTGTATGTCTGACTCTTTGAAAGGGATATAATAAAAGACCAACTTTAGGTAATTGTTATTTATTACTTGGTAGGGCTAAACATTTAAAAAGAATGTATATCAAATTAATATTAACTTGGCATGCACACTGCTTGTTGTTGTTTAATCTAAATCATGGTCATCAGGCGTAATTTACATAGGTGATCAAATTTGGGCTTTTTCCGAAAGCTTTTTTGGACATTTTTTTTTGCGTTTTCATTGTGTTTTGTTACTTTTTTCAAGTTTTTTTTGTAACAATTTTTACGACGTTATCAACGCCTTTCTGGAGTATTTTTTCCCAAAGTTTATGTTGCTTCTTCCAGAGTTTTTGTTGCCTGTTTTGAGGTTATTCTTTACTTTAGTTTTTGTCTCTTTTTTTTGAGTTTTTTTCCAAGGTTTTTCACCGTTTTTGTCGCTTTTCCCACGTTTTTTTCTACAATTCTTTCGATGTTTTTGTCGCTTTTTTATCAATACATGCAGACATGTCCCAGCACCTCACTTAATAGTTGGAGATCTCAACATCTGATCTAGTTACTGGTTTAAGTGAAAGTACAGGAGGGTTAGTGTGCAGACAAACCTTCAGACTGGCTCTCTGATATGCAATTACGTGACAGGATTTTCTTTTGCTGGGAGAAAGAAGAAAATAAAAATAAAAAATAAAATACAAGATTCTTTGTAACCGAGTTGCATCAATGTACTGTATATCCCATTGTATTCGGACGTCCAGTTACCTTGATAGTCTTAGTTCTTCTCTTTTTAAATCCTGTGGTGTTCAACAAACCTTGCTGTGATAAAAGTCAGAAGTTGGTTAGGCAGTTCATTTACAGTTTACTCTGATTTTTCTTGAATAAAGAAAAGTGCACTTTGCATAAAGAACAACCAAACCTTACCTCAAACCAGAACTGCAGAGGCTTTTTTTTATAGGAAATACTTGTTTTCCATTTTTTACTGGACGCTCTACCCCCAAAGTCCTCGAAGGCACCGGGAGAAAACCAGTGGCCCTCAGACTCGATACACTCCTCACCTAAACACAGCAACACAAATTAATAACATATAGGATAGGAAAAAACAACAACAATGTGTCTACTTCTTTATGAATTATAGATTCTGCTTACCCCTGTATAGCTTTTTCACATGCAGGGTGCCAGTTTTGTTTCCACAGGCTACAGACAAGAGGCCTTTGTACATAATGGATCATACAAGAGTAGCACACACAGTTGACATGTAGCACATATCAGTACAAGAAAGTATTGTGTATGTATTTTCCCTTTTTTTTGTGTTGTCAAAAACTACTCACATAATAAAAAAAAAAAAAAAAGCAAATGGATAAATGGATGCTCCATGTATGGCATGGTTCTATAGACTCACTATTATCCTCTGCTCTCTGGTTATGAGTGTTCTGGGTGGATGTGGCTGGCTGCTCATCGTCTTCCTGATATTCCTCTTCTTCCTCCTCCTCCTCCTCGTCATCATAATACTCTTGATATCTGGGTATCTTTCTGTTCCTTGTGCTACTTCTCCTGTCCATATCGTTTTCTTCTTCTTCTCCTTCCTTTTCTTTACAAAAGTGAGTTAACCGATTTAGTCTTATTAGTCTTATTGAAGTACAACAGAAGAACAGTATACTGTGAAAAGTAAACTTTTGTCCACTGGATGGCGCAAGAGAAAGAAATTTTGCGCGCCGATGCACAGATTCAGATGGTGACGCTGGTGATTCTGGTTTGGCCCTACAGATAACCAGTGGCAGTATTAGCAGGTGGGAAGCCAGTGGGGGATCCTGTCCCTGTGGTCTGACTGTGAGGAAGAAAGTACAGTGGGTCTCCTATGGACAGTACGAATTGGAACAATACAGTAGAGCAGAAAGAGGAAAGGTAGAGATTTTGTTGTTGTTTCCCTGACGATAAAGTGTATATGCACATCAATTTTGTTTTATTCTAGCCTTTCCTTGTTCATGATTTCCTAATCAGCTCCTGTTAGCATGGCAGGATGTATCCAGAGAATTCATGTCTTAAAGCACAGTCATTTTTAAGGCTATGTATTATTAGTAGGAGTGGACTCACGGTTTTTACATTAAAAAGAGTTACTTCAGTGGTATAATAATCATCTAATGGACATTTTTTACATGTCTCAGATACTATAATCAAATTTCAGAGCTAGAGGGGAGGACAGAGTGGGGACAAATTTGCTCTCTCTCTCCTACAATGTTCACCCTTCTTAGCCTAGGCCTACATCATTTTAGGTCAAAATGTAGTAGGAATATTTGTGCCGGTCGCAGACAGATTTACCAAACTTAAGCTTTTTGCTCTGTTCATACCAACTGCCTATAACAACAACGAAAAACAATATGCTGTTTGTTACCAGCTCTGTGTAGCATATATTTGAAACCACAAACAATCATGCGTTCGCCAGACCTTTATCTCTCTGGTGATGATTTACAGAATTACAGAACGAACTTGAGAGGTATTATCATTAAATGGATATGTTTGACACACACACACACACACACACACACACACACACACACACACACACACACACACACACACACTAATGTAAATATTGTGCTCATCCTTGTGCTAAAAAGCTATATAGTAAAGTTGTGTTCTGTGCTTTAAACTGTGAGTGCCTGCCTTGGTACAAAACAAAACAAATCACTGGATCATTCATGTGGTTTTGAAATACACACTGAAATAAACTTGATTTTCCCAAACTCTTTTCCAATTAATAGATTCCACATTGCAGACGTTGCTCACACGAAAGAGGGCATAGAGGGTTACTTCTTGTTATTTAATCATTTAATTAAAAAAAATAAAATTGCACCTACCAGTTTTATTTTCGACTGGAAAATACAGAGATTTCGGCAGGAAACTTCACATCCAACAGAGACTACAGGTCATTGTTGACGATGACATATGGGCTCTTCGGCCAACCTCCCCCCCACATACTATCGCATCCTTTAATGACTGTAGAAAAGATACTTATCTGTAGCAAGAAGTGTCGGGCAGATTTGCTCCGTTTCCTGCACAAAAAAAACCGCGAATGGTAGAGGGAGAGGTAGGAACTGAGTTTAAACACTGCCCTGAAATGAAAAGAAATGAAAGTGAAAGTTGAGTTGAGTCATCTTTTAAACGCTTTCCTGTCCATTCATGACTGGTGGGTTTTTGAAGATACAATCCGATCATATAGCCTGCTTTATTTTGTTAATATTACATCCTTATCCACTCGATTGTTATATCTAGAAAGTTGGAGAGAGAGATACAACCGTTAAATGACACACGACACTAGGGAGACATATGTTCATAATCCACAGCATAATATGTGCATCGTTTTAGATGAGAGAAAGTAATCCCACATGCCATATCTGGTTGCAGTGGTGTAGTCTAATCATAATGTATTGTAGTGGGCACACTGAAATGTATATTGGCCAGAACCTGCCTTTGGGGGGTCTGGGTGTCCTCCCCCAGGGAAGTTTTGAACATCAATTACTTCATTTCCTGTATTCGGATACACTTTTTTGCACCAATTTACGGTGGAAATTCCTTTATTTATCCTATATGTGAAAGACACAGATGACAATTACAAATATACAGTACAGGCCAAAAGTTTGGACACACCTTCTCATTCAATGCATTTCCTTTTTATTTTCATGACTATTTACATTGTAGATTCTCACTGAAGGCATCACAACTATGAATGAACACATATGATATTATGTACTTAACAAAAAAGTGTGAAATAACTGAAAACATGTCTTATATTTTAGATTCTTCAAAGTAGCCAGCCTTTGCTTTTTTATTAATAAGGGAAAAAAATCCACTAATTAACCCTGACAAAGCACACCTGTGAAGGTAAAACCATTTCAGGTGACTACCTCATGAAGCTCATTGAGAGAACACCAAGGGTTTGCAGAGTTATCAAAAAAAGCAAAGGGTGGCTACTTTGAAGAATCTAAAATATAAGACATGTTTTCAGTTATTTCACACTTTTTTGTTAAGTACATAATTCCATATGTGTTCATTCATAGTTTTGACGCCTTCAGTAAGAATCTACAATGTAAATAGTCATGAAAATAAAGAAACACATTGAATGAGAAGGTGTGTCCAAACTTTTGGCCTGTACTGTATATGAAAATATAATGGTGTTGTTGCGTGTCATTGGGCATTTTTAAGTGGGTATATGGAAATCCTGGAGCTGTCTTAGTGGGTATACTGCGTATACGTGCGTATCACATAGACTACACCACTGTCTGGTTGGGAAAATATATCTAGACTATGGGCCTAAGTCTTATGTAGGCCACTGTACACTGCACCAGTGCACCGTTTTAACAATGCATTCATGCAATAACACTCATCAGGCATCTCTGGCTGCTATGACTGGAGCACAACACCTGTTCTATTCTAATTCTCTGGTTTACAGCACAACACTTTAGCCAACACACCATGCATTATGCAATTGTCTGTTTATTATGTCCATGTACAGTACAATGTTTCACAAGACTGCAGTAGACTACATGAGACCAGAAAAACCACTTTACATTTGTTCAAAAATCACCAGTTTTTTTAAATTAATAAACAATAACCATTGATAAAATCACAAACCAGTGTCATACCTCGATCTGCTGTCCCTCAACAGAGGAGAGCAGTGACATGTTATTGATTCTGTCTAAACTAGTTTTATATAGTCTATGGTAGGGATGCACAATGTATTGTTTTTTTATCCGTCATCGCGATATCAACTGGCGCAATAAACATATCGCGAAAAACACTCAAGGATTTTTTGTGTTAGTTGAAAGAAAATATCTGTAGAAAACTGCACTTTAAAATGTACCTGTCATTCTTTTTTTTTTGGTGTGCTTTTAATATTCAATTCAACGTTCAATTTGCTCAATAAAAGAACGTTGGAAATAATTTGCTTTAATTTGTTTTAAATTCATCTAGCAATTTGTTGTATTTTAGCAGAATATTGAAAGAAATACAGAACTGAGTACACTTTAATATTTGTTAATTTATCGCAAGTAATATCAAGTCGAATATCGCATATTTTCCTCATATCGTGCAGCCCTAGTCTATGGTCTAAACTACCATCAGTGGGCATCACATTTACGGTCACATTGCACACTACAATATAATCATATATAATCATAAAATACACAGAGTATTCTCGAGTAAATCAGTTAATTCTTTATGTCTAGACTTGCTGATAAAACACCAAATACCACTTCAAACATTGTCAATAAACACAACCTTACATTTTTCTCCCATCATTAGCACATTTTTACAGTTGTGTTGGTGGAGAGCCTTAATCAAAACAAGGGAGTGTGAAAGCCACAAAATCCCCCAAATTGTTTTTTTTTTCTTATTTCGAATTATAAACTGACACATTAAAGACAAATATTTTCCAAACAATTTCTCTGAAATAAAATCCATCTCATCAGGTGAACATTTATTACAGACGTGAGTAATGGATGACTGATTGCTAACAATGCTTCTCTATCTCAAAGCACACATATTGGATTTTCTTAGAAAGCCACAGTATTTTTGCAGACATAAACAGAGGAATAATTGACTCCTTGAAGAAATTCACAATAAAAATCACAATCACTGCTAGAACCCACACAATTGGTTGCCGAAGAGCCAGACCTATTAGCAGTCCTATCAGTCCCAGGAAGATGATCCATCTCAAAACGAAGGTGTAATTCTCTGCCTCTGCTCTCGCTTTGTCCTCCTCTTTCCTCCACAGCTCCTTCTTCTTCGCCTCCAGCTCTTGCCCCTGGAGATGCTCCTTCAGCAGTGTCTCCTTGCGGATGATCTCAGCATTTCTCTCCGCCAGTAAGCACTCCTGTTTTTCCCTAATCATCCTCTCCGGTTTGGGATACAGGTCTGTGCTGTAATAATGGCCTCCATTCAGGGCCACCAGGGTCTGGATTTTGGCCACGAAGCTCGTCACCTGCTCCTGGTCCCCCGGGTTCTTGTTGTCGAAGACATGGAAGCCGCCGCTGCACCTGCTTATGAAGTTGCGGAGGTCGTCATCACTCTCCGTGATGACATCGTTGATCGTTTTCCCCCCCAAGCGATCCCCGTGCGTGAACAGCACGATAGTGTGGTCCCACACCCTCGGGCCAAACATCGCTTGGATCAGTGTGTTGGTATCTTGGTCTTCCTGAGTCATCCGTCCTACGGGGACTACTAGCACAAAGACGTGAGGGCCCGGTTCCTGGAGTTTGACACACTTGAGAATATCTCGCACCATGTCCTCCTTGTTTTTTTTTGTCTCAAAAGGCCGGGTGTGTCGATCACAGCGACAGGCACATCCTTCACCGTCCCAGTCTCTTTGTCACAGTATCTGGTGACTCTGTTCAGCTTCATGTATGATAGAAACACCGTCCGCCCGAGGATGGTGTTCCCACTCGAGCTCCTGCCTACCCCGCTCTTCCCAAGAAGCATGATCCTCAAGGGCTCCATCTCTGTGAATTCAAAAAATAGGATTTTACTCGACAATACACAATTAGATGTTGTTCTTTCTTTGGCAACCATTGTTTTCTCATTTCTCACATTTGTTTGGATTTTCTAATCATTATAGCTCAACCAATACTGGATTTCTTTAGGCAAATGCTGACATCGATATTGGAGAGCTTGAAAAATCAGATACTAATATTTTCAAACATAAACTTTACAAACAATCTTGACGTGAATTCCTTGATTCTTTTTCTTCTTTTAATTGTGACCGAGATACAGAACTGAACATTTTACAGTGTAAAAAACTAACTATGTAGGCTAACCGTGACGCTGCGTCTGAATGCCCTCAAACCTTATTTTCATTTTATGGACTGAAATTTCTATTGCGTCTGTGTGTAATAAAGTATTGTGTATGTGTGTAATATGTATTTTCCCTCTTTTTTTGTGTTGTCAAAAACTACTCACATAAAAAAAAAAAAAAAGCAAATGGATAAATGGATGCTCCATGTATGGCATGGTTCTATAGACTCACTATTATCCTCTGCTCTCTGGTTATGAGTGTCCTGGGTGGATGTGGCTGGCTGCTCATCGTCTTCCTGATATTCCTCTTCTTCCTCCTCCTCCTCCTCCTCGTCATCATAATACTCTTGATATCTGGGTATCTTTCTGTTCCTTGTGCAACTTCTCCTGTCCATATCGTTTTCTTCTTCTTCTCCTTCCTTTTCTTTACAAAAGTGAGTTAACCGATTTAGTCTTATTAGTCTTATTGAAGTACAACAGAAGAACAGTATACTGTGAAAAGTACACTTGTGTCCACTGGATGGCGCAAGAGGAGAATTATTTTGCACGCCAATGCACAGATCCAGTTTCAGATGGTGACGCTGGTGATTCTGGTTTGGCCCTACAGATAACCAGTGGCAGTATTAGCAGGTGGGAAGCCAGTGGGGGATCCTGTCCCTGTGGTCTGACTGTGAGGAAGAAAGTACAGTGGGTCTCCAATGGACAGTACAAATTGGAACAATACAGTAGAGCAGAAAGAGGAAAGGTAGAGATTTTGTTGTTGTTTCCCTGACGATAAAGTGTATATGCACATCAATTTTGTTTTATTCTAGCCTTTCCTTGTTCATGATTTCCTAATCAGCTCCTGTTAGCATGGCAGGATGTATCCAGAGAATTCATGTCTCAAAGCACAGTCATTTTTAAGGCTATGTATTATTAGTAGGAGTGTTGGACTCACGGTTTTTACATTAAAAAGAGTTACTTCAGTGGTATAATAATCATCTAATGGACATTTTTTACATGTCTCAGATACTATAATCAAATTTCAGAGCTAGAGGGGAGGACAGAGTGGGGAGCTGCACAATCCTCTGACATTTTCTCTCTCTCTCCTACAATTTTCACCCTTCGTAGCCTAGGCCTACATCGGTTTAGGTCAAAATGTAAAGAAATTTGTGTAGCATATATTTGTGTAGCATATATTTGAAACCACAAACATAAAAACCACATCAGTGCGTTCGCCAGACCTTCTCTGGTGATGATAATATTTTGCGGATTGGATTTACAGAATTATCATTTAATGGACATGTTTGACACAAAAACACACACACACACACACACACACAAACACTAATGTAAATATTGTGCTCATCCTTGTGCTAAAAAGCTATATAGTAAAGTTGTGTTCTGTGCTTTAAACTGTGAGTGCCTGCCTTGGTACAAAATAAAACAAATCACTGGATCATTCATGTGGTTCCTGAAATACACACTGAAATAAACTTGATTTTTCCAAACTCTTTTCCAATTAATAGATTCCACATTGCAGACGTTGCTCACACCCATAGAGGGCATAGAGGGTTACTTCTTGTTATTTAATCATTTAATAAAAATTAAAAAAAATTGCACCTACCAGTTTTATTTTCGACTGGAAAATACAGAGATTTCTGCAGGAAACTTCACATCCAACAGAGACAACAGGTCATTGTTGACGATGACATATGGGCTCTTCGGCCAAACCCCCCCACATACTATCGCATCCTTTAATGACTGTAGAAAAGATACTTATCTGTAGCAAGAAGTGTCGGGCAGATTTACTCCGTTTCCTGCACAAAAAAAAAACCGCGAATGGAGGCGGAAATGTGCGTTCAGGGAGGAAAAGAAATGAAAGTGAAAGTTGAGTCATCTTTTAAACGCTTTCCTGTACATCACGTGTTAAACTCAAGGCCCGCGGGCCAAATGCGGCCCCTCGCAGATTTTAATCCGGCCCGCATATCAATTTAGGTTCACAATAAATTTTGGCCCGCCTGTTTTTTTGAGCTTTTTCCTGAAGTTTTTGTCACTTTTGCAGACGCTTTTGGTGCCTTTTTCCAACGTTTTGGGGGCCTTTTCTGGCATTTTTTCCAATGTTTTTGTTGCTTTTTTCGACATTTTTTGTCGCTTTTCTTCTTTGATGGCTTAGTTAATTTTTTGGGGCGTTATGTCGACCAAACTGTAAGTAAGAATATATGAGACACGCAATAATCCAGTAAAAGATCCTTGACTTTTTCCATGAAATAAAAGCATGTGAATAAACTAAACATGTCTGGCCCTTGATGTGATTCTTAGTTTCCAGTGTGGCCCTCTGGGAAATTGAGTTTGACACCTCTGCCAGTGTACATTCATGACTGGTGGGTTTTTGAAGATACAATCCGATCATATAGCCTGCTTTATTTTGTTAATATTACATCCTTATCCACTCGATTGTTATATCTAGAAAGTTGGAGAGAGAGATACAACCGTTAAATGACACACGACACTAGGGAGACATATGTTCATAATCCACAGCATAATATGTGCATTGTTTTAGATGAGAGAAAGTAATCCCACATGCCATATCTGGTTGCAGTGGTGTAGTCTAATCATAATGTATTGTAGTGGGCACACTGAAATGTATATTGGCCAGAACCTGCCTTTGGGGGGTCTGGGTGTCCTCCCCCAGGGAAGTTTTGAACATCAATTACTTCATTTCCTGTATTCGGATACACTTTTTTGCACCAATTTACGGTGGAAATTCCTTTATTTATCCTATATGTGAAAGACACAGATGACAATTACAAATATACAGTACAGGCCAAAAGTTTGGACACACCTTCTCATTCAATGCATTTCCTTTTTATTTTCATGACTATTTACATTGTAGATTCTCACTGAAGGCATCAAAACTATGAATGAACACATATGGAATTATGTACTTAACAAAAAAGTGTGAAATAACTGAAAACATGTCTTATATTTTAGAGTCTTCAAAGTAGCCACCCTTTGCTTTTTTATTAATAAGGGGAAAAAATCCACTAATTAACCCTGACAAAGCACACCTGTGAAGTGAAAACCATTTCAGGTGACTACCTCATGAAGCTCATTGAGAGAACACCAAGGGTTTGCAGTGCAATCCGAAAAAGCAAAGGGTGGCTACTTTGAAGACTCTAAAATATAAGACGTTTTCAGTTAGTTCACACTTTTTTGTTAAGTACATAATTCCATATGTGTTCATTCATAGTTTTGACGCCTTCAGTAAGAATCTACAATGTAAATAGTTATGGAAAATAAAGAAACACATTGAATGAGAAGGTGTGTCCAAACTTTTGGCCTGTACTGTATATGAAAATATAATGGTGTTGTTGCGTGTCATTGGGCATTTTTAAGTGGGTATATGGAAATCCTGGAGCTGTCTTAGTGGGTATACTGCGTATACCTGCGTATCACATAGACTACACCACTGTCTGGTTGGGAAAATATATCTAGACTATGGGCCTAAGTCTTATGTAGGCTACTGTACACTGCACCAGTGCACCGTTTTAACAATGCATTCATGCAATAACACTCATCAGGCATCTCTGGCTGCTATGACTGGTGCACAACACCTGTTCTATTCTAATTCTCTGGTTTACACCACAACACTTTAGCCAACACACCATGCATTATGCAATTGTCTGTTTATTATGTCCATGTACAATGTTTCACAAGACTGCAGTAGACTACCGGTACATGAGACCAGAAAAACAACTTTACATTTGTTCAAAAATCACCAGTTTTTTAAAATTAATAAACAATAACCATTGATAAAATCACAAACCAGTGTCATACCTCGATCTGCTGTCCCTCAACAGAGGAGAGCAGTGACATGTTATTGATTCTGTCTAAACTAGTTTTATATAGTCTATGGTAGGGATGCACAATGTATTGGTTTTTTATCCGTCATCGCGATATCAACTGGCGCAATAAACATATTGCGAAAGACACTCAAGGATTTTTTGTGTTAGTTGAAAGAAAATATTTGTAGAAAACTGCACTTTAAAATGTACCTGTCACTTTTTTTTTGGTGTGCCTTTAATATTCAATTCAACGTTCAATTTGCTCAATAAAAGAACGTTGGAAATTATTTGCTTTAATTTGTTTTAAATTCATCTAGCAATTTGTTGTATATTAGCAGAATATTGAAAGAAATACAGAACTGAGTACACTTTAATATTTGTTAATTTATCGCAAGTAATATCAAGTAATATAATAACAACGTTATCGAATATCGCATATTTTCCTCATATCGTGCAGCCCTAGTCTATGGTCTAAACTACCATCAGTGGGCATCACATTTACGGTCACATTGCACACTACAATATAATCATATATAATCGTAAAATACACAGAGTATTCTCGAGTAAATCAGTTAATTCTTTATGTCTAGACTTGCTGATAAAACACCAAATACCACTTCAAACATTGTCAATATACACAACCTTACATTTTTCTCCCATCATTAGCACATTTTTACAGTTGTGTTGGTGGAGAGCCTTAATCAAAACAAGGGAGTGTGAAAGCCACAAAATCCCCCAAATTGTTTTTTTTTTCTTATTTCGAATTATAAACTGACACATTAAAGACAAACATTTTCCAAACAATTTCTCTGAAATAAAATCCATCTCATCAGGTGAACATCTATTACAGACGTGAGTAATGGATGACTGATTGCTAACAATGCTTCCCTATCTCAATGCACACCTGTTCGATTTTCTTACAAAGCCACCGTATTTTTGCAGACATAAACAGAGGAATAATTAACACCTTGAAGTAATACACAATACAAATCACAATCCCTGCCAGAACGCCCACAATTGGTTGCCGAAGAGCCAGACCTATTAGCAGTCCTATCAGTCCCAGGAAGATGATCCATCTCCAAAAGCAGGTATTGTGGATGTATTTCTCTGCCTCTGCTCTCGCTTTGTCCTCCTCTTTCCTCCACAGCTCCTTCTTCTTCGCCTCCAGCTCTTGCCCCTGGAGATGCTCCTTCAGCAGTGTCTCCTTGCGGATGATCTCATCAATTCTTTCCGCCAGTAAGCACTCCTGTTTTTCCCTAATCATCCTCTCCGGTTGGGGATACAGGTCTGTGCTGTAATAATGGCCTCCATTCAGGGCCACCAGGGTCTGGATTTTGGCCACGAAGCTCGTCACCTGCTCCTGGTCCCCCGGGTTCTTGTTGTCGAAGACATGGAAGCCGCCGCTGCACCTGCGTATGAAGTTGCGGAGGTCGTCATCACTCTCCGTGATGACATCGTTGATCGTTTTCCCCCCCAAGCGATCCCCGTGCGTGAACAGCACGATAGTGTGGTCCCACACCCTCGGGCCAAACATCGCTTGGATCAGTGTGTTGGTATCTTGGTCTTCCTGAGTCATCCGTCCTACGGGGACTACTAGCACAAAGACGTGAGGGCCCGGTTCCTGGAGTTTGACACACTTGAGAATATCTCGCACCATGTCCTCCTTGTTTTTTTTTGTCTCAAAAAGGCCGGGTGTGTCGATCACAGCGACAGGCACATCCTTCACCGTCCCAGTCTCTTTGTCACAGTGTTTGGTGACTCTCTTCAGCTTCATGTCTGATATAAACACCGTCCGCCCGAGGATGGTGTTCCCACTCGAGCTCTTGCCTACCCCGCTCTTCCCAAGAAGCATGATCCTCAAGGGCTCCATCTCTGTGAATTCAAAAAATAGGATTTTACTCGACAATACACAATTAGAAGTTGTTCTTTCTTTGGCCACCATTGTTTTCTCATTTCTCACATTTGCTTGGATTTTCTAATCATTATAGCTCAACCAATACTGGATTTCTTTAGGCAAATGCTGATATCAATATTGGAGAGCTTGAAAAATCAGATACTAATATTTTCAAACATAAACTTTACGAACAATCTTGACGTGAATTCCTTGATTCTTTTTCTTCTTTTAATTGTGACCGAGATACAGAACTGAACATTTTACAGTGTAAAAAACTAACTATGTAGGCTAACCGTGACGCTGCGTCTGAATGCCCTCAAACCTTATTTTCATTTTATGGACTGAAATTTCTTCTGCAGTTTGTCACTAATCGCCCGACATATAAAGTATCTCACAAAAGTGAGTACATCCCTCATTTTACACTTTGCTACAATGTAAAGTATTAAGTGTATATCTTGTATAACAGTGTAAATGTGCTGTCCCCTCAAAATAACTCAACACACAGCCATGTGTCTAAACCGCTGGCATCAAAAGTGAGTACACTACTATGTTAAATTCCCATAGAGGCAGGCAGATTTTTATTTTTAAAGGCCAGTTATTTCATGGATCCAGGATACTTTACATTGTAGCAAAGTGTCATTTTTTCAGTGTTGTCCCATTAAAAGATATAATGAAATATTTACTAAAATGTGAGGGGTGTACTCACTTTTGTGAGATACTGTATATATATATATATATATATATATATATGTTTAGCCTTTATAATTAACATTTTTTACTTAAAAAGCTTTATACCCAAAGAACAACAGAAGAGTAATCACAGCAGCAGATAAAATGCCAGAACCTGAATGCTCCTAAGTAACTGAGACAACAGTAGGACATGTGGTGACAGGACCTTCGCTTTCCTTACTTTGCCTTGGACAAAATGTCAAAAAAAAAAAAAAAGATTTAAAAGAGTGGGAAAGGCTCAGTTGGTAGAGCGGGTGCCCATATATAGAGGTTACTCCTCGATGCAGCGGGCCCCGGTTCAACTCCGACCTGCCCCGCCCCTTGCTGCATGTCATACATCTTTAAAAAGGGGGAAGCGCAAAAAATATCGGAAAAAGAGACAAAAAACTGTCAGAAAAAGTGTTATCGTTTTTAAATTTTGACCCGAAAAAAATAAAATAAAGTTGCAGGTCGACGGGAAGACAACAAAAACCCCTGGTGCTTTAGAGCTGAAGGGAGACACGTGACTACATTGCAAAAACTACACACTAGGCCTATTGAGTAACAAGGTGATGGGATGTCCCATGACACGAAGTTAAAAAGCCTTTCAAATAAAGTTCAGATTATTTCAAATGTGGCATTTCTCTTTATGGGCGGCTAAAACCAGAGAGACTGACTTAAAGATTTTTGAATTAAGAGTTCATCTCCACACTTACGTCCCCCCTGATCCTCGTGCTCTTCGCCACGCTGCGCAGGAAGGTCTGCCGTGTTACCTCGCTCTGATCCAGGCATGCTGTCAGGGCAGTTTTCACCCAAGCGGCCGACCACCATGTCTGTATAGTGATGGGAGTGTTTACAGCACTTTCTGAGAAGTCCGGTTGTTCTTAGTAAAGTTTCTTCGTTCGGATCGGCCCACTCTCCAACTTTCCTTCTCTTCCGCTGCGCAGTAAAACAACTGAAAGTGAAACTCTGCAGAGGAAACGTAACGAGGACAGGAAACTACCTTAAAAGCTAAAGTTGTTCACGTTTACAGGTTCAAGAGTCTGAAAATGTTTTCCTAGAAAAGGATTTTCTCTTTGAAACAGTAGTAGCCTACCACTTTGAAATAGCAATACGGTGCATTCATGGTACAACATGATGGTTGTTAATTGATGCAAACCAAATGAAAGTCACATAGGTAACTGTATGTCAAAATTGGACCTTGGATCAGTCTTAACCCTCCTGTTGTCCTTGTGTCAAATTCTTTCAACCAAATTTTCAAAAGAAATAATAAAGAGCTTTTTTTTTTTAATAAAAGAACATTGAAAAAAGTGACACAAATGTCGGGAAAAGCTTAAAAGGTGGGGGAAAAAACCTCAAAAGGTGCAGAAAAAAAAAAAAAAAAACATTAGGAAAAAGTGACAAAAGCATCGGTGGAAAAGTCGAAAAATACATCCAAAACGTTAAAAGAAATAGTTACAATTTTGACCCAGAAAAACAAAAAGTTGCAAGGTCGACGGGAAGACAACACAAGGGTTACATGTGCTCTAACTCTATGGGTTGAGAAGGTTAATGAAATCAACAGGGACGTGAACTTTAATGTGATTGCACTACTTTGTCTTAAAACTGAAACTGACCAAAAACTTATTGGTAGACAGAAAGCGCCATCTAGTGGGGGAAATCATTTTATTCATTTTGAAGATGTTCTAATACATGAAACCCACATGGCTATATTGTTCCTCCTGTCCATAGGCCTACTGGCAGCAAAGAAATAGCCTACATGTGTTCCCCCATCCTTCTTATGTGCAGAAATGCATTATAGAGTTCAGCTGAAGCTAATGAGAGCCTTTAGAAGTCAGCGTTAAACAAATCAAGTGGGTAATTTCAAACGTTTTGGTCTTTTAAGTAGAAAATCCCCTCTTTTTGGTTTCTTCGACTGTGTTTTCTTGCTGAGCTGCAGTGGAGAAACAGCACAAGGAGGGAATTTGGTACAAAACTGACTAACTATAGAAAATTTTAGAAAGTTTTGTACAGAAAATGACTCTGGGTTGTCCCCCATCTCTTACATTTGAAATGCATTTAGGAAGAGATCTCTTCTTGGCCAGTGTGGAGAGGAGGAATGATTACATCGGCCAAAAAACTGTTCCAACGTCTATAAGGGCACGTCGGTACTGGCCGTGAAGATAAGACTTGAAAACAATGTGAACCTCTCCTTGTCAAAGCATTGTCAATCATTCATTTAAAGATTGTTTGCCCAGAGCAAATGCTGACATCATTTTTAGCATCTTTACACGAAAGCTCACAGTAATTATCATTCATTTTACTCAAAACTACTCAGACAAAATCTAATCTTGCTGAAGGTTCAAAGAGAACGTTTTTATTGGATGTCCATGCAGCACACTGTAATGCACTGAAATGTAAAGCATGTAACAATAGCATCCCATAATGTAGGGTTGGGCATCGTTTTGATTTGAATGATTCTGATTCCAATTCTGATTCTTCCTTTCGATTCCGGTTCTTATCTATTCTCGATTCGGATTCTTTGAGGGGTGGAGTGTTAACGGGTCATATTCTTATTTCACAGATAAGAGGACATTTTTATTTTGATTCAATGGTGGTTTACAGTTTTACCGGGCTTTTTCAATGTAAAGTAAAGCCACATTAGAGTGCCGCTTACCGTGCTCCACGGCTGCAACACCACAAGCCTGGAAATATAGTGGCTGCTACGGAAACCAAAACATGCGCATGTACAATTTGGAACCTATGATCGGATTCAAAACCAACATTTTCCAAACGATTCCATTGAAATCGTAATTTTTTTAAACAATTCCATGATGGAACAGGTTCTCGATGCCCAAACCTACCCGTATCACATAATGTAGAAAAGTGACCAGCTCGTATGATTTTATAAAATTTTATTTATATTAAGTTCAAGAGAGTAAAACCCTTCTCAGTAGCATGTGGAACTCTGGCTCACTACATGGCAGACATATTGAGAGAAGTTTTCATAAGCGTGATCTCAGGATGAGAGAGCCTTTGTTTTGCAGCCTTTCAGCTAGGGCTGCACGATATGATGAAAATATCTAATTGTGGTTATTTTGACTGATTTTGCGATTACTACATAATTCACGATATTGGAGGGAATGAACATTTTTGTATCGTTAAATCGTAAATTTTCATTGAAAAATATCAAAATTAAAATGATTATAGTGTGATTTTTGCAAGGGTCTGTACCAAACAAAGATTTTTTTTCTTTAGTCTGTAGGATGCAATTTGTAGGCTGGGCTGTCTCTGCAGCACCACAAGACTTAATTCAGAATGGTTTAACACAGTTTGCCCCCTTATGATTTGGATGGATTGCACTAGTCCATATTACGATTTTGATAAAATGTGCAGCCCTAGTTTCAGCCTCCATCACTTCCGATCAGCCAGTCTCTGTAGGAGGGCAATGACCGTGTCCTGTTTGGAGGAGAGCAGCTCCAGGGCGGTGGCTATCCTGCCGATGGACTCTGCCATCCGTACCTCCCTCCTCTCGCGCCTCTTCTCTCGGGCTTCCACCCTGCGGCGAGCCACTCGGTCCAGGTAGGCCTGCTCCTCCTGTCGCTGCAGGATCTCCTGGAACAAAGTGGCGCTGCTCCGCCCCTCGCTTCCCTTCTCGTTGTCTCCTTCGGTTCCCGACGCGGTTGTTGCGGATAACGAGGTGGAAATGGAAGAAGTGAGACATGAGGAAGTCGGGAGGAAAGAGGAGGAGAGGCCGAGGAGACTCGGATTGTTGCCGAGCGGCGCGTTGCTAAGGCGAAAGGGTGCGACGACGCCTGATGAGAATGATGGAGCTTTGCGGCCAACGTAGCGCGACGTGCTGAGGTCTGTGTTGCCAGTCGAGCCGAGGGAAGGGGAAGTAGAAGCTGTCTCTGTGAAACAAGGCGAGGAGATAAAAGATGGAGACGGCACAATGGTGGCTGGATGGATGCTGGTTGGAACAGTGTCACTGTTGAGGACGATCAGGGGCTTGAGCTCCGGAGCATGTGTCGGGCACATGGTGGCTGTGGTCACTGAGGTAATGGCCGCGGCGCTACTGATGGTTTGACTGCTGACGGCTCCCTGACCCACTGAGTCCACCCCACCAGTGGAGGCAAAGTCCCCATCAGGGCGGATGATGGGGGTGGGCGGAACCTGTGGTTTTGCAGCGATCTTTGCCAAAGGGCCAGGCAGAGTGGGAACCGTGTTGCTGCCCTTGTTTCTTTTGGTGTTGACAATCTGAGTGCCAACCGTGTCACAGAGTGTGGCGTCCATCAGCTAGTGTAAGAGAAGACAAAAGAAAGACAAAGAGAGATGGAGAGAGGAAATAAACAACCCAAGTTACTAAAGGTGACCCTTCCTTTGAAGTGGTGGCTCCGCCTCTATGGACCGCCCTCACTATTGTCTTACGTTCTACAGTCTCGGTTGACTCACTCACTTGTTTAAACTTTGGGTTTTTAAAGTGCTCATATTATGCTTTTTGGCTTTTCCCCTTTCCTTTATTGTGTTATAATCTTTTTGTGCATGTTATAGGTTTACAAAGTGAAAAAGCCCAAAGTCCCCCCCAAAGGGACTTACCGTCTCCAACAGAAAACACTGTTCACCAACTGCTCCAAACAGCTCTATTGTAGTCCAGCCTTTACTTCAGAGACCAATGTGGTCACTTTGTAACACATGTTATAATGCTCACCTAGCTGCTAGCGTGGCACTCCCTCATATTCTGCAACTGACAAGCTAACAGTACTTACTGTGCATGTGCGACTCCCAACAAAGATGGAACAGAAGTGAGATGCCTCACTCTGTAGCTAAAACAGAGAGCTCAACACACAGGGTGAAAAGAGGAGCTGCAGCAACGTGCAGTACAACAAAAATATGGTGTTTTTTAATATTTAACCACATAAACCTATTCTGGTACAACCTCCTAATACAATTATGAACTTGAAAATGAGCCTAATATGAGCACTTTAAGTTTTTTAATCTTTTATTTACATTGGCATTTTATTTCTTTTTTGCTTTCTCTTTTATTGTGTGGGTCTTACTGTATTTTAAAGTGCTCATATTATGCTTTTTGGCTTTTCCCTTTCCTTTATTGTGTTATATATCTTTTTTTGTGCATGTATTAAGTTTACAAAGTGAAAAAGCCCAAAGTCCACCCTAAAGGGACTTACCATCTCCAACAGAAAACTTTGTAACACACGTTATAATGCTCGCCTAGCTGCTAGCGTGGCATGCCCTCATACTCTGCTTCTAATTAGCTAGTAGTCCTTACCTAGGTACTGCACATGTGCAACTCCCAACAAAGATGGAATAGAAGTGAGATGCCTCACTCTGTAGCTAAAACAGAGAGCTCAACACACAGGGTGAAAAGAGGAGCTGCAGCAATGTGCAGTACAACAAAAAAACATGATTATTTTGAAAATTAAACCTCTAACCTCTAAATACAATTATGAACCTGAAAATGAGCATAATATGAGCACTTTATCATGTGAAGCACTTTGTGACTTTGTCTGTAAAAGGTGCTATATCAAATAAACTTATTATTTGTGACACCCAGATCGGGTAACCATCAGTTGATCTCTCGGCAGTAGGAACACACACGTTGACACATGACAGAGCAGTCCATTCATACACTAGGTTCCATGCTACTGTAAGTGTCGTAACTCATCTTTTTTGTAAAGATATACACCGCCCTCCAAACTCCTTGATGCAGACTATCTCACTACAGCACACTATGTACACTGCGTCAACATGTGGAGAAATCCAAAGTTTGGCAGGCCTACTGTTTGGTTGCTAAGCTAGGATTGCACAATCAGTGTTTTTGGAGGGCGGGGTTTAGCAAACAGTCAATGACGTCTGGACTTTGACAAGGGGAATGGGAGACCTGGAAGGAGAGTAGAAATGAGTAGAAAGTAATAGTCTGTCAGTGGGATGTTTGAGCTGATTTATTATAACTTTCTTTATAAAACTCATCAAAAAATGCATCTGCTTGCACTGCAGACAGCATGGGTAAACATGGTTTGGTGTTGGAACTCAGAACTCAGAACCCAGTTCCATTTCCCGAGCCAGCTGCAAGTCTAAATTAGCCCCAAAATCATTTAGAAACTATAAGAAGTGTCTTGTGGTTTTAAATGTGATATTTTCAAACACATTGAATTGCCCTAATGTATGAAATGTGCTATATAGATAAAGTCCTTCCCTTCACATTCAATCCAACATTTTGGGGAAATAGAGTGCTGGAAAGAAAAACGTAGACTTACGTCGAAGAACTCCCAGGACGTTTTAGCGTGTCCCGTCTCCCGGCTGCGGTCTTTAACCCTCTTGTATGTGACAATGAGGTTGTTCCACTTGCGGCGGATCTTTTCGACAGGAAGCACGTGCCCCTTGGAGGCCATCTCCTCCTGGACACTCTGGAAGAGCTGTGAGCGTTCCCGTGTCTCGTACAGGCCCCAGCGGCGCCCGACGGCCTCTATCAGACACAAAACGGCTTTGGAGGAGAAATCGGAGCCGGACGGAAGTGTCTTCTCTGAGGGAGCAGGTGGCATCGCTGAAGCTGGTGGAAAGGAGAGGACAAAGGTGACTTTGTTGTTGTTTTTTTAAGCTGTGGGGTACTTCATAAATGGTTATGGAGGAGATATATTGAAATATATTTAAAAGGCCCTGAGAACGTAATTTCTCAACCAGTTTCTTACTATAACCCATAAAAACATTATTTTCTGCCAAAGTGAGAAAAGTTTGGATTGTCTCACATGAGCTTTTCGGTTTTCTCTGTGCTCTCTTTCCTGGTTTGAAGTGGGCGGGGCTAAAGCTTGATTTATGGTTGTGCGGAGGCTCTACGCAGAGCTTTCGCCGTAGCCTACGTAAGTGGCCTAAAGTTTATACTTCTGCGTTGGAGTGGGCACCGATCTCTTTAAGAGAATAGCAGGGCCGGCGCGCGTGTGTGTGTAATTGGGGAGTGTGTGGTGGCTGCGTTCACACCGCACGTCTTAATGCTTAATTTGGATTATTTGCCGAGTGGTATATATCAGATTCCATTGTGAACCGTTTGTGTTTTCGAACTGACCCGCACGCACAAAAGAACAATAACAATGACATCAGACGCAGCATGCTGTTGCACTAAAGTTAGGGAGGAAGTAAGCATTTCTTTAAATTTAGCTTTAAGGCTCTTCACCTTCCTTTGACACTACAGCCACGCTATACTGGGTCCCTGTTCTTCCATTTTGTTTGTTATTTTTTCAAAACCAGAGCGGTTACGGTATGATCCTTCTAGTTTTGACTGAATTGAAGTATCTCCCCCACACACTAATTAGGTCTAACACCTCCCTCTCCCTCCACTTACTTGCTCAATCACTGTTCTCCATTTTGTAGGCCTAGTCAAGTTTTTAATTTTACCGGCTGTGTCTAGGGCTAACTCCCTAACTAAACTTTGACATATACCCATCTGTGGTCCACTCAGCGTCCTCTGATCTTACAACACAGTCTCACAGCAGTTTGTGAAATGGTCACGTCATCTTATCTATTTGATTTGTGTACACGGAGATGTTTATATTTTTTGGTCAAAAAACGTGGTCAGCACGTTTTTTTTTCCTTTCCGTAATGGTCAGCACGTTTTTTATAATACCAATAATTGCATAGCTGTATACAGCAGGATGGGTTGGGTTTAGGAAAAGAAGAACGGCATGGTTGGGTTTAGGAAACGTGACATGCGGGACACGATCTCCGGTCTACTGGGTGAAAGTCCTGTGTTGTTTGACCGATCCACCATCCCAACCAACCTCCCTTTTCGAGCTACTCGCTACCGTAGTCGCTCTTAATGCTACGTCATCTTCTCACTGAGAATCGTGCTGTGATCACAAAAGACACTTCCCATTGAAATACATTAGTTTAAAAAAACGTGCTGACCATCACGGAAAAGAAAAGAAAAAAACGAGATAAACGTACACAAATCAAATTTAGATGAAATTAGGTGACCATTTCACAAACTGGCATGAGATTGGGTTGGATCTTAACTATTAGTCAAAATAATTCTGAATTTCTGCTTCAGAAAAAGCGACAAAAACTTCTGAAAAAGCACAAAAGAAGTTCATTTTCAATTTTGACCTGGAAGGACAAGTTCATGGTTGACGGGAAGACAACGGTCATGTGTGCGAGTTCAACACCTCTTACACAGAACACTCTTGCTCTCACACACACAGACAACAATCCGAATAGTAAAAGTGTGATGCACTCACCTGGAGCTATCTTCAGGTACGTTTTTCCATCCACTGATGTGGCGAAGAAGCGCTCTGTACTCACGGGGTCTAACGGTGGCACAGATACAAGGCACGTGATGAAAGATTTTTAAAACATGTTACATGTGTATCTGAATTAGAAACGGAAATGAATATTGCATTCTTTTGCACTCTACGGAAATAAAGGTGAAGCCAAGCGAAGCATTTGAAATCAGCGGATGTGTGCACTCACACAGCAGTACGGGAGGCTCCTCTGCAGTCTGATCCCCCGCCACTCCTCCTCCTCCTCCTCCTCTGCATGCGGTATCTCCGCAGGGCGCAGGCGACTCTCGGCTGCCCAAAACCAGCGCAGATGGATTCTCCTCGACCGCTTCAGTTTTCACATGCATTGTGGCCACGTCGCTGCAGCCTCTTTGCAGATGCCCCTCCATGGCTGACACCAAAACATGAGCCTAATAATGGAGGCGAGGGAGAGCCCGTTTCGTCTGCGCAGGCGTTCAACTGGCAGAAAGTTTGGAGCTCGCGGATGTCAAACGCACGGCGATGAGTTCAGCCTCGGTATGCGTGCCGCTAACGTCATGACTCCCGCGTGTCGGGTTAGTTATGTGTGCGTGATGGACAAACGCTCCCCCCCCCACCAATCCCAACCCCACCCCTTGTATGTTTCTTGTAAGGGGAAGAGAGAGAGAGAGAGAGAGATAGAGAGAGAGAGAGAGAGAAATGGCTGCGCTGTCCACCTCAGCCGACGGATGCGCAGGGCGGCTGCGCAGCTCCCCGCACAGATTTGCTGCTGGCAACTGTGACAGTGACGTCAGCTGACTCTACATGTAAACAAGCTTAAAAATTATGATTAGAATTTCAATTTAGTCTCATCAAAGAGAACCCAATCTTTAAATTTAATAGGAAATATATTCCTGCCATGTTGTCTTTCCCATCATAATTTGAAGGTAAGACCCATCAGTGGAAGTGATAGCAAGTGTCAATTTTTTTGTTTACATCTGGCATGTAGATTTAAGAGGCAGGTTTTTATCAAAATAAGCCATGTCATTAAATATGTACACAAATTAAAAAATAATCTAAACAGATATCAGCAACAGACAGATGAGAGATATAGAGAGACAGAAAGTTTAAATACTGTGTAGTGAAATGGAAATCCTGTTTGATGGTTTTGCATGATGCAAATGCTTGTTTGTGTTGAATTGTGCATTTTATACTTGTACCCTTTATGTACATATTGTTTTGTGTCAGCTCTAGGAAATTATTTAAAATGTGTCTGAATAATCCTATAATTAATAAAAATAACAGATACGAAAATAAACAATTCATTCATTCATTAGACAAATACAAACTGATACAAATACTGACTTTTATAATACATACATTCATAATACATACATTTCCAAACCCTTTGAAACATATGGCAATAAAAACAATGTTGGGAGCAACATACAGGAAATTACTTTTTTTCTCAACTTTTAAATACTCATTGTTAAATGCTTTAAAAACATTGTAAAAACCTGAATTAAAGAAAAACATTGAAATATGAAACCTTGTTATCTGTTTGTCACATCACTAAAGAAAACAAGTTGACAAGTAGTTTGTACTGTACTGTACTGCACTGCACACCTTCAATATGTAACAAAATAAATAAGGGGAAGAATCTGTTTTTTGAATGTATTGTGGTAGAATTTCATATTAAAATTTGTTGTCATACGGTGTAAACAGAGTACTCCGCTGATTTGCCATTGCACTCCAGCAGAACAAGACATACTTTTTTTCCACGCATTTTTCTTTCTCAAAAAAAAAAAACTGGCGCGTAAATTACCGACAATGCAACTCAACAACCAGCAGTTCACCCCGGGAAAGTGTGTGTTATGCTAGCAGCGGCTAATGTAGCCTGGAGCTGCTAGAGATTAGTGATGGGACAACCGTCTCTTTTACGCGAGTCGGTTCAACCGGACGGTCGATGGTTGGGCTACCAAGTTAATGGATTCGGTCACCGGTTCACGTGCTTGGGGGGGATGCGATATCATCGTCCATCGTGATGGCTGGCCGACATCACGATGGAGAGCCACCATCGTGATGCCCCCCCCCCCCCCCCGCCCAACACACTAATCCTAGTCGCGGGCGCTGGAAGGGAAATTGACAAGTGCGTCGGTCTTAAACTAGCAAAGACACAAAGACAAGAAATAGGGCTCCTTAAGTGGAAGCTACTTTTTCCCCCTTTACGTGCAACCTATTTGTAAAAAATACCATCGCTTTGAGCAGACTGCTGATTGGCTGTAGTGATACATTCTCTCTCTCCCTGTCAGTTGTAGCTCGCTCTACCTTCTAGTAACGTTGGACACAGCGTTCTCGAGTGAGAGAGAAAAAAGCGTTAAAAGTGCAACGCGATCAAACTTTCCTTTCTCCCCTCATTGGACTAAGTTTGTCGACACTATTCTTTGCGTGAATCAATAAGTAAGTCTGAGGTCCTGTAGGTACGGGACGATGTTATGCAGGATTTATGAATGTACGTTAGCAACAGTAGGCTAATTCACCAGGGTGCTATTTTATGTGTGAGCTAATATTGCGCATCTGTTCATGTGCGCTGCAAGAGTTATGTTTCTGTTTATTGAATGCGTTATTCAGTGCAAACATAACCGAGAATGTAGTTTAATCTCAGTAATGATGATATATTAGGTTATTACTGTCGCTCTGTTGAAGGCAAACGTCCCACTCTACTGTCGTTACACAGATCACGGACATCAAGGGCTGGACCCGAATATTCGAATATTCGTTTGGTGGGATGGTATTCGATTTTAAAATTTGACATTCGAATATTGTTTTTTTTTATTTTGGTTTATTTATTTTCTGCATTTATCTCTCGTTCACACTCCAGTCCAGTTGGTGGTGGTAATGCACATTTAAGTTGGTTTGCCAACTGCCAATAAACTACAAAGAAGACACGATGACGCCCACTTCGAGCATTTAGCAAGCTGGGCAGAGAAGCTAGCGGCGATAAAAAGTGCGGAAATGGAAAACTGTTTCCCGTTTTTCCGTTGTGATTCGGCCAGAAACTTCAACATTGTGAGGCGAAGAGATCGTTTTGGAATATAAAGCTTGGATATTACATTTCCTTGGACTCTTGGGGATTTATGAAAATCAAGTTTTGGTCAAAATACCACTTTGTTGCCGACAGGACAACGACAACAGGTATGCATGCACTCTCGGCGGCGCAGATTACGGCTGAGTAGTTTTTTTTCTTTTACTTTGTAACAGTTGTGTACATGGCTGTATATTTTGAAGATTTAATGCTTTAAAGTTATAAAAACGCTCATGAGTAGAAGTTTTATCGAGGTTACAGCGATGCCCAAGTCACAAAGTGTCCCGTTGACGGGAGGGTGATCCTTGAGAGGTTAAAAGTTTATTAATTCTGAACGCGTCTGGCCTGTCTATCTATATTACACCAAATAAGACACTGCACTCCCTTGTGAAATCGTTTGGATGAAAGTTTCTCAAAATAATTAACATGCAAACAAACAGACAGACACATAGAGATTCCTGCCTTTATTAGAGATAATAATATGTTCAGCCCCCTCTCTCCGAAGCTTTGAATATTCGATGCTCATTACTACCGAAGCTTCGAAGCTCAAAAAATGGTATTCGGACCAGCCCTACGGACATCTGATTGATTTTACTGCACCGTACTTACAGTAAGTGAAAGTAGGTCAAGTTGTAAAAAACTTGTCCATTTACAGAGGGCATTTACATGTATGTCTAATCGTTTCTATGTTAACTGTTGGCCCATAGTAGTAGAAAAAAATATTTATGTAAAGAGATATGAGCCCCCCCCCCCTGACGACGATATCATCGTCCATCACGATGTTTTACTGTAAACATCGTCAACTACCAATTTAGGGGACATCGCCCAACCCTACTACCTACCATGTAAAAAACATTTAACTTAACATATAACTATCAATATAACATGACGATTTGAATGTGATATCCATCGGTAATGTAGCCTACGAACTATGTACACAATCATCTAAGATGCACGAGAAATAAAGGCTCTTTGGTCAGTTGGTCAACACTACTAGAGATGAGCGGACTACAGAGGTCTGAAAAGCTCACCCCTCTCTAATTCCATATCCCCAGATATGTTTCACTTTAAACTTCTAGGGCCCTATCTTGCACCCGTCGCAGCGCAAAGCCCGACGCAAGTGTCTTTGCTAGTTTAAGACCGACGCAGTTGCAATTTCCCGTCCAGCGCCCACGTCGTTTAAAAAGCAAATGAGTGTGCTGGTCTTACAGGGATCTTTACACAACAAAAACCTGGATATGAAGTCAATAGCGCAGCATATCATTGTTATTTTAACAGCGCATTAGTCAAATGCGCCTAGGCTCGTGCACAGTGCGTGCACACTATGCTTGTTACACACACACAGGGACGCGCAGCAGCACACGAACATGCAAAAGATTAAAAATAAAAACATTACAGTGCAAATCCGCCATCATAATAGGAGCGCACCAAGGTACAAACGAGCCTGGCTTTTAAAAGGGAATGGGAGAGGACACTCTGATTTTTTTTTTAGTTAAAAGTCCCTTGCCTTCTCTTGATTCGCAATTCATTACTTGGGATATTTTACCCGCATAACACTTGACATAAGGTCTATTTACAGATTTTTTAATACTTTCCTCTTTAACGGTTGAGTTTCAAGACTGATCACCGTTTATCATTCAACAGTCTCTTCTTTGATGTTGAACACATTGTTAAATTCCTTGTCAAATAAATTCTTCAGTCTGCTGCCCATGGCAAGGAATTCAGCCTTGTCCTGCAAAAGAACATAACAGATCTCATCACTATATGGCCTAACAAAGTAGTCTTAGCACCATGTGTTAATGATGAAAACTCCTAACCCTGCATGTCATCGAAGAGGTTTTAAATGACATTGTTTCTTACTCGGTTGTATGTGGCACAGTTGGTGAAAATGAGCTGGATGTCGGACACAAACTCTCCAACAGTCTGGTAGAGTTGCTTCTGAAGTTTGTCTGCTACTTTACCCAGCCACATCGGAGTCGTGATCCTACGGGAGTAGTCTAACAACTGTGGGTGACAAACAGAAATGAAGGAAATAAAATCGTGATATCATATGTCGTAATATACATATTGCAAAAGACACTAAGTGTTGTGGTTATGGACATTTCTGTTGCCTGTTATTGTAATTTTGTATGTTTCCTGTTTTGTATATTGTTTCTGGGGCCTGTGTATATTTCCTTGTGCATATTTCTGTTCCCTGTTGTGTGTATTTCTGTTTCCTGTTTTATTTTGATAGTCTGGTTTTCTGTCTTGTCCTGTCTAGTTTTGCTTCCTGTGTTCTCCCGCCTTTGTTGATTACCCTGCCACTCCTAATGCTCGTCCCATTTCCGTGCTTCCTGTTCTTCTTGTATTGTTTTTTTTGCCTGCTGCAGCTCACAGGACTCCTTAGGTTTGTTTTTGTATTTTGATAAAATAAATCTTCGTGTTCAACCCTTCTCCTGCCTGCCTGTTCCAGCATTTGGGTCCTTTAATCCCTGGACCGTAACACTAAGATACTTTATGTGTTAGTTGAAATAAAATATCAGTAGAAATCTGCACTTTAACGGTCAGTTTTTTTTAAGTTGTCCCTTTTATATTCAATTCAATGTTCAATTTGTGTAATAAAAAAAGTGTTGGAAAAGATTTCCTTTTGTTTGTTTTTAAATCAACAAGCAAATTGTTGAACTAAAGCAGAATAGTGAAAGCAGCAGAAATGCAAAACTGAGCACACTTTAGTATCTGTTTATTTATCACAAGTAACATCGTTATCGCATAGTGCATATTTTCCTCATATCGTGCAGCCCTAGAAGGAAATACTCAACACTCTGCGACACCTTTGTATTTTCTTTACATCGATATCAATCTACGGTTACACTTCACTTGAAGGTATCTACATAAGAGTGACATGACACTGTCATGAACGTGTCATAAACAAGTCATAAACGAGCGTCATTCGGTTTTTGTCATGACAAGTCAGGGTTAGAGTTAGAGTTAGGGTTAGGGTTCATGTGTCATGACAATGTCATGTGTTCATGATAGTGTCATGTCACTCTTATGTAGATACCTTCAAGTAAAGTGTTACCCAATCTACCATAAGCAAAGACATGAAAATAGTGTGAATCTTCCAGTAGCCAGATTATTGAGTGCTAGACCTTTAACAATTATTACATAATTGGCTAATTGTCAAATTATTTACATAATTGCGGTTTCTTTGTTCAACCGTAATTAATTACTAACATAGCTAAGGTCCTAAGGTATGACTGTTGA
Source organism: Perca flavescens (assembly GCF_004354835.1). Taxonomy (NCBI): domain Eukaryota; kingdom Metazoa; phylum Chordata; class Actinopteri; order Perciformes; family Percidae; genus Perca; species Perca flavescens. The sequence continues at coordinate 5,800,129 of NC_041345.1, read as the reverse complement.
TGGTAATTGTTGATTTTGTTTAGATGTAACAAATTGTAAGTAATATAAGTAATTATTGGGTCATATAACAGTGATATAACAGTGATATAACCAAAAGATGTGTCCTGGAATTCATTCAAAACTTTAATTTGTTTGAAAAAGTAATAAAAAAATAAATAAATGTGTTTAAATTGGGACTGAAAGGGACAATAATGTTGTTTTTCGCAATTATATTTGAGACAACTAATTGCACAGCAAAATTTGGAATTTTTACAGCTCTTTTAAGTGCACTTTATTTGCTATTAATTAAATAATTGACACTTTTTGGCATGAATAGGAACCGAGTAAACAGGCTGATAGGAACGGCGAAGAAAAGACTTACATAGAGGCATGGGTTTGTAGCAAATAATTGTTCCTCGTCAGCATCGCCCAGATACAGAAGGAGATACTGGCACTGCTGTTGATGTGAGAAAAGAGTGATGAGAGACGGAGAAAACGGGCATTACGATGTAACGACAGAGGGTCACACAGTGAGCTTACCAGCATGCAACGGGATATTTGGCGAGACATGGCTGCTTCTCTTTCCAGCTCATCCATGTAAAGCCACCCTTTAGTGGTTCCAAATACACAGAATGTACACATCCATAGACTATCATCCCTGCTCACACAAACACAGACACACAAACAAAATACATATGCACAGGAACCCACAATTATCAAACTTGAACATAATATTTGTTTCACTCTAACTAAGTTAATGCCACTGACACAGGACTACTGTAACATGATAACTATTTACGAATATTTTGTCATTTAACAAGCTAGTAAATTTAAACTAGGCTGAAAGATCCATCGCTAACAGCAAAGTTGCAGGGCGAAAAACAACGAGCTAAAAGACTAAATGGATTATTAGAACTCGTGAACTGCAGAGTCGGATAATCATTTTCTGTGGGTTTATAATATGAGCAATACCTCCCACACGTAGTAATTTGATGGATTGTTAAAAAAAATACTGATAAGTGGGCGTGTGATGAGACGCAACAGTTCACGAGAACGAGACGGGACGAGATTTTAACACTATTTTAAAGAAATATGACTGGAAAAATTGTCTTTACTCAGAGAACCAAGGTTACTAACGTAACCAAGCGTTTCATTGCAGAGATCTTCTATCTTCTATGCTAATTTAGAAATCCAAGCCAGACTCATCTTCAAGCCAGATGTATTATAAAGACCAACCAGGCCAGACTCGGTCTACTGGCTGCTGCTCTGCATTTATGACCGTTATTGCAAGACAATTTTTACCTCAACGTCACATTTTAATCTCGCGAGATCTTGTGGGGCGAGATCTCGTCACACCTCTATTGATAAGTGCCGCTATAAATTTCAAATGTTCCTATAAAAGGGCCTTCTTTATAGGAACATTGCTTTCACCAACATAAAGTAGTTTAGGTGACATGCATTACATTGTCATTACATGCAATCACACATACATCGCTTTTCAGTCTCAATGAAACAAAGCTCACCCTAACATGGTGTCTTCTATATGAGGCAGGTGACATTTCTGGTGGAAGGAGCGGGGGCAGTGATCACACACCACCAACTCTTCTTCGTCTCCAGTTTTACAGATGCTACACTCATCATCATTTTTCTGATTTTCCTGCAAAGACAGACGTGACAGCTACTCCGATTACACACAGTACAATTGCAAGTGGTGTCTGAGAGAAAACGCTTCCTTGTTAAGACTTGCACTGTAGTTTCTTGCTCTTTAACATCACTGTAACATCAGCAATGGCCGTCACATTGTTTATGCAGAAAAGATGTATGTAGAATGGGGAAACGCTTTTTGTCTGAAACTGACTGATCAAGAAACTTACCAGGTCTTTACAATCTGGTCTGCACAGTTTGCAGATGCACAGCAGTGAGTGGGACTCCAAGATCTTTGCCTGAAAAAGACAAATCAACAGTGTCTTCCTCTTTGTTTCATAGTTTAGGTCTTGACAAACCTCTCTCATTGCCCCCTGGCTACAGTCACATTTTAGAGCTGAAACTATAAAAATAAATTTTTATCTCATTGATAGCAGCCCCACTTCTTACTGTTTGCTCTCTTTACACCGTATCAGAGCTGTATTACGTTGCTGCTAACGCAAAGCTAATATTTCCTACTTCTGCCGTTTCACATTAAGTGTTAAGCTGGCAAAAAATGTGGCGGCTTTTATTGGGGAAAAGGTTGACATTGTTATTGACTGGCTTCTTTATCGATACAACATGAGTTTATTTGGCTGCACTATAAACAGATACACCCGTTTCACTTCTGAAACCATAGCCGCCCAAGAAGCGTTTGTTAAAAATAAACTTCACTTTATGTTACCATGGTAACACCGGGTGTCACCAAATCATCCAGGACTGAAATCTTGAACTTTCTCAGATTGCATCGCAAATGGAGCATAGCATAAGTTCAGGCAGGTCAGGGAGTCAAGCTCGGCTATTATCTCAGCTCATAGCTGACAGTCCCTAAGCCAGCACACCAGCTGATACAGTGGCACTCATAAGTTTATGAACCCATGCTAAAGTTGACTAAAAAGAGGAATTAAAAAAAACATCTTTTGGAAATTGATCTTAATGCCTTGATTAAAAAAATTAGGAAAAATCCAACCTTTAAGGACACCGATTTTCTTTGTGAATGAATAATGTATCGTAAATAAATAAATGTTCTTCCTTAAAATACAGGGGGCATAAGTAAGTTAAATTCCCATAGAGGCAGGCACATTTTTATTTTTATATTATTGTTATTATTATTATATCCATGTTATTTCATGGATCCAATACTATGCATCCTGATAAAGTTCCCTTGGCCTTTGGAATTAAAATAGCCCCCCCACACACACACATCATCACATACTCTTCACCATACCTAGAGATTGGCATGTTTTTATTTCAGTTAACCTAATAGCTAGTTTGATTTGCATTGAGAGATGCAACCCACCTCCACCCCAGCTCCTCATTTTAAATTTATATTCATGTTGTCCGACTAAATCAACGTCATGTCTGTTGTCATTGGTGCTGCTCTGTTCTGTACCCTAGGGGGATCCTGCCACTGCTGCTCTCTCTGCTTAAGGCTTTCCACGTATGCACATGGAAGGGTAGGAAGGTGTGCTCTTCCTGATTCATGCTTTCCACGTATGCACGTGGAAGAGCAGGGAGGCCCCCAGAACAGAGCAATACTGCCAAACACAAATTACAGATGAATAAAATCTATTTATTGACAAAGTGGTCCTGACTGAAATGCAGAAAGATGCACAGTCAATAATAACACAGCATCCTGATTACAGTTACCTCTAAGAGGACACCGATTGGTTCCCCTTCCCACTTGATGTCTTTCCTCCAGCAGCCACTTGTCTGACATAACGCCTTGTTCACAAACTCCACTGGGGTCATCCAGCTCGTCTCAGTGCGAATACTCTTCCCACAAGTCCCTGGTGGTGAAAGCATTTAAGATGAGACACACGTTACCCACTATGTACACTGTTCATTGCACATAGTTAGCTTTTTGTGGATAGTAAGATATAGTTACCCGACGCAAATCGTTTTTTGTGTAAGGTCCCCGCTAAAGCTCCACATGTAACTTTGAACACCTTCCTGCCGCTGTCATTGCTGGCTTCTGGCTGCTGCTCAGTCTGTTCCTCCAGCTCTCCTACGCCATCTGGAATGGACACACGTGGAACGCGTGAGTAACAGAACCATTGCTATGATACTGGGATAGCATACACATCTAAAGTTATTTCTGTTATTAGCGTGTGTCGACCCTGGATAACACTTTGAAGAAAACAGCACCTGTCACATCTGTGAAACTTCCTCTGCTGCTTGACGAATCCTGTTCTTCCATGTCCAGGTCACAGTCCTCTTCTTCATCTTCTTCTCTCTCAGAACCTAAGAAATGGAGGAGGTGAGTAGCCATTTCTCCATTGATTGTATACTAGGGCTGCACGATAGAGGTGTTGAAATTAATAAAATAATCAATGCATCGAATCGTGGACGATGCTGCATCAATAATCGGCCAGGCCATAATTGATTATTTCTGTTTACAGTTTAATGTAGGCCTAACAACATTTCTGTTTACATATTCTGTTATGTTTTGCACATTCAGGAAGTACCATGTGCTCAGTGCTGTATAGTTTTATGTATCCAATTTATTTAGCATTAGAGCACTCCAGAATGTTTTGTTTTTGAAGCTTGAAAAGCTCTGAATTAAATATCCTATATGGTTTTAACATCCATCCATCCATCCATCTTTGTCCGCTTATCCGGTGTCGGGTCGCGGGGGGAGCAGCTCCAGCAGGGGACCCCAAACTTCCCTTTCCCGAGCAACATTAACCAGCTCCGACTGGGGGATCCCGAGGCGTTCCCAGGCCAGGTTGGAGATATAATCCCTCCACCTAGTCCTGGGTCTTCCCGAGGCCTCCTCCCAGCTGGGCGTGCCTGGAACACCTCCCTAGGGAGGCGCCCAGGGGCATCCTTACCAGATGCCCGAACCACCTCAACTGGCTCCTTTCGACGCAAAGGAGCAGCGGCTCTCTCCGAGCTCCTCACGGATGACTGAGCTTCTCACCCTATCTCTAAGGGAGGCGCCAGCCACCCTCCTGAGGAAACCCATTTTCGCCGCTTGTACCCTGGATCTCGTTCTTTCGGTCATGACCCAGCCTTCATGACCATAGGTGAGGGTAGGGCGAAAACTGACCGGTAGATCGAGAGCTTTACCTTCTGGCTCAGCTCTCTTTTCGTCCTGGCGGTGCGATAGATTGAATGCAATACCGCACCCGCTGCGCCGATTCTCCGACCAATCTCCCGCTCCATTGTCCCCTCACTCGCGAACAAAACCCCAAGGTACTTGAACTCCTTCACTTGGGGTAAGGACTCATTCCCTACCTGGAGAAGGCATTCCATCGGTTTCCTGCTGAGAACCATGGCCTCCGATTTAGAGGTGCTGATCCTCATCCCAACCGCTTCACACTCGGGTTGCGAACCGATCCAGTGAGTGCTGAAGGTCGCAGGCCGATGATGCCATCAGGACCACATCATCTGCAAAGAGCAGCGATGAGATCCCCAGCCCACCAAACTGCAACCCCTCCCCACCCCGACTACGCCTCGATATCCTGTCCATAAATATTACAAACAGGATTGGTGACAAAGCGCAGCCCTGGCGGAGGCCAACCCTCACCTGAAACGAGTCCGACTTACTACCGAGAACCCGGACACAGGTCTCACTTTGGTCATACAGAGATTGGATGGCCCTGAGTAGAGACCCCCTCACCCCATACTCCCGCAGCACCTCCCACAGTATCTCCCGGGGGACCCGGTCATACGCCTTCTCCAAATCCACAAAACACATCACACCTGGGAGTATGACCGGTTGGGCATACTCCCAGGCTCCCTCCAGGATCCTTGCGAGAGTGAAGAGCTGGTCCGTTGTTCCACGACCAGGACGGAATCCGCATTGTTCCTCCTCAACCCGAGGTTCGACTATCGGCCGAACCCTCCTTTCCAGCACCTTGGAGTAGACTTTACCAGGGAGGCTGAGAAGTGTGATACCCCTATAATTGGCACACACCCTCTGGTCCCCCTTTTTAAAAAGGGGAACCACCACCCCAGTCTGCCACTCCTTTGGCACCGTCCCAGACTTCCACGCAATGTTGAAGAGGCGTGTCAACCAGGACAGCCCCTCCACACCCAGAGCCTTGAGCATTTCTGGGACGGATCTCATCAATCCCGGGGCTTTGCCACTGTGGAGTTGTTTGACTACATCAGTGACTTCCGCCTGGGAAATCGGCGACAATCCCCGTTATCCTCCAGCTCTGCCTCTAACATAGGGCGTATTAGTCGGATTCAGGAGTTCCTCAAAGTGCTCCTTCCACCGCCCTATTACCTCCTCAGTGGAGGTCAACAGTGTCCCATCCTTACTGTACACAGCTTGGATGGTTCCCCGCTTCCCCCTCCTGAGGTGGCGAACAGTTTTCCAGAAGCACTTTGGTGCCGACCGAAAGTCCTTCTCCATGTCTTCTCCAAACTTCTCCCACACCCGCTGCTTTGCCTCTTTCACGGCAGAGGCTGCAGCCCTTCGGGCCCTTCGGTACCCTGCAACTGCCTCCGGAGTCCTCCGAGATAACATATCCCGGAAGGACTCCTTCTTCAGTCGGACGGCTTCCCTGACCACTGGTGTCCACCACGGTGTTCGTGGGTTACCGCCCCTTGAGGCACCTAAGATCCTTTGAACATTGTCCACTCGGGTTCAATGCCCCCAGCCTCCACAGCGATGCACGAAAAGCTCCGCCGGAGGTGTGAGTTGAAAGTCTGTCGGACAGGGGCCTCCTCCAGACGTTCCCAATTTACCCACACTACACGTTTGGGCTTACCAGGTCTGTCCAGAGTCTTCCCCCACCCCCTGACCCAACTCACCACCAGATGGTGATCGGTTGACAGCTCTGCCCCTCTCTTCACCCGAGTGTCCAAAACATACGGCCTCAGATCAGATGAAACGATTATGAAATCGATCATTGACCTTCGGCCTAGGGTGCTCTGGTACCAGGTACACTTATGAGCATCCCTATGTTCGAACATGGTGTTCGTTATAGACAATCCATGACTAGCACAGAAGTCCAACAACAAACAACCACTCTGGTTTAGATCAGGAGGCCGTTCCTCCCAATCACGCCTCCAGGTGTCTCCATCATTGCCCACGTGTGCGTTGAAGTCCCCCAGCAGAACAATGGAGTCCCCCACTGGAGCCCCATGCAGGAATCCAGTCAAGGTCTCCAAGAAGGCCGAATACTCCGAACTCCTGTTTGGTGCATATGCACAAACAACAGTCAGAGTTTTCCCCACAACCCGCAGGCGTGGGGAGGCGACCCTCTCGTCCACCGGGTAAACTCCAACACAGCGGCGCTCAGCCGGGGCTTGTGAGTATCCCCACCCGCCCGGCGCCTCACACCCTGGGCAACTCCGGAGAAGAAAAGAGTCCAACCCCTATCCAGGAGTATGGTTCCAGAACCGAGACTGTGCGTAGAGGTAAGCCCCACCAGATCTAACCGGTAGCGCTCCACCTCCCGCACCAGTTCCGGCTCCTTCCCCCACAGAGAGGTGACGTTCCACGTCCCCAGAGCCAGCGTCTGCCGCCCGGGTCTGGTCCGTCGAGGCCCCTGACCTTCACTGCCACCCATGTGGCATTGCACCCGACCCCAACGGTTCCTCCCACAGGTGGTGGGCCCATGGGCTGGAGAGATGGAAAATTGTATTTGACGCATCGTGATTCATCGTGATGCATCGAGATATCGAATCGCTTACACGATAATCGTAATCGAATCGGGAGATCAGTGAAGATTCACACCTCTACTGCACGATATGAGGAAAATATTTGATGTGCGATAATGTTGTTGAATATCGCAATAACGATAGGACTTGCGATACATAAAAAGATATTAAAGTGTACTCAGTTGTGCTGCTTTCAGTATTCTTCTACTTTACAAGAAATTGCTTGGTTTTTTTAAGATTTTCGGGATTTTCCGCCTTTAATGGACAGGACAGGTGAGAAAGGGGAGAGAGAGGGGGAAGACATGCAGGAAATCATCACAGGTCGGACTCGAACCCTGGACCTCTGCGTCGAGGCATGAACCTCTGTATATGTGCGCCCGCTCCACCGACTGAGCTATCCTGGCCACGTTGCTTGGTGAATTTAAAACAAATAAAAGGAAATCATTTCCAACATTCTTTTATGGACAAATTGAACATTATCTTGAATATAAAAAGGCACCACTAAAAAAGAAAAAAACAGAAAAGGGAATGACAGTTACTTTTTAAAGTGCAGTTTCCTAACAATATTTTCTTTCAACTAACAAAATGTTTTTGTTTTGTGTCTATCGCAATATGTCGCAGCCTTTCGCGATGGGTTTTAAAACTCTAAATTTCATAGATTCCAACTTAGATGAAAACAAAATTACATTAGATGGAACGATCTTGTAATAGCTTGTGAGGATGCAGCACTCTCTCATAAGCTATCAAAAATACTCATCACTGTTTTGCACTAATACAACCAACCTGTTAAATGATCAGATGGGAACAGGGGCTGCTTGGCCTATAGCAGGAAGAAAAGGACATTGCTCAGGTCAGGATCACTGACAACAAGAAGATACATTAGATCATTTATTTATTGATGCATTTTCAGCAGTTTTTCTTCTTACCTTTTTACACCCTCCTTTGTACTTCCCTGCTTTCAGGTGACCTTCCTGCAGTGAAATAAAAGAAACTGTGTATGAAGTGATCTGGAGAGGCACACTCACATGGCCAATGTTAAACAAAAACAAGTTGTTTCACAGTCTTGTTCAATGTAGATTTCAAAATACAAATCAGTTTTCAACCAACCTGTATTAGTTTTGCCAGTGGGGTGCCCATACATTTAATGCTCAACTTCCAGTTCTTATGGCTCTGCTTTCCCGCATACCTCTCAAATTCATTGGGAGTTAACCACTTTTTGTCAACCATAATGCACTTCTCCCCTGAAACATTCAACACAAACAGGATTGGGGATGTTGTTAGTCTACATCCACGACGTTTCACTTCCGGGATTCCTCAGGTGTCGCTGGAAATTCCGCCGGATGTATTTTCCGTTACCTTCTGCTTTCTTTGAGTTGTAATTCTAAACTCCGGTGGATTTCTGAGGACTATGGTTAACTGCTCCTCAGATCTCTGCAGGGTAAATCCAGACAGCTAGCCAGACTATCTGTCCAATCTCAGTTTTCTGTTGCACGACTAAAACTACTTTTGAACGTACAAATGTTCCACCAAAACAAGTTCCTTCCCGAGGGTATTTTGCTGCGGCACCGTGGCTCCATCTGGCGCTTAGCACTGCCCAAGACGATTGTGATTGGTTTAAAGAAATGGCAATAAACCAGAGCACGTTTTTCTCCCATCCCGGAATGCTGTGTGGACTAGCCAGACCCTCCTCCGCAGCGCTGTGGAGGAAGGTCTGGCAAAGCGAGGCTATGGATGGGTTAATGTCAACCATAACTCATCTGCTGTGAGGACCAATCTTCTCCTGTCAGAATTTACTTTTGAAAAGTTGTATTGAGTGAAATCTGATTTAAGATCTCTGAGCCTGGGTCCAATTCATGGGTTTCACCGTTTTGTTTTCCTTTCTAGAGAAGACAATGATGATGTTTTTTCATTTTCATAATCAGATACTTCAGTGATTGAGTTGTACTTACCTTCAGCCAGTCGGTGTCTGTTCAGTGCCCCGTCCCGGTCTCCGCAGGTCACAGGCAGCTGGAGCTTATAGATGGGCCAGGTCCAAATGTCGTTCTTCTCTCCCTTCTTCAGGGGAGAGGCTGGAAAATAAAAATATATTTTAACTTCTTTGTTCCTGATGCGAAACTTTGTTTCACTGAGACATAGAGAGAAACATAATTTAGTGTAGGGCTGCAAAATATATAATTTTTTTATCGTTATCGCAATATCAACTGGCGCAATCAACACATCGAAAAAGGCTGCTACATATCGCGATAGACACAAAACAGTTTTTTTTGTGTAAGTTGAAAGAAAATATCAGTAGAAAACTGCACATTAAAATGTAACAGTCGTTCTTTTTTTAGTGGTGCCTTTTATATTCAATATAATGTACAATTTGTTCAATAAAAGAATGACGGGAACAATGTTCTTTTATTTGTTTTAAATTCAGCAAGCACTTTGTTGTATTGTAGAAGAATACTGAAAGCAGCAGAAATGCAGAACTGAGTACATTTTAATATCCGTTTATTTATCACAAGTAAAATCGTTATCGAGGATTTCCTTCATATCGTGCAGCCCTAATTTAATGTAATAAAGTTTCAGCAGTGAAGCAAAGGGGAAGCATAAGTGGAAGGTGACTTACAGAAGCAGAGTTTCTTGGATTTTTTCCTTGGAGTGAACTGAGATGATGGACCTGCCTGCTCCTCCTCCTCATCATCATCATTATCGCGCTCGCTGCTACTTCTTAGTTTTCTCTTCTTTTTCACAGAGGATTTTTGCTTCTTCTCTCCCTCCTCCTCATCTTCTGAAAGCTCCTTCCTTTTCCCTTCATCTGCCTCTTCCTTTTCCACGCTCTCGGGCACTTCAAAATGGAAAGACCCTGCAGTTTAAATGAATGCCCGTAAGATCTAAATATCAACTACACATCAAGTGACAGTGTAATAATATCTTTTTTTAAAAGTCTTATTTTCTAATCCAGTGCTTCCCAACCTTTCTGACAGGATGACTCAATATGTGGATACAATATGCATACTTTTTTAATTGTAATTTCCAAAAAAAGACAATCTGACCGTCCATAAGACTTTTGTGGAGAAGCCGCAGGGTGGGATACTGGTTCATGATGGTCTCCTTGAAGATGCAACTCCAGAACGTCTTGATGCGCTGCGATTGTTTTTTCTCCAACAAGTCCAGAATTTCGTAAAGACCTTTCCTCATGTTGTCTTTACTCTTCATGCGACGCACTTTCTGCACACACAAAAGTACGGAGAAAATAAGGGTTTAATAATCCAACAGTAGCCTTTGTATACATTTAACTATTTCTTTCATGAATCACTCCAGTTACCTCGGCAAACACTGCACACAGGGGGGAGACCGGGGATGGTTGTAACACCACTAGGGATGTTCCTCAACACCCGGCTAATTTCCCTCATGTTTAAACATAAGTTCAAACTAAGGACTAGTCGACTGGTCTGTCTTCTAGTCTAAAAGTAAGAAAACACTCAGAAAAGAGCCAAAATTGAGCACAATTTAATCTAAATGTAAACAGGACCACAGAGGTCAGACCTACCCATGTGAGCCCCATGAAGAGGAGATTGATGGGTTTACAGAGTGCAGCATCACAGACTACAACAACTTCTGTGTCGACTGCATAGTCCCAGCAAGGACTGTCCATTGTTATTCAAATAACAAACCATTGGTAAAGGACATCCTGAATGCAAAGTAGAGAGCTCAATCACCTGATTCACCTGGTAGCCACCGGGCCACTGGTGAAACAGCAGGGGGCCAGCACAAGGACTGCAGTGTTTCCTCTAGGTTGATTTGACGGCCCCCCCCACGATATCAGAAATAGGGCTGCGTTGTTAGAGCGCATGTCGGAGAACAGCGCGGACACGTGAAGATATCTAGCCAGTTGAGATTGTGTGTGTACGTCCATGAGAACTGTAAGTCGTATAACTTATGTTGTCAGTTCATTTAAACCTGGTCTTTTAATTTAAATTAACTGGTGATTTTCGTTGTTTGTATTCTTCACCTGCGAGCTAAATTGCACGTGGCTGTTGATTCGATAGCGATTGCTGAACGCCCTCGCCCACGTTTGTATTTTAGGTGCATTATTTACATGCTGAAGTAGTTACACTGCATTAAGATAATGTTATTAGAAATAATAATATAAAAATAATAATAATATAAAGTAATTGTTATTTGCGACAGAATGCTTAGCCTATATGTCAAGATCAAAGTTGGCTTATATAGTAACTCAATGGGGTTACGGACATGCCCCCCACTGCTAAAAAAAATCCTACAGGAAACACTGGACTGTGAAGGTCTGGTCTAAAAGCTGAGGAGGAAACCCTCCAGGAGTGTTCCATACAGACTGGGAAATGTTCCAGGAGGACTACGGCGATGATTCGGCTTGGTATCGTTAAAAAATGTCTTATAGATAGATAGAATGGGAGCAACTGTAATGTAACCCAATTTCCCCACGGGCTTCAATAAAGTATTTCTAATCCTGAGCTGCAGTGGACAGATGTTGATTGAGTTAGAGCTGGAATGCCTGGGCCCACTAACAAAGTGTGAAATCCCCCCCCCCCCACGACTAAGTGTGAAAAGTCTGCTCCACAGTGAAGTGAGGAGAATGCTTTTCCGCTTCATTTGCAAAGCCCACAAAGAACACCTATCGTAAAGTTAATGTTACAAACATTGTTCAGTAATCTCAGGATATGAGGAAAATATGCGATATATGACAACGTTGTTGAATATCGTTATAACGATATTACTTGCGATAGATAAACAGATAAAGTGTACTCAGTAGTGCTGATTCTTTAATTGAACAAATTGAAGATTGAATAGACAAAAAACGAACGATAGTTAGCCTACATTTTAAAGTGCAGTTTTCCGCTCATGCTCTCTTTCAACTAACACAGAAAGTCTTTAAGTGTCTTTCGCGATATGTCGCAGCCTTTCACGATGTGTTTTTTTTTTGCAACAGCTGATATCGTGATGAAAAAAACCCCCGATATATCGTGCAGCGCTAATCAGTAATCTTTTGTACATAAAGTGTAGTGTGGGTTATTGTTTCCTAGTCCATGATACAGTAATAACGAGGTGTGTGAATGCTGGTGCCTATACTCATACGGACCGGCACGAGCACTTCATTCAAGAAGGATCCATGTGAAGAAGCATAAGGGCGGGCGACAAGTCAGTCTTAAAACAATTTGTAGTAAATGAATGCACCTTGACTTACGTATTTACATGCACTGTAGCTACCTGTAGTATGTACAGTATGACCTGTGTACTACTTAGGGCTGTGCAATTAATCGAAATTTAATCGTGATTATGATTATGGCTCCCAACGATCACAAAAACAGAATAATCGAGAAAAACAATTATTTAGTTCATTCGTTTTGCAAGTAAACTCTTATTTTCTCTTGTGTTCTGAATGAAAAAATAAAGTTTAAATAGGAAAAGTATTTCACAGATGTGTTTTTTTTACTGTTGAATTATTTAACTTTTTCCACTGTTTTTTAAGTTCAATAATTGCAACATCTTTCCAGAAGTTAATGAGTAATCGTGTGAAATTATCGTGATTTCAATATTGACCGAAATAATCGTGATTATGTTTTTTTTCCCTAATCGAGCAGCCCTAGTACTACTATCTAACAACATGTTGCTCACTGATGTGTTTTTTTTGATGGAAGAAGATGTATCAGGCTCTGATTTGGCTCTTTAATGGGATTAATTGATTAAAAAAATACAGACTATCACCAGCCCTGACCTTTAATCGATTAGTAGTTTTTTTAAAGACAGAAAATACAGATTACTTTGTTGCTTCATTAGGACATCACAATCACTATATTTGACCACAATATCCCTAAAAGCATGTTTTAAGTGTATTTATATCAATATGGGGGTAATACTCAGGTGTCCACTTGTATATAAATTATGTGAAAATGTACTCCAGCACATACAGTAATGCTATGCGACGTCCAAAACTGGACACATCTGAGAGTAACTTTGTTTCATGTAAAATGTGAATATTTCAATGGATATTCCAAATATATTTAAAACTTAGCCTATAATGAAGCTAATTCTCTGCTTTGGTAAGAACAGGCGCTCACACTGAGACACACACACGCACACACACGCACGCACACACACACACACACACACACACACACACACACACACACACACACACACACACACACACACACACACACACACACACACACACACACACACACACACACACACACACGTTCTATAGAGTGGAGGAGAAAGATTATTTTTTTTAAGTGCCCATGTGTCCTGAACAAATGCCGCCCAGGGTGCCAGCTTCGCCCGTGCCAAAACCCGCTACCGGCGGGTGAAGGCGGTATTAACAAATGCATAATGTTTCCACTTCCATAACTTAGGGTACCTTATATTTGTCCTCTGCGATCAGGTCGTGGTCCCTGAGCTGGTCGAGAAAGGTGTGCGGTCTCTCCAGGCAGGACATCTCGGTTTTATGGCAGTGGAAAAACCGCAAAAGTTCCTCATTGTCAAGCCAATCCATCGGGTCCATGGGTGGTCGGGGCGGACACTCCAGCACACTCCTCTGCAAAGAAACACCAGGCCCAGCAAAGGCTTTAAGTCGAAGTTACGTCCATATCACGCAAAATAAACTCCTTTAGAAAGGCTCTGGTGCAAATTAAAATCTGAACACGGTGCAACTTAAAATGAGCAACAACAACTTCACTCTGCTACTAAAAACAAGAAGGCAGATTTATCTCAGTTCCTCCTTTCTCCCAAAAAAACCTAAATCGGTGAAGTGAGCAATGCGCCCGCTCCTCCAGCCTTTACTTCCTGAAACAACTGGCTTCTCGGTTTCGGTGACGTATGGAAAGTGAAAGTAATAAAGTATGGGCCCTACTTTCTGTCGCAGTTCTGGTCAGTGGCCGCAGGGGGCTGCAGAGTCCTGACTCCCTTTGTATTTGTATGTTTTTGGCCAAGAGGTCAGAAGAAGTATTCAGATCATTTACTTCAGTAAAAGTACTAATACCACACTGTACAAAATACTCTGTCACAAGTAAAAGTCCTGCATTGAAAATGTTACTTAAGCAAAAGTGTGTAAGTATCATCATGAAAATGTACTTAAAGTATTAAAAGTAAAAGAACTCAGATGCAGTTTAATGGTCTAATCATCTCAGCTGGACTTGTAGGACCATATATTGTTGGGTGGTTTCATTAATAATAAAACATATGTTATAAACTAGATGTGTTTTGTGTGCAAAAATCAAAATCCTTAAAGTAGTAACTAAAGCTGTCAGATTAAGTAGAAGTAGAAAGTTGCATGAAAAGAAATTACTGAAGTAATGTTTAAGAACATTCAAATTGTACTTAAAGGTCCCATGGCATGAAAATTTCACTTTATGCATTCCCCCAGCCTGCCTATGGTCCCCCAGTGGCTAGAAATGGTGATAGGTGTAAACCGAGCCCTGGGTATCCTGCTCTGCCTTTGAGAAAATGAAAGCTCAGATGGGCCAATCAGGAATCTTCTCCTTATGAGGTCATAAGGGGAAAGGTTACCTCCCCTTTCTCTGCTTTGCCCGCCCAGAGAATTTGGCCCACCCATGAGAGAGAGACGTCATGGCTTTCAAACGAGCAATGTGGCAGTTGGTCAAGGTCTATATAAAAGAGACTTCAGATACAGTATTAGGGGACCACTAAGGTCTATATAAAACAGACTTCAGATACAGTATTAGGGGACCACTAAGGTCTATATAAAACAGACTTCAGATACAGTATTAGGGGACCACTAAGGTCTATATAAAACAGACTTCAGATACAGTATTAGGGGACCACTAAGGTCTATATAAAACAGACTTCAGATACAGTATTAGGGGACCACTAAGGTCTATATAAAAGATACTTCAGATACAGTATTAGGGGACCACTAAGGTCTATATAAAAGAGACTTCAGATACAGTATTAGGGGACCACTAAGGTCTATATAAAAGAGACTTCAGATACAGTATTAGGGGACCACTAAGGTCTATATAAAAGAGACTTCAGATACAGTATTAGGGGACCACTAAGGTCTATATAAAAGAGACTTCAGATACAGTATTAGGGGACCACTAAGGTCTATATAAAGCATCCAAAGAGCACCATGTCATGGGACCTCTAAGTAGAGGACTTGAGTAAATGTACTTAGTAACATTCCACCACTGTTTTGGTCATTTTATTAGCATAAACATTGGTTGAATTTGAAATTGCAAAAACATGCACTTTTGTGCTCCGGATGCCAAAATAATGTGAGTGTGTAACACTACGTCATCCTGTTTTTACACAACTTAAATTCTATTTTTACTTTCATCCTGTGTGACCTATAAGAGTGGTTCCCTACTCGGCGGTCAGGCCCCTAATCTAATACATTCTGAGGGGTCCCCAGATTATCAAAGGCGCAAGAAAGACAATCGTTTGAATTTGATTCAGACTTTTCTCTGATTTTTCACAGTTTTCTTGTGAAGTAATACATGCACTATATCTGAAACGTTTTGTTTTTGTCTCTTTCACCAGCTTTGACCTTAACGTCATCATGCATTCATATGCAGATTATGTGACAAAAATGATTTCCACAGATATATGACAGAACTATGTAATTTTTTTAATTTCTTTGACTCAGTCAGGCTGTTGATCATAGTCTTGATCGTAACCTTCCAAGTCGTCGTAAATAACATCTGTGTGGTGTTCCTGACAGGCCTGCACCACCTGCAGGACGGTTTCAAGGCGTCGGTCCAAAGCAGAGATGTGCGGTTCAGAGAGGAGGGGGGCCACGCCCGCCAGAGGGTCCTGGACCAGCGACTCCCGCATGACATCACTCAGACGGAAGCCAGGGAGGGACAGGACACGCAAGCGCAGGAGGGTGGAGCGATGGATCCTATAAAGTGAGCGAGTGAAGAGCAAAATCAATTGAAAGGTTGACACCCAAATAATCCCGAGTTTTGCAAGAGCATTTAGGTTTCCTCACCCCTCTCTGGGTCCTTCATTGGAATACATGTCGATATTTACTAAATTAAATGTTTTCTGTACTACAACTTACAATGACATGGTTGTGGCTACTTTCTCACAATTTCTTTCACCCATCCTCAGAGATGCTACTAAGTCTTTGAGCTAGAGCACATGTGTCAAACTCAAGGCCCGCGGGCCAAATGCGGCCCCTCGCAGATTTTAATCCGGCCCGCATATCAATTTAGGTTCACAATAAATTTTGGCCCGCCTAGTTTTTGGAGCTTTTTCCTGAAGTTTTTGTCACTTTTGCAGATGCTTTTCGTGCCTTTTTCCCACGTTTTGGGAGCATTTTCTGGCATTTTTTCCAATGTTTTTGTTGCTTTTTTTCTTTGATGGCTAAGTTAATTTTTTGGGGCTTTATGTCGACCAAACTGTAAGTAAGAATATATGAGACATGCAATAATCCAGTAAAAGATCCTTGACTTTTTCGATGAAATAAAAGCATGTGAATAAACTAAACATGTCTGGCCCTTGATGTGATTCTTAGTTTCCAGTGTGGCCCTCTGGGAAATTGAGTTTGACACCTCTGAGCTAGAGTCCACATATTTAGCATTCAGCGCTTCTTCTGTTTGGGCCTTGTCTTTTTTTGTTTTTTAAGATAATTTCTTTGGGGCATTTTGGGCCTTTATTTCTGACAGGAGAGCGAAGACATGAAAGGGAAGAGAGAGGGGGGTAATGACATACAGCAAAGGGCTGCAGGTCAAAACCGAACCCATGGCCATTGCGTCCAGGCGCCCTACTTTGGGCCTTGTTGTAGGAAGTTTTTAAAGCCAACGCTTCTGATGAATGACACAGCAGCTGCCGGTGCAGTCGACATGTTTGTCGTCCTCTCTCACGTGTGGCCGAGTCGAGTCCGAGTCTCAGACTCGAGTCCCCATCTCTGCCCATCCTTCATTTTTAAGACATTTTTGTCTTTTGTTTTACCTGCAACATTGTTTCAAAGGAGTGAGAATAGATGGCTCATCCCGAGAGTGACGCCCAAACCTGGAAAACATTATCGACAACATTTCAGCCATAAGAAAGTATAAATAAAATGTAAGTGTTTGGGCAGTAAACAAGTCACACAATAATTGTTTTAAAATATGTGTTGTTACATCTACTATAATAACACCATTATCATGTGAGTCAGCAGCAGATGTTCCTGGTACTCACGCCCGTCCATTATCCAGATGCAGCAGAAAAGTCTCATTGCCAAATTTCTCAAACGTCTCATAGTGATGTCTGTCCATGTTGCCTTTGAATGAAAAAAAACATTATGTGACTATGTGAGAGACATATTTGTAGAAATGGCAAGAAGACACATAAAGACATAATGGCACTATGGTAACACATACAGTAGAGGTCAGTGACCCCCATTACACTGCCTTAAGTTGCAACTGACTACTGGGTGGAGTTTAAAATATAGAGACTGACTCATGAGGAAGTCCAGTACAGCCATGTCTATGACTTCCAGCAGTCTGTTGCCGTGGTTGTAAGGAGGCGTCTGTTTCACCGTGTCACAGAAGGCCGGGTCCTTCTCCCACCTGGAAACAACAGTGAAGTTAGGTAGAAGAAAATGGATACCGATCGGCCACAGTGATAGCATTCATTTATAATAAATCATTTTAGTTGGAATGTAAGGATTATTTTTTGTTCCTTTTGTTACAGTTAAAAATAATTTCTTGCCGGTTTTGTTTTTGGTAAATGGACTGCATTTATATAGCACCTTTCTACCTAACCATACAAAGCCTTTACAATTTGCCTCTCATTCACCCATCTATACACACATTCATACATACAAGCGCTGGGATTCAGTGTCTTGCTTAAGGACACTTCAACATGCGGACAGGACAGGAGGAGCCAGGGATCAATCCACAAACCTTGTGATTAAAGTATGACCTGCTCTACCTCCTGAGCCACAGCCGCCCCAATATAAGCAAATAGATGATGAAAATAAGACAACATGCCAGAACGGTGCCCAAAAATGACACAGTAACATTATTTCTAGTTGCCAAATCAATTAGATCAAATGCTGCATATTAGTGTGAGAACCTCGGAGAGCTCCTGTAACCCGGCCCAGTGGTCCCACGATCAGAACCTTGGACAGCGATTATGACAGTCTGTGCATAATGTTCTTAAACAGGAAGACTCTACAGACTGTGGGCTGAGCTATTGGTATTCTCCAGCTTTAATAAAATTTTATGTTAGCTTAATTCACTTTTGCTTTGTTGTGATCCAGAAGTAAAATTGCATATGGTCTTGTAACAGCTTCATCACTGCACAGGGGCGTGTAAGAAAGTACTGACATTACTCTTATTGTTTGTAATAATTGCACTAATGATGAGTGATAGTATTGCCATCTTTATTGATTAAACTAACTAGTGTGTTAGCCACATATTTAATGTTGTGTTGCACTTCTTCTTCTTGACCACCAGAGTGCAGTGAAGACTCATGATTCTACATACACTCATCTTAATTTTAAAGTGCTCATATTATACTTTTTGGCTTTTTCCCTTTCCTTTATTGTGTTATATATATATATTGTGCACATTATAGGTTTACAAAGTCCACCCCAAAAGGACTTACCATCTCCAACAGAAAACACTGTTCACAAACTGCTACAAACAGCTCTGTTGTAGTCCAGCCTTCACTTCCATAACGAATGTCCGTCACGTTGTAACACACGTTATAATGCTCGCCTAGCTACTGTCAGGGCATGCCCTCATACTCTGCTTCTGACTGGCTAGTAGTCCTAAACTAGCTACTGCGCATATGCGACTCCCAACAAAGATGGTACAGAAGTGAGATGTCTCACTCTGTAGCTAAAACAGAGAGCTCAACACACAGGGTGAAAAGATGAGCTGCAGCAATATGCAGTACTACAAAAATATGGTGTTTTGTGAAAATGAAACCCCGTAAACCTATTCTGGTACAAACTCTAAATACAATTGTGAAGCTGAAAATGAGCATAATATGAGCACTTTAAACTCCAACAGCAACAAGATAGAAACATTAAAATTTATAACATTTAAAACAGAGAGAGGTGTTTCCAATATTCTGTCCACCACCAAGTGGATGAATGCATGAATGCAGCTGGCGATGACGTGGCTTATGACGCCTATATTGATACCTTTAAACAAAAATATTAGAGAGTGTTCTCACTGTGCTAGCTTGGAGCGGCTGTAGGAGCGTCTCCATGGTGACCTCCAGGATCTGCGGGGAGCTATGGCGAGGTCAGGCAACATGGTAGCCAGGGAAACCTCCAGCGCATGTGGCTGACCGCACACTGGGTGCTCTGTCGAACAGTAGTACTCACACTGGCCATAGAAGCACACGTTCCCCACTGGAGTCAGAGAGGCGACAGCTTGAGTTTAGTGGTCGGGCAGTTTTTATGGACAGCAGAGTTGGGACCAAGTCATTTTTTTGCAAGTCAAAAAGTAAGTCTCAGGTCTTTGTACTCTTAGATTAGATAATACTTTATTAGATAATAATAATGTATTATTACTCAAGTCCCAAGTCAAATTCAAAGTTAAGACAGGCAAGTTCCAAGTCGTGTGTGTGTGTGTGTGTGTGTGTGTGTGTGTGTGTGTGTGTGTGTGTGTGTGTGTGTGTGTGTGTGTGTGTGTGTGTGTGTGTGTCTGAAAGAGAGATGGCGTTAGAGAAATGCTTACAAATGCATCCGTTGCATTCCCCCATAGGGTTGTGCTTTTTGTGTTATCTCATGGCTCTATGATGGAAAAGACCAAATATGAATATTGTTGATGTTAGTAGATTCAGGAAATTAAGTGATTGGAACAGCTTTCAAATAATATACTTTCATCTTTGGGCTTGGGGGAAGGTCTCAAGTATTTTCAAGTCAAAAGGCTTAAGTCCATGTGAAGTCATCAGTCATTGGTGTTAAAGTCTAAGATGAGTTACCTTTTTTGATTTTATCAAGTTGAGTCTAAATTCAGCAAAGCTGTGAATCGAGTCTGACTCGATTCCAAGTTATGTGAGTCAAGTCCACACTAGTATGCCAGACGCTTGGTGTTACTAAGTAGTGCAGGTGGGTGTAGGCATCTACATACTGTCCTAAATGCATGGCCACACACACCAGGGGAAGTGAAGAAGGTCCTAGACAGCCTGCGGTCAGTGGTAATCTC
This sequence comes from Perca flavescens, assembly GCF_004354835.1. Classification (NCBI taxonomy): domain Eukaryota; kingdom Metazoa; phylum Chordata; class Actinopteri; order Perciformes; family Percidae; genus Perca; species Perca flavescens. The sequence continues at coordinate 5,779,709 of NC_041345.1, read as the reverse complement.
TCTGATCTCCGAGGTGACATTGATGAGTCGACCGACCACTGGAGGGATCCTGTTAAAGCCCAACAATCTGAAAAAAGGAAAGATACACAAAAGAAGTAAGGACAGAGAGCATCAGCGAAAATAAAGGACTGAGCTGAAAAATTGAATGAAAAAGAAGTAGAGCAAAACACTATAATTCTTTTCAATTTACACTTTACTCGCATCCCGATGCTACGATGCTGTACAGTAGCTTCATGAATGGGTAAACTCAGAGTTGCACCAGTGCTGTGGTGGATACAGAATGCTCTGTCTACCCAGCAGGACCTCTGCCAGCTGCCTGCTGACAGAGTGTAAAGGCTCTGTACCTGTCAAGGTGAAAGGCAGCAATCTCTGCATTGTGTCTTTCAAAGTCTGAGAAGTAGAAGAGGTTTGCATCCGTCTCAGCGTTTCTGGATTGTCTGTGCAACAAAATCACACATAAACGGGAACGCATGAGGCTATATGCTGATCTCATTTGTAATAGTCAAATGTGTGTTGTGTTGTTTCATTAAAAATGTGACCTCTAGTTGTGATTTAACTGAACCGGAGCAACACAAACACTTTCGCATTCAGTCCAGTCCAATATTTCGGTTTTCAGTGTCAGGACAGTGGGGTCTTACTTCATTGGTTTCAGCAGAGCTTTTCCGTAGTTTGGGAACGATAGGAGCAGTTTGAGCTGGGTGCCTCCTGTCTTCTGGACTGAAAGATATGCATGAAGGGAATATGGAGTGCACATTAAAATACTGCAGTCATCACACACTTGCATATTTGATTTTTTTTTTTAAAGACACAGTACATGTAAGGGTTATACGAGTACTGAACAGGGTATATGTTTAATGCAGTGCAGTACACCTGTTTGTCTACATGGACATGGTGGCCTAGTATATAGTTAAACCACAAACTGCTACTAAACCCTCCATTTGGGTTAGGATTTAGGGTTACATGCGTTGGTTGGTGCATGCATATGCTTGTAGGAGCAAGTCCAGTAAATAATTCAAAAGATATAAATCCTGAGATCTCATATTTATTTATAATACCTGTTTATAAATTTGATTAAAGGAATGTGAACTCAAATGTTTAAAGATATATACACTGTGGTGAGTGTTAAACATGAAAGAAAAGTCGGCCTGTAGCTGAGATTAGTGCCTAATCTGCACCGTCTCAATGCATTATTCATTGTGCGGCGTGCTCGAGACAGGGACGTCTGAGATGAGTAAACACAAAATGTGCATGTGTATGTGTTAATGCAAGGGTAATCGTGTGCCTATGTGTGTGTATGTGGGGGATGCATGCACTCGGTTCAGTGTGTGTGCACGTGTGTGCGTGCATGTGTGTGTGGGTGTCAGTGTAAAGTTGTGGGAGTATTATTTTTGTGAGCCTACAACAAAAAATAAGATTTAAGATGATCTGTATTTTCGCCATCACTTTTTTCTTAACCTTGACTTTGTATTATGTGCGTGAGTGTGTTTCACCACACCAACAGTACACACAGTAAATGTAATACAGATATTCACAATGCACACACACAATAAATGTGTGGCCTAGAACACATGCCATCTCTATGTTTGCTTTCCCACCTTATTCAAACTTTCACTTTGAGATTGAAAGGATTTGTGGGTCATCAAACAATGTGCTGAATCCTCCTGTTTTTTTTATACTAAGTACATATGCTTTGTGATACGTGTAACTTTGTGTGAATGTGTGTATGTGTTTCTAAAAACCTCACAAATCCTCACAATTCTAAATATGAACTTTGGCACCGTTTACTGTATTCACAGAGTGACATTTTTAGTCAATACTGTGTTGCCTCTGGCTCAGGAGCTTGTTTGTATAAAAGGATTAGAGATAAAATGAGAAACCAAGCCTGGTTGTGACTGTGTAATTGCATCAAGAGGTATCTGAAAGACCTTACTTAAATCAAACCTTAGCACTTGTAAAGTAAATAAAGATTATTAAATATTGTAGGACAATTCAGGGTAAAGAAAAGGTCAGTTTCAAAATGAAATTTCAGGGTATTGAGCAATGTTGAGCTCTGAAGTGTACTGTTTGAAGTACCGTGTTAAATCTGGGCTGCCTTGAACCCACCTAGGCAACAAAATGTGTAAAACTAATCTAAACATGGGGATAGTGGCACTGAAAATGAAAAAAAAAACAGGAGTTCTAATGTAATACAATCTAATTTAACTGTTATGCATATTAAAATCTAGTAAACTAGACACCACTTATAAAAACTGGCTCCACAGTAAAAGCCTTCTCAATCACATTCTAAATATGGTGCTGAATACAGAGCCAGATCTTCAATATGTTAATGACAAAATGAAGCGCTTTCACACAAGTTCAGGTGCGGGTTTTGGCAGAACATTGATACTATTTCAAGAATCATTGCCTGAAGCATTTTCGTGCCACTGAGAATTAATTCTCTGTGGCTGACACTTCAGGAAGCATATTTTGGAACAGAAAGATTAAAGAGAGAGGACTGATATCTAATGTATAGAAGTGGTAATCCTTCACCTTCGTCACTGTGTGTGCACCCTCATCTAACATCACCCTTTTTCTTCTGTTAGACTTCCCTGGCTCTGTCTTTTCTTCTCTCTGTCCTCTAACTGTCAGCCCCCGTCCCCCTCATTTGCTCACCGGCACCGAGGACACGTTGCGTTGCCAAATAGTGAGTCAGCTGGGCCAGATTGGGATCCTTCCTGTTGTACAGCTCCCAGCGAGAGATGCCCAGGTGGAACCGGAGCCAGGGAGGGTGGGTCTCCACATTGCTCGTCCAAGTGACTTTGTCGTAGCTTTCCTCTTCACTGGCACTCTGCCTTCGGGGGAGGAAGAGGAGGTGATAAATAGGCACAACTGGCCAGTTAAGGTTACAGTCAAGCTGAAGTTCAGAGAGTTTGTTTCAGGATGACTCAGAGATATAAAACAAGCTGTAGGTGTTACCTGTGTAATGAAGAATGTTCTATTAAAAGCAACACACTAGCAACTAAAGCAACACATAATACATCGTTTTGCAATTTTTTATGAAACTGTGGGACAATTGTAATACAGTATGTTGTTCTATACAGTCATGCTTGCTTTCTGAGGCTATTTTTAGGCACATCGATGCGTTGAGCTAAATGCTAATATTAGCAAGCAAACATGCTAACAACGACAATGCTAAAATGCTGACCACCCTTTTGGTTCAGCATGTTTGAATACTAGCTATTTTAAATTAGCACATACAACAAAGTACTGTCTACTATCTTATTTAGTGTGTTATGGGAATGCCATTAGTTTTGCAGCTATAAAACAAAATGTTGGACACTTAAATGTTCGGACCTGCTAATCATTCAGGGGTTCACCAAAGTTGAATGTTTGGGCCAAATTTCATGACAATCCAGTGGTGGACCGAATGACAAACTGACCATCCACATAGCCATGCCACTAAGATGGCTAAAGAGAGGCTTATGATCTCATCTGTAAAGCAAGCCAAAACCTTTAATATTAACATTTTGGGAAGATTTTAGTGCGGAAAACTTGGAACTCAGTACCTCTCCAATTCCCCAGCCTTGTGAAGAACTATTAATTCAAAAAACAATGTTATTGCATAATCTAAAGGACATTTAATACATATGAAGAACAGTGGACATGCTTTTTTCCAGACCTTTTATTGTTCATACTTATAGATTGATCTATTATCAATTTCTTCTTGTGTTTCACCTACCACTGACTGTCATATTCATTGGCTTCTTTCATCTCCTCTTCCTCGCTTCCTCTATCACTTGAATGTTCATTTGTCTTCAGCATCAGCAGCCAATCATCGTCCTGCAGCTCTGGACGTGGCAGATTGTACAGCGGGTGCTCGAACAACGCCTCCAGCTTAGAATGGCCCTTGACCTTTTGAATCCCTTTTCTAGCTCCAATCAGTTTCTTTTCCCTCTCAGTGGCATCACTGATGGAGTCTTTCTCTTTACGGTGTAAGGTGTTGGCATTCAGTTTGTGATGCTCCTCATTGTGGGAGATCGATGGCAGTTTATGTGAAGAGGAGACAGCTGAAGAGGAGGAGTGTGAGATGGACTGATGCTGCTGAATATCTGTTCGTGGAATGGAGGAAGAGGAAGAGGTGGGAGGGACACAGACTGTCTGGAGGACAGAGAGACAAAAAAATGCCAGAAGGAGGTGGAGAGCGAGAGACAGACACGCCAGAACCAGATAGATGGAGAGAATGGATCGACCCAGGTTCTGTCGTATCATGCTGGAGGATAGAGAGGCAGCAACAGAAAGAGAGAGAGAGAGAGAGAGAGAGAGAGAGAGAGAGAGAGAGAGAGAGAGAGATATTTAAAATCCAGACAGTGTAGCCCTGCCAACCCTTCAAACACTATCATGACGAAACATTTTCTGATCATTGCATTCCACTCATACACACTTAGAGGAGTAGACAAAATAAGAAAAACAACAGATGAATAAGAAGTATTACTTTGAAGTAACTGAATTGCTCACAAAGGTATCTGTATTAACCTGTATTAACTGCCAATTAGCACTTGATGATACAACTCGCACAGTACTGGCCACATTAAATGGATAAGAGGACTATAGCCAGGTTTCAGGTATTTGGTCATAAACCAAAGTATTGGATAGTTGAAAGTGACCTGATCATGACGGTTTGAAAAGTTAAGGAATCACCAAACTTAGACACATTTCTTTCAGCCATCAACCCTCTGAGGACAAAAGATGCAGCGGTGAGTCCAAGTGATGCTTGACAACACTCCTACTCAAAAAAATATTCCAAAATTTCATGTTAGATATTTGTTAACTATTTTATTCATATAGACTTACCAAACTTATTTCAAGCACCAAAACAATTGAGTGCAGGTATGTAATCTCTTTATACATTGCTCTGGAAAAGTTTTGGGCATCACTATGCAGAAAGCTGAGTTTGTCCTGAACATTTTGATATGAAACACACAGGGATCAGTTATATGCAAATACCCTTAAAGGAGAATTCAAGAAGATATCTAAAAAATGCCCTTAGACCTCAGAGGGTTAATGTCCAACCAATTTAATGACAAACCATCAAATAGTTGTGGCGACATTTCAATCCAAACCAAAAATGTCAGGTCAGAAGATCATCAAAGTCTGTAGACTATATCCAACGTATCCGCATACAATGTATATACACTTTTAAAGAAATTCAGCTGCAGTTAAACACCTGATTTGACCTCTTAAAGATCCTATGACATGCTGCTTTTTGGATGCTTTTATATAGACCTTAGTGGTCCCCTAATACTGTATCTGAAGTCTCTTTTATATAAGCCTTAGTGGTCCCCTAATACTGTATCTGAAGTCTCTTTTAGGCCTTAGTGGTCCCCTAATACTGTATCTGAAATCTCTTTTATATAGGCCTTACTGGTCCCCTAATACTGTATCTGAAGTCTCTTTTATATAGACCTTAGTGGTCCCCTAATACTGTATCTGAAGTCTCTTTCCTGAAAATTCAGCCTTGGTGCAGAATTACAGCCACTAGAGCCAGTCCCACAATGAGCTTTCCTTAGGATGTGCCATTTCTGTGTCTGTAGCTTTAAATGCTATTGAGGAGAAGAGAGGGAGGCAAGGTGGAGGGTGGGGGTGTTGCCTTGACCAACTGCCACTTTGCTTGTTTGCAAGCCATGATGTCTCTCGCTCTCTCATGGGTGGGCCAAATTCTCTGGGCGGGCAAAGCAGAGAAAGGGGAGGTAACCTTTCTCGTTATGACCTCATAAAGAGAAGATTCCAGATCGGCCCATCTGAGCTTTCATTTTCTCAAAGGCAGAGCAGAATACCCAGGGCTCGGTTTACACCTATCACCATTTCTAGCCACTGGGGGACCATAGGCAGGCTGGGGGAACACATATTAATGTTAAAAAACCTCATAAAGTGAAATTTTCATGCCATGGGCCCTTTAAGTTCAAACATAATGGAGACCTTATGGGACGTTTAGAAACACAAGTGTTAAGTACATTTCTGCATCTTTTATCCTTCAGTAAACTAGACGCTCATATGGAACAATATACAACTACAATGAATCCCCAAAAGAGAGAAAAAAGCTTCCCTTCATCACCTTGACTTTAAACATTCAGTACATGTAACTCTCCACACTCTGTACCTAAGGCAAAGTTAGTTAGTTAGTTTTTCACAGAGACACATTTTTACACACACACACACACACACACACACACACACACACACACACACACACACACACACACACACACACACACACACACACACACAAACATTTAGAAGAGTAAACACTCCACTGATTAATTTACATTGTCAGACAGACTGGTGAATGGACAGAGAGACAGGCACTCATACATACATTCACACATAGCCAAAACAACTGTCAGACTATCATTTACATCAAATTCTCAAAGAAAGAAGAGCTCACTAAGAAAATCAATACATTATTGAACAACTCACTGCTCCCAAATTCCCTGTGTGGACCATCAGGCTAGAGGAATTACTTACATCTCTTTCCCTTGAAGACCTCTCTGTATTCCTCTCCTCTTCTTCTGTTAATGAGGTAGAAATTCAGAGTTTGTGACATTTCTACCCCCTTTTTTGTCCTGTTTTTTCCAGGGAAGATTGTTTGTGTGTTATCATGCGGTCACTGCAATGCAAACAAAAGTATGAGGACTGGCATGTTGCGGTTGCAGTGACCTGTGTCTACGTGACCCACAGTTAAGAGAAAAAGAATCACGTTATAGTGCCAAATGATCTTTTAGTCTGCCTGGATCAATGCAGAGTGGCTGATTATGGCAGTGCTGCACGGCAGTCCTGTACAGAGGGCCAGCAAAATATAACTGACTCATGATAGTAATCATAACACAGGTGTGGTAATGTCGATGGGGTAGCCCTGAAAAATAGTATACATCATTTTGAAATACCACCTTAAACTTCTTATCTCTAAAGCAATACTTTGACATTTTGGAAACCATTGTCATTTGTTTTCTCGTCTACAATCAAATGAGATTTAGTACCACTCTCCTGACTGTACAATACATGTGAAGCCGTTAACTGGTTAGGTTAGCTTAGATTAGCTTAGCATAAAGACTGGAAACAGTTAGCCAGGCTCTGTCCAAAGCTAACACAAATCAAATATTCATCTCTTTAAACACAGCTTCTCTTTTTGTCTTACTTTGAACCTGTCCCCTCTTCTTTTCCCCCTCGCCCCTTTTATCATAAATCATCCATTATATATCCTGCTATGACTTTAAATCCTTCTCTCTGACTTTTAGTATTTTCTGTTCTCTTGAGGGTTGAGAAATCGTTCTTTCGCCTACTGCTAATTAGCCGACTCAATGTTTCTGTTAATTAGCTAACTCTGCTCTGAGAGAGGATGCATTATGCATGTTGCAGCAGGTCCCAGTAGAGTGGGCTGATATTCTTTTCAAACCTGGAGCAATATGCTGTGGCATTATATGCAGCCTCTGAGAGTGTCTCATTACATGTAAACAACTGTTAAATGTCACAAATGAGATTAAAATATAAACACACACACACACACACACACACACCTGCAGACAGATGGAAAACCACAGAGAGAAACAGCAGCCTCTAGCACTTCAAACACTGGCTAAAACACACCGAAAAACTATTACACTCTTGGGTGCTTATGAGTGTGCCATTTAAGCAGTTTTTGCACTCAGGCACATGCACATGCACATGCACACGCACACACACTACACACACACACACACACACACACACACAAGGTCTCAGAGGCAACCCTCCACGTGATATGCCCTCTGTTGCTGGTGCGCCCTCTCATGTGCCAGATGTGATCTTTAATTCACTTTGTCTTATTATCCTGTGTTTGCACAACAGAGTCGCAGTCCGCCTGCCTGCTGGATAAAGTACACGCACGCTCCAATTGGGTGCCAAAATTCTGGGTTGTTTCCAAGCAACCTACATTAAGCTGCAACTGCTGTGAGGGAAACGGGTCTTCAAAGTTTTGAAGGATGATTTGGCTGTTTGAATGCGAGTGTTTTATGTGTGTGTGTGGATGGGAGAAAGGCATTAAAGGTGGGAGAGAGGCTGGAGAGAAATTAAAAGCAACACAATGCCTTCAATGATTTTTCCTTTTGGTAGGCGTTGTTAAGTGGCTGACCCAGAAATGACCTCGGGTCTTCCTTTGGAGTAGAAGAAATGTAAAAAGATAGCAATAAAATAGCACATTACATAATGCTACACTACAGTTAATCATAGTGAATGCCTTGCACTGATGCACTAGTGTATGCGAGCTCTCATTATGCCTGTGCCCTGTGTGACATCAGATGTCAGTGTTACAGCCCACTCCTGCTTTATAAGCCCCACACTTAGTTGAAGCCTCTACTATGCTCTTTGCTTGTACAACTCCCCATCCCAAGGTTTTTAAAATCAAAAGGTAACTGTGACATATTCCCTCCATTACCATTATTTTTGGGTCAATGCTGTTGCAGCCCTGCTGCCAAAAACAGCTCGCTAATGCATACCAATCCACGGCTGAAAACAGTCCCCAACAAAAACACTATACTCCAAACATGTTTTTACAGATTTACACCTTCAGTAGGAACCAGAGGGCTTGGGGTGAGAGACACAGCAAGTGTTGAGAGACAGACTAACACATGGTTGGTTTTGGTGTTTTGGTGTGATTTCTTGACAATAACAGAAATATGGAATATCTCCAGCCAGGTCCTTAAAATCCCTGTTTTTGTGTCAGGGGTTAGGCTTACTGTATATTCCTCTCTTGGTACAGTACAGCGTTTAGCTCAAAGCACCACAGTGCTTGAGTACAGCCTCACAGAGCTATAGTACTATTGCACAGTACTGCCTAATTGTATTAACCTGACTCCACCAGATGGATTGCTTCGCATTTGCTCGGCATATCCATCTGGGAACTTTCCGTTGGAGAACTTTTGGGAAGGGGCGAAAATACTGGTTAGCTGATTGGATAAACCATCTGTCTATCACCTATGTTGGTGATAGACGGGCCAAATCAACTAATCAGATCAACGAAGCGTATGAAAATACAACCACAAGCCCCTGCTGCTGCAGGCAAAGCTTGTTAGCTCAGCAAGCAAGCAACATGTCAGTAAAGGATATTTGCCGTTTGTGTAACGAGAATTTACGAATAAAAGGCACCCTTTCAGGTTCCCGGTCCATATTCCAAAAGAAGGATCCAAGCAAAAAAAGCATTAGCGAGCAGCTAACAGAATGAGGGCTACCGCTGGCTGAAAATACTGGTTAGCTGATTGGATAAACCATAAACCATCTGTCTATCACCACCTAAAACCGCCTCAAAACCAACGCTGATTGGCCCGGTTGTTTGGCGAACGGCTCAATTACAAACACTGCAATATATCCAAATACATACTCAGGCACTCCCTAAATATGCTGTATTGAAAACGTAGTTAATCTGTTTACACCACTGAGATTAATGAACTGTGACACCCCTAAACCATAGTCCCAGTTAGTTACATTATTCCAATCTAAAACTGCAAGGGCATTATCATCATGATGAATAATTAAGATAAATTGGTGTTGTCATGCATTTAGATTTTTCCTAATTTACTACAAGTATTTTCCTCTCTCTCTCTCTCTCTCTCTCTCTCTCTCTCTCTCTCTTTGTGCATGCATATTTGTGTGTGTGTGTGTGTGTGTGTGTGTGTGTGTGTGTGTGTGTGTGTGTGTGTGTGTGTGTGTGTGAAATGCAAAAGAAGCGTTTCATCATGCGTTGCTTGGTGTTTGATGTGATGGAGGGGCTCCTTGGTCTTTCACTCAGCCTCCTACTCTTTGTCTTCTCTTTTCACTCTGTCACAGCTTATCCCCAATCCTTCTCTCACCTGCTCTCTTCTGCCTTCACTTTGTCATTTTATTAATTAATAATGAATTATTAATATTAAGATCAGCCTAAAGACGTTCAAAATTCCAGTGTTAAGCAACTGGGAGCAGATCGCTTTGGAGAGGCGTCGCTGGAAGACAACCGTGCAGGAAGGAGCTGTTCGCCATGAAATGGAACTCCGCTGTGTCACAGAGACAAAGCGACAGCACCGGAAGGAAAAAGAGAAAAAGGCTCCTCTACCACTCACCACTTCCACTTTCCCCTGTCCTCACTGCACCAAAATGTGTGGATCACGTATTAGCCTGTACAGCCATCTAAGACCCACTAGAAGATGACCCTACGGAGAGGACAGACATGCTTGTTTTGATTGACCGCCGATGATGATGATGGTGTGTGTGTGTGTGTGTGTGTGTGTGTGTGTGTGTGTGTGTGTGTGTGTGAAATGCAAAAGAAGCGTTTCATCGCGCGTTGTTTGGTGTTTGATGTGATGGAGGGGCTCCTTGGTCTTTTTCTTCTCTTCTCACTTTGTCACAGCTTGTCTCTAATTCTTCTCTCACCTGCTCTCTTCTGCCTACACTTCCTCACTTGTTTTACGCCTACTCCCTCTCCTCCTCCCCCACAACCTCTCTCTCTCTCTCTCTCTCTTTCAGAGGCCCAAAGTCTTTGAAAGCATTGACTCCTGTGGCTTGGGCTGCTACAGTCCCTGTATGGATGGGCATGAATATTTCATCTGGGGGAGAGAGAGAGAGAGAGAGAGAGAGAGAGAGAGAGAGAGAGAGAGAGAGAGGGGAGGGGAGGGGAAGGAGAAAGGGTGGAAGGAAGGGATGGAGGCTGGGATTGAAAAAAGTGGGAGACGAAAGAGAGAGAATGAGAGGGAGAGACAGAAGTGATGGAGCAAAACAGATGAGAGCAATAAATAAAGACAAAGAGGAACAAATGCAAATGGTGAAGAGAAGGAAAACAGGATGAGAGAGATGTAGGGGAGGAGAGGTAAGATAGATGTTGGAGGAGGGTGAGACTCGCGTGGAATACCAACTACAGTTAGAGCAACAGTGTGTTTGATACACACAGTTTTCGTAGGGAGACACATTTTCACACACAGAACTCACAAAAATCGTATAAACCTTCTACAATCCGTCCTTCTTGTATTCCCAGTAGAGTCATTCTAATCTTTCTCCTCGTCTACATTTCTTCACTCCATCCATCTTTCATGACCTCATATGCACCTCTCTCTCTCTCCATCTCTCTATCTCTCTCCCGTCATCCATTTCAAGGTGACAGCTTGTGTGATAATCTAATCCTGCATCTCTACACATGGGCCAATCTGTCATTGGCTGCAGCAAAGTGTGTGGATCGGCGTTGTGTATGTATGTGTGTGTGTGTGTGTGTGTTACGAGGAAGTGTGGGGCAATTAGGAAAAAAGAAGGAATGAAGGGCAAAAGATTAAGATAGAAAGGAATAATGAAAGAGAGCACAACCCCAGCATGCAATTAGACATATAACAAGCAGATTAATTATGTAAAGACTATTCATTCATTTCTGATTAGGCTCGGTGTAGTCTATGTCCACGACCTTCCACTTCCATGATTGCTTTGTTGCTGCCCGGAATATGTCCTTCTTTTCAGCCGGATATCCGTTACCTTACGCTTTCTTTGTATTGTAATTCTACAACACAAAGAATTGTGTAAAAGAAACTGCTCCTCAGATCTGTGCAGGGTAAATCCAGACAGCTAGCTAGACTATCTGTCCAATCTCAGTTTTCTGTTGTTTGACTAAAACAACTTTTGAACGTACACATGTTCCACCAAAACAAGTTCCTTCCTGAGGCTATTTTGCAGAGGCAGCTGGGCCCCGTGCGGCGCCCATGATGATTGTGATTGGTTTAAAGAAATGCCAATATACAAGAGCACGTTTCTCTCCCCTCCTAGAATGCTGTGTCGACTGGCCAGGCCCTCCTCTAGAGCGCTGTGGAGGAAGGTCTGGCAATGCGAGACTAGGTTTGGTGATATATAGTCTATATCCTTGCTCCGGTGCTGCAGGAAATTCCTCCGGATGCATATATTTTCCGTTTCCTTCTGCTTTCTTTGTGTTGTAATTTTAAACTGTGGTGGATTTCTGAGGACTATGATTAACTGCTCCTCAGATCTCTGCAGGGTAAATCCAGACAGCTAGCTAGACTATCTGTCCAATCTCAGTTTTCTCTCACACGACTATTTTGCAGCGGCTCTGTGTGGAGTTTAGCACCGCCCATGACGATTCTGATTGGTTTAAAGAAATGCCATTAAACCAGAGCATGTTTTCCTCCCATCCCTGAATGCTATGTGGAGTAGCTAGACCCTCCTTCAGCGCGCTTTGGAGGAGGGACTGGCAAAGTGAGACTAGGTGAAATACCACAGTTTGAACAAGATACAAGATCAGCAGAGGCTGAGATATCCTGATGCCATCGAGGTTCTGTCTGTTTTGACTTGAGACTTCAAATTAACAAGTGTAAAAACAGATTAAACATGCTATCAAGTTGTATTATGGTATTATAGGATCCAGTTTTTTTGGAATAATGGTAGGTTGAAAATTTCTTTATTAGGAGTAACCCATGAGATGCACCATCTCGTTTTCGAGGGGGTCCTAAACAATAATTGAATATACATTACAATCATAATTACATACAACAGTTAACTAAACAGAAACAGTCAACAAAAACAAACATAACAAAACAAAACAAAACAAAAAAAAAAGAATGAAAAAAAGAATTAGTCCGTCATAATCAAGTTAGTGACAAAATAAAAATGATTCTGAATACTGCTCATACTAGAATGGAAAAGTTGATATGGTGTTGTAGAAGCTTAAAAACAGGTACAGTTGTTACTATAATAAGAAAACAGGGCATTTTTAAAGAAGTGGAGAGATTGAATGGCCCAAATACTTACAGGTAAATTATTCCAGTCTGAGGGGGCTTTAAAGCTAAAGGCTAAAAGTTGTGTAGAGTGTCTCAAGTGATAGATAGAAGAGAAGGGTACGGTAAGCTGTTTCAGATAACAAGGGTAATTGCAATGTATACATTTATAAATAAGCAGCAACCAATGCCGATGTCATCTTATTTAGGGTGATGGAAGACCAAGTTTTTCATACATAATACAGTGATGAGTAGTAAAAGGACATCAAGCACAAATCTACAAATTCTATTGTAGGCAACATTGAGTGGAAGCAGATTAGTGCTGGATGCAACCTGATATACAACATCAGCATAGTCCATAATTGGTAAGATAAGTTGTTGCGCAAGTTTCTTTCTAACAGTAAGAAAAACAAAAAAACATTTTCTGGATCGGTAGAGAACACCAATACCAAAATTGATTCTTTTTAAGATATAATCAATATGATACTTAAATGAGAGCTCAGAGTCTAGCCAAAGTCCGAGGTATTTGGTATGTTCAGCTTTTTGCAGTGAACTACCATCAAAACATGTAATTACACATGTGTGACCTTTTAATTTGGATTTGATTGTCTGTGGAGTTCCAAAAATCATAATGTGAGATTTAGTTTTGTTAAGTATTAATTTATTTCTTATGAGCCAATGTTGTAGGTTATCAAAGTCAGACTGCAGAACTGATTCAATTTGTAATAGATTAGTTTTGGAAGTGTATAATACTGTATCATCTGCATAAAGCTGAACACAACATTCAGAGCAGATTAATGTAAGGTCATTAACAAAAATAGAAAAGAGAAGTGGACCAAGAGTTGAACCTTGAGGGACACCTCGTTGCTGAATTAATATATCGGATTTGCATTCTTGTATGATAACACATTGTTTTCTGTTATGGAGATAAGAATTGAACCAGAGTAGTGCATTGCATGACAAACCAGCAGAGAACAACTTATCCAATAGCAAGTAATGATAAACTGAGTTGAATGCTTTTGTTAAATCAAAAAAAATTGCATTTATCAAAATAATGGGACAGTTGATCGTAGATAATTCTTTCAAAAACTTAAAAAGAGTAATACGGGAACATTTCTATATGGCGGGTATTTCACATGTGGATAAAGACATATTAAAGAGGTAAAATAACGGGTACATAATGATATGAGCTGACAGTTTGAGAAATCTGGTTTCAATGCCATCCAACCCAGGACCACGCTCATTTTTAGAGCATTGATTGCAGTTTGTACCTCCACAGGTGTTACATGCTTGAAAGAGAAACTATGACTGGGCAGGAGATTATTTAAATGGCAATCATTAAAAAGATTGGGAACTGTAGCTGAAGATACCTGAGAAAAATGTTGATTGAACGCTTGTAGTAGTGGGTCTTGTAAAGTGATATTATTGACTCTAAGTTTAGTAGGTAAGGATTTCTTAGATGTATTAATTATATCTTTAATTGTATTCCAAAACTGTTTAGGATTTTTAAAGTCATGTGCAAGGGATTCCTTATAATAGCTAGATTTAGCATTTCTGGACATAGTTTTACTATAATTTCGCAATTGCCTATACCTTTCCCAGTCGGTCGGGTCTTTTGTTTTATGAAAGTTAGCCCAGGCATGATCTCTATGTCCAAATATACTTATTAGGTCAGATGTTATCCATGGAAGATGCGCACCCTTAACTTTAATGGTTTTCATGGGAGCATGTTTATCTACAACATTAATAAATTCAGAATGTAGGAAGTCCCATGCATTATTTACATCTGGAATAAGATGAAACCTATCCCAATTAATTGAAATCAGGTCATTTATAAAATAATTTATATTTAATTTCTTGTATTGCCTAATTCTAATTAATCTGGGTGGCAGTTTAGGCAATTTAATTTTCCAGACGCAATATATAATGGCATGGTCACTAAAACAGTCAGACATAATTCCTGCTTTAATAAATCTGTTTGGGTGAGAAACCAAAATCCAGTCAAGAAGAGATTCCGGGGGGTAACATGGGTAGGTTCTCTGATGAGCTGGGTTAGGTTTAAGTTTCCAAGAAGGTTTCTTTCTTTTGAGTATTTTTCGATCCAGTTTTTGTTAAAGTCTCCCAGTAAGATAATTTCATTTCTGCACTTAATTGAATTAATAGTAGATATGATACAATTAAATGATTCCATTGGTGCAGAGGGAGGTTTATAGATGTTACCAATAGTTATGTATTTATTATTATGTAGGGTTATCTTTACAAAAATACACTCAAAGTGAGATGGATCAACATCAGGGACAATTAACTCAGAGACCAAGTGAGAGGACACATATGTAGCTACACCACCACCTCTAGAAGCTCTATCAGCTCTGTAAATGACATAGTCTTTGAGATCTATTTCGTTGTTACCTATTTTATCGGTGAGCCAGGTTTCAGATAAAGTAATAACATTTGGTTTATACTGTTCAACCCATGCTTGAAGTAGATTAATTTTTGCTAATAGGCTTCTTGTATTGAGATGAATTATTTGTAATCCTTTAACACTATCCAGTATAAAGTATAAAGTTTAAAGATTGACCAATGACAAAATATGTCAGAGCTGGGAAAAAACAAATAATCAGATGGGAGATTATAATAATCATTAACATTTATACACAAGGACAGAACACACAAACAAATCATAAAGAATAAACATAAAAACACACTAAGAAAGGAAAAGAAAAAAAAAGAAAGAAAGGAGAAAAAAACCAAAACAAAACAAAGACCAACCCATGGCCACCTGAGCAAAACACTGAGAGAGGAATCACAAGGTAGGTGCTAACACATCAACTGTTTTCACATGCTGTTATGCATATGTTATTGATTCTGCACTTACAGTTATGCACTCAGTTTTTCCCATAATGTTTTATTCACTCAATTGTCTTGTACACTCCTGTTGTCTTGTAACATGATTTCAATCATTTTCAACCCTGATATTTTGCTCTTACTGCTTGCCAATTTAATTGTTGTTGCCTAATAAATTCATCCTTTTTTAAAAAGTAATTTGTAATACTGGTTGATTGAAAAGAAAGCATTAAATTAACTTATTTTAGCAGCCATCAGGTGTTCAGTTCCCTACCTCAAGTATGAGAAACAAAGATTTTTCTGTAATAAAACCAAGCTGCACCATGTGATGTTACGCAATCAAGTTCAAATGCACCTTGGTCCCAGACAGAAACTCTTTTATCTTTGCAGGGGCTTTTAATGTTGTCAGTCTGCCCTTGTATCTCAGCTAACAAGCTCCCATGCTTACTTTGGCCTGCTTCACTAGACCTGCAGTATTAGATTAGTTCCATTACAGTTGTTCCAAGTGCTTCATCTGTTTCGTGTTCTGTTTCAAATGTCACTTACAGTAATGTCAAAAATGGACTAACAGCTAAAGCGCTGGTGCTAGAGTGCTTGTTTTTCAGCAGAGCCCTATAGGTGGCGGTAGGATTATTTCCACAGAGCTACGGGAGAGGTCAGAGGTCATGGCAGCTTACAAACGGAGCCTTGGATGGTCGGTGATGGAGCGATGTGTATGCCTTTGAGGTGGACCGCTTACAGCAGCATGACACCGTTAGTATGAGGATAGGAACACTGTGGGCGAATATGGACGATCCATTACTCAAGAATTCAGACTGAAGACGTGGTTGTGTCCTTTTTTTTCGCTAATGGAATTTTAAATACTGAGGAGGAGAGAGCTGAGAGCACATTGGTGTTGGGGCGGGGGAGTCGTTTTTAATTTTCTCAAAATAAGGTGGTCAGCAAAAATCCAAGATTGTGTGTGTGTGTGTGTCTGTCTGTCTGTCTGTTTATACCTGTGTTTGTGTGTCTTTCTACCCTGCCGAAAATTGATTTCCAGCAGATGGCATGAAAAGCCCTCAGAGGACACGAGGGTGTGCTCGCTCAGAAAATGTTTGGAGCACAAAACATGGAGACGGATACATTTTTAAACAGGTCTATTCAGACACCCACACGCACTTAGAAATGCAGCAAGACGATTGGGGTTTTGAGGCAAGGTAATGAAACAGACCCCACTGCTCCTCATTAGCTGCAAACATGTATGCATACACAGCTAATAAGCAGATAGCAGCAGTCTTTTGCACACATGCTCATTTTTCATGTTCTAATGATATTGCGCTTCAAGTAAAATCTGACTAGCAAACAACAAACAGGTTGGATTTGGTTTGCTTCTACTATTTCAATATCCTTTTTGTTTGTCCTTCTTCTTTGTAAGCATGATGATGGACGTTCGACTGTCGTGTTGTCATTCTGCATTTCTCACCCTTCATCGTTCCCACACTCCTCTCATCTTCTCACACTCGTTTGTCTTCACACCGCACTTGAATTATCCAATTCTTTTCTTTTTTTTGTGGTAAATGCAGTACACGGAAGAAACTGGAAAATGTTTCTAATGATTATGAATAATTTAAAAAGTGTGGATGTTGAATATACTAAATGCTAAGGTTGATTGATTTGCAAAATGAATCTGCTCCAAAGACTGCAACATGGACTGTTATCATAAAGATGTTAAAGACAAAAGACTTAACAGCTTGGCCCACACACACACACACACACACACACACACACACACACACACACACACACACACACACACACACACACACACACACACACACACACACACACACACACACACACACCAGCCAAAGCCCTTTATGAACTGAGTCATTATCATGCATCTCCTCACCGCAGGGCAACAGAATTGGAAGAAGTGAGGGATTAAAAAGGTTGAGAAAGAGGATGATACAGAGATGTAATTAGATGTGGGAGATTTGGATGGAAATGTCTAGACTAATGTTTTGAGGAGTGTTCAAGTAGAGCTTTGAGCCAAGTAAGCCTTAAGGTGGAGCTCTAGGTGTATGTAGAATGAGGCACCCTCTGTACAACATTTGTATCAGTAAGAATAAATACATATCTATTTAAAATATGTTTTATTAGTGTACAATGTACAGTGTATAGCTATAATAGAATTCTTAATAAATGATAACAAAATAAATACCTTCACATTACACACACATTGATGTCATTTTTGCCATTTGTTGCATCCAAATGTGTTTCAAATTCTCATATTAACGAAGAACGCTATGAACTCTCAGCATGTGTACGGAACCAAAATGTTGCTTTTATTAATTTATTACCCTCCCAGTTATATTGTGTGTGTTTACAGTTAAAACAGAGTGTAAAACAGAAATGTTTCCCTAGTCAGTAGGGATTGTATCTGTCCGTTTTACAGTAATGATAAAGTTACAACAAACGTTAAAGGTCCCATGGCATGAACATTTTTTAACATTACAGTTTTTTTCGATTTCTAAACGACAGTGGGCACAACTGGAGTCACATGTGCAAAACTCTAACTACAGTCTGCACAGCAGCAGTTCACGTGGACCAAACTCTAGTTCGTTTTTCATCGCTTGAACACAGTTTTCAAAACTCTACACATGTATCCCATGGCTTTAACCACAACGTGCACAACACTGTAGATTTACAGCACTTTGTTCAAATGCTAACACGCTGCTGTCAAAACTGTTAACCACGCATTCAAAACAGAATAGATTTCAGTCTGGTGCCTATCAAACACTGCTGATTGCAATTTCAGCTGAAAGCCTAAGCAGGTGTCTTGTTTTAGACTAGTTAGTGAACATATATGGTATTTATACAGAGAAAGCTCAGAAAGCCTTTTTTTGTATACAAACACCAAATAAGAATGAAACAATTATACACTGTACCGTTTGAGAGAAACAGGTAAAAGAGCAAAGATACCAATATGTTCAGGTAAGATGTCTGAGGTTATGTACACAGCTATAAAAAAAGTGAAAAACACTATATCTTTACAATAGTAAAACTGCGTTCTTACTGTTTTTCAGAAAGTAATGGAGGTGAAAGCAATAGAAACACCACATTCATTTGTATTTAGAGATGATGCAGACATCCCATGTGATGAAGAAAACTTGCCACATGATGCTGGAGAGAGGCAGGATTAGTCACACTATTCTTTGGTACTGTTACGTATGTACCTTTAGTTTTTTTTCCCCAGTAATTCCATAAATTACTAGAGACAAAATACTTTATTGAAGAAAACTGCTGATTTTCATTGCTTCTTGTTTACCTTATGTAAAAATTGGTATGCTATAAAATCTATATTTTTTCCTTAAATAAACTGTTGAGTAGTGTCAAGTCACTCAAATTGTTCAAACTGTAAAGATGAAAAAGTTTGTAATTTGTGTATTGGTGTTTGATGCTAGTGTTTTTACCCTCAGTGTGTTCTGAGTGCCAGTGTGTGTTATCTCAGTGAGGACTGTTCATAGTGTTTGGCTGCACTGAGCCTGTTTTGAGACGTGTGTTAAGAGTTGTGTTGCTTTGAATGAGTTTTGCAGGTGATGTGAACTGTTTAGCTCAGGTGACTCTTGGTAGTGCAGACTGTAGTTTGAGTTTTGCACACGTGACTCCAGTTGTGCCCACTGTCGTTTAGCAATCGGAAAAAACTGTAATATGAATTTCCCCAGCCTGCCTATGGTCCCCCAGTGGCTAGAAATGGTGATAGGTGTAAACCGAGCCCTGGGTATCCTGCTCTGCCTTTGAGAAAATGAAAGCTCAGATGGGCCGATCTGGAATCTTCTCCTTATGAGGTCATAAGGAGCAAGGTTACCTCCCCTTTCTCTGCTTTGCCCGCCCAGATAATTTGGCCCACCCATGAGAGAGAGACATCATGGCTTTCAAACGAGCAAAGTGGCAGTTGGTCAAGGTCTATATAAAAGAGACTTCAGATACAGTATTAGGGGACCACTAAGGCCTATATAAAAGAGACTTCAGATACAGTATTAGGGGACCACTAAGGTCTATATAAAAGAGACTTCAGATACAGTATTAGGGGACCACTAAGGTTTGTATAAAAGTATCCAAAGAGCACCATGTCATGGGACCTTTAACAACAAAATGAACATCAATCAACATTATTGACTCGAGTAACAGCGTTGATGCCAAAAACAAGACTTATACTGTAAAGCTATTGGAAACTCTATATAATTTATGAATGCCCAGAAAAATATGTGTGGTGAAGTCTGCATATTTGAAAACAGATAATTGACAAAATAACCAATAAACCATAGACTGTGGGAAACGTGTGAAATAAAGCTTTTTCCAAAGTCCCACAAAATACTGACTGAGATAACACAGTTTACATAACCTCAAGTGAGTCAAGACTGTTGGATTATTTTTGCCCACAAATGGCATCAATTCTAGCAGGAAACAAACACGTCATATAACACAAAATAACAAGAATAATTTCATTTTCTGATTACTGTAAGCTAATGGAAGATGAAACAAACCAATACCGGTTTATTTATCACCAAATAAGCCATTTGGGGCAAAGCTCCACAGCACCACGAGTGTATATCTTTGAACACAAGTGGTTTTTAGAGGAAGCAAACCCATTGACTTTGGCAGTATTACAGTCATGCTCAGGCTGCTCAGCCCATGAAGTTACACAAGGCCACCTACTTGCACTTAAAAAGAATATTGCATTGAATCAGGGAGGATAAGTAAGGGAGGGAGGGAGGAATATGAGATTCAAAGTGGATGACAAAGACGGAGGAAGAGCAAAGTGTGTTCCTGTCCAGATGGAGCCTCTGTGGGGATTTTGGACCCTGTGTGTGTGTGTGAGTGCGCATGTGCGTGTGCGTGTGTGTGTGTGTGTGTGTGTGTGTGTGTGTGTGTGTGTGTGTGTGTGTATGTGTGTGTGCGTGTATGAAGAGTAACGATTCTGGTATGCTGCCATGTGGAGGCTGAGTAGGTGGATTACAAAAGGGAAAGTGATGAGTAGGCGGATTTAAGGATTTTGATAGAAAGTGGTTATCATGATGACCACAGAATGTCAAAACTCTTCCGTTCGGTGGGAAAAACCAATAAAAGTTACAACCCTTCAGATTTTTATCAAATCAAACCCAGTTTTTGATACCGGTTGTGGCTTGCATTATTTCAGCAATAAACATGTAATGTATCTAGGAGTCTGTAATTACCTCTCTTCATTCTATGGGTGCTTTCACACCTGAGCTGGTCCATTTGAACTGAACAGCGGACCAAAAACAGAACTCTGGTCCGACTGAAAACGTGGGTAACTATAGGGGAACTATTTATTTACCGACACACGAGGGATTCACAGGAAATGACGGAACGTGTAATTCAGCATTTCTACCAGTAGCCACGAGTGTCACCAAATCAACTAGGCCTGAAATCTTAAGGATCATGACTTTAAAGAGTAATTTAACACTATACTTAAACATCTTGTTTCTGCTGACCTCCAGTGGTTTTACTTCTCACCTTGCTGCTGTGATGTACAGGTGTACATACTGTTATCTGTGGTTCCAGGTGCAAAGCCGCATTTCTGACCACACCCAACCACACCACACCACAGTGATGTTGCGTGGTCTGGGGTTAAACAGGCTTGACACTCGTCAACCAGAGGGCGGTAAAACCAACACATTCTCACTCTCCCATCACGCAAAATACTGACTCTTGGTCATGTGCCTTTGGCGTTTCTTATTCACGCTAAAAGTCTCCTTTAGCGTCTGGACTCTTGACGTCACTTTTGACGCTCTGGGTCGGGACGTCCTTTACGTTACATGTCATATAGCTGCCGCTTTTATCCAAAGTGACTTACAATTGCTCTATATCAGAGGTCACACGCCTATGGAGCAACTAGGGGTTAAGTGTCTTGCTCAGGGACACATTGGTTGATGTATCGCAGTGGGAATCGAACCCAGGTCTCCCACACCAAAGACGTGTCATATCCACTGCGCCATCACCACCCTGACTGACATGCAGCACAAGGACGGGACAGTTTAGTCTAGTAGTTTTAGTTTAGGTTTAGGAAAAGATCGTATCATGGGTGGGGTTATAAAATGGACGTTTCAGTTACACACGGGTCAAGAACGGGACACGTTCGGGACGCGTGCTTTTAGCGTTATATCTGACGCTGAGAGCCACTGACCAAGTGTCCGTATTTTACGAGTTGGGAGTGAGAACAGCCTTCTTTACAGCCTGGTGCTAAACAACTCTTACTTGCCGTATAAAGTAAATCCCGTACATGTAAAGGAGTTTTGCAGTTGCAATCCCTACTGGAAGTAATATAAAGCATTATTGAATTTCCAATGGCGCAGATCCCTACTGGAAGTAATATATTATTTGATTTCCAATGGGGCAGTTCAATCACTATTTACAAGGGCGGTTAAATCCCAGCAGAGCCACACTTCATTTTGTGATCAACAGACACTTCCTGGAGATTTGACAAGGAGATGAAAGGCAGCTGCATATCTGCTTGAGCTTTTAAAACCCAATGAGTTTCATTTATACAGCTTTAAACCATAAAAAAGTCCCCCATATTCAGAGAAGAGCCAACACATTTGGTCTCTAATTTACTGTGTAGGAAGCTTGAATGCACTTTAACAGCACTTGCAGGGACATAATAAACTGCGGACTAATGGAATGTTTCATGTTTTAGCATGAGTCAGTGTAGATTGTACTCTACGGCCTGAGAGATGCTGGTCCATCCATTTCATGGATTACATGGGATTACAATTTGTCCATTCCTAGATGGAACATTATGGATTAGATGGGAATCCAACAGGAAATATCATCCTCTGGCTGTGGATGATATGTGTGGGTGGTGGTCACCCTGGTGATGGTCACAGAGGTTTTACAGGAACTGGAAGGACAGAGGATAAAATCCCTGCTGCTGCTGCTGCAGCCAGTACATCCATTCCTGTCAGAGTCTCCTGAGCTTTGCTTTCTTCACACAGTGCTGCAGGCTGCCACTGTTCCACTGTGAGAAAGACAAGGACACCAATTCCTAGGTGCGATATCTTTTTTTGTTTTAAGGTGCTAAAACTGAAAATAATAAACTGAGATAAGATATTTTTGTGTGTAAGAATCACACCTTGAATTTGTGTCTCCTCCTACGTTTGCTGCCTCGGAGAAACATTGAGAGAGAAAGAAATTAACACCCGACAGGCTGCCAAAAGCAGTTAGAAACTTGCTGTGACAGGCAATTTTGTTAAAGCTACAGCACCATAGCAGGTGTGAGACATTTAGCAAAAACTAAAAATAAGCCTTTAAGCCTGTTGCATATTGCATAACATGGTTCAAACTGCAAGACGCTGTATAGACATGATACCTAAATTACATAGTGTGTAAATCAACATATTGATAGTAGAAGCTCTGCGATATGGAAAAAAAAATCAAATATCACAATATTTTTGACCAAATACATAGCTGCTGAAATTGCAGCAATATTGTAGGGTTGACTATTGGTGCTTTAACAAAATATTAACACAATGGGAGTTTTGTTAAATAATCATCAATAATGTGGATATAATGACTAAGTCGATAAAGGCAAATAATAAAACAGTCTGGTGAGTTCAGAAAACAGCCTTTAAAACCAGGAAACGACTACACGTATTTCATATCACAATATTACAATATCCAAAATCTAAGACAATATCTACAGTAGCCTCATATATCGATGTCGATATAATATCAATATATTGCCCAGCCCTACTTAATAGTTCCATTATCTTTAAGTTTAATATTTCACCTAATAATAACATGACATGCAACATCAGTGTTGAAGGGGTTAATAGTCTGTTCTATCGCATCAGTCAGAGTAAGCAGTTGCTTACACACACAGCAGGCTACACACACACACACACACACACACACACACACACACACACACACACACACACCCACACACACACACGCGCACACACCCACACACACACACACACACACACACACACACACACACACGGTAACGAGGTTAACTGGACTTTGACTGGGGTTAGATCTAAGTTGTGTGACACCAGCCAGCTGAGTGTGACTCTGGACTAAGTCCATTAGTAACAGAGAGGATTGCGTGAAGAAAAGGCACTCAGTCTCAGTCGTGTCTTATCCACTGGAACGGTTGAACAGATTGAGTCACGCTAATTAGTGACTGCAGATATTGTTGAACAGCATCTGTTAGCTGCTGGTAAATGTGTTGCCTTTTCACTAACCGTCACTTAATGGCTTGTCAAATCATCACCATAGTGTGTTGGTACACAGGCAAATCAAGACTGAAAAAAAAGTATGATTATGTGTTGAGGCAGAGAAGCAGAGATACATGGATTTGTCTTTAAATCCCTACTCATACAGTTTCTATTTGTTTTAGACACATCCCTTCAATTTTTACCATCACTTTCCCAACAGATCTATAAAAATGACAGTTTCGTGACAGCAACTGTAAAAAGTCAGAGCCTCATGATTAGATTTTTTGCCAGTAGACGTGTTGAAGGTGTCTGAGGAGGAGTGCAGGGACTTGGTAAAAAGCGGAGGAGGATGCGGGGTCTTAAGTAGAAATATCACTGAGAGGAGGAGAGGGGGAGTGAGAAGATGAGAGGAGGGTGAGAATAGAGGATGACAGAGAGGTGGCGAGAATGAATGCAGATACCTACACAGTTTACATGCAATCCATTCAAATAGACCTGCAGTTTTTAGAAGCTTACGGTTATTTTTTGGTCATATGGAAATTCATGTAAGACATACATTTTTAAAGGAACAGCTCAACATTTTGGGAAATACCTGCAATCTCTTTCTTGCCATAACTTAGATGAGAAGAGTGATACCACTCTCATAGGGTTTTGGCATTTTTTTTTGTACAGATTAAACAAGATATAGCGTGTTAATTAGTGAGCTTTAGAGGGGCTGGAAGGCGAAACTTTGCTACGTTTGAACAGAGCCAGGCTAGCTTCACCCTCTGTTTCCATTCTTTATGTTAAGCTAAGCTAACCTGCTCTTCGCTATGGCTTTATATTTTAGCGGACAAATATGGAAGTGGTACAAATGTTTCTTATGTCACTCTCAGCAACAAAGTGAAAAATTTCCCAAAATTTCAAACTATTCATTTAAAATCAGTTTCTATTTTTTATTAAATGAATAACTTAAAAAGAAGAAAAAAACACTGCACATAAAACATATCTAAATATTTACAGACACTGTTTATGTACAGAATATTGTCTGTATTTCATGCTTTTCCTGTGAGGTCTTTAGCTCAATAAGCCTCTAAAACATGTGCTACAGAAACAGTTTGTTTTTACAACTATCACTAGCTCTGAGACACAACAGATGACTCAAAATTAACCCAAATTGTCAATTTACTCTTAAATTACATCTACAAATGATTTTGGCTCATGGCTTTTCTCCTTATACTCTGTACTTCAATTTGCTTGGGAGGAAAATTAATCAGGAGAATAAAGACAATGTACTTTGTTCTGTCGTTGTAGAGATTGGATTGAATTACAAGTGTGTGTGTGTGTGTGTGTGTGTGTGTGTGTGTGTGTGTGTGTGAGTGTGTGTGTGTGTGCGCGCGCGCGTGGCCTTGAATAAAAGAGCATTTCTCCTCTGACGTTCAAGTATTAGATACTAAGAAAAGAATCAAATTCTTTACATCTGAAAATTAGGACTTTAATAAAGATTTAAGGTTTGGACAGGGCACATATGCAGAACAATACAACACCTTACAAGACATGGACATACACTATTTATACAAACAACAACATGAAAATAGACAGATACCAATGCATACAGTGAAAAAAAAAAAGATCTGAATCGTCATGTAAGGAAACATTGCCAGTGGTGTTTAAAAGCTTTTAATTCCAGTAAATGTAAACAGAATAATGCCACAACACTATCAAAAAGCCCCCCCCAAAAAGCTCTGACATGAGCTGAACAGACAGGCATAATATTGTTAATAACACTGCGGACTGAAAGGGCATCATCAAAGACACTATTAGACACGGCAAGATGATTTTGACCCGATTTTGCATCCGTTTGGCGGCACTGTAGTTTCAAATGTTTTTAATCAAACCTTTTGAATCCTAAAAAAATCCATCAGGGAATTCCCTGAAACACTGATGCTTGATTAGTTCAAAATATCTCGCAGTGTGAATTTTTTTCCATCAGGATAATGAATTAGATGATTTTGTCTACATGGGTACAAACACCCTGACAGGCACTTTCCACTAAGGATTATTTTTTTATGTTAGGGAGAGCCAGTGTTTTAGAAAAATCTGAAATGAACAATCTGTGTTTAACATCACATCTCACACAAAGAGTGGGAAATAATCATTAAAATGTTTTTGGAGTACAAACATGATCAGAGATGGATCTTCAGAAACACGTGGCTGATGCACTGACGCGGGTAACAAACATACAGTACGACTCATGCATGGAATGTAGGAAGGTTGGAAAAGTTGGAGGTTGCAGGTTGTTCAATAATCAAACCACACTATTGAGTGGTTGCATGTGTAAAATTGCAAAGAAGAAACAGTCACTATCTAAGAATGTAAAAATGACTGAGTGCATTATTTAAATTTGAAAATAACAAATGTCATGTGAGTTTGAAGGTTGCATGAATTTAAAGAACATAACGTGTACTACACGATGAAGCCAAAAGATATCATCTGAGACACGTTTCTTTGATCAGAGCACATACTTTGACTTTCTTAATTTGCACAGAATGACATAAATGGGGCAAAGGCTTTTTAAAAAAGGTGTAAAATGGCCCCAAAGAGTAAGATTCTGCTTTTGGTGGTGATTTCCTTATGGGAATAAGACTTCTTGTTTTGGATTTGTTCAGTATTTCATTAGAGACCCTCGGGCCTTATAGACAAACACAAAGACAGCCACCTATGCCAGCAGTGGATGCAGGAGGCAGCGTGTGACCTGCACAGTGCAGCGCAGTGGCAAGACATTACAGGTATATGAATACATCATGCAGAGGTGAAAACAATGTAGCATCACTCCTTAAAAGTGCCCAATCTATCTATTTTTTTTTTACCGTGTCCGCCCTCTTTGCTTATTCTTTCATCATCTACCCCTTGCTGCCATCTACTATTTAACATTCCCCCAGCATTGTCCAAGACTTTTCATCATCTTACCTTGACTCCCGACTCTAAAGCTGTCGCAGACCTAACCACAGAAATAACTCCACCCTGCTGCACTCGGGGAGGGATTTCAGCTGGCTTTACACGACTTCTAGCAGCCGTAGTGGAGGTCAGGACTACAGCAGCTGTGAACAACTCAATTCATTTCTCCCAGCTCGGCCGTCTCAACAGAAGAAATAGGCTGTGGTCATTTCGGCACAGTTTCAACTGTTAAATGACAACATTCTCCACTAATCTGATCAAAGACAAGTTCAACATTTTGGCAAATACACTTGTTCGCTTTGTTGCTGAGAATTTGACAAGAAGATTGACACTTGCATAATGTACGCTAAGTATGAAGCTACAGGTACGACCAGCAGCTGGCTAATTTAGCTTAGCATTAAGACTGGTCACAGGTGGAAAAAGCTAGCATAGCTTTGTCCAAAGAGAACACGTTTTGCCTACCAGCCCCCCCCCTAAAGCTCATGAAAGAAATCCTTTCAGCAAGATATAATAATAGATATACTATATCTATTATTATATCTTGTTTGTTTAATTCATAAAAAGTGTAAAAACAAGAATAATTTTTTTGTGCGGATTAGACAAGCTATGTGTAAATTAGTTCATTACGAGTGTAAGGTGTTACTTGGCAGATTTTGTTAACTTTGGACCGAGTCATGCTAGCTGTTTCCCCCATGTTTTTAGTTTTACGCTAAGTTAAGTTAGCTGGCTGCTGACGGTAGCTTCATATTTACTGTGCAGACATGAGAGTGATATTGCTCTAACACATTTGCCTGCTAATCAGCTAGCAGAAGGTTCATTTGTTTGCTAGAATTCACATATTACCATTTACCTTAGTTGCTTTCACTAGTTTGACTGCTAGCTGGTTTGCTAACAAAGCACAAAGGAGCTAGGACCAATGACAGTTTAGTGTGGCCTGAATCAAATTTACTTTATTTGGATACATAGGCTATATAAATTTACTTATAAGTCATTTACAAAATATGATGTGAGCCCGTATTACAGCTATATTTATGGGGAATCTCATCTTGTATTGCGCAATTTTCCAGTGGACCTCCATGATGGCATCATCTGTGGTTGCTAGAAGTGTGGTAAAGTAACTGCAAAGCCTTGACTCATCTCATATAGATATATAACATTACCATTAATTTTCCATTTTTTTTACATACTTGTCAGTCCATGTCATGTAGAGTTGTTTAGAAAACCCTTTAACGGTATTAATAATGGGCAGAATCCTACCTTCTTGAAAGGGCTAGAACTTTATCCCTCCCTTTGCCCTGCTCTCTCTCACTTCCCCTTCCCCCACCGGTCATCGAGAATTCCTGTTGTGTTTACTACAAGGCTCCCCCGGGTCCTTGGTTGCTCCACCGTAAACCTCAACTCCGTTCTCGGTCCAGGGGGCCACGCTGCCCTGGCTTATTCTGCCACAGCGGGCCAAGCTGGCGACCTGGTTAGAAGACAGGACCCGGTCCCAAAGACCCACCTGAGACAGCTCTCCAACCAGGGCCTGGGATGAGTCAAAACCGCCACCCAGGGAATCCTGGAGAGGAAGAAGAGTGAAGTTGGATGGATTACAGAAAGCAGGTGATTGAAGAAAAAGATAAAACACTTTTACTTTCATGCACAGGCTCAGCTTCGACGGATTTGCTGCCTTGGGCAAGACTGTGAGAAGATGAAGGAAATGGGATAACCTTTATGAATGCAGCACTACTGAACAAAGAGGCCACGTGAGAGGGGTTCTTTTTAACCCATTTAACACCATTTTAACACTTTGGTAAGCAGTATCAGTTTATAGTGATACCAGACAGATAATGCTCCATCCAAAATAAATGTACTTGTTATGCCCTTCAGGCTACTGCTTATTTCAGCACTGCAAGCAAATAGTAGTTTACCCACTGCAGCTGCAGGGTTGTAAATAAAAGTAGTAAATTGCACGAAACACTTTGAGAGCCTTGGTGAAAGTAGTCTTTAACACCCTCATTCGTGCACCTACCTGCTCCTGCCCCAGTATGAGCACTCCTCCAGGTCTGATGTGATGTCCGGCTGCCAGCGCGTGACCCTCGCCCCTCAGCTTCCCCCCCTGGTATGCCTGCCAAGCTCCTCCCTTCTGGCTCCAGCTCACACAGATGTGCTGCCAGCTGCCTCGGGAGAGGTTTAGAGGCAACTGCGCCACCTAGGAACGAGAGAGCAAAAGGACAGTTCAGATCGGGTAGACCTTTTTCAATTCTGATGGGTTTGAGTGTCACACATTTGGAAGTAAGATGTCATCAAGCTTTATCTCAATAGCTGTTTCGCATCTTATTTCTCTCTTGTTTCTTCAGTAGTAGTTCCTCAGTCCCATAGACATCCTGCTACCTCCAAGGACACAGACCATCTATGTCCATAATGACTTTATTGAATTATACCTGAAGCCCCTGCACTACACTACACCACCCTGCAGTGCTGTCAAACTTTGTCATTTAAGCACATGAATGAGGCTGTTTAGCTTGTCTGCTAAATTGTCTCTTTAATTTGATGTGTTCTACTTATTTGTATGCTAATACAGTGCACTATTCCTTCCGTAAAGACACTGCTGTTCACATACAATACAACTGGTAAAATTAGTAAGTTAGCCTTGGAGAAAGCAGTAGTGAAACTCCTCTATGGTGATAATAAATCACCAAAACACAAATATATATATATATATATATATATATATATATATATATATATATATATATATATATATATATATATATATATATATATATATAAATACACTGGTTGCAGTCAAGTCTCCCACACCATATCTATCCCAGATTAG
The DNA here is from genome assembly GCF_004354835.1 of Perca flavescens. Classification (NCBI taxonomy): domain Eukaryota; kingdom Metazoa; phylum Chordata; class Actinopteri; order Perciformes; family Percidae; genus Perca; species Perca flavescens. The sequence continues at coordinate 5,750,139 of NC_041345.1, read as the reverse complement.
TGCTGCAGACTCTTGGATCCAGTCACTTAGTCTTACTGGAAAGATATAAACAGGGAGCACTCTGTGTTTGAGATACAACATTTTTATTCTATTTTTTATGTTATAACCCCATATAAACATATAGTTCTGCAGAACATGTAGTCATACTGATGGACTCTCTACATCACGTGTCAAACTCAAGGCCCGAGGGCCAAATCCGACCCCTCACAGTTTATGATCTGGCCTGCATATCAATTTAGGTTCACAATACATTTTGGCCCACCTAGTTTTTGTCACTTTTTCTGACGTTTTTGTCACTTTTGCCAACATTTTTTTAATTTCTTTCTGACGCTTTTGGGCACTTCTTTTCTATGATGGCTGAGGAACTTTTTCCTGATTTCTTTAGGACTTTATGTTGACCAAACTTCAAGTGAGAAGACTATATGACACATGCAATAATACAGTCAAATATATTTTACTTTTTCGATTAAATAAAATAAACTAAACATGTCTGGCCCTTGATGTGATTCTTATTTTCTAGTGTGGCCCTTAGTGAAGTTGAGTTTGACACCCCTGCTCTACATACTCTAAAAAGGTTTGTGTTGTCAATACATACAGACTCTAATCAATAAATAGTTTGAAATATGACCCACAAACAATGACATAAATCTCCTCAGGAAAATCCATTGCACCCAAGCAGTGGACAGGTACGTTCACATGTACAGTGGATGCTCAGTCTCTTGATTGATACAGTACCTTGTCATTGATGAGCAGCTCAGTGGGGGTATGCAGGCCTTGCAGCAGCACTAGTTCGTTGGGTTGCTCGGGAACAGCGTAAGACAGAGGTGTCCCGATTCCTCCCTCTGCGGGCCGCAGCCACAGGCAGGTGGTGAAGGCCCGCAGCGCTGGGATGGAGGGTTTCACAACAGCGTACATGTAGTTTGTCCGAGTTGGGAAAGACAACCGGTAGCCCTCTGGGAAGGAATGTCCTGAGACACCTGGGGGCAGAAAGCATGGAAACCAATGAAGTGATTGAGAGCGCAATAAAATCATCTATCTGGCAAGTTTCTGTTTTTACGATATACTGATATATTTCTCCACAGCAAAACATCTGATTTGTTCGCAGGGCATGGATTTCATAGTCTGTCTGATCATTTTTTGAACATCATAATGAAACCCCATGGCTTGATTTGATTAAGAGTAATACAAAAATGAAACATCTGAGGTAATTTCTATGCCAAATTCTTTCTCATCATTAGTGACTTGAGTTGTCATGCAAGTGATTCATCACAGCCATTCCACTCTTTATTTTGTATACCTCTTTATTATATTTTCATTCACACATTAAAACGCACACACACACACACACACACACACACACACACACACACACACACACACACACACACACACACACACACACACACACACACACACATTCTGATTATTTATTTTTTCTAATATTTCTTTCTTTTCTACCTCTCTGTGAATTCCTACCTTCCTCCAGTCCTGAGATTCGGTGGTGCAGTTTATTGATGCCCCGGTCGATTCCTTGCCTGTGCTTCTCTGTTTCCAGCCTCAGGGTTTTTCTCTCTTTCTCCAGCAGCTCCACCTTCCTCTCCAGCTCCCCCTCCAAGTCTTCCATCCTCCAGGGCCTGTCAGCACCAGCTTTGTTCCCGGGATCGGCCAACCTTTCCGGACCACCAGACATCCCGCCTTCCTCTGGCGCTCCTGAGGTGTTGCTGTCCGTCTGGTTGTGAGGAAATGGGCCAATGTCTGACTACAGAGGAGGGAGACAGTGGACGAAAACTGGTTCACAGTGTGGGTTTTACAGGAAAACATTGTGAAGTACTCTCTGCGCTTGCTGTGATAGTTCTGGTAATATAGTCTATTTACCACTACTATCTCAACGTCATGTCAGTTGCATGCCTATGCAAGGAAAAGTTATTACACCCAGTTAATAATTGATTTTGCCGAGACATTACATCACGCCTGGGGATACAACTAGGGGCTGATTTAGTATGGTTCCACTATGCGGAGGTTAATGTTTTTCCTTAAAGGAATGCTTTAACATTCCTTTAAGAACTTTTTCTTGGCTGGGCATAGTCATCATGAGGTAGGAGAAGAAATTGTCTTGCACAAAAAAAAAAACATATATTGTCATATTTCCCAACATACCTACCATAAAATCCATACATTGTTGTTTTTACACTCTGGATTTTGTATAGACTACTCAAAATTTGTTATTATATGTGGAGATGGTCCGATACCAGTATCGGTATCGGCTCCGATACTGCCTAAAACGCTGGTATCGGTATCTGGAGTTTATGCACTGATCTGATACCACGTAATAAAGCCCTAAAGAAAATCTATGTTAAAGTAGTTTATTTATGTTCTTTTTCCGTTATAACTGACTGTCAAACTGGATAATAAAAGAAAGTTCTGGGGCATTCATTGTTTGTGTTTGTTCATGTTTCACAAAGAGTTTAACCTGAGCCAGACCGACAACAAAGATAGAAATAATATCACATCCATACAGGGATAGTAGTATACAGTTGTTAAAACATAATAAAATAGATGACACACTGGTATCGGATCAGTACTCTGTATCGGCCGATACACAAGTTCAGGTATCGGAATCGGTATTGGGAAGCAAAAAAAGGTATCGGGCCATCTCTAAATATGTGCTAATTAAATGTGCTGAAAGATGGATTTTGATACCTTCGGGTAGCTGCATACTTAACGGACAGATATCTAGAGTAGTATGAATCTTCTCATCTACCTCTTAAGCGAATAAGCATGTTTCCAAAAAAACTACAAACTATTTCTTTGAATGTGTTTTTTCCTTTACTGTATATTGCATCTCAATGCTTTTACAGTTTAGCTACTCTACAGAGTTTTAGCCTGCTTTTGCAACATTGCTTAGAATTGATTCTGTAGTATTCTGGGTATTATTAGTTGATGTTTTTGCAGTGCTCTGGAATCTCTGGCATGACTAAAGCTGGGTAAACATAATTTTACAGAAAAGATAACAAAACTGTCTGTATCCAAGTGCCACACATGCCATTTTGGGGTAGGAACAGATCTTCTTCAAGCTCAGCCACTCTAATATCTGCAGGGATTTCTTTCAAATTAAGTACAACGCAACAAATAATTGCAAGTCAGAAAAAGCTGCCAAGACAATCAACTATTTCAGTCAACAGCAAATGTCTAGGCCCGGCTCTGTAATGGTTCACTGAAATAAACACCCAAACAACAAGGGCGGGCATTTGGGGAATACAGACACTGCAAGATTTTTAAAACCTGGGTGGTGGTCTAGTATATCCACCAAGCATCTTGTTTACAGTGTGCAATAGAAATACAGAAAACATACACACATACAGAGACAATACAAATAATCTAAGGCCATAGAGGAGGGGAATTACTTCCTACAATTATAACTCATATGTGAAAATGTGAACTAATAACACATGGTTGAAAAAAAAGGTCACAGCATTGTATATTTAAAGATTCTGAAAGAGTTTGGGTATTGAGTTTTGTCCCAAAAAAAGATACATAATGGAGGGAATTACCAATATAGTCCCCAATTCATCCTATTTAACATGTTTGTTGTCCAGTAGACGTATCACTCTATCCCTAGAAACACTTTTATCTGGATATATAGTTACATTTTGTGGTAAAATCAATTAGATAATTGTCGGTGTTGTACGTTTTTCCTACCAGGAAGCTATAATATGTCATTATCTTCTAGTACAATCTTCTGCTTGCCATCCCCAGAGTCGGAACAAAAAAGGGGGAAGCTGCGTTCAGCATTTATGGTCCCTACATCTGGAACAAACTACCGCTAAACTGTAGGTCGGCACCTAATCTCAGCTCTTTTAAATCAAGGCTGAAGACCTTTCTTTTTAACACTGCCTTTTGTTAATTCATTTTTGTATTTCAATTTTATTTTTTATTCATTTTTTCCCCGTATTAACTGTTTTTTGTCTGTTACCAATTTGTATGACATTTTTAACTGTGTTTTTGTGTCTTGTGTAAAGCACTTTGAATCGCATTGCTGCTGAATTGTGCTATACAAATAAAATTGCCTTGCCTTGCCTTGCCTTGCCTTGCCTTGCCTTGCCTTGCCTTGCCTTGCCTTGCCAAAATTGCCTACAAACATACTTGATGTCCTAATGTAACCCAAACTGATAGGTATGCACCATGCTACGGACTGCACGCTATGATGCATTTGCTTTCTTGAGTCTTGGCATGATAGGTGATTTACTCTCAAATCTATTTGATAGTTCTGTCATCAAGCCCAGGGTTCGGCTCCAAGGTAAATACTTATTTACATGTGCAGATGTCAAACAATGGGGCTTACATCGTTGTGCCTCTTGTTTTGTTATCAGCCACACTATGGTACCAAGTGTACTGGTAGGTACGCTATAGAAACGGAAAACCATTACAGTAACTGCACATTCACACATTTGCAACCACATCACCTTGTTTGCATCACATGGTGTGACAAGATGTTGGTCATGACATGAAGCTAGTATGTGATTGGATACTAAAGGTTGTAGAAGAATAGGATAGTGCTCTTCATTTACTGTATATCCACCAGTACACATACAGTATCCTCTGATGTAAACACCACAGTGTGCTTCTGAAGTAGGCCAAGTAGCTCCTGTATGAACAGAAACGTGACTTGGATGGTAAAAGACACACATCACGCTAGAGTGTTTTAGGTTTAACTACATATCATTCAGATCTTATTCTGGCAATGGGAAATGTGTTCCTGAAAAATGAAAAACATGGAGATTTTTCATCCCTTTTGCATTCTGGAGGTTTCCGTCTGACAGTGGCGATAGGGAAAACAGACAAAATGTGTATAATCCACAAACACAAATATTCATACACACATGTCCTACATACAGTATGCTACCATAGATACTGGAGAGAAGCATGTTTAGTCTGCGCTTTCTACAAATATAGGCAACTCATACATTATGGATGGTATGTCTTCAGCCAAAAATGAGGTTATACATCACTGGATTCTGGTCAGATGAGAGGACGTTTTACGTTACTCTGCCATACTCCCTCCTCCACCTAATCATCCTCCTTCTGCTGCTCCTTTTTCTCCTCCCCACTTACCTTTATCCTCATCTCTCCTCCCCCTCTTCTCTCCCCCCTGTTTCTCTCTGTTTCCCTGCCTCACTTTTCACTTTTAAATCTCAATCTGTTAACTTGGCATGAGCCAAAGCAATCATTTCATGTATTATTAAAGACATTAACAGATGACAAGTTATGATTAAAGGAACTCTCTACACATGGATGTTATTTAGCAATGAGCATGACTATAATTTTAAATTGAATCACATGATAATTGATGTGCAGATAAAAAGGAAGAAAGTCTTAGATTGCTTCTTTAACTGGCTGCCAATATCACACACAACTTTTGGATAACTCACTTGATCTCATTAAAAATTTAAAAACCCTTGCTTTCATAAACCAATCATGCATGTCCAGAAATCCTAAAAGGGACTGTAAGAGTGAAGAAGACACAGATTTAGCCACGTATGTCTCTGATCATCAATTATTACTGCAAAATGTACAGTTGGAGTTATAGTACAATAATATTCAAAGCGGTTATCAGACCCTGGAACACAATTAGGTGGATCTTAAAAGAGGGAAATCATTCTGTGTGCCTTCAGAACCCCATCATGTGGAACCAAAGATTGTTTTCGCTGCAGCATGCAGGAGATGATTTATGTGTAGTGATGATTTTCTCCACACTCTACCTACCTCCAGTTTCTCTATGCGATCCTTGAGCTGAGTGATTGCCTGCTCCAGTTCATCCACAGCCCTAACGGTGAGCAAGTGTACATTGTCGGGCGTCGAGCCCGGGCTGCCCCTCACCATGATCCGCTCCAGGTGCGTCTCCTCTGCCGAGCCTTTGCCCCCCCACAACCCCGCAGCGCTCCCGCGTCTGTCAGCGCTGCTGCTGCCGCCGTCCAGCCCCTTCTCACACTCGGATAGTTTCCCCGTCAGGTCCCTGATTGTCCGCTGGTCGGTCAGTATCTGGTCCTTTTGTTGCATGACGGTCTGCCGGAGCTCCTCCGCGGTGGTGCGGAGGTAGCCCCAGTCTTCCCCCGCGTAAAGCGACGGGTCTTCTGCTTGTTGCTGAAAGTTTTTCGTGTTGCATTCCCCGGCGGGGATCGGCGTGCAGATGAGTCGACTGACCGTTGGGTCATGCCCGGTGAGTCCGGTGACACCGTCCAGCCCGCTGAGCCCGATGTTGAAGGTCGGTGCTTCTGAATCGGGTGTTTCAGAACCATGGAGAGCGCCCAAAGATCCGGCCCGGGCCACGGAGCCCGCCGCAGTATTCGCGCCCGGATACAGCGAGTGGTTGTCGGTTGCTGGTTGCTGTTGTGCAGCCCTGGAGGAACCGGTGTGAACGGCTGCGATGATGCAGATAACCGCTCCGATGAAGGCCACCATCCCGGCGGCCAAGATAATAACAATGAACTTCAGGGTGGCGACGTCAGCGATCGATTATTAAAAAAATCTAATAACAATAACACTCTGAAAAAACTAAACGCCCCAGAGCAAGAAAAGTGTCAAATTATTTGCATGTCTTTAAATTGAGGACAAAAAACGCAACTCCTCACTTTTTCTCTTTTCCACAAAAACAGGCGACTAGAAAATGAGAGTTCTTCACCGTAATTGAGTCAACGCAAAACATCAGAATCAGAGAGTCTGTGATACACCTCCTCCCCCTGTTTAGCGCGCATGTCCTCGGTATTCAGGCAGAATCCAGCCTGGTAATACTGAAGCAGAATGAGAGAGAGAGAGAGAGAGAGAGAGAGAGAGAGAGAGAGAGAGAGAGAGAGAGAGAGAGAGAGAGAGAGAGAGAGAGAGAGAGAAAGAGAGAGAGAGATATCCATACAGTCTGATTGCACATTTTATCTTCCTCCTGTTGCCTAGAGCTAACTTTTCCAGCAGTGTTTAAACTGTAATCTGTGATAGGAATATCCGATGAAACGTTTTTGTTCTCAATAACACATCAGATTTTCTATCATAAAGAGGTTGCAGCCACATCACATACAGCATCAAAGAAGAGGGTACATTTTAGTCTTCTTTGGGTGTTTTTTTCCCCTCAAGCTTTCATTCTAAACCGGATCTTGTCTGCGTGCAACAATCCTAATTACATCATGAAATTGTTTTTTCTTCCCTTTGGCTTCATATTTTCTTGCTGAGAAACACATTACAGGCCTGCTGTAATGCGATGTGTGGATGGCCATAAGTCAGGCCACATGTCAGCCACAGGGCTCCTAGAACAGCTCTACAGCAGCTGAGATGACAGACTGATGGCCTTAGTGTGTGTGTGTGTGTGTGTGTGTGTGTGTGTGTGTGTGTGTGTGTGTGTGTGTGTGTGTGTGTGTGTGTGTGTGTGTGTGTGTGTGTCTGTGTGTGTGTGTGAGTGTGTGTGTGTTATTGTTTATACTGTTGAAGAAGCATCCATGGTGCTAAGTAATTATGACATTAAAAAACACTTGTAATTAAAAAGCAATATTAACGTATATGTAAAACGTTTAGCAGTGCTTGCAAAGTGTGTGTGTGTGTGTGTGTGTGTGTGTGTGTGTGTGTGTGTGTGTGTGTGTGTGTGTGTGTGTGTGTCTGTGTGTGTGTGTGAGAGTGTGTGTGTGTATTGTTTATACTGTTGAAGAAGCATCCATGGTGCTAAGTAATTATGACATTAAAAAACACTTGTAATTAAAAAGCAATATTAACGTATATGTAAAACGTTTAGCAGTGCTTGCAAAGTACTGTGTGTGTGTGTGTGTTTGTGTGTGTGGGTGTGTGTGTGTGTGTGTGTGTCTGTGTGTGTGTGTGTGTGTGTGTGTGTGTGTGTGTGTGTGTTATTGTTTATACTGTTGAATAAGCATCCATGGTGCTAAGTAATTATGACATTAAAAAACACTTGTAATTCAAAATCAATATTAATGTATTTGTAAAACGTTTAGAAGTGCTTGCAAAGTACTGTGTGTGTGTGTGTGTGTGTGTGTGTGTGTGTGTGTGTGTGTGTGTGTGTGTGTGTGTGTGTGTGTGTGTGTGTGTGCAGAGCATGCAGACATGCAGAGCTGGTGCAATGAACTAGTTTCATTTTACCATGCTTGACAGTAAGAAATGCATTCTAAGTTTCACACACACACACACACACATACAATAAAAAATATATTCATGTTTAAGTGAGACTGAGACAGAGGGGAAACATTAAAACACTCATACACAGACACAGACCATGTGAGAAAAGGTGTGAGAAAAGGTGTGAGAAAACTCTTCACTGTGTGTATAAAATTAGTGCGTGATGTGCATTCTCACACAGGCATTAAGGGGGATTTAAGATAAGACTTCTCAAAGTCGCAGGCGCCGAAAGCTCTAATATAAGATGGGTGAGGGAAGCGGCGTGAGACATCGTGAGACATCATGTCTGCTGCAGAAAATAGCTCGGGCTCTCAGTCTTCGCTAGAACACTAGAATAGTAAAGTAGATTGTTAAGTACTGCTGTAGGGATGGAGACACGAGACGAGAGGAATAGTAAATACAAAACAATCACTCCTCTCACATAAGTAAGAATAATGTCGGAGCTCCACATTTGTATTCAGCGTATACACTGAAATGTCACTAGTGGCATTTTTGGCTGTAAATGGCTTTGCAGCAGTAGTGTGGTTTCTTTTTGTAGTCATTTGCCCCGTGCTAGTCACTGTATTACACCTAATGATGATTGTAGCTATGCTTGTAGCCTTAAATGTTTTTTCTTCCATTTTATTTTAGCACGCTGAAGGTGTAAACACTGGCTACATGAATGCATTTGGGAATTAAAGTATAAAATGATGTTTTCTTATGGAAACTTAATGTTCAACACTGCAGCACAGTCCACTGAGTCTGAGCTATAATATGAGTGCATTAAAAGGCCAGTGTGGGTGAAGCATTCTGGACACCGCTGCCTAGTTAATGATCAAAATATACTGCTGATCTATTATGTCTATAAAAGCTTCCGTGAGAGACGCTGTGGCCAGCAAGTCTGAGCTGGATTTATCTTCCAAGTCACCCATGACTTCAATGTTGTATGCTGCAGTGATATTAGAGCTTTGAAGTTTTCCTTTGTTGGGAATTTCTCATTTTGTTAATGTAGTTTTTCTACCGGATTGTATCCATAATCCACGCTGTGGATTTTGGTCAGAGCTGCTCGGTTACTCTGAACTCTAAACACATTGCGTCTTTGTCGGCTGATGTTTTTTGTAAGCAAGTGACTAACCTCTTAGGGATGGATGAAACAAAATGTGGAAACAAATGAATTGTGGCAGGGAAAACTATTTTTATAGTCTACATATTTCAAGGCTTTTAGTGTGAATATTTCTGTTGTTTTTCTTGTCAATTGCATATCAATACATCCTCTGAAGTCACTGGTGCTTGACTGTTCTCGCTGTAATTTAATAACTTGTTTAACTGTCCACTGTGTCAGCAGAATGAACAGCATATGTACTACATCAGAGAGCTACTAATAGTCTGCAGTGGGTGGAAAGTAATTAAGTACATTTACTAAAGTACTGTTCTTAAACTAACCAGCAACAGTAAATAAACAACAGTAAAATGCTGCATACAATGTTAATGCTTCAGTAATAATAATCCAAAAATAACGTCATAATGCTGACAGGGGATACATTCGGCTGCATATTATACTTTTGCATACGTTGTTCTGATAATACTTTTGTACATTTACCGAAGTACGCTTTCCAATTCAATACTTTTACTTGAATATTTTTTATTTAGCATCGCTAATTTGACTTAAAGGATCAGAATACCTCCTCCACCAGTGATGGTCTGTGATCACTATTCCAAATGTCGCAATCAATCCTCAGTGTGTAATAAATGTCAGATTTTTTGTGTTAGATAGTATGCAGAGTGAGTCTTTGTGCTAACAGCTGAAATATTGAACCAAGTTTATATAACTTTGTGAGGAGAAAATAAGAGAAGAGGGATCAAGAAAGAGATTAAATAAGTGTGTCATGAAGCTGTTTAACATTCAAGTCATGTGAGCAGTTAGTTGGTGCCATCTAGTGTACAAGTCTCTCTCTCTCTCTCTCTCTCTCTCTCTCTCTCTCTCTCTCTCTCTCTCTCTCTCTCTCTCTCTCTCTCTCTCTCTGCCATAGCCTTTAATCCACTAAACGATACACAATTAACCTACTGTAACAGCCAATGGTTTTCCAGTTTCCCTTTTTACTTCCTGTCTGGATTCTGTATTAGAACAAAACACAATTATCCCTCTCACCACACTGTCCTACCTTTCGCTCACAACATGAACACATCACTGTCAAATATGGCACCTGCATCTCTCCTCCAGGAGTTCATGGGGAGTTCACTGACTCTGACATGTCACAGAAAGAACAAATCTGCAGTTTGAGAATGATAAATCCGTCAGCGCTGTGGGCTGCTCACGGACCAATGCCAAAATATGATGGTTAAAGTAAGGAAAGAAATCAATAACTTTCTCTCCACTCATCTGGGGGGCTTTGATCAAATATCACAGTACAACTCTTTTTTTTTGGGAGGGGGGGTGGGGTTGTTGGTGGAAGAAGTACATGTTTTCTCTCAGTGATCGATATTTCTTGTGGTTTAGTGTCCATATACTGAGGCCTGAGCAAAACAGAAAACAACTTATAAAGATCAAGATACGTTCAATGTTTTGTTAAATTTTTTTCATACAAAAATGTAGGGACTCCTATATAGGGACCATGCTTGTTTTTTGCCTCGTATAGTCTGTGCAAGTAGGACTTTGACGTCTAAAGTGATTAAAGTATGAGGATTATAGGATTTTTAGCACATATGACCACTGAGCTCTGCATTAACCAATCAAAAATGAGAAATATTAGTGATACTACTGTATTAAAGGATTGGGATCACAGATTTTTAAAATATGCTTTAATTACAAGTACTACACTTTAGTCATATTTAGTCAAGTCAATTTCTTATCAATTGCACCCTAAAATAGATCCTAACTAATACAACATATATTCTGTTTGAGTAATGTGTGCCAGAAGCTACAGCACCCAACTGTTTTTTTTTTAAATTTCAATTGGATGAATGGTTGCTGATAATGGGCAATGTAGATATTGCATTAAAGATCAGTCACCCACTCAGATCAGCTGGTATTCTGTCTATAATGGAGTAGAATGGAAATTTCTAAGTGACCCCAAACTTTTGACCGGTACTGTATATAATACATTTTATTTATATAGCACTTTTCTTAAAGAGGTTACGACATGGATTTAAAAAAAACAGCAGATGAAAAACCAAGTGTACAGTATGTGTTTTACAACCCATTTTTAAAAGTTTACATATTATGGTTTCATGCATTACAGAGTGAAAACAGATCTTTGTTATAGTCTTGAATAAAACATACAATGGGGCACTTGCACACGCCCAGACAGTCAGGGTTTACAGCATGTGTGTGTTTTATGGTTGAGCCATGTTTAATTATTTACCTCCAGTCTTTCTCAGGCCACAGCGGTGTCAGTTACTTACACACTGCCTCCTCTCCTCAGCTCCACGTCCACTTTAATACTATTAACTCTTTTCTCACAGAGGCTTTGGCACATTTGCTGGATGATTTAAGACCCGCAGACACTCTTGAGGTTTCACTGACAGTTGCACTGTTCTGGATACAAACATGTCGGGGATGAGTAGCGATCAGCTGCATCAGTCCACCTTGGGGATTTACTCGGTAAGTAACAGATACTTTGCGCGGGCTCAAATTAGACAACAAACGTACCTGTGGGAAAGAGTAAGAGTGTCCTGTCCTGTGTTGTGATTTCTTTTCAAGACACTCTGGAAAAAAGCACTTCTTGGTTACTGAGGAGTGAAGCTCAGTCTAACTTTTTGAGTTTCATTTCTGCCAAGCAAACATGATGTGAATTCACAAAGTCTGTTTCAAATTCAAGGAGTATTTCCTCAGCTTGAGTCTTACTGTAGGTTGTGCTCCGGTGTTGGGAAGGAGAGTTTGTGCTCATAAATACAGATTGAAATAAAGGTGAATTTTATTGATTCTCCTTTAGGTAGGTCTTAAAGTTTGTGACTTTCAAAAAAAAAAAACTGTGTTTGTGTTTCTTAAACAGAGCTTGATGAACGAGTTCAACCCAAGCCTACAGAAACTGGTTTTACTGGGCAACAGATACGTCCAAGCTTTCCAGGGTAAGGGACAGACGGACGGACAGACGGACAGACAGAGAGATGGACAAACGGACGGACAGACAGACAGACAGAGAGATGGACAGATGGACGGACTGACAGACAGTCAATTTCTGTGTGAATGATATGTGTGATATACATTTTTATATATATATATATATATATATATATATATACATAAAAAAAATTTGCACACCCACCTTTATTAGTGCAATAGACTAAACAAACAAATGGCTTTGAAAGGAACATGAGAGCTGTCAGGCATCTAATTTACTGGAACTAATTCCAAAGTCCATATGCTTTGGGAATATCCTGATACTGTTATACAGCCTTGATTATGGGCCTGTAACCAAGGCATGCAGAGGCTGTTGGGACTATATTGTCACTAGACAAACAACTATATCTGATTTCCGTAGACAGAGGCAGGGATTGAAGATACTGAATGTAGTCTTGAATGTATTTGCATGCTCTATGTCTTTTCTTTTAAAACCTGCAATGAAGAGAAGAGAGGTCAGGATTAAACTTTTAATTTGAGTCAGTAATTGCGTCTGGATTTTATGTCTTAATTATCCACATCGTAATCACCTCTAATCCCCGTGCAATGCATTAAAAATGTGAAATGCTGACATACAAATGGGATTCAGCAACAGAAGCGTTTTTACACGTGATGCTTTCACACATTACATTGCATTATACATGTGTGTTTAATATATGCACGAGCAGCAATGCTGCATCAAGAACTGATTTGTAGTAGCACCACTGCACCAAAAGCCCTGCAGAGATAAAATACAGATTATTAGGTCTCCTGTTGCCACCTGCACAGAGGCTATAAGCGCTCGCTCCGAGGGTTCAGGGTAGAGCAATAACTTAATGACACGTTAATGGGCTCGAGCCAAGGCCAAGAGTGTTTCTGCTGATGCAGCTTCTCATAAATTTAAAGATTATCTATTTATCAAATAGGTAGTGGATACTGCTTGTGGAAGCTCCCTATCCTTTGTTATTAAAGCACCATCACAGAGGTTTTCACTGTTGAAATCTCTTGCTCTCACAGCCTCGGAGAGTGTGTGTGTGTGTGTGTGTGTGTGTGTGTGTGTGTGTGTGTGTGTGTGTGTGTTTGCTTGGTAAGCACAGGCTGTAGCCCCATCTCTCCAAAAACAAGTTTTTCTCACCAGCGGAAAAATGCAACTAAAGCTCACTCACGTCTAAAAGACCAGAACCACCTCTGCTCAGGGATCTGATGCCGTGCGCAAGTCACAGGGGCCACACAAAGCTGGTGATTTAATTTGGGTCAAACTTTGATTTGATCCCTTTTGACCCCTTTTGACTTACAGTATACTGCCCTAAAATCAGGAGTGTGCAGCAGTAGTTTCCCGTTGCCAGACCATCCTCCACACTACAGCAGTAACTAAGAGAAAGGCTGAGAATAAAGGGTTTAACATATGTAATTTATAATAAAAACAACTTGTGAATTTCTCCGCCAAGCTAGGCCAGATGGCTCTCAGCATGACTAGTTTAGCTGTTTTTATTCTCCACGACTGAATTTAGCTGCTGCGTTATTTATGTTTCATAAATGAAAATGAATGATAAAATAAATGGAAGGGGGTGAACTCCCCATTTAGGGAGTACAGTACAAATAAAGCAGTATCAATAGCAGGAGGTCAAAATGCACGGAGGTAGCAATGAGAGCGAATGGTTATTGCTGATCAAAAGAAATGTGATTTTACTGTGGGTTTTTTTTTTTAAGTGAACATATTTCCAAATGATCACAGAGAGATACTTGTGCGTATGGACATTTTAATAATTGAACATTTGTTTATGCCTCTGTTTAGCTGCTTTTGTAGTGCTTTGCCTGGGAAGCGAAGTGTACCAAATGCATTAGCATTTCAATTGACTACTGTGTTTGTGTGTGTGTGTGTGTGTGTGTGTGTGTGTTTCAGCTCTTGCTCTGACAAGTGAGGCCTACTTCAGTGCACTTTCAAAGATTGGAGAGAGGGCTTTTCACACCACATCCTCCCGCTTGCTAGGTATGTGTGAACACACATTCAGGCTTGGGTAATCTCATGATTACTGAGTGGAAACACCGACAAGGTATAACAATCCAGGATGTGATCCTTTTGTCTTTGATGTGTTTATGGCCATTTATTAAACTAATCAAACAGTGTTCTTCCGCGTCATCAAGACCAAAGTTTACACTTTATTACTCCTTTCACAATTACTACCAGTGCATGTGTAGCATGTATGTGTGTGTGGGAATAGCATATTCTTCCCACACACTCTTAGTAGTAATAATCTTTGATTTTAAACATAATTTAATAAGTTGAATGAATGTATTTTACAGTATCTATAACAGTCAGTGCTTATAAGGACTGCACAGCTTTTACCTGACCTGAGTCCTGTCTCGGGCTCAACATAGTGGGGGGCAGAACGCTCAAAACCCTAGCCAAAACACCATTTGAATATCAGGTTTTGCATGCCATAACACAATATTCTGGAGAAAGTATGTTGAACTTATTTTTGTTTGACTTTTCATTGTCCCTGAAATGGAAAATATTTAAGAGTAGACTAATGATCCAGTTTGGACAACAGCTCCAGCCACAAAACCTAACATGACAACAACAACCCCTTTAGAGTGGCTGGGTTAAATGAGCGGAGCACGGCCCGCTGCCTGTCATCATCTATTATTCATGTTGCCTGCTGGAATCTGATACCTACACTGCCAACACTTCTTGGCTAAAGTCACACAAAACAGACTGACAAACACACTATGTTGCAATCTAACTATCAACCTAACTGTTCTCTTAAAAGAAGAATCAGAAAGTCAGTCCTACCATGTTGTTGTCTTGACTCGTGTGTGTGTGTGTGTGAGAGAGAGAGAGAGAGGTAAAGTAAGATGTGTATTTGTGTTGCGATCACTGGCTAATGAGTAGATAGAAATGAACAAAGTGAAAATATTTTACAATGTCATTTTATTGTTTTCCAGTCGCATATTAAGCAATAACAATGATGTAATTGTGTTAAAGGAGACGTCCTGATTCAGATCTCTGAGAGCCAAAGGAGACTAACTGGGGAGCTGGATGGAGTAGTACGTTACATCAACACTTCTCTGTCCATCACGACTTGTCGGGTGGGATCAAACTCTTACGTGCTCCATTTTCTCAGATGTTTAAACATGATTTTGTCTTCTTCCAGTTCTGCCGGTTCAGTATGGAGGTTCTTCAGGAGATGGACAATAACATCAGACTGGACAGAGACTACATATCAGTGAGTGAGGGCAATGTCAAATGAATAACTGCGGGGGTATCATGGGAATCTATCATTAGAAGTGAAGACGCCATTAGAATTAATGGGGAAACGTCTTCAATTTCATTTCCACTGGATTGCTAATTGCTACCTGGGTGACTGAATTGATCGTACACAGACGGGATGTGAATTCTCTTTTGTGCAGGGCAGCAGGAAGCATTATGAAATGGAAGTCCACAACCAGGCAGCAGCTCTGGAGAGACAGCTGAGGAGAGGAGCCAACCAGGTTTCTCTCTCTCTCCCTCTCTCTTTCCGCACCCCCGGATTCAGCACCACTGTATACGAGTGTGTCCTTGTACAAAATATATATGTACTTTCAATTATGTGTGTCCTCAGGATTGTAGTGAGTATTTGCAGTTCCTCAGGGAGAGCCACGCCGAGGCTCTGAAGGAGGAGGAGAGGCGATACCGCTTCCTGTCTGAGAAACACTGCGCCCTGATACAATCCATCGCCCACCTCATGAATAAGGTATACAACTTACTTCAAATAGCATTTCAATATTTTATGTTTTTTATGACTACCAAATGGGTCAGGTTTGTCGCACAACTCATTGCAATGGATGTCAGAAGCTCAATGACAGGAAGACACTCAAAAGAGAATTCACAATAATGTGTAATGATTCATTCATGAGAGACTTTATCGGTCCCCGCGGGGACATTCCCTTTCCCGCCCTTTATAATGAGGGTCAACCACAGAACAGCAGATACACATTCAGTAGCTTCAGCAGGACTGATGCCACACTCACAGCTTGTCTGTTTGAACTCTGGACTCCCTGTTCACTTTTTTACAACACCTCTTTACTGTCCTCATTAAACACCTTCAGTGCACCAAACCCAAACCAAGTTTTCATAATGAGGCTGTCACAAAGCCCTTTGAGACTGTACCAGTGGCTCAGGACTGACCCGACACGTGTCTTATTGTTTGTTTAATATTTAGCCCTCTCAATAAAAACTCAAGTTTACTGTAATACTTACTGCAACATCATTTTTGAACAATGTAGTTATGAGGCTCATTCCAATAAATGTAACCTTGTAACATCTTACTATTACTGCATACTGCCCCCACATGAAGAGAGGCATGTTCCTCATTGTGCATCAGGCTGTTTGTCTAAAAAATATTAACCAAGGTGAATAACAGAGAAATGATCTACTGGTCCACAAGTATGGAAGGACATTTACGCCCAGAAAAGAAAAAATATGATAAAGAAAATCGAACATCTTAAGGAAAGTCAAAATTATATATTTATAAGTGTAAATCATGACATAAAAAGTAAGAATTATGAAGTAAACAGTCAAAATTTTATTATTTTTACTTGCATAAAAATGTCCAATTTTAATTCTGCAGCTTTAACCTGTTTGATTAGAATTTTGTCTCACAAACACAAAGAGATGGCAGTCGTATAGAAATGGCTAATGGGATTTTTAACAATGACAACAACAGTAATCACCTTTAGCCATAAACAGAGCAGGCAGCTGTTTATCATATGTGGATAACTGCTTACGTCTTTTGTCTCGTCGCTCAGCATTGAACATGCATTCTTGCCCCAAATAAGTATTAATTTTCTGCTGTAACATAAGCTGGGAATTTATTGTATTTGTGTGTGTGTGTGTGTGTGTGTGTGTGTGTGTGTGTGTGTGTGTGTGTGTGTGTGTGTGTGTGTGTGTGTGTGCGCGGCAGGCAGGAGGTCCCCTCCAGCAGCAAGCTGATGCCTGGACGGTGGAGACGGATGCCACCAGAGCACCTGAGGTCCGACGACCCACTTCATTGGACACCTCTGTGAGTTCAGTTTATAGAAATCAGTCGTGTTTACTGAATTATTTAGGCAGGATCCGAGCTGCGATGCATTTGAATCTTTCAAAACTCCAACAATATGCTGCTCTTGTGAGATATAATCCTGTCTTACAAACGTACTGTTAAATATCTTGTGAAATGGATAACAGAATTTGAACCAGTCCAAACTTGTTGCATGTTTTTGTTTGTGCAACAAATATATTGATAATACTTATGCAAAGGCAGTGTTGTTATACGGAAACCAATGAATTATTGCAATCATATTTGTGTTACCAGGGTGCCCTCTGCTGGTTGGAGCCTGATTTACAGTAATAGAGCAAAGCTTTGAAGGAAATAGAGCTGAATTAGGACAGAGATTACACATTGTCTGGTATGAAAGAAATTAATAGGTGATTGTGATAAGGCTACACATTTTACATTTTTCTGTGCAAACACTAACTTTAATTCAAAACTGAACCTTATATATTGTATATCATCTGAATAAACACGCAGGTCTGTGAGGATGAATTATCTGCATCTCAATACAGTGGGATTAACACACCATGGACAATTCACAAACTGAAACCATATGGTTATTTGTATGAAGGCTGCAATTACCATTCAGGTAAACAACAGAGATAAAACCCTGTCACTTTCAGTCTGTTCCTGATTGGAAGGTGACGGGCCTATGAACCCCACACATCCCACATCCTACTGTAATAAACAGTCGGAGGATTAACATGGATTTTGTGTTTGTTTTTGTCGGAAGTGGGATTTATCTTTTGCTTATAACAAAGAGAAGCCGGAAGGGAGCCGCTTTAGACAGAAATTGGAATTGTGCTTCTACAGTCACACATGATATACATTACTTATTCAGTGTATTCAACACATCCTGGGCTGTTGCTTTTCTTTATCGTTTGTTTGTTCAGATGTGACCTTTGCCATTATGATTGCAGTAATTCATGGGGTTTACAAGATATATTAACGTTACAACAGATAACAGACGGTCAAGTTGTTTGTATCTGTGTATATGTGGTTGTTGTACAGGTGGGGATGAGGGAGGAGGAGATGAGAAAGAGCAGAGAGGCGCTGCCCCTCGGCAACATACCATCAAGGGGTGAGACCTTCATTCCAAAACTCTGTATTTATTTTGAGTACACTTTACTGTCCAGAAGAGGATTAGGGCCACATGTGAAAACAATTATTGCATTCTGAGTTTAAAGTCAGAATTCTGAGAATAAAGTCAGCGCACACACACACACACACACACACACACACACACACACACACACACACACACACACACACACACACACACACACACACACATATACACACACACACAAACATACATACACTATACAAATACAAAAAATAACAAAGGCAGTCAAATAAAGTCAGAATTCAGACTTTAATCTCAGAATGCTTACATTAAAGTCATAATTCTGACTTTAAACTCAAATAAAATTTTCCACATGTGGCCCTAATCCTCTTCCAAATTACTGAGACTGTGTTTGAACATAAATATAAAATGTCAACCTAGTAGCTGTTCAAGTGCTCCAAACACCTAAAAACGACACCATGAAAAGATTCAGATTTTACTTTGGAGCCACATATTACGTGTCATGTTTATCCTAAAAGTATTTCTGTAATATTCATTGTCGTCTGTGTGTTCAGTCCATAATGCCTCCGCCTGCATATCAGTGCTCAGTTTGCCTTCACTCTACCACCCGCTTTATCATTCTTTAAGCCTTTTATCTCTGTTTCTCTCTCTCTCTCACCCAATTTTGCACATAACACACTTTTCACACCTCATTTGTACATTTCTGTGCACAAAGTCTGTCTAATTACTTGGCTCGCTTATCTAGAGTGAAAAAAAAGATAAAGTAACAAATTATCTAAAACAGACAATAAACAATCTCTAGAATATTAAATAGCAAGTCTCCACTTTTGCCCTTCTAAATCATTGCATGCAGCAAACTTGTTGGCCCATACAATACCACCCTCTCTCTGTATAATTCAATGGATTTCACCCCTTGCCATCCAAGCAGAGATAATTATGCATAGAGTAAGATATTTAGTAGTCTGATAACCCTCTGAGTTATGAATACCAGGGCAATAAATAAAGAAATAAAGAAATAAATCCTAGCCGCTTATATTTTTTTTAATTAATCATTTCACCAGAGATCCTTCTTTGCGATTTCAGCTGCTTTATCATCTAACTTGCGCTTTAACAAACTGTCATCTCTGCACCTAAATGTTTCATTTTTTTTATCTCTCTAGCGCCGTCTCCCCAGGGAAGCATTTCTCGCTCTTCGGGAGGCCAATACATGAGGGCCAGGGTGGCCCACCAGCCTGGTGGCTCCAACCAAACCCTGCTGCCCTTCACCAGGGGAGAGATAATTACCGTGTTGGTCAAACAGCCCAAGAACGGCTGGCTGTTCGGACGTGCTGACAGCAGTTCACGGTGAGAGATGTATCCTGGCGAGGTGTGTGTGTTTGTGTGAACGTGGAGACTGTCTGTCTGTCTTGCTTAATCACTGTCTATCTGTACCTACTGTAAATGTGTCTTGGCTGCTCAAGAACAATCTATTCTACTTTGTTTGCTGCTGTACTCTCTGTTTCACACTGATGCCCTTCAGTAGTTCTACTGACAAACATTTTTTTTTTTAAATTTAATGTTCTCGACAAAAGCCCCTTGTCCTCAGGAAAAATAAGCTGCTGAGAAAAGGTGATAAATAAAGGGGCAACTATTTGTGAGGAATAAATAAAAGTGTATAAGAAACAGTGAGTACAGTTACTATGGTGAGGAAATGAATGACAATAAAATTAAAAGAATAACATATTAAAGGCTTAGTGAAAAACAGAAGCAATAGAAAACATTCATTAAAACAAGACTAAGAGTCTACAGCAACGCTATAGCAGCTCTGTGAGGCTACACTGAAGCACAGTGATGTTTTGAAATGCTAATAGATTGATGTTTAATGTTTTTTATGTTTTTCATCTTAGTTTAGCATGTTAATAAGTGAATATTTTCTCATTAGCACTGATAAGAATGTGGTTAGTTTAGCAGGTATCTGACCATAAACCAAAGTATTGGACACACACATATTTTGAACTGATGATGATGCTAGAAGAAAAGTTAGACGATCACCAAAGTCATTTAGGATTCATCCTCTGGCGACAATCAATGTCGGTACAAAATGTTGTGTAGTTGTTGCGATATTAAAGTCTAGACCAAAGGGATGGATTGACCAGTCAGTATGGACATGGCAACAACTAGCAACAGCCCAATTCAATTGTGTTAAAAAGTGTATTCGTCTTTACAAATTCTATCAGATAGAGATGAACACATAATCCACTACCCTCACCTTTACTTTCTGGCTCTTTTGTTTTCAGTCAGGGATGGTTTCCAGCCACCTATGTGGAAGCAATGGATGATCCTCCAATGACAATCAGCTCTGGGTAAGCATCCAGTCAAATGTATTCAACAAGTACGACTGTTAAATAACATTATATCATGCTAAGTGCAGGCTGTTAAAGAAATGTATTGTCATAGCTTGCTGGATCTTATTATACAGTACTGCAGCATGGCGAAAGAATGGATGTAGACACTTTAACCAAAACCGTCTGCATAATGTTTGCCTTTCAAACCTGACACAGAGTATATATTTCCAGCTCCCCCAGGCTGTCCTTATTGTTTTATGGGCCCAACATTTAATAAAGAGGGTCAGCATGAAGCTCAGGCCTGGAATAATAACTATTTAAGATATTTGGGTGACCCATTGCTGTGAGGAAAACCAGTAAGAAGTTTAAACTAAAACTTTGCTCGGTCACTGTGGACACATGCCACAGCTAAATGCCTATAATGTGAATGTTAAGAGAATAGTTTGGATCTTTTGGAGCAGAAAATAAAACTTATCTTAGCAACCTTAAAGCTTTAGTGAAGAACTTTTTTTATATTAATTAACTTCTGTTACATTCAAGCCATTGCCAAATGAGTTGATACAAAGCTAATTAAGACTATCAGCTCCACACAACTCTCTCTGTATTTCTCAGTGTGGCTATGTTCAGAAGATTTGTGCCGTACGGCGACTTTCGTGCGCAGAAGTGAAGATAATGACCTCTTCTGAAGAGTCCATCATGTTTTTTTAATCCTCCGTGTCCTCCTTGGCTACAAGTAACTGCGTGGGGGAGGCGTGAGGGAGGCGTGGGGGCTGTGCGCGATCACGGAAGGCTTGTATTAAACCTGTTTGAGTCGTGATTCGGATCTTTCACCCAAGTCTTTAAATTGACTTGTGAATCGCGATTCTCTAGTATCATTAACTTGGATCAGTTGAGTCCTACTACAATTCAATCTAAAATGATAACAGCGCCACACACAAACCTCTTGCAACATTAGCTACTACTAGTCCTAGCCATCTTAGCTGCCAAATTGTAATAACATACAATTCCGTAGGCAACGACAACTCCACAAGTCAACTCAAGCGACTGAGTGAGCAGAAAGACAGTCCGAGACAGGTTATAGGAACTTCCCAACCCGCAGACTCAGAGCCAGAAACATTGCAAGCTCGCAGACCATGGGTCTAACTCGAGTTCTCGATGACTCATGAGTTCTCGCATGAGTCAGTCAATCGCGCAAATCAGCCGGCTATGAGTGGATCTGTAGCAGACGAGCGAGTGAAGTCTCTTCTCGAGCTCAGGGTAAAGCAAATCAACAACAAAAGCCATTCTTTCACTCCAGAAATAACATACAATGTTCTGCACGTAGCCTAGCTAGGCCTACTGTAGGTTTTGGTTTTTAAATGTAGTATGCTTAAATGCAATTAGGTCAAGCAGACAGTCCGAAACATTGCAAGCTACCAATACTGACTCAAGTGACTCGCACAACCCGGATCAGTTTAGTGAGTGACTCAGAATAACCTGAATCCTTAAAAGGAATCAAGTTTGCCAGGTCTAGCTTGTATCATGTGGACGCCGACAGTTTTGTTGTCAGTACTTAGAATTCCTCATGGGGGACACAGAAACTACGCACTATAGCTTTAAGAAAGGCCCACCTAAAAAAAATCAAAATTAGTTCAAGTGTACGCTATATTTTTTAATTTTATATTTTATAACAACAACCAAAACCAATAGGATGTTTCTGTAATTCCAGGAGCTCCTCTCTGCGAAGCAGCAGCAGCATGAGCAACCTGCTGGACCAACCAGTAGCCCCGCCCCCTCCGCCTCCACCACCTCTATCTTCAAATAAACAGAATGAGATGCAACCAATCACACCGACTCCTGACAAAAGGGCTGAGTCTTATTCAGAAAACAAGGTATGGCTGTCTGATTATCCATCAGTGTCGTTAATATCAATCAATTCTCTCTCTGCCTCTCCATCAATAGAATATATCAATCAAATGGACAACAATGGAAAGGTAGCAGCTGGGAGCTCATCCCATTTTTATTTTTATTCTGCAGTATTTTTCAAAAGTCTTTTGGGGACCACGAGGTACCTTTTACAAAGCCTTTATAAGTTGTAACTACACTGTAATCCCAAATTAGTTGATTTAGGACCAAAGGGGGACCGAATCGGGGAAACGTTCTCTATTGTTGCTTTAAAGGGGCGCTATGCAGTTTTGTCCATTTCTTGGCCGCCTTTTGCTCGCTTTTTGCTCGCAGGTTTCTCTATAGAGCTCCCCCTACAGGTTTCTCTACAGAGCCCCCCCTACAAGTTTGGTTTCTCTATAGAGCTCCCCCTACAGGTTTCTCTACAGAGGCCCCCCCCTACAGGTTTGGTTTCTCTATAGAGCTCCCCCTACAGGTTTCTCTACAGAGGCCCCCCCTACAGGTTTGGTTTCTCTATAGAGCTCCCCCTACAGGTTTCTCTACAGAGGCCCCCCCTACAGGTTTGGTTTCTCTATAGAGCTCCCCCTACAGGTTTCTCTACAGAGGCCCCCCCTACAGGTTTGGTTTCTCTATAGAGCTCCCCCCTACAGGTTTCTCTATAGAGCTCCCCCTACAGGTTTCTCTACAGAGGCCCCCCCTACAGGTTTGGTTTCTCTATAGAGCTCCCCCTACAGGTTTCTCTACAGAGGCCCCCCCTACAGGTTTGGTTTCTCTATAGAGCTCCCCCTACAGCTTCGGAATAGATATTTGGCAGCTCCTATGTTTACTCATGTCTGATTTCTCACTTGGTCTGCCGTTTCCTCTTTCTCTCTTCCTCCGACAATGCTTTCCTAGCTTTCTGCCTCTTTTTTGCCGGCTCAGCCATGACGATAGTGGGAAAAACTTGCTCGAAAAAATCGCTACCCTGTTAGCCGGCTCCTGGATGGGCCTATGTGTGAAGTGCCGTGAAGCAATTTGTTGCATCGCGAGACCTGATATCACGCGATACTTCCTGACGCTGAGACTGGCGGCTCGCTGGCCGAAAGTTGCACGGGTAGTTTTTCCTCTCACAGGCGCTAGGGGGGGAGCGAGACGACCACCATTCAACTCGAAAAAAAGTCATATAACCATTCCAATGACTCCGAAGCTGTTCAGTTAAGGTAAATTAAGCTAAAAAAAACTGCATAGTTCCCCTTTAATATGATCTGCGCACTGCATACTTAAGCTGATTATTACAAACAACTAATGTGATTTAGTAATGAATATGGTTTTTAACAAAACATGAAAGAATAAGTAGTGGCCACTAAAAAACTAAATCTGGGTTTACATCAGTGGTTAACTCTTTTAAAATCAACCATTAGGTTAACCAATTGGTTAAATATGTCATTTGGCAATAATACTGTTTTAAATGTATTCATAAATGCTCATGGGTTTCTCATTTTCTAATAGGCCAATGTGTGTCATGTGTTATTAGTAAAGGTTTTTAATCCATCAAATGTATTGTGTTTATTGTGGTGTAAATGAGCTGTTAATAAATTGATTTTTGTCCCAGAAATAAGTGGTGGGATGGTTTAAGGTTTCTCCAACTGGCAACCCAAAAGTTGCTCTCATTATTAACTGACCTATAGAGCATTAGTAAATTATTCATTAACCACGAATAAAGCCGTTAGTTACAATTTGTATTCCCTTCATAAAAGGTGCCTTACTATAGAAAGAGTTACTGTATCAAACAGAAATTGCTTTCAGCTTTTTTAGTTGTTGGTATATTACAGTACGCCCCGTGATGTCAATATTGAATTGGCTTCATTATCAAAAGGTGAAATGATATGGGACAGCTGTGATGAGACATACTATAGTATGTAAACCTTTGATGGTATTTGCCAGTCTGTCCAGCAGGGGCACTGCGGCAGGGTGCTGTTCTCAATGGCTCCACACCCGTCTTTCTGGTGGATGCAGGGAGGAAGCTCCAGCTGCTGATGGTGTATAAGCCAGGAGGTTGTGTGTGTGTGTGTGTGTGTGTGTGTGTGTGTTGGCATGCTGTAATTTGAGACTATTACTGTAGACCAAAGACCTGTTTGAAGTCCTTGTGACTGAATAGGTCTGCTACATTATTGTGTTAGTTGGTCTAATTAAGGAGCAATAAGTGTGATATTTATTTCACAATAGCTTAATATTACCCCAAATATTTGGTTTTATCTAATTATAGATTTATTATAGAATTTTTTTCATTGTGACTTTGATGTCTCTGCATGGTCATGCCCTTGTAAAAGTGTGTGTGTGTGTGTGTGTGTGTGTGTGTGTGTGTGTGTGTGTGTGTGTGTGTGTGTGTGTGTGTGTGTGTGTGTGTGTGTGTGTGCGCAGCTTGTGGGGGGACCGACTGAAAGCAGAAGGGTGAGGGGTCGAGGGCTGGTGCCTGCTGAGCCTCCATTAGTGCATTTTGCCTTTGTTTGGATTGGACTTTACTCACCCATACCTTTCTCATATGTGTTTCTACAGAGATCAAAACCTGATGGATCACAACCAGAACTCTTCCCAAAGTAAGTTATTAATGTACCTGTTGCTCTCTCTCTCTCTCTCTCTCTCTCTCTCTCTCTCTCTCTCTCTCTCTCTCTCTCTCTCTCTCTCTCTCTTCTCAGGTTTTAAATGGCACTCATGTTCTCTTCTACAGAAAATAATGTTATTTTTGAAGTATGTCACGAACCCATTAAATGAGAGAACAACATACGAGGGCAGTGATCTAAATGACACAGAATTGCTTTCCCTCCATTAGTGTTTGAAGTGCAGTTTACTGCTGAAACCATTTCAGTTGTGGCCATTTGGGAACACTGACTCACTATCACTCTCCCTTCGGGTGAACAGTTTGCTAGATGATGCTTGACCAATGTGAAGTTCTCATTTCTCTTGTTGTAACCTTCATTGTGAGGCTCAAAGATGTTATTTTATTATATTGCTTTTCTCCATTGGTCTCTGTCTTCTTGCTAACCCTCCAACATCTATTTCTCTCTCTCTCCTTTTTATTTTGAAGGGGTACCAACCCATTTGCCACTGTTAAGCTGAGACCCACGTCCACCAATGACAGATCGGCCCCACGTGTATATCGATGATGACACCTCAACCCTGACAACAAATGCTTTCGTTGAGCTCGACAGTTCATTCTTGACTTTGGAAATAGCAGAGTATATATGGTTGAAAGTGAATAAGTGGGCCTTGCGTGAATGCTTTTCATACTTTGTCATACAACACTCAGTTTGCCATAGATACACACAAAGCTGGAGAAAGAAGACAAAAATAAATGTATAAATATTTTATAATTTTGCGTTCACACAAGGACTGTATATATATATATATATATATATATACTTGTCTTGGTAAACCAACAACCAACATTGTGTTTCTTTAGGTAGTAATGGTTTTGTCCTTCATAATTGGCTAAAACATTTGTAAAATGGTAAGAATGAATCCCTGTGGCAAATGTGTTTATGTAACATAAACTAATATGTGCATAGCTGGTTTAAATCATCATTCCTTCTTTGATTTATTGGCACTGAAATTCGGGCCAAGAGATGACATGTGACTTTGGAAATAAATGATTACTGTCTATGAAGTGTTATTAGTGTACAGTTCATGTCAGGAATGAGTGTATGTCATGTCTAGCTCAGGGATGGGTGCATGATATATAATGTGTTTTTTTATGTTTTATGTTTTTATTGCCATTGTATTGCGTCTCCACCATTTTTCACATTTTTCTCTACATGGTCCGCAGAAATATATCCATTAATACATATTAATTTTAAAATTTACTTTGGAAAATGACTTGTAGAACATTAACATGTAACCTCTGGCAGATAATGTAATATCTTGTAAAAAATTTAAAAAACAATTAAATTAATGTAGTCTGAACCAGAAATGTGATAAAAAATGCAACGCGTTCATGGATAATGTAATACCATCTTTATAGCATCCTATAATTACTTTAACCAATGTGTTTCACTTCATCAGCAGGCGTCATGTTTTACTGATGACATAATGATAATATTGATCTATAATGTTGTTATGTAGCTAAAACGTGAATAATAAGTAAGTTGTTACATATTGGTATTACACCATCAGTTAAAGCCCCTTGACTACTTGATTCAAAAATATTTGTATTGGATTGTATTCATGTATTGGGTGTATTTCTTTTTACAAGCAACTAAGTTAAAGTTCAGTTAAAAAAAATACTTTATGTTGTCGTTCTTGTGAATGACACTGACCTCAACAGTCTGTTGTGACCAGCGGTGAGCTTGAGTTGAGTTACACTGAACTTAAGAGTCTTTTAAGTGATAGCTCCGAAGCTCCACATCTGTGTTTATTTGCTCAGGCAATAAAATGGCCTACTAAAGAATATCAGGATTCCCATGTTGCCTGTTTGGGTCCTCCGCTGGGGATACTTAACCCAAATTGAACCTCAGTGTGAATCCAATTCTGCTAATGGCTTGACAGCATGGTTCCGCTAAACTGGCACAGCACTTCTGGAATAACGTGGTCTCCGCCTGCTTTTTTTTTCTTCTCTTTGAGCAGAGTTACATTCATAATGCAATATCGACTGCAGAAAGATGCTCCTCAGTAATGTGTAATCATGCAGTTTGCCTTATTGCATTTTGTTTCTCTCCTGTCATTGCTTAGACGGCACAGTCAATGTTAATGAACTGCTAACAAATGACACTGAAGGGTAATTTGGATCTTCTTAAAGTACACCCTTTATACATTGTTAGGTTGCTGTCAAGATGTGCTTCACTCGTTCTGCTTAGTAATAATAGTGACAGCGAAATAGACGGGAAAGAAGGAGAGCTGGGTTGAGAGTGTAGCGTCGGATAAAAGCATCAAAGGAGGGAATTAACAGAGGAGTCTTAGTGAGCCAGTGTTCTCGAGTCGTTTTTTTTTACTCATTTTATTTAATTTTTTCACAGCTTGACCTCTTTCTTCTTTTGGTATGTTTTACAACAACTCATTACCAGAGGATAAAGGGATGGATAGATAGATAGATGGATGGATGGGTGGATGGGGTGATGATGTGAGAGGGAGAGAGGGGGGGGCGAATGCAGGAAGGGAACAGTGCCGGGCAGAGGGAAGAGAAAAACAGAAAAAAAAGGGAGAAAGAAAGTGAGCAAGTGTTGGCTAAGACGGTGAAGTCAGAAATACAGAAAGACATTAGTCTTCCTCTTATAATCTCTATTTTTCTTTAACTATCTACTTGAAATGCTTTGAAATGTGAGGTTTATTCCTGCAGACATGTTCTATATCTATACATGAACAGAAAATAGAACAGTTTGTATAAAAAGGATAAAATAAATAGTATGAAGATAGGCGAGGGGACATTTGAGGAGGTGTGTGTGTGAGAGCGTGGCACACCACAGCTTACTTCCTAAAGTGCAGAATGGCACTTAGCAAAGACAGCGGTGGGGGAGGGGGTGAGAAAAGAGGAGTGTGTGTGTAGCGGGAATCGGCTGCGGTCCGGTGGGCTGGGAGTCAGGGTGAGGCGGTGAGGTGTAGGTGGTGGGGAGGAAGGAGGGCCAGCGGTGTCGGGATGTAGCGGTGGTTGTGAGGTGATCTTGGAGTGCTAGTCGGTCACACTAGGCGACTGTTTATTCCTTCACCAGGGAAGCAAACTCTGCAAGAGAGCAAGAAAAACAAAAGTTGTCAGGATGAGTTGTTTTCGCTCAATATGTAATGATCATTCAAAAAGCACCGACTACCGAAAATGACTATGATACAATAGCCAACAAAGATTATGGGCTTGAAATCCCACACACATGGATAAAGTGTGCATACATTACATTATGTCATTTAGCTGACACTTTTATCCAAAGTGAATTACAATTGCTATGCTATGCTACTGCTATATATGTCAGAGGTTGCACACCTCTGAAGCAACTAGGAGTTAACTGTTGTTATTATAATTGAATAATTGCTACATATGTCAGAGGTTGCACACCTCTGGAGCAACTAGAGGTTAACCCTTGTGTGGGTTAAGTGTCTTGCTCAGGGGACACATTGGTTAATGTATTGCAGTGGGAATCGAACCCATGTCTCCCACAGCAAAGGCATGTGTCATATCCACTGTGCCATCACCACCCCTGTGATGAAACAGCTCAGAAGGGTTTTTTGAAGTTGCTGAAAGTTGCTTATCCTGTGTTCATCTGGACGATGAAGCCTAAAGGCAAACATGTAATTGTAATAAGGCAGCTTTCTCACAGTGTGACTGTTATTGGCTTAGAGGGTGAAGTCAGAAATACAGAAGGACATTAGAGTCTTCTTCTTATAATCTCTGTTTTTCTTTATCTACATGAAATGCTTTAAAAATGGGAGGTTTATTCCTCCAGACATGTTTTATATCTATACATGAACAGAAAATAGAACAGTTTGTGTAAAAGGATAAAATAATTAGTATGAATATTATTGGGAACATGTGTTTGCCAGAGGGCCCAACAGTTCTGGGTCATGGAGCTTTGTCTATTTATGTCTGTTTACACTATACAGTAAATGCAAGTAATTAACTATGCACATATGTAAAAGAAAAGAAAAAAAGTACTAATTAGTTCCATGTTTGTCAGTGCACGGCAGCGCCAACGTCGTTGTTCAACACTTACAAAAGTTGAAGAGACTATTTCAGTGCCACGATTGGATCGGCATGAAGCGGCAGTACAAAAGATTCACTATGTGTGTGTGTTTGTGTTTGTGTGTGTGTGAGTGTGTGTGTGTGTGTGTGTGTGTGTGTCAAGCTGTAAGGTACTGTATTTTGTTTTTTCTTTGACATCTTTATGATAACAGTCCATATTTCACTTTTTGGAGTTGATTCATTTTGCAAATCAATCAATCTTAGCATTTTTCTTCAACATCCACACTTTTTTTTTATAATTCATCATCATTAGAGACATTTTCCAGTTTCTTCCGTGTACTGCATTAACCACAAAAAGAAAATAATTGGATAATGAAAATGCAGTGTGAAGACAAACGAGTGTGAAAAGATGAGAGTGTGTTAACGATGCAGGGTTAGAAATGCAGTGTGTGTGTGTGTGTGTATGTGTGTGTGTGTGTGTGTGTGTGTGTGTGAGAGAGAGAGAGAGAGACACTTCCTTTCTACATCGGTTTTGCTTGTTGTCTGCCACTAATAGAATTTGATGTTTACCATCGACTCCAATCTTGCCGTCTCCATCCTTGTCGGCTGCTCTTAAAAATTCTTTGGTTTCCTTGTCTGTCAGGTCCCGGCCATCTTTTGCGAAACCCTTCAGAACGAATCTAGCCAGGAACAGAAAAGCACAATGGATACATGTCACAGACCGCTAATATTTGATTTGCAGCAAAGTCATTTGTTGCATCTTTTGGGTTTACATATGTGTGTGTGTGTGTGTATTTATCTTACTTGAGCTCCTCCTCCTCTATGAAGCCGCTGTTGTCGGCATCCAGCACCAGGAAAACCTTCTTTACTTCGTCAAAAGACTTGGCCTTCAGACCAACCATCTCGAAAAACTTCCTATGGTTAAAGGAGTCAGCAACTGCACACACACACACACGCGCGCACACAAACACACATGGAGGCACATAGGCATGCAAACACAAAGATGCAAAATGTCAGTACTCTGCAAGCACATCTAAACGTTTCACAAAGACATTTGTATTGATTTTGAATTAAAAGGGTTTTTTAATGTCTTCCTCTTATAATCTCTATTTTTCTTTATCGACTTGTAATGTTTTAAAATGTGAGGTTTATTCCTGCAGACATGTTTTATATCTATACATGAACAGAAAATAGAATAGTTTGTGTAAAAAGGATAAAATAATTAGTATGAATAGTATTGGGAACATGTGTTTGCCAGAGGGCCCAACAGCTTTGTCTGTTTATGTCTGTTTACACTATACCGTACATGCAAATAATTAACTATGCACATTTGTAAAAGAAAAGAAAAAAAGTATTAATTAGTTCCATGTTTGTCAGTGCACAGCAGCGCCAACGTCTTTGTTCAACACTTATAAGAGTTGAAGAGGCTATTTCAGTGCCATGATTGGATCGGCATGAATTGGCAGTACAAAAGATTAACAGCTTTATTACAAAATATATTATTTGACAAAAAGTTGAAGGTACACGCCTGGGTACATTCAAACTTTGAGTTTGAATTTACTACGACTCCCCATGTGCATTTCTGCAAAAAAAAAAAAAAACATCCAATCAAATTTGGTTTGCTCTCGTTATCTTTAAACAAACATCAGTGGAAGCTAAAGATTATGGTGCTGAGACAACTGAAAACACAATCTACGATTTAAAGGTGCAGTAGGTAAGACTTATAAAACCAACTTTCTGTCATATATGCTGAAACTGACCCTATGTTCGAGTAGAACTACATGAAGCAGGTCATTTAAAAAAAATCCAGCTCCTCTGGCACCACCTACAGCCTGTAGTGCGATTTGCAAAAATCCACCGCTCCCTGTTCAGATGCACCAATCAAGGCCAGGTGGGTGTCTAACTGCATGTCAATCACTGCTCATGAATGTATTCATGTATGTATAAATGTATTCATTCTTCCTTATGGGGGGCAGGAGCTTAGGAGACCGTTTTGGTCTTTAGCGGAAAGGGGGGAGGGACTGAGAAGTTGTTGATGTTCAATTTTTTGGGCTAAGTCCTGGATCTTCGCAATCCTACCTACGGCACCTTTAAATGTATTCACTTTTGGATTCTGGGTCAATTTTGGACGCATTTAGCAACTACGGCCCAGGGTTGCAACAGCAAAACGTTTTGAATTCGCTACCACTTTACATTTATTCACGCCTCTGACTAGCTTTTTCTTCATTGCAACAACAGCTAAGGCTCATGGCTACTGAGTATTTTCATCCATCCGCCCTGTTTAAATAATTAAAAGTGGTGGCCATAACATAAACCTATATGATCTTTATATTATCTGGGAGAGTCCTGTGTTTCTATGTATATTGACATCATTAAGGATATTGTTTAAAGAAAAAAATTTAATTGGAATACAGATTGGGTCAAAGGACTTGCGGCTACTTCAGTCGGTTCACACTCAGGATGCAAAATGTGTAACACACACAGTAGGTGTATGGTGGTATGGGGAACAAGTAGTACTGGTCCTAAATCAGTCTAAAACCTGTAGTAGTTGGATTCCAGCCCAAAGATAAGTCAAGCTCTGCAAATAAGAGCAGATTCCCACCAAATTATCCACAGTTTATTTCCTCTAAATCTCATCACATTTGAGAGGTCACATAGATCCAGATATTATTTGGTCCACTTGAACCGTGATATGTGCTTTTACCTGCAAATGCATCAAGGGCTTTCTTGATGTCATCAGCGTTGAGGATGCTGCTCATTGCCATCTTGGCTGTTAAAGGAAAGAGAGATGGGGGAAAAAGACAGAGGAGAGGGAGACAGAAAAAAGGACAGAGAGGGGACAAGGTTAAAAACAAGGTTGCTCGAGAGCAGAGAGAGAACTCGGAGACATTCTCGTATTACACTGGTGACACCCTAGAAATGGAGCAGGAAATCAGGACATGTGAGAAGAAGGTGATGAGTGACAGAATGAATTAGTGACAGTCGAGGAGGAGTGACAAAGGCAGAGAGGGGAAGGAGATGTGACGGAGGTGGAGAAAGGGAAAGATACAGGAACAGGACGTTGTTGAGAGAAGGATGGAAAGGAGGTTTAGTTGTGGTGTTTGTGGGATAGAAAGTTAGGGAAAAGACTAAGATATGAAGGAAATATTGGAATAGGGAGAACAGAAAGGGAGGGACAGAACAAGCAGCGTGGTGTCCATATTGGTGTCTTCCATTTTATCTGTATGATATCACTGAGCTGTTGCACATGAAAGCAGGCCACATAGTCAGCAGGGGTTTAACAGGCCATCTGAGTCTTCAGCTGTGTCTAAAATACCACAGGAGAATTCCGTTTGTCAGCCCATTCCAGATGGAGACTCTTCTTGTACCTCACACTATGAAAGGTGAGCCCGGCACTTAACAGCGTTTTGACTTTTTACTCTGTGTGTGTGTGTGTGTGTGTGTGACCGAACCCGATCGCTGCATATGAAGTTGTCACCTTGCCCCAACTTTAGATGATGCCCTTCTGTCCTCTGTTGCTATTAGAAACACGTATACACTAGAAGCTGAACACAGATAAAGGGAAACACAAAGAGAATTTACAGGGGTCTATAGAGATCTATGATGCTGAGAAGGAGTGAGTGACATGTGGATTAGAGGATGCAGTGCTCTGATTTCGCTTTGCTCATTGTGGTCTGGCAGACCTTAATAGGGAGTAGCTTGGGACACACATTGTTGTTTTGTGTAAGCTGTATGACAGATGAGTGACACTGCACTCAGACATCCACACAAACTTCACCGCCACCGAACTGAACACACACACACGCACTCTTAGCTGTCCATCGTGTTCGATGATGACGCTTGCTCCAGGGGTGGGGGTGGGGGGGTGTTCAGCGACATTGTGTTCGCTGGTGCCACTTCTCGTGGGCGTAGAGTCCGATCCTTGAGCCGCACACTCGTCCGCAGATGGAGCAGGGGAAACCAGATGCCAGGGGGGTACCAGCCGCCCTCTGGTGTCTCTGGATGTGCCTCTCGGTTCGGCAGTCTTGGCTAATTTGGTGTATCTGAGAGACTACTTTAGTACAGGTAACCTGCCAGGCTGATCTATCAAGTGCCAGAGATTCAAGCTGCGTGAGAGGGATGTTCGCTCGCTTTAGGAGGTCCCTGGTGTAGTCTGTAAAACGCCGCTTTTGCCCTCCGGCAGAGCGTTTAGCGCCCATTAATTGACTGTAGAGGACTTGACGGGGCAGGCGGTGTTCAGGCATGCGTATGGTGTGCCATATCCAGCACAGATGTTTTTTGGCCACCGCTGCTTCCATACAAATTGAGTCAGCGTTGCTGAGAATGTCTGTATGGGGGATTCCATCTTCCCAGGACAAGCTGAGGATCTTCTGTAGGCAGCAGATATGGAAGGCCTCTAGGTTGGTAATGTGCTGGCAGTATGGGGTCCAAGACTCTGCCCCATAAAGCAGAGTGGAGAGACATACCGCGTTGTAAACAGCCACCTTGGTGCTGATCTTCAGGTTACGGTTTTCAAAAACCCTGCTGTGTAGGCGGCCGAAAGATGATGAGGCTTTATTTATCTGGGTGTGTACTTCTGAGTCAAGGGAGCAACATGAGGACAAAGTGGAGCCGAGGTAAGTAAAGTGGTCCACTGTTTTAAGTGGAACACCATTTATGTGAAAACTGGGAGGTGTGGGGGCGGGGATAGTGAGATGGGACATGACCTCGGTTTTTTGAGTGTTTACCTGTAGGCCAAAGGATTGGTACGGACTGGATATTGTGTTAAGAGCGTGCTGCATAGTGTCCGGGCTAGGACGGCACAGTCGTCAGCATACTGAAGCTCACAGATTTGGCAGGTCTTTGTCTTTGTGTGGGCCTTGGGCCGACGGATGTTGAAAAGACTTCCGTCAAGTCGGTATTCCACGTGGACGCCGTCGTCATGTCCCATGACACGGTGGAAGAGGCAGGTGATGGCAGAGAGGAGGATGTTAAAGCACCGGAGCCAAGACACAACCTTGCTTCACCCCAACGTTTACTTCGAAAAACTCTGACTGGAGTTCTCCCGTGAGCACTCTGGGTTGCATCCCGTCATGGAACTGCTGTAGGATGTGGAGAAACTTAGGTGGTCGAAAGCTTTGCTGAGGTTGAGTCGAAAGCTTTGCTGAGGTTGATGAAGGCTACGTAGAGTTCTTTTTGATGTTCTCGGCTCTTTTCCTGCAACTGCCTCAAGACAAAAACCATGTCTGTCGTGGATCTGGTCTTCCGGAAGCCACACTGTGTTTCCGGAAGCACAGCTTCCGAGATGTGCTCAACCAGTCTGGTAAGCATGATCTTGGCCAGTACTTTCCCTGCGACGGAGAGGAGAGATATCCCACGGCTGTTGCCGCAGACTGCTCTGTCTCCTCTCTGTTTGTAAATGACCACAATGTTTGCGTCCTTCCAGTCCTGTGGGAGGGTCCCATGTTCCAAGAAGATTTGGATCAGGAGGTGCTGGCGAAGCGTGAGGGTGTATCCTCCATGTTTGAAAACCTCTGCAGGGATTCCATCGGGTCCAGCGCTTTTGTTGTTCTTCATCCCGGCAATGGCTTGCCGGAGTTCTGAGTAAAGTGGAAGAGTGTCCAAGCATGTGATTGGTGGCAGGTCTGGGAGATAATCCAGAATATGTGGGTCGACAGGGTTGGTGTGGTTGAAGAGACTCTCGAAATGATTGGCCCAACGGGCAAGAATCTCGTGGCGGGCCTTAAAGAGCATGGACCCGTCAGCTGATCGAACTGGGGCGATGGCTCGCTTCCTGGGGCCGTACAATGCTTTTATGGCATCGTAAAAGCCTTGAGTGTTATTGCAGTCTGCCAGGTTCTGGATTTCTCGCGCCTTTTGTAACTGTATCTCAGCTGAGTTGCCATCAAACCAGTCCTGGTGACGTTTCCTTGATTGGCCAAGCACCTCTGAGGCTGCACTGTGAATAGCCAGGTGCAGAGCTGGCCAGTCAGTTGCTTCCTCTGGGAGCTTTTTTGAGGTTTTCAGCAAGGAGCCGTCGCAGGTTGTCTTTGGTGGTGAGGCTATTCAGCGCTATACAGTTGAGTTTTTTGTTCGGAGCGGTCCTCGGGCCACGGGGTTGAATACTCATGAGTAGTTTGAATCTGACCATAAGGTGGTCAGTCCAGCACTCAGCTCCACGCATAACACGGGTGGTGAGGACATCTTGTCTGTCCTTTTGACGGACAATCACATAGTCAAGGAGGTGCCAATGTTTTGAGCGGGGGTGCTGCCAGGTGGTCTTAAACCTCTCTCTCTGCACAGAGGGAGAGGAGTCTGAGCCCGTTGGGATTCATTTTCCCCACACCATGCTGGCCAATGACTTTACTCCACAACAGGTGCTCCATACCCACTCTGGCATTGAAATCTCCCATGAGTATGAGCCTGTCCGTAACCGGGGTTTTCTGCTGGATGGCATCAAGAGCTCTGTAGAAATCCTCTTTGATGTTGTACTCGGCATCAAGAGTTGGAGCGTATGCACTAATGAGAGTGGCAAAGCATCCCTTTGCCAGGGGGAGACGCGCTGCTCCATCCCGCAATCCTAGCGACCATCACTCCATTGCCGCCTGTGTGCATGGTTTGGTTAGACACTCCCAGCCACATCCTTGGCCTGTGCCCACCACCATTCCACATCGCCACAGGACTTGGTGAGGAGGGGAGGTGGAGGGGGGAGGGGGAGGGGGAGCAAGGAGCTTTCGCATAGGTAAGGATTTGGGTGAGGGTGTGGCTGCGCAGACCACACTCCCACCATGTCCTTGGCAGGTCTGGGTCAGAATCCAGTGGCATGGAGACCACGACGACTGGGGATGAAGGCTGCAGCACTGCTGCAGCCTTCATCCGCCTTCCCAGCCGTTGTGATACTCCACTTAGGTCAGCCATCATCCTCCGCCTGTTCCGCCGTTGAGGACTTGTGTCTTTTTTTTTCAGGGTGTGCTCCCTTAGCCTTTGCCTCTGTAGACTACTCCACAAGGCAGTGGGACTATTTACCCATAGCTGGGGCAGTGGTTGGCGGGTGCCAGGGCATGTTCCACTACTTGGTGGGCCTGCACACCGCACCTCTGGGGCCCACTGCTGCTCCGAGATCCCCTACAGTTCAGCCTGGGTCCGCTAGGGCCCAGTTACCGTGTGTGGCCATGAGGAGGCACTGTAGGAGTCTTGGTGGTGGAGAGGCTATGTACCGACAGGAAGAGACTTACGCACTCTGCTCCTCTTTTTGCCCTTGCACAAGGGTTAGTCGGTGGCAGTAGCTGTAAGCAGAATGTAGCAAGCAGAAGCAACATGGGACTTAAAAAAGTCAACCTTGACTTATAACGTCACGTACTTAACTTACGTCATGACAAACTTCTTTTGGGGGGGATTTTATGGCCCTTAATTAGCCTCGCTTTGCCAGACCTTCCTCCACAGTGCTGCAGAGGAGGGTCTGGCTAGTCCACACAGCATTCTGGGATGGAATAGAAACGTGCTCTGGTTTATTGCCATTTCTTTAAGCCAATCACAATCGTCTTGGGCGGCGCTAAACGCCGCACGGAGCTCCGGAGCCTCTGCAAAATAGCCTCGGGAAGGAACTTGTTTTGGTAGAACGTGTACGTTCAAAAGTTGTTTGAGTCGTGCAACAGAAAACTCAGATTGGACAGATAGTCTAGCTAGCTGTCTGGATTTACCCTGTAGAGATCTGAGGAGCAGTCAACCATAGTCCTCATAAATCCACCAGAAAGAAAGCATAAAGTAGAGAAGGACATACGGCGGAATTTCCAGCGGGAACAAAGCAATCCTGGAAGTGGAAGGTCATGGATATAGACTAGCCTTATATTGACAGGACAGCTTGAAGACAGGGAAGGGGAGAGAAATTGGGGGACAACATGCAGCAAAGGGCAGGGGTCGGATTTGAACCCACGGCCGCTGCCAAGGACTCAGCATAGATGGGGCGCACACTCTACTGGGTGACCTAGATGCTGCCCCAAAAGTTCTAAAATAAGTATGTTTTGGGCCTAAACATACTTATTTTAATCCAAGTAATATCTTTTCCTAACCTAACCAAGTATCTTGTGAATATTGTGAAGGAGAACTTACTGTAAACAACTATTCAAGCTTAGTGTGTCTGCAATGGGCCCCAGAGCTCTTGGACGCAAATACCATACATACACACTTACACCTGTCTGTTTGTGAGGCAGCTTACTGTAAACTACCATATAAAATATGAAGCATCTTTCAACCTTTAATCTCTGATGTTGATGCGAAGCAGGGTGGACTGAAGGTTACAGTAATGACAGGGTGTTCCCTCTGTGCGGCACATAATGCTGAGCTGGCCAATACTGTTGCTCTGTCCTTCTCAGTGGAAATACAGTCTGAGTTCCCTTTACATTTCCCCTCCGTTACAAATCACTCATGCTACAGTGTTTTGCTGCATCACACCTCAAGAACACCAACTATTGTAATATCATCCACCTCCTAGTTTGACGCACTTTGACATGGTTTTATTTGGCTGCATTTGAGGCTAATAACCACCAAAAAAAAACATACTGTTATTCATGTTGGTTGCATCAGTGTAAAATATTTACCACAGCGGGGGGGAAATTATCCGTTAATGACCTGAGAGGGCTTCCATAATAAAAACTATCATATTTGTTGGATAAAAACTCAATTAACAGAACTTAGGACATAACTTTAGAAGATGATTAATATGTCCATGGTTATTGAAAAAAAGAAAAGAAATGTATCCTGGCAAAATCTTTAAGTGTTTGTGAACTACTAACAGATAAATGTAGTTTTAGCCACCATTAGAAGTAGTTTATAGATTTCTTCCATTGGTGTCACACTCAGTGATGTACGAGCTTTTTTTGAGGTATAGCGTTATCTACTTCAGTAACATACGGCTGCACACACAGATCAATACCGAACACTGCTTAACTTGTGTGGCCTCACATCCAATCTTTTATCATTACAAAAGCACAACCCCCTACTCTGACCTTTACTAGAAAGGTGTTGGCTGGGGGAAAGAAACAATTCACTGTGAAATGAGGTGGATACGATTGATTTACAGAGATATCTCAGTCAGTGTGATGCTTGCCAGTGGAACTGTATAAAGTAAGCCACATTGATTTATTTAAAGGAGAGTATAAAGACCAATTGTGGTTGTGCTGAATGGCCTGTCTCTGCAGATTTATTTTAGTTATCAGTTATTTCAGTTATCTGGAATGCTTTGTTTTCTCTCCGTCAACTAGTTCTACCTGCACTGACTCACTTTTTTTGGCTATTTGGGTGCAGTGGAAACAAGTTGGTTATGGCATAGTCTCACATTGCCAGACCTTTCTCCACAGCGCTGCGGAGGAAGGTCTGGTGATTCCACACAGCATTCCAGGATGGGAGAAAAATTTGCTCTGGTTTATTGGCATTTCTTTAAATCACAATCGTCTTGGTGGCGCTAAGAGTTGCACGGAGCAACAACGCCTCTGCAAAATAGCCTCGGGAAGGAACTTGTTTGGGTGGTAAGTTCAAAAGTTGTTTTAGTCGTGCAACAGAAATCTCAGATTGGACAGATAGTGTAGCTAGCTGTCTGGATTTACCCTGCAGAGATCTGAGGAGCAGTTAACCATAGTCCTCAGAAATCAGAGTTTAAAATGCCAACACAAAGACAGCGGAAGGAAACGGACATCCAGCCAAAATGAAAGACATCTGGCGGAATTTCCGGCGGCACCTGAACAATCCCAAAAGTGGAACATCGTGGATATAGACTAGTTATGGCAAAATGGTTAGCAAACAGTTGCTGATTTACACCTCCAGCAGTTACGGATAAACATTATCATTCGTATAGAATTGTGTTTCTGTCCACCTGGAGAATGTAAGACCAATATTCACTCTGTTTTAACTCTAATTACTAGCTACCAACTCCTGAGGGAAATATCTGGCTCTTTAGCTGCTAAATGCTTCACTAGCTAGCACTGACTGAGTGTGTCTGCTGAGCAAGTACTTCACAGTGGGTTTTTCAAGCTTTTTTGCTAAAAAACAGCTGCTGTCAACCAAATTGACCAAAACATGCGGGACATAGCTGAATATATAGATAAACAATTAGCTCACACTTGCTATAATGCTCCATAAAGCCAATGAAGGAATAGTTTGCCGTTTTGGGAATGTATTTGCTTTCTTGTCGAGATTTAGAAGAAGAATTACACCACTCTAATGTCTATGGTAAATATGGTGCTACTGTTAGTAGCTTGTTAGCTTAGCTTAGCATACAGTCTGGAACCAGGGGGAAACAGTTAGCCTGGCATGGCTTTCCAAAAGATAACAAAGTATGCGTATCAGCACCTCTACAGCTCACTGATCAACACAATTAATATTGTTAGTTGTGTAGTAGTTATTAGTGAAAGTGTTATGTGCCAAAATTCTGAAACTCATGAAAGAGAATACATATTCTATAATGCTGACTGTTCCTTAAAGGCCGTGTGATAAAATGTACTCTGCCACAGTAAATGGAAGTGTCACAGTGTCACTACAACGGATCATGAGCTCAACTTTCGGACCAGTGAGGCGAACGTTGTCAAGTAAGAAAATAAATTATTTGATTCAAAATTACATTGTTTG
The DNA here is from genome assembly GCF_004354835.1 of Perca flavescens. NCBI lineage: Eukaryota > Metazoa > Chordata > Actinopteri > Perciformes > Percidae > Perca > Perca flavescens. Next base: position 5,710,292 of record NC_041345.1, on the reverse strand, counting down.
CAGTTTCATTACTGCCTGAGCTTTTTACAAGACAAATAATAAAACTATAATATCAGATTATTCATTTGGCAGATGCTTTTCTCCAACAGACGTTAGTCCTTTTTCCACACACACACATACATAAGGAGAAATTTGGGGTACAGTATACTGCCTTGACAAGTAGATGCAGAGGAGATGCAGGGGATCAATCCACCAACACTGCAAATAATGGTTGACCCTCTCTACACCTAAGGTACAAAATGTTTATGTAAAAAGTATGCTTTGACTGCATAGATATGGGTATAATTTAGAGGTTTGATACAAAAAAAAATTTGACCCGACATAAAGAAACAAGAGTAATGTGTGGAGTAACGCATTGAGTCTTGGTTCTGGTTTCTCATTCTGATAAGCCCTAAGCCATGAAGGTTTGTTTACATGACTATTTTGGATAAACAGCATCTTCTCTAGAAAATACTGCTGTAATATTTCACAGCCCCAGAATTTTCAATCTTCAAATATCACTTTGTAAGTTAAGGCTGTAATAACAATTCCCATAATGTTTTTTCATTTTTTTTAAAGCGACATTTGTAACAATCCATCTGAGTTTAAGCATCAATCAGATGCCACCAAGGTTACCTGCTGCACTGCACTGCTGGTATGTATGTATATTTATGCATTTATTGCCATTGTCTACAACCACAATCTCAGCTGCATAAAATGCTTCGACTTGAGTAGTCCTGGATGCCCTTGCTTTTTTTTCGGCACTCTTTACTGCACTGACTTCTGCAGTCTTGAAACCTCGCTCCTGACGTGTGCCGTTTCCTGTGTAAAGAAATCACAGTCATTTTCATGACTGAAGCAGAATATAAGAAATATGCTGCCTGCTCAGAAGTCTCAAGTCAAAAGTCAAAAGAAAATAGATTTAAACAAAGCTTGAGCTGACACAAACTCAATTCGTCAATATGGACAAATTGCTTGTTTTCATTAGTGTTTCTTTTTCCATTTTCATTAGACAACAGCGAGGATATCTCTGACCATGGAACTGCCATTTTAGAGGGGTCAGGTTTGTGCTTCATACTGTATGGTAAAAACCGGGGAATAAGTATACAATATGTGACGAAGAAATTGAGCTTTAAGGGTTTCTGCAAGACACTGATGATGGCATCTCTCCTTGATGAGCCCTTGAAAATAATACAAATAAAGTATGTGAAACTGGGGTTTCCTTTGTGAGAAGTCCCATCACCCTGACAACCTCTCAAGGTGTGGGAAACCTAACCATGCTGCAGGGCTGCCAACTACCCGGTCTACTGTAACAGCTGCATGAATGTGTGAATATGTGTGCACAAAGGGTGCCAAGCAGACTAGGGCGAAGAGGTAGAAGGCTTAAAGAAGAATGTACTTGCATTTCAAGAAACCCGAGCCACTTATGTTCATTTGACTGTTGTGTGTGTATATTTGTGGGGGGAGTCTGTAAAAAGCAGAGACAAGGGGAAATGGAGAAAGGGAAACATACTGCGGAAAAGTACAGTATGCCTCTTCAGTATCATTGCATGCACTTTGTGAAGTGGAAGTGAACTCCTGTCCTCTACAGAAATAGGCTTTGAAGGTATTCTGTGCACCGGTGCATGAAGAGCTAAGAATTACGAGCACAGCTCAAATTTCACGTGCAATAACTTGGTATTTCGAGCCCTGGAAAGGACAGCCAGTATGGTCATGCCTGGACAGTGTCATTCTGACATATTGTGCTTATTTACCTTAGGTATATTCACATAGGATGAACAGTTTTTACATGTTTGTCATCTGGTCTCCGTAAAGAGACTCTGCTACTGTAGTTGCTCCATTTTTCTGAAGAACATGAATAACTCTAACAGGCAATTTTCCTGAAGTGAAAGGTGCCCCACTAATTTCCTTCCTCCATAAAAGTTTTTTTATCGGAATTGCTACTGATCGGCACAGTTGTTCTTCAAATGAGCTTGATGGTTGAATGTAGCCAGAGCAGAGCTACCTTTTCAGTGAGCATTAGCGTACAATGCCTCATGATTTTAAAGAGCTGTTGATACAGTGAGAATGTGGTGTTCATTTAAAAACAAAAAGCAAACACGTGCACCCAACTATCAACCCATCCACCCACGCACGCACACAGCGAGGACAGACTGGATTTGAAAAAGTAGTACAGAGGCCTGGGGATCATCTGGCTGTTATCACCACTGTCCACTGGCTAATCCTCTGGCAGGTACAGGACAGGATAGCTTAACCACACAGTTACAGCTTGGCAACAACAATACATCAGCATGCTAACTCACAATGGCAATGCTAAAATTCTTGCCAAGCACGTATTTGCCATGTTCATCCTTTTTACTTCATGTTAGGATGCTAACATTTTATTTTCTAAAGATGATGCCCAGCTGAGGCTGATGTGGAATGTCATTAGCTTTGAAAGTTTTTTTGGTCATAAACAAAACGTATTGATTAAAATGTTGACATGGTGGTCAACCAGGTCAACATTGGTCAAGATCACCAAAGTAAAATCAGTTAATCCTGAGGGGAACATGAACGTCTTGAATCTCATCGCAATCTATCTCATACTATTTATAGTATACTATTTACAGTCGGTGCTGCTAGCATGGCTAAACATGTGTGTGACTGTATATGCACGAAGCCTTGCCATGGTTACTCACTCCCACTTAACATACTGTTGGCATCACTAAGATTCATAATCTAATAAAGTCATAAACTCTAATGAGATGACTTTGCAAAACACATAGGCGATGAAAGCAATCTCAAGCGTGCACTCGATACACATTTGCATAAAATATTACCAAACAAATTAAAGATGTAAATTCCATTTAATCTGCTATTGAAAGCAACAGCATCAAGAGTGTTTAAAAGCATACATATTTCATCGTGACACGCAAAGAAAATATTATGCGTCCTCCTCACTAATTAACTGAGACCGCATTCCACTTAAGTGTTTTACTGTCTATGAATATTCATCATATATAGTGCATCTGCTGTATGAGTAGGCCTAGATGTAAAAATGTTTTTAAATCTCTGTGATCAGCCAGAAGTACATTGAATTAATTTTCATGCCTTTCACTGCATTAGCATTTTGACAAACCCTGGAGCACGGGTGGACACTGTTTTCAATCTCATTAGGTGTAATAAAAAAAGTTGACCTTGAAAGATATCACAAGCAAGCACTGCAACATAATGGCCTCTTATTTTGGCAGAAAACCGTTGCTATCAGAAAGTAATTAACTTGTTGATATGCTGTCTCTGTATCTAAATCTAATCTCATGCCATAAAGGAGCCTGTAAATTAAGGCAAATTGCATTTCCTCACACGTTTCTCTATCTATCACCTCTCCTATGAGTTTCAGCTATCACTGCATTTATAGCAAAGTAACATCAAGAATGACTGTGATGTCAATATCCATATTTGTGTCTTGCGATAACCTGGATTTGTTAAGATCCCTCATCTCGAAAAAATCTGCTATCATGTCTGTCTTTTTCCTTTCCTCTATATCATATCTCATATATATCTTCCTCTTACCGGGTTACAGGCTGACGGGTGTTGAGGTGGGAGAAGGGCTAGATAGGTGCAAGAGGGACGTCCAGTAAAATATCAGAGGTTCTGCTCTTTCTGTTTTATACATGTCCTCTCCAACTATTTTTGGATTGTAAAATGGGCGCCCAGTTCAGCACGGGGTCAGCGATGTTAGTCCGTATCGCTTTCCTGACTGCGCTCATGCTAATCAAACATTAATAATAATCAATCCCCACCCCTTTACCAGCCAGACTTCTTTTCTTATGCACACCCTTTCTCACCCCTCCCTTCCTCCTTCCAGCCATTTGATTTTCTCTCACCTTCCACCCTAGGGACACTCGCTCAGCCCTCTAATCCCCCTCTGATCAGATCTCCCTTCGCTTTCTCTTTGCCTTTCTCTGTCTCTCTCTCTTCTCTTAAACTTTTAATTTTCACTTTTAAGTCTCATCTACCATGTCCTCCTTTAAGGCATTCAGCATCATCAGTGACAAATTATAAGACCCAGACCTCCTCTACCTTTATCACTAGTGTTTTTTTTTCCTTACCCTAACCTTAAAAATCATTGAGATGCTATAAAAAAACTTGACTTTTACTGCAATCAAAAACATGCATTTAGTGAAGTTGTCAGTTCACTAAGTCATTCCATTCTTTTATAGCATATACACACTTTACAGTAATATAGGGGACAAATGTACCACTCTCAATTCTTTACACTTTTTGTAATCAAGGGGTCCTAAGTGAATGTGGCTTTTTTTAAGGCATCCTGTAAAAAAAAAAAACACAAATAAATGTAACCTAGTTAATAATAGTGTTCTCTTCAGCCATAGCTGTGCTACTACTGTAGTGAGCTAGATAGCCAAACATGTTAACCCTTGATACTCTTAAAGGTTGCTTCCATTTGGCTCACTTTGCCTCAGAGTTTAAATGAAACAAAAGGTTTGTGGGCTTTGTGTGTGGGTATAATGCAAAATCAATAGCTAGACTAAGATGTGCAGAGATCCAGAAAACCTCCATGGTCCACTCTGCAGACCATATAGTGACTCTACAGAGAAAGAATCTGCAAGAGGCCCCATTGCTCCTCATTGCTAACCTCAACAATTAAAGACTGTGGCATTGCCAGGCTATGCTATACATCCCTCTGGGACACTGCAGCACCCCCTGCCCAGGAATCCTCCCTGAGGCTCACTTATAGATGTGAAGTGATTATGGATCACAGCAAACATCAGCTGTTTCCACCAGTGCTATTACTGAGGAGCCTCTCATAATAACTTTTAGAGAGCATTGGTCGGGAGATGCAGATACAAGGCTTAAGGACTACTGTTTGGTTGTGAAAGCCATAAACACGTTTTCTTGGGAGGAATGGATTTATGAGGGTACGTGTTGTGAATGTTTGTGTGTGTTGTATTGTCGGGAATGGCGTGAGTGTGAGGGACGTGTGCTCTCTACTGTGGAGCGACTTCTGACAACTGGTGTTACTATCTCGGTTACTGTTAAGGTATTGTATTTATGAGACAGCTATCAATTTTACGATAGACACTTTATTGATGTTGGGTGTGTGTGTTTTTTTTTAACCAAAATCATTTTGAGGATGGCAGAGATTTATTATCTTTGCAACCTAATCACGAAATGTTTTGGACAGTCTCTTATATGCCAGGGACTGTCCTGTCGAGAAAAACGACAAGATGTTGCCATTCAAACAAATACTTTACTAAGGTTATTGGCTTCTCTCAGGAGTATAGAACACAAAGAAAACACTCATAGGAGTTATTTTGGGAACAATCACATGGGTTGATCTGCATAGCTCTTTGAAACTTGCCTTTTACTCTCTCTCTCTCTCTCTCTCATTCTCTTTGTCTCTTTCTGTCCTCGGCTCTGTATTCCCCTTGGGATAACAGTCCAATTCACAAATATTCTCCTCAAAGTCCTAAATCTTTTTTTGATGCCCTTTCTCTTTCATCTCTTATTTAATTTTGATGCAGCTTTGTGACAAGTGTTCTCTCCCTCTTTTTACATTCCTCTAAATGTATCACCTACTTTAAATGAAAGGGTCGCTGAGGGGGTTGCCCTGATCCTTTGCTGTGCCAGGGGGCTTTTTGCAGTTCTCCCTGCGCTGATGAGGGGCTCAGCAGGGGGACGGGAGGAAGGAGAGAATGGAGAAGAAGAGGTGATGGGGTAGTGACAAGTGAAGCCCGGGACGGGAAATAGAGATGGATGATAAAAGAGGATAAATTAAGAGAGGGATGGCAAAAGAGAAATTCAAAGAGGAATGCCGACAGAGCAGACAAGAAAAGTAAAAAGGGAGTGAAGGGGCCAGTGAAGTGGTAGAGGGCTAGAGGTTAGGAATCATCCAGGGAATGTCAATGTTAGATGAGGACAGGTATGGGGAGGGGGGGCTAGGGAGGAGAAAGCCAAACGACTGAAAATAAGGAAGAGAAATTCACATCATGGGTAAGGTTTTATCTCACCCAACGCCTGCATAGCTATGGTCTGAAAAAGAAATCCATCAGGGGTTGCTACTGGAGATAAAATGGAAACCTTTCTTAGACTATTCTTCTCCTCTTATCAATGGCAACATAGCACAAAACAACACAAAACGGCATGAGAATTTCAGTCCCAGTCGCCCCATTGCTTCAAAGGACTACTTTATAACTGAATGATCGTCATTAAAAAGACTTTTGACTTGTGTGCACACTTAGGGGACTCCTGTTTGTATTGGCTTGCTTGTTTCAAATGGATATGTGAGTTATTTGTGTGCTGACTGACGAGCTTATTAATGCAGAAAATTACAACATTACTCAACGGTTCATGTGTTTTTTTTGCCACTGGGGCTTTCTTATCAGTCATGCAAACCATCACCAGATCTATTGTTAATCACGCAAAGAAGCGCTGCTCATTTGTTAGTCAAATGGTAATCAAGTATCTGTGGAGCAGAACAAGCTCAAAACTTAAAACGTTGAGTCAAAATGAGTTTGCAAATGTGGACTTGTATGTGGTCATGACCGAAAGAACGAGATCCAGGGTACAAGCTGCCGAAATGGGTTCCCCCAGGAGGGTGGCTGGCGTCTCCCTTAGAGATAGGGTGAGAAGCTCAGTCATCCGTGAGGAGCTCGGAGTAGAGCAGCTGCTCCATCGCGTCGAAAGGAGCCAGTTGAGATGGTTCAGGCATCTGGTAAGGATGCCCCCTGGGCGCCTCCCTAGGGAAGTGTTCCAGGCACGTCCAGCTGGGAGGAGGCTTCGGGGAAGACCCAGGACTAGGTGGAGGGATTATATCTCCAACCTGGCCTGGGAACGCCTCGGGATCCCCCAGTTGGAACTGGTTAATGTGGCTCGGGAAAGGGAAGTTTGGGGTCCCTTGCTGGAGATGCTGCCCCTGTGACGAAGATGGATGGATGGATGAATGGATGGATGACTTGCATGTGGGTCTAGTGACCCAAAACTACCAATACACTAATCATTTGTATTAATTGCCACTTTTTCATTGTCCTCTTTTAACATACTATACAAACTTCTGGTCTAACAGTTTTTCTTGCAGAGGTTTTGAGTAACCCATGAGATAACATTTAATACATCCTGTAACTTAGAACAAAGGAAAGTTATTCTCTGGCTTGACTAAGAAGATAAAATGAAACGAAGAGATAACGAGTGATGTGAATAAGAAAAGGCAGGAGAGAGAGAGAGAGAGAGAGAGAGGTGGCTTTCAACCTGAGTCCAGGTAAGCCAGCATAATGCAGACACTTTGGGAACCTTTTTTGAGGGTAGCATTGAGAGACAGAGAGAATCACAAAAAATGTCTTTCCAGACATCTGATTTCTGCACATTTTAATTTTGTTCACTAAAAATCTATGCATGGATGTGCCAGAAGTGTGAGAAAACACCTAAATATCTCTGTAACATTCTTGCAGACCTGGTTCTTTTACAATCTGAGCAAACAGGTTTTTTAAAATCCATAAAAAAACTCTGTAAGTAGTTTGAAGGAATTATTATCATTTCAATCAGGAGAGACGTCGTTTGCAGATATGCAAAGATATTTATTGTACAACTGTATGATATTGAATGTACAAATTCTTTTGGAGATTGGACTCGAAATAATCTTCTTAAAGGGGTAAGGAATAGGAACATAACCCCCCGATGGAGCCGGAGAAACACAACTACCGGAGGAGGCAGGAGAGGAGGAGGGTCGAGCGCTTTGCTTGAAACGACAGCTGACAGCACAAGAAGAGAACAGATTTAAAGCAGAGTTGTAAGGCTGTGATTGGCCCTTGAATCTCGTGGCCGAGTCTGATTGGTTTAACTGACACGTCACTTCTTGAACAGCTGATTTGATATAAGAATGAGTAGTGATTGGGGTAATGACGTCTTCCTGAAAGAATTTGCGCTGAGCTTCATTATGTTAAATTTCAATACAGGAAGTCTTACCTAAAAAAAAAAAGAAAAGAAACATGCCACAAACTCACAGGTAAGGGAACTGTTATATAGCATCATCTCCGTCCTCCACAAGCACTATTAGACTGTGTTTCTCCGTCTAAGCAGTTATATTTTCCATCTGTCTCTCTCACACTAAAAAAGGTACAGAGTGACAAAAAAAATTTGCCAAGAATGGGAGGGAAATGAGATGGATAGAAAAAGTAAAGAGGCAGTGAATAGAAAAACAATGGAAAATATGACATGCTGAGCAAAGGGGTGGTATAGGAACAAGAGATAGATAGACAGACAGATAGATAGATAGATAGACAGACAGATAGATAGACAGACAGATAGATAGATAGATAGATAGATAGATAGATAGATAGACAGACAGACAGACAGACAGACAGACAGACAGACAGACAGACAGACAGACAGATAGATAGATAGATAGATAGATAGATAGATGGATAGATGGATAGAGGGGGTGATACTTGACAGCAAAAATGAGAATGAGACAGGAGAGGAGAGGAATGATTCGCCTGTTAATAGGAAATCCAATCCAATCTCGTCTGCTGTCTGTTTCTGTGTAAGTGTGTCCAATGTGTGTATGTTGCCCTGATGCTCGTGCACCCGGATCCACCTGCTTAATCAGTATTCTTTCTGCCTAAACATTAAGGCATCGAGACAAATATCCCCCATCTTACACTATATAATAAGATCCTCTAGATGCAGAGGAGAGTCATCGCTGCAGAGCCTGCCGATATCAGAAGCTAACTAAGAGGCTTAGAGGACAGAAAGACAGATTGGCCTGTCCGTATACACAGAGGATGATGCCTCGGCAGAGAGATTACAGGATGGCAAAAAGAGGAGGCAAAAGGCTGCACAGAGGGAAGGAATATTTGTTGAATGGGATTGAGGAAGATGTATGAGTGTGGTGACAGGAGCGTGTCCGGCATCTTCCTATGCCTCTGTGCTCTGGAAGATGAGATCTCTCAGGTCAGTGATGAAGCTATCCAAGCCAGTAAGAGCCAAAGTTTTTTTCATCAACAGCTACTTTTATCACTTTTGTCTTTATCACTCACGATGCTAACTTCAAGGGTTGGCCTTCAAAAATATGTCACCCCAGCAGCACTCTATTTTAAAGCAACACCAAAGATTCTTTTGCACCTTAAAATAATGTTTCCAAAATCGTTTCAGTGGTTCATCAACTCGTAACAGGGTGAACGCCACTTCTGCATTCGCTTTGCGGCTCTCTAGCGGCTATAACCGCGGATCTGTAGTTTGAATGAGAACGATAATGGAAAATTCCGCTTCCAACCTGTAGGGGGATTGAAGAGAAAAAGTGCTTTGGTGTTGCTTTAACAATCTCAGTAAGAATACTAACATTTGCAAATGAGTACAACAGAGACTACTGGGCATGCCATTAGTTTGCAGGGTTTTTGTCATAAACCATAGATGAAAATGTATGACTAATGATGGCACTACATGAAAAGTTAAGGGCTCATGGAGACATGAACAGGTGTACCAAATGTCATGGCAATCCATCCCATAGTTGTCAAAACGTTTCACTCAAAAGCACCAATGTAAACCGAGTGGTGGCGATTATCCCAAAAAATAAACAATATAAGCAACAACAACAACAAAAATATAGCCACAATACAGCACATCTAGAAATCTCCTTTCAGATGGATATAAGATATTAGACGCAAGCATGCCGATACATGCACTTGGACAACACACACACACACACACACACACACACACATCAGGAATGCTGAGGAGAGCTACAGTGTGTGAAGTGCACGATCTAGATGAGAGATGGAGGGATGATTGTGTTATTCACACAGTATCTGGTGCCGGCCTTGACTGGCAGAATAGTGTGAACCCGGCAAACAGGTGTCTGGGAATAGTTGAGACTGACTTCAGAAGCAACATGAGTTCCAGCACCGCGTTATGAGAGTCGGTGAGAGAGGGAGATGGAGAGAGAGAGAGAGAGAGAGAAAGTTAGAGAGAGAGAGAGAGAGATGAGAGAGAGAGAGAGAAAGAGAGAGAGAGAAAAGGAACACTTTTCATCCAAGTTTGATAAAAGTTTGTATGCAGAGTAAAAAAAAGTTAGGGTTGGGGTATATGATAGCATTAGATAGATTAGATGTTGATGAAAGAGGAAGTATTTGTGAGACAGCAAGGTGAAAGGTAAAGCAAAGTTTTCAGAAGAGTTCAGAAGGTGGGACAAGAGATACAAAATAGAAAAGGGAATAGTGGTGGACTGAGGATTACCACTGAGTAAATGAGCATTTGTTGTCACTGGCGTCCATGCACAGAGTCTGCAAAACATGATTGGAACATGATTCGAATGTGGTGACAATCAATTTACTGTAATCTCTGGCAACATCTCGCACTAATTTTGTATTCAGCAGTTAATTTATATTGGGTGAAGTTATTCAAATTAGTTTTTGTTTCTAAGGAGGAGATTGAAAATGCTTCTAAAAGATATTGAAGGGAGTTTATGAGGGGCCATATGGGACATTTTTCAAACTAAGACTTTAACTGTGAAAATAATTGATGATTAAATTAAAAAGTATCCTCGATAAGTAATTTAAAGATCACTTCAGTCATTTCAACATTTTATTTTGTTTGCAAAATTGATTTTTTATAAAGTGAACCTAAGCAACATTTTTAGCATGAACTTTATTTTTCACATAATATACATACACAAGCATGTACATAAATATGGAAATGTAATTATCCATATTAAAACATGATGATATGGATAGTTTTATAATTATATGTTTCTATCATAATTGCAATCATAATCCCATTGTGCAAACACAATACAAAGAGCCAAAAGATTTCCCATGATGCACTGGGCTGAGCGGCTGCCTGTGGAGGCTCGATGCTGGAGGATTTGGCGTCACCTTTGACCTTTTTAACTTTGGTTGTGGGCAGAAACAGGGCTAGAAAAAATCACAGATCGGGGCTTTAATGTTTAAGTCATGGTTTATACATCATGGCATTTGTTACAGGAGGATAACATTGATCTAAATTAATGTGCATTAATCAGAATGGCAGTAAATGTAGCCTATAATCAAAGATTTCGTTTTCAATCCTTTATATCTACAAGCAACAGTCCAGCATGGCGCTTTACAGCATTTAAAGAAAAATAGGAGTTGAAGGGAAGAAAGGTCCACATGCATGTACACACACACACACACACACACACACACACACACACACACACACACTTCTGCATACATGCTACATGTACAGTAACGCCCCTCCTACACTTGCACAACATATACATGTAAGGATACAAATGTGCACACATACAGTAGACCTACACACATATTCTGAAAATGAACAAAGAAGCATTTGACCTTGAAGTGTGTACAGGGGAATTGTGTTTGCTACGGTATGTGTGGGGGGGGAGCAGTATATCGAATTCCAACAAATCACTAGTGTCAGGCGATTCAAAAAAGAGAAAATCTCTGAAGATTATTCAACCCTTAAATCCTCTCAAATTACCCCGGCGGCACATGGCCACATCTGCACATTATGATAATAACCAACAGCGTCTGTCTGTCGCAGACGGCCTGACGTTCACGTGTTCCTTTTGTTAATCCAAGGGCGACTTGGTGTCGCCACACTACTAAATGCTGCACATTATAAAAACATTAGGGCGATAACAAGACTGTGGCGTTCGTGGGGAAAACAGCACCTGCTCTGCTCTCATCCTGCAGATGTCTGACTTTATTTGCCAGTCATGGGCAGTATATAGGTTTAAGAGTCATTCCTAAGTGGATGGTCCATTAACACACATTATGCTTACTGGCTAACAGTGTGCTGTGAAAGCCAGCCGCATTGCAGGAGAAATCTAATTTCAGTCAAGGACTCACTCGGGTGAAGGATTCTTCTGGACAACGCTGCCAGTTTTGCAAGGCAGAAAGGAGGGATCTCTATCATTAGATCCATCAATCAATTAAACGACAAATTAAAGCCATTAGTGTACATTAAATAAGGGGTTGTGTGTGTGTGTGTGTGTGTGTGTGTGTGTGTGTGTGTGTGTGTGTGTGTGTGTGTGTTCAGTCTATTCTGAGCTCATTTATTAATGCCCAATGTGTCTGGATTTGTGAACGTCCTCAGCATGTGTGTGTGTGTGTGTGTGTGTGTGTGTGTGTGTGTGTGTGTGTGTGTGTGTGTGTGTGTGTGTGTGTGTGTGTGTGTGTGTGTGTGTGATGCTATGTACATTTAGCAAGTTAGCTTCTGTTAGCTAGAGCAAAATTGCAGAAGTAATTTTCAATCAACCAACTGTCCATTAACAACAGTGCACAGTTACAGTACAATGACACCTCTCCTTTTTTTTAGCTTAACAATGCTGCACATGCTACCTACCCAACCGGCTCACGAGCTAGGCCGGGTCTAAATGGTTTATTTGGAGTTACCTCCACAGAGTTTCACCGTCTGATCTCACAGAAATACGTAAAATGAGACAACCAATCCGCTTTGAGGAGTAGGGCGGGGTGGATGGGTCGAACTAAAACGGGACTTTCACCCAGGAGGCCGCTGTTTGAGCCTGTGTGAAACCAAAAGTCAACGTTTAACTTACATACGTAAGTTAAAATACATACAGTAGCTTACTGAACTTACGTCACGTAGCATACGTAACGTATTTAACTCACATACGCAACATACTTATTTCAACCCAAACCATTGTCTTTTCCCAAACCTAACCAAATAGCTTTGTTGCCTTAACCTTAATTTTGAGATCATGTTGCTCTGTGGTCACGCTAGTCAACAGGAGCTAGGTAACACAGATTAAGGAAATAAAGAATCAATCTATCTATCTATCTATCTATCTATCTATCTATCTATCTATCTATCTATCTATCTATCTATCTATCTATCCAGGGTGTGATTTGTGAAAAATGCAGAGGAGGGGGGAATGTTTTTTGATCATGTACAACAAAACAACACATGCAAGAATTAAATCCCCTTTCAATACCATGGATATAGTTCCGCTCGGCCACACTTATTTGTGAACTTCAATATAAAACACAGCGCTTAAAAGTGGAGAGCGGATTTTTCTTTGCGGCTAAAACTAAATATTACTTACTACATTCGTTCCTTCAGGAGTGTTTTAATCCAAACCACCATTTGTTTCCTAAACTTAACTAGTCGTTTTGGTACCTAAACCTAACTATCATCACCGCATGATGCTCACGTTTTCTGGCTAAACTCAACTTCACGGCCCCTGAAAGGAGCACCATCTGGCAGTGCCTGAAGCCGGTTCTCAGTCACCTATTGGTGGCTAAACAATATATATATATATATCCTTCAATGAGATCAATCGTATCACGTTATAGCACTTTACTTTGTTTAAAAAACTTTTTACAGGGATACATAAGAAATTTAAAGCAGCAAAAAAAATATAAATAAAAATAAAGAATAAAGAATAAAACAACAATAGAAAGAGGCAGAGCAATTGACATCAAGTGGAATAGGCAGTTTTAAACAGATGGGTTTTGAGTTGCAATTTGAAATCGGGGAATGAATCGATGTTTCTGAGTTGGGGTGGTAATGAATTCCAGAGACGGGGAGCAGAGCATTCAGTCGCTCTGCTCCCCGTCTCTGGAATTCGTGGTGGTGAGATGGGCGACAGACAGGTGTATGGAGGAAGAGGATCTGAAGGAGCGGGAGGCAGTGGGAACCTGGAGGAGATCAGACAAATATGGGGTGGGGGTGGGTTTGGGTGGCCTTGAATGCAAACAGGAGGACTTTTTTAGGTATACAATATATGGTCTATTTGTGAAGTAGCATTGATCACTTTGAGGTGGAGATGCATTTTGTCCCCACCAGGAATATAAATAATTCAGCAGAGAAAGGGATATTTACGTATCTTTTTTTTTTTTTTTTTTTTTTTATCAATTTTAATGCTTCAAGTGAGAGTTTACAAACTTGTCTGTTAGTGACAGAGGACAAACAATTACAGGTTCAAAGGGCAGGAGTAAGCTTGTACATTTTAACGTCGGTAGTCCCCAGAGAAGAAGATGGTAATTTCATGGCGCAGATTAGAACCGACCAAAATTGCTGAATGTTAGATGATTGTGTCAAATTGGTTGTTATTATAAAGTATCAGAATTCAACATGGCATCATGACTTTGCGTAAATATACACGCCACTTTCATAAAGCCAAATGGTGTGTTATTGTATGCATGTTCAGCTATCCCATGCCTACGCTGTATGCAGCTGATGTAAACATACCCACCACGTGGCCTCGCCACGTTGCGTGTTATCGCGAGAACGCGACGTACTATCGCGAGAACAACGTCACACGCCTGTTAAAAAAAAAAAAGAACACAGGGAAAGGCTTTAGTAACAAAACAGTGACAAAAACACGGAAAATAACGACAAAAACACGCTTAGGAAAACAATAAATTTAGGTTTAGGAAAGAAACATTGGGTAAGGCTTATTAAAAACAAAACGGCTGAAAAATCGCCTACCCAACCTCCTTACTCAATCCCCCGTTCCTTTATACTACTCGCTACGGCGGAAATTGACTCGCAATGTAGGTCAATAGCGGCCGATTTGCGTTGATATACACGCAAAAATGCGATTATGCGTCTTGATAACACGCAAAAACGGAATACAAATTGGCGTGTCATACGCCAATTCATGAGATCAGTCTGCAGAATTAGTTCCATCATAGTGTTAATGGTGTCAATAAACGTTAGCTGACATTGTCGTCCAGTAGCTAGCTCAGAGATTATCGGCTAATTAAATTACTGATTTAATTACTTAACACTTTTGCAAGGCACCGTATAACATTCTTATTAGGGGCTGAGCCCCCCTAAAGGTCTGCTCCTAGAATCGCCCCTGGAGAGACACTATAATTGAGTCAAGTTAATGCACTGGCATCTCACGTGCATCGACCCACTCCCTGCTAATGTCCTATAGCGGCTTGACTTCTTCGACTTACTACAGTAAGTGCACACCTACAACCACGGTAAGATCTAATTAGATAAGAGAGCATTCACTCCAGCTGCACGCTGAGACATTGGTGCTGTCGTTGAATGCAGCAGTAGTAACGGTAAAGATGGTATAATGAAGTCACGCAAATGATGGATTTCTTTTTTTTCCCCTGTGTAGCCCAGAAATGCAGTCTTCTTATCTTGTTATAACGAGAAAACGTCACATAGTGTTTCATTTTATGCATGGCAAAAACAGAAATTGGTTTCATTTTAATTCCTGCATTAAAATGAGTTCACCCGCAAGTAGCTGCCGCGGAGATAGAAGCAGAGTGTAGTTATAATTGAGCAGTTTGGATGAAGTGTCGAAAAGCCTTTGAACAGACTGCATCACTCATGACTTCTCGGGAAACAGACGTAATAAATCTTTCGACTAATGGCTTGCTCTCACTGTTCCCTGTGCAGACGTACACTAAAGTCTTGATTAACAAAGACCGAAGACAAAGGCTCTCCTATATCATCTTGGATTTTAGATTAGTTGGCAAATATGCTCATGTCAAACAATAACAATAGAGTGTATCCATAGAAAGTGGTGGCTGTGGCTGTGGCTGTGGCTGTGGCTCGGGAGGTAGAGAGGGTAGTCCACTAAACAGAAGATTGGGGGTTTGACCAGCTGAT
This sequence comes from Perca flavescens, assembly GCF_004354835.1. Lineage (NCBI taxonomy): Eukaryota > Metazoa > Chordata > Actinopteri > Perciformes > Percidae > Perca > Perca flavescens. Next base: position 5,694,719 of record NC_041345.1, on the reverse strand, counting down.
CCAGTCTGCATGTCGAAGTGCCCTTGGGCAAGATACTGAACCCCAAATTGCTCCCAAAGGCTGTGCCATCAGAGTGTGAATATTTAGATTAGATCATAATGATCAGATTTTCACCTTGTATGGCTGCTTCTGCCATCACTGTATGAATGTGTGTGTGAATTAGAGATATTTAGAAATAATGTTCGGGTTCGGGTCGGGCTCGGTCACATCAGTGCGATAAGGCATTGAACATTTTAAATTTTAAACAGATAATTCTGTAGGTATATCTTGATGCCTGATGGGCTCGGGTCGGGTTCGGTTGCTGCTCTGTCAGACGCGGGCCGGGCTCAGACAGAAAAATGCGGCCCGATCCGCACTCTAATGTGAATGGGATGAACGTGGCCTATAGTGTAAAGCGAATAGGAAGGCGCTATTTAAATGCAAGTCCATTTACCATTTACTATTTGATGTTGTTGATGCTATACAGCTAATGGAAAGCTTAGAAACCCCCATGGAACAAGTTGGCCGGTTGACACTTTAAATATTAATACAATGAGGTATGTTTTGATTAAAATCTAAAACTATCTAATTTAATTTTATGAAAGAGAAGAGAGGATAGGATAGAGGGGAAAAAATAAGAAGAGGGGAGAGGAGACAAGACAAGACATAAAGAAAAAAGAAGAGGAGAGAGGAGAAGAAAAAAAAAGAGATGAGAAGAAATGAATAGAGAAGAGAAGAATTTTTTTAGAAAAAGGAGCCCCACTGTGAAAAATAAACGCATCAACACCCTCAGGATTTAATTTTCATGTTCAGTTTCTTTTCTCGTGCTTTGATGCAGCACTTGCTTTGAACAGCCTTCTTCAAATGTGACTTTATCTGCCGCTGGCTTTCCCTTTGGCCTGTTCATCCCTCCGCACACACACACACACACACACACACTCCCATCCACTGGTACTTGTCACAACAAGTTCACAACTCACTTATTATACCTCTGCATTAACCACTCTGACTTGCTACCTGCTACATTGCAGTAGCACACATAGAGACTATAGGCTACACACAAACATAATAACAGCAGAGTGACCATCCACTGACTCTGTCACTGTTCTGACCTCACAGTGTCAATGTGCATTATATATGTTTTAAGTGTTTATGTGTTTGTGTAGGCATGTATGGACATATTCATGTATGTGAGTGGGATTTGTTAGTGCATCTTTTATGTGTAGGCTGAACATGATCAGCATTGGAATCCATTACTGTGTAGCTCAAAGTGCAACGATAACGTAGGAGTGAGTGTTATTCACTGAGCAGAGCTCCGTAACATCAGTCCTTCCCCTGGCCGTCACACTCTGTGGAGGAAGAATGTGTGTGTATGTGAATGTCAGGGGGAAAAAAAGCTTTGCTCACTAACTCACAGAGCTCGTGAGAATAAAAAATGATCGATACTATGGCCTTTGTTGTTGCCACCTGAAGGAAAGCTGCTCCACCCTAGGGAGTCGGAGCTTAGTGGCCTGCATCAGAACTTAAGCACCTCACTACTGCGTGTCAGTGTGTGTGTTTGTGTTTGTGTGTGTAGGGGCAGCGCACATACAGCTGCAGGGGATGCAGTTCATCCTACATACTGCATAGTACTCCAAAGATACATAGTCTGGATGGAAGACTTTTTACAGGATTCATTTACAGGATAGGTCCGCGTTAGCCTCGTGAGACCGTCCTGATCTGGCGAGCTCCAGTTCTCCAATCGCAGATCAGTCTGGCATCTTGAGGCAGAGAAAATTTGGAGCCGTTAGCCAAACGACCGGGCCAATCAGCGTTGGTTTTGAGGTGGGTTAGGTGGTGATAGACCGATGGTTTATCCAATCAGCTAACCAGTATTATCAGCCAGCGGTAGCCCTAATTCTGTTAGCCGCTCGCTAATGCTTTTTTTCTCTTGGATCCTTCTTTTGGAATATGGTCCGGGAACCTGAAATGGTGACTTTTATTCCTAAATTCTCGTTACACAAATGGCAAATATCCTTTACCGACATGTTGCTTGCATGCTGAGCTCACGAGCTATGCTCATCCTGCAGCAGCAGGGGCGGGCTTGTGGTTGTATTTTCATACGCTTTGTGGATCTGATTGGTTGATTTGGCCCGTCTATCACCAACATAGGTGATAAACAGATGGTTCATCCAATCAAATAACCAGTATTCCGCCCCTTCCCAAAAGTTCTCCAACGGAAAGTTCCCAGATGGATATGCCGAGCAAATGCGAAGCAATCCATCTGGCGGAGTCAGGTTAGGTCCGTGTGACCCGAAGTTCCGCCGGATGTCCCACACATTCCACTTTCTTTTTGTTTGATCAGGTCACTCTGAGAAACAGCAACCAGAACCTCCGAGCTAGCAAGCTAACATTACACGCTGAAAACAAGACAGACCTGCTTTGTTCTTTTAGGGAATGATTGTAAAGATTTACAAAGAATGGCGCGACGCCTGCGACCTAGTTTAGTTCAGGCAGTCAACTTGAGCTGCACTGCTGTACGCAAACGTGACATGCCTCACGCTCCGTATCATTTACCAAACACACCAGCCTCAATTTGGCGGTCTATTTAAGCTGCACTATTTCCCCATCTCTGCCTTGCCAATGCTGCTGCTGCTCTGCAACTGTATCGCTGCCTGCTTTCCGCCCCACCATCACCACCCCAGCATTCACCTGCAGGCTCCCGCCAGGGGGGAAGCTACTTCATCATCACTCCCCAATATCTAATGTAAACCCAAACTGCGGGGAGTGATGAGGTCGGAGTCTGGCCGCCAAACACAACGTTCTGCCGTTATAATAAACATTTTAAACGTGAGTTGTCTGACTGAAATATGTTTACGGCATTTACTATCTAACTGGGACGTTTTGGGACCCATTGGCGGGGATTTGCTATGGGCAAAATACACAACCAATACACTGGTAAGAGCAAATTACATTTAACCATGCATCCAGCTAATTTAAATAGCTCACGTTACTTTATTGTGTGAACAGTTAACTTCATTTAATATATTATGTGAGGTTCTCTTTAGCGGGATGCAAATGTTCCACCGAAGCATGTTCCATCCGAGACCATTTTGCAGGAGCTAAGCGGTGCTGAAGACGATTGTGATTGCTTTGAAGAAATGCAAACAACCCAGAGCATTTTTTCTTTTCTTCCTCCTATCCATGAGTGTATGTGTGAAGGGGCCAGACCTTACTCCACAGAGCAGTGGAGATAGGTCTGGCAATGCAGGACTCAAGATTCTTAACTCTTCACTTCTGTCATCTCACAGAGCATAAAGAGATGAAGGGAACGCAGATCCGATAAGATGATAAGTGGAAGAGAAAGCAGGAAACAGGAAACAAAGGGAGTCAATGGCAGAAGTTGTGTTTGGGGTCATTCCTCCAATCCCCTCGCCAAGCTTTGGTTTATCATTCATTCACCAGACGTTTGTCTGTCTTCCCTGCCTGCTTGGCAACATCAATAGCAGCTGCCAGGAGTTTTTTTCCCTCCCTCTCAAATCACACCACGCAGACAGACACACAAACCTGCACGCAGAGGATTGCGGTTGTAGTAGTTGTTGAACTGGGCATATTAATAAATGCTGCTGATGTGGAATCAGAGGTGACAGATGAGGCAGGTGAGGAGGGGAGCAGGGAGATGGGGCGAGGGGGAGGGAGACAAGGGGAAAGACAGGGGGAGTAATTAGGAAAAGCATGTGGGAAGGAGACGGGAGAGATGAGACAGAGAGCAGAGAGTGGAAAGGTGGGATGAAAGAGAAGGTATAATAGGACCGATGGCCCCTCATTCAGTAGGGAGTGTGATTCAACTGCTGGGATGAGACGGATGAGGGGCCAAACTGTTTATGGCCCTTTTACTTTCATTTTTGCTCTTGTCCTTTTTATCCATGCTAGCAGCATGGCTCCAGGGTTAGCAGGGTCAGTCGGCCAGTTGGTCGTTTCACCACTTTGGTTCTAGTCTATATCCACAATTTTCCACTTCCGGGATTGCTCCGTTGCCACAAGAAATTCCGCCATATGGCCTTCTTTTCGGCCGGAGGTCTGTTACCTTATGTTTTCTTTGTGTTGGAATTTTAAACTCCAGTGGATTTCTGAGGACTATGGTTAACTGCTCCTCAGATCTCTGCAGGGTAAATCCAGACAGCTAGCTAGCTATCTGTCCAATCTCAGTTTTCTGTTTCACGACTAAAACAACTTTTGAACGTACACGTTCCACCAAAACAAGTTCCTTTCCGAGGCTATTTTGCAGAGGCACTGGGGCACTGGAGCACTGAAGAACTGTGTGGCGCTTAGCAGCGCCCAAGGCGATTGTGATTGGTTTAAAGAAATGAAAATTAACCAGAGACTGTTTTCCTCCCATCCCGGAATGCTGTGTGAACTCGCCAGACCCTCCTCCGCACTAAATATCTCAACGTTTGGCAAGATTGCCTTGAAAGTTGCTGCTGACATTCATGCTCCCCTGATGATGAATACTAGTGACTTTGAGGATCCCATGACATTTCCTCTAGCACTACCATGAGGTTGACTTTTGTGGGGGGCTGGGGTTCTTTTTTTTTTTTCAAAGATTATTTTTGGGCTTTAATGCCTTTAACTGATAGGAGAGCCCTAGACAGGGGGGAGAGAAATGGGGAATGACATGCAGCAAAGGGCCGCAGGTTGGAATCAAACCGTGGCCGATGCGGTAAGGTCTGACCCTGGGTACACGTGGCAAACGCTCAACCAGGTGAGCTAACAGGGCGCCACATCTTTTGGATTGATTGCCATGAAATTTGCTACAGACATTCATGTTCCTCCCAGGATGAATTGTAATCACGTTGGTGGTCCTTTAACTTTTAAATCTAGCACCATCATCAGGTCAAAATACTTGGTGTGTGACCTGCAAAACTCAACTGTACTTTGCATTTAGTGCTAATTAGCAAATGTTAGCATGCTAAACTATGTTAACATTATTCCTGCTTAACACCAGCATGTTATCGTTTAGGCCAAAGCACTGTGCACTGTGCCTAGAAATTCCTACTTCAAACTTCAATTTACGCTGAGGAAAACCGAAACCATCCAGAGGTGATGTTTTCTTATGGAGGTAACATCCTGTGCCAGGCTACAAGAATGGGTTCCTTCTTCTTTTCTTTCTGTCCTTCTGGGAAAGACATCTGTGTATCTCTCTCTCTCAGCTGGACACTGCCATCTGTCTTGTTTCATCAAGGTCTCTGCTGGTTTTCTCATTTCTCTCATTTCATCATCACGCCATTCTCTATTCAGGTGAGACGAGTCGAGATCAGATGCTGTGCCTCGATGGGCAGGTGTCTCTTTGCATCTCAGGTACCAAACGCTTCATATCATTCAGTAGTAAGCATAGTGATTGATCTACGCTGCAAGTGAGTTCAAAATTCTAATCAAATTTAAAAAACCCAATCGCACATCAACTTTTGGTTCTTGTAGAGGTACCGTGTAAAGAACCTTTGCATGTTTTCGTAAGTCTACAAACATTATTTTAGTTCCTTGTAGGCAGTGGTGGATGAAGTATTCAGATCACTTAAGTTAAAATACTAATAGCACACTATAAAAATACTCTACAAGTAAAAGTCATGCATTGAAAATGTTACTTAAGTAAAAGTATCTACCGTATTTTTCGGACTATAAGTCGCTCCGGAGTATAAGTCGCATCAGTCAAAAAATGCGTCATGAAGAGAAAAAAAGGGTTAGGGTTAGGGTTTCAGCCCACGATTAGCCAATTAGCCGATTAGCTTTCTTTGTTTTCTTCATTGCAGTAAGAGTCACCTTTTCGCCAGTCTCCCTCATAAGTTTCTCCCTCATTTCAAACTCTCTTACTGCTGCTCGATTACCGTTTTCGGGGCTGCATATTTTACTACCTGCAGTTTGTTATCTCTTTTCTTTCTCAGTTGTCTTTAGGAGGAGCGTTCTAGTTGTCACAAGCCTAGAGCGCCCTCTCGCGGCTGTAGGTAATGTTTTCAGTATGAATTAACATGTAAAAACATGTTAAATTATATATATTTTGATATATAAGTCGCACCTGACTAGAAGTCGCAGGACCAGCCAAAGTAGGAAAAAAAGTGCAACTTATAGTCCGGAAAATACGGTAAGTATGATCAGGAAAATGTACTTAAAGTATTAAAAGTAAAAGTATTTAATGTTTAATAATCTAATCATTTCAGCTGGATTTGTAGGCCGTTATATTGTTGGGTAGTTTAATTTAAACATTGTATTTTATAAAGTACATGTGATTTGTGTGCAAAAATCTTAATTGTAATGTAACTAATACCTAAAGCTGTCAGGTTAATGTATGGGAGTAAAAAGTACAATATTTCTTTCTGAAATGTAGCAGAGTAGAAGTAGAAAGTAGCATGAAAAGAAAAGACTCAAGTAAAGTACAAGTACCTCAAATTTGTACATTATTACAGTACTTGAGTAAATGTACATAGTTACATTCCACCACTGCTTGTACGTTCACCCTCTTGCTAATCGGGAACCACTTGTTCTAACAGATTGGTCTTTAATTGGCAAGTCTAATGCTACGTTTACAAAGTGGGCCGGCTATTTTCATAAAAGGACATTTCAACCTCTCTGTTTTCAGAAAAGTGTTTGTTTATATGTACCCGTGTATATATGCCGTCAATGCAGTCATGAGCACGCCAGACCTGTAGGTGGCGGTGTAACGAGGAGCTCAAGCCCACATTAGCCAATCAGAATCCCGACAATAGCAACAACAGCAACCAATCACGTCCTCTTTCTCTCTCTCGGCTGCCTAAACCTCCGTTTGTCTCAGTTTACATGCAAACGTGCAAACAAAGTTTTCCAAAATCTCCACTTTGGCCGGAGTTTTTAAAAATAATCGTATTCTGTGATAAAAACGGGGTTTTTGTGTAAACGAGAGGCCAAACCGCAAGAAAATATCTGCGTCTTCCCTTTGTGTAAACGGGGCTTTAGTGATTTAAGAGCAACAATCACAACTGATCCAGACCTGTCACCTCCTCATGAACAGGTGACGGTCATCAGGTTGAAACAAAAGATTTACAACACGTTTGTGTAGTTAAGAGAGTTTGGTAAAACACTGGTAAGAACAAGCGTCACACCAAAAATACAGAAAGTTTTGATATGAGAAAGGATTTAAAAAAAAAACTCTTGCATGAAGCTCATCGGCCTTTAAAACAGACTGTAACTTTAACCTCCAAGGTCTCTCACATTGCATTTGTTTCCATTTCACACCAAAGTGAAAGAACCGACCTGAAGAAAAACTTTCTACAGAGACACTTCACTGCAACTAATTACACACTGTGTCAGGCTGTCTCTGCCAGCTACACAATTTGACAAATGTGTTTTAGGGTGAGTGAGTTTGTGAGGGAAGGGGAATGTCCTTGGAGCAAAATTGTAATGCCATAATGATGTTAGAGTACCTCCAAAGTAGTGCTCTGATATCATCCACTGGGACTGGAGCCAGACTGGACAGTCAAACACTGAATAGCAATGATACTTTCCTACATGTTCTCTCCATTTGCTTTGCTCCTCTATTTTCTTATCTTTTTTAAATTGCATTTCCCCTCATTTGTCTGTGCTTCTCTCCATCCCCATGAAGCTGCAGAGACTGTGCCCCTGCAACCTAAATTAACACCCTCATCTATCTAGCTGCCTCCCCATCCATCTTCACCCTCTCATTTGGCTGTCCGTCCCTGGCTCTCTCTTTCTCTTCTTCCCATCTGCAACTCCCCTTATATTAATTTTACGCTTTTATTTTCTTTTAGCAACACTATATCTATGTGGTTGCTTTTTCCTCCTGTTCTGGCACATTTTGCATCCCTCAGTCCCCCTCCCATTCCAGTTTTATCTCTCTTCCTCCCTTCCTGTGTCCCTCCATCCTTCTGGCAGGATCATTTGGCCGCAGTAGAGGGGCTCTTGTGCTCCAGGTGGGGTGCATTGAATTATGACCACAGGAGAACAAGGATGTTGCTCACACACACACACACACACACACACACACACACACACACACACACACACACACACACACACTGAGCAGCCAATGGATCCATCATTACACCCACTGTGCCAAGCATTTCTCCTATTTTCTTTTCTCTCTTTCCAGGAAAACTATCTGTCATGTTTTGCCAGTCAGCCTTTGCTAGAATGCCTGATCAGATTATAGTGTTGGCACACTGTGACTAAAAAATAGGCTTATATAATATATAACTATGTATAGTTAGTCGGTCAATATTTCACATAAATATGCCCAGAAACACACTCACAAACAGGTCCAGTCCTTTTGAGGTCTGAGTTTCCATGTGACAAATGTGTATCCCATGCCATCTCCTCGTCCACCGGCTCCTCTTCCACACCATTACTCTCTCCTCCTCTCCTTTCTCTTCTCATTCCAAATGGATTAATTCATCTAGCTGATTAAATAGACAGCAGCATCAATAGTTCTTAAGACTGCGCTATCATAATTTTGCCTCTAGGCTCAATGAGGTATAAGAATGCTATTATAACTTGCTGGGAGAGACAGGATAATCATTGTAGCTCAATGGGAGTTTGTGAATGGAAGTCATCTTTCACGGCAGAAATCAGTAAGACATTTTCAACAGCCGAGGAGAGTTTTGGAATAAATTACTGTACGTATTGATATTTGTGTGAGCCTGACTTGAGGGGCAGATTTGTGCGGTTTCTGCATTTATCACAAAATGGAAATAGCTCCATTTTTAATAAGTTCAATCATGCAAAGTAGATAAAAGGTTTTGAAATGCAGCAAACAATACTGATGTAACAAATTAAATTTCTCATTTATCTAGCCACCTACCTCTGCTCCCTAATAGTTTTACCCTTAACAGTTTGCATGGAATTATTTGTTATTCCTGAGAAAGTTATACTTAACTAGCTGGGCAAAGTGGCTTTCTTTAAGTCGTAGCATGTACTTAGGCTGGCATTTTTTCCGGGGACAGGAACACTGATGAAATAAAACCCCGTTTGAATGAGGGGAAACATTGAGATGGAGATGGAGATGGAGATCGTCTGTTGCTCCACGAAGCAGAAAAGAGAACGGTTTTAGGATGTTGTGTGTGTCAAGCTGGCAGTCAAGGTTGAGAAACCGTATTCTTGGGAATAATACTAGAAATACACTTGTTGGATTTTCTGACCTGTAGTTCGCTCCTCATCTCCTCCCCTGCATATGTTTTAACAAAGGAAGTCAGTCAATCTTTCACTTAGTGTGCCCACAAACATGTTCTTATTGCTTGTTGGAGCTGTAGAAAAAGGTCTGAATGCTGTGCTGCTGACCTTGAGTCTGTGCACATCCTGACGGTAGATCATAAAACTGTTTTTACGGAGTTGGGTTTTAATATAATCTTTTATACTCACGTTATCCCTTCCAGGATCGCAGGTTGGCTGCAGCCCATCCCAGCATGCACTGAGCGAGAGGCAACTTATCCTGAAGAGGATGCAAGTTTATCACGGGGCTGACACATACTGTACATGACGGATACAAATACTCACACCTGCCAGCAATTAAAAGCCTCTAATTCATCGAACAGGCATGTTTTTGGACCGTGGCAGGAAACCCACTCTGACACGAGGGATACCACTTACCGCTTTGCTAAACTACGTGTAGTCATCATCAACATTGCATATTGTTACATATTGAGGGTCTAGTCTAAATCCATGACCTTCAACTTCCAGGATTGCTCCGTTGCCACCGGAAATTCCACCGAATGTCCTTCTTTTCAGCCGGATGTCCGTCACCTTACGCTTTCTTTGTGTTGAAATATTAAACTCCGGTGGATTTCTGAGGACTATGGTTAACTGCTCCTCAGATCTCTGCGGGGTAAATCCAGACAGCTAGTTAGACTATCTATCCAATCTGAGTTTTCTGTTTCACGACTAAAACTACTTTTGAATGTACACACGTTCCACCAAAACAAGTTTCTTCCCGAGGCTATTTTGCAGAGGCACTGGGCCTCCGTGCGGTGCCCAAGACTGTTGTGATTGGTTTAAAGTAATGCCAATTAACCAGAGCACGTTTTTCTCCCATCCCGGAATGCTGTGTGGACTAGCTAGACCCTCCTCCGCAGCGCTGTGGAGGAAGGTCTGGCAATGCGAGACTGGGGAGGGTCTAAGAAAAGAGTTGCTATTGAGTTGCATTATGGGAAACGTATGATTCAGCATATTTGGAGCTTCACACATACTAGGGAATTAAAACTTAGGATATCTCAGTGTCTGCTGCTTCGATTTTTGACCAGTCTTCTTTTTAATAGGTCTCTACCCCAACAATACCACAATATTGTCTCCCTCTCTGCGTGTCTTTATTTCTACCTCTCTTTGTCATCTTGTCTTTTTGTCTGTCGAGCAGCTTTGCCACCTCATTGTCGCCCGCCTTTCCTTTCGGTGGGACGCATTCACTCCCGTCTCCCATTCTCATCTGGCCTACAGCATTATAGGCTACCCAAATAAAGAAAGGAAAACACAATTTGTATTCTGGACCACGTCTGTGATGTGAGGGGAGAGCAGAGGGGCGGGGGGAGAAAACAGGCAGCGAGGAGAGGAGGGATTGTTAAAGCCACAGTTTGAAGTTGGTTACATTCATCGTGCATGAGGTCGGGGTGTTTGGGGGCGTTCGCCTACATGGTTGTTAGCAGATTTGTTTCTTCTTAAGGAGGGAAGTTTGCCCTTGTGAAAGACTACACTGTCATCCACTTGTATATCATAATTAGGATTCTTAATTCCGCTGCTACTTGCAATTAGCATTCACCTTGTCGACTATTATTCATCCAACTAATTTTGTGCATCATTACACAAGTGGTTTGTGTATTGATACATGACGTGACTGCAGTGCGCTTGGTGGTTGTTTCGGATCGTCTAAATATAGACTGTGTATCCTCACAGCTGGATAGTGATGCGTTTGGTGGAGTACGAGAGTAAGTAGGCTAGTTATCCGCACGGCAACTCGAGCGCTCATCCATACACTTTTCTCAGCGCTGGTGGCATGGTTGCATGGTGTGTGTGTACATGCATTTGAATTGGCATCCGCACGAGTGAGCAACGTTGGCCCGCACGCATGAGCGTGTACATGGAGGCCAAATTGTGCCAGTATGTGTGTGTTGCCCTGCATTCCTAACCCCAGCAGTGATGCCTGGTCAGCAGCAGCAGCAGCTGACACCCTATTGTCACTTACAGTAACTCCTGCAGTAACAGAGAGATGGAGGGGGTGGGGGCTCCATTGACCTTGCAGCAGAAAACCCTGACAGCTACAGCAGTAGTAGCGCACTCTCGATTGCTCATACATAAAAGGCACTAGCTACAAAAGGGGCTTCCACATCAACACACACAACACACACAACACACACACACACTCCCTCTTGGTGTCTCATGTTCATTCTGACACTCCTTCCATACTCGGACTTGCCTCAGGCCTGTTTGCCGAGGCCAGCGTTCTTACAGAACAAAAGAAAGAGAGTAGGATGGAAAATGGGTGGAAAGGCAAGTGGTTGAGGATGGGATATGCACATTCACATAAAGGAAAGAAATATGCAGTAATTCATAAAGTCACAAAAGACAGAGACACTGTAATTGAGGTATATCTTCAGGGGAGGATCTGAATAGAGTCTTCTATGACGGTATACAACTCCGTAAAAATGCCCCATCTCCACGAGCATACGGCTTCTGTACATAATAAAATAAGTAAGGTACGTTCACATGTTGTTTTTCACTTCCACAGAAAAGCAAGTCCCGTGACAAAAGTCAGGTTCAAAAGTCTTTGCTCCATAGAAACAGGAAAGCCTCATGAAAGCACCGTCTACGCCTCACACTGATGATTATGCTGGCCTCAGCCGGGAGTCACCAGATTGAATATGACACTGAAGTGAATGGGCCTCATGAAGGAGTGCAATATGGGATAAACATTGAAATTGAGTGTTGCTTCTGCTGCAGGCTTTTGTTTATCCTGCTGGATCAGATCACTGATATGAATTCTGAATGAGAACATCACAGTATTTAAACCCTTGAAATGAATTGTAGTGCTTACAAGTTCAATCATTTTCTTTGCTGTATTTCACAGAGGTATGGAGCCTTAGCATTCCATAGCACTCTGTGAGAATAATGCTCCCTGTGAACTAACATTATTTATATTTTGGTCAGGTATCCAAAGACATCAAATCGAATCCAGAACGGTAATGGCAGACTCCATCACTAACAATGAAAACGTCTATGTGTTTCAGAATGTAAATACAGTAAACGGCTATTGCTGAAAAAATGGTGATCATAAACAGTTCTAATTTTGCTGAATCTTCCTTTTGTAAATGTCTATCCTGAGTTCCGACAATATTGTAAAAATGCGATAAATCTGTTGATTCTGTTATTTTTTCTCCAGTCTCTTCTTTTTCTTCTGGTCCTTCTCTGTTTATGAAGTATAGTCATACAGCACACATGTACACATCCTGTAGCAGGAGATATACAGAAATCCTGGAGGTAAATGTAATACCTTTTAATACCATTTTTAATACCTTCTCAATTCTTTTTAAAACCAACACGGCATTGAGTTGCAGGTTTATACGGCAATACGTTTCAATCTCAATGGAGATTCATGAAACTACATTCTCTTGGCCAATAGAACAATGCAGATAGGGAAAGTCAACAGAATAGATTGAGACTCACTGACTTTGGAAACATCTTGCATTTATTCCACCTTCAGAATAAAATTAATAGATGAAATAAAATGATAAATTAAAGCAGTTCAAAGAAACAAGCATTCACTGATGCCATTATAACCACTTCAAGTTAAGTGAACCTTCTTCTGTATGTACAGACACTTCATGCACAAATGAGTACACATGAAAAATATCCCATGAGGCAAGTGAAATACAAGAAAACAGTAGTGCTGCAGCTATTGATTATTTTAGTAATCGAGTATTCTACCGATTATTTCATTGATTAATCGGATAAGAAATACTTTTGGTTTACAGTAAACAGCAATAGCAAATATACAAAAGAGAAGTTTACATTTTTTGAATATAATTCAATTTTTTGTTGCTTAAATTGCATACAATAACAGGGATAGATGCTAATATTTTAAAGCATGGGGATGTGGGCTTCAAGCCCAGCCCTGTTCAGGCTTTGGCCTGAACAAATTGGGCTAGCATCAGATCTTTTTAGGCCTACGCTCTGTTGGGAATGTTTCAGCATAGAGCTGAGCAGCAAAGTAGGTGATAATGCAGAGATTGCACCAGGGAGGAGAGAGTATTTAAAATGTAGAGTCTGGGAATTGGAAATAAAGGTCAGGCGAAAGGGGAGTACAGGAAGAGGAGGAAGCGATAACTTGAAGGAAAACTTCCCCTGGCCTTTGGTCCTGAGGGGCGGGATGCGGCCTTGGATATGACACTAAAGGGGGATTGATGGATATTGTTCACAACGAATGCTGCTTTGCAAGGCCCCAGCTACGGCTCATCTCGCCTAATCTCTGCTATTGAGATGAGCTGCCATTCAGTTCACGGGTAGATAATGCAATTCCATCTGACCATTGACAGTTCGTTGCTCCACATTAGCTTGAGCTGTTAAAAGATAACTCTGCTTTGCATATAGGGCACTGGACCTGAACGGCACTTCTTCCTTTTCCCACTTGTTCTCTTGTGTTGCTGCTGGGAGCTAAGAACTTTTCACTCACTTTGAATAATGCTACTTTGAAAACATTAGATGCGGAACAGGAAACGAACAGGTAAAGAATTTAAAGTGGTGCTCCATTTTTGGAAAGTTCTCTTTTGGATTTAAGTTTTTTAAAACACAAAGGGATGCACTGCGTTTTTCATGGACATTTTTCTAAAATTTGAAATGAAATAATCACATACAATAGGTCTATGTATTGTGCAATGTATTTAAGCATCATTGACCTTTAAAGTAATAGTTGGTGCATTTTGTGAAATAAGCTTTTCAAGAGTTAAATGAGAAGATTGATACCACTCTTAGAAACGAGAGTGGTTTCCATCTTCTCATCTAACTCTTTCACTAGAAAGTGAAAAGCATATTTCCAAAAATATTAAACTATTTCATCAAGAATATTGGATCCATCTTGTTCCTTTTAGAATGGAAGTGTAATCATTGTCAACTGTATATGTAAGAATAAGGTACAGATGTGTTCGTTGATATACAGTAATGTTTCTATGAATGACAAATGGCCTGTTTTGTTTTCAATGAAGACTGTAGCATAAGAAGTGTGTCTATATTAGCTCCACAGTTGTATGATAATGTACCCTTAAAATTATAAAACCAGTTGAAAGTGGCCTTAAATAAGAACCAATGAAATGACTGGATTTGTATAATTCAGCACTGATGTTCAGAACAAATTTGTTGACCAAGTAAACGTTTACTCTTGCATGCTGTTCACTCCCTCTCTATATATACCATGACTTTGTTCCCCAAAGATGGAGGCTTTAAGTGGCTTTGATAAAATAGGTCACATCATCATCCTATTTAATTTTTCTTTCCTAAAAAAAAGAAAAGAAAAAAGATCAAGCTCTATAATAAGAAAAGTCTCAATCCATTTTTGCTCGCTCTCGCTCCCATCTGACCATGGGTTCATTAATGATCTCATTTAAGAGGTCACAGGTTTTCTAATTGGAAGTGGGCTGACTCTTGTTGCACCGGGATGACTTTTGTGACAGTTTAAAGTTAGTATCGACTTTTTGACCTCACTAAAAATAATCTCGCTTCTGTCACCGCTGCACATAGAAACACACCCAACCCTTCAAATAGCTCAACAACCTTTTAGACCTGAGTTCTCCCTTAAGAAACTGAAGTGCTTTGCTTGAAGAACATTTGACTAAAGGGGAGTTACTCTTTAGTGTAAGAGCACAAATGAGCTGCAGCACAGAATACCCTTAAACGCATTTACATTCACCGTTACTGTATGTCTCCACACAACAGAGAACAGCAGAGGAAAGAAAATAGATAACCAGAGGGCAATTGGCAGTGTAGAACAAAAGATAGGATCCTGACAATACACAGGAATACACACAAGCATACTGTACACACGCACACATGCATGCACACAATCATCCCCCCAACTGCTCGCAATGTGTGTGGTTTCACATCAAGTCTGAATGCAGGTCTGAACAATGCAGCCAAGGTAGTAACAGATAATTAATCCATTTCAATGGGCAGTTTCAAGATACATTTTTCTGTTTGTGTATCTATTCCTTTGTGCATTTTTAGCCACGCTAGCGCTCTGGCTCTATTGTACCAATGACATTCCCATCAGCCTCAACTGTAATTTGTGTTAAGTGCTAACTGGCAAATGTGAGTTAACATGCTAAAGTAAGATGGTGAACATGATAAACCTTCTACCTGCTAAATATCAACAAGCAAGCCTTTAGTCATTGTGAGCATGTTAGCGTGCTGAGGTTAGCATTTAGCTCAAAGCACTGGTTACAGCCTGACAGAGCCGCTAGCAGATTCTTAGGCTTGTTTCACATTAGTGCCATTTGAATGAGTCGGAAATTAAACCAATGGGGATTTTTATATTTAAAATGACCCTAATTGAACCTAATTATATTTTAAATGATTTCACACTTTTAGATTGATTTATAATTATTAGAAACACCAGGGCAGATATCTGCATGCCCCATTAATGATAACCATTAAGTGTAAGGAGTCACACTTTTTAGCACAATCTTTCAAAAGAAACCATTGAAGCAAGCCCTCTTTGGATCATTCACCTCATAATATACTAAATCAAGAGCCATTATGTGGTGGTTTAGACAAATTGTGCTGTGACAGAATAGGGGAAGTGCAAACACACACACACACACACACACACACACACACACACACACACACACACACACACACTAGTTTTCATCTCCACTGACACGCCACAAGAGCCACCTCAAACCAGTATTTAGCAGTTAATCAGAGCGCTTAATAGGACCAACTAGACCACATATTGTCAATACACACACAAATATATAGACAAATAAACAGGCTGAGTGAACCCCCAGTCTGACTGTTATGGTGCTTTAATACCTTTCCCAGTCCACCTGTCCCAATCCCACTGACACGGTCTGAAATTTCTCCTTCACTGGTTCTCCATGTGTCCCTAAACACCCCAGCATCAGTACAGCACAGTTTCACACACATTTCCACATACATCCTTTTTCTTCATTGTCTTTCCCACACACTCATTTACACCTCCTTTCCACCTGTCTGTCCCTCTCTCTCTCTCTCTCTCTCTCTCTCTCTCTCTCTCTCTCACACACACACACACGCGCAAAAATATCCCATAGCCACGCTGTGAGGTCTCATCCCCCAGGAGCATTATATCACACCTGGGTATTTCACACTCCAGAGACTCCTCGTTAAATCACTGATTTCCAATGAAATCAGGAAAGGATATGCTACCATGCATCACGCCTGATTTTTATATCTAATGGAGAAGTGGTGATAAAGTTTATGGGGAAGTGAGAGTGGAGAGAGGTCCAGAAAGGTGTAGACTATATGTAATCTATAGTATCCTGTTGTGGGGAAAAAAGAGGAATTCTTTTTAACAATAATGGCTACTTACTTTTTATGCTCTCCTCTGTAGTGGTGCTGATTACATTTTTTCTTTTTATGTATCGGTCTCTCTTCACCAAATTATCTACTGAGTGGTTCAAATCATATCTTTCTGACTATTTCTCTATTTACGATTCGACAAAACATACTTGTGGGTGTACCTCAAGGATTGATTCTGGGCCTTATTCTTTTTTCTATTTACATGCTTTCCAAAGTTCATTATATAGTTTTGTGTATATACAGATGATACACAACTGTTTCTTCCTCTCAACCCTGCTGATTCTTGAAGTGTGGCTGTCCTAAAGGACTGATGGATAATGTGTAACTTTCTCAATTAATGAGGACTTAATGAGATTTAAATAACATTTTCATCACCCAGGCTGGATCAAACCATTTATGTCTGCCTTTGACGCAGATAAAGTTATTAATCCCATTGGAACTGGCACACAATTAAAATGATATTATTCACTTCATAAGGCATTACATGGATTGGCTCCAAGCTATATCTCTGACCTACTATGCCCATTCGTACAAGCTCTTCTTGCATGAACTTTGCTACAGATATTCAAGGTACCTAGAGGATATATTCTACTGACTTTTCCTCTAGTGTCAACAGCAGGTCAAAGTTTTCCCTTACTCTGTGAAAAATCTGAAGCTCTGCTTCCTAAAATTCTTGTCAAATTTCTGCCATATGTTTCTCATCTCTCTTTTTGGCTTACACTCTGTACATTGTGACCTGAGAAGGTATCTTAACCATCTCTCCTCCTCTCTTCCTCACCTCCATTTTTCTCCCTTCTTCATCTCCTCCCTGCCTTTCTAGTCTTACGCACCAACAGCTTCCCCCCCACCCTCCCTACACAAATGTCACTTTCTAATTGGCCTGCATTGGCAAGGCAGGAGAGCAACACTGTTTGGACAGCTGTTAATCTAAGAGGGTTAGCGGTGGCAGAGAGATTGTGGCAGTGGCGGTGGCGGGGAGAGGGATGACAATCTGGAACAGCACTGAGAATGACGCAATGAGGGAGAAAGACTTAGGAGGGAAAAAAGAAGTTTGAGCCTGGTGCAAAATCACCACTCGCACCTCAGTCTGTCCACACATCTGTTATTGTGACGTTATGTTGTGCCAATAAAAAAAAAAAATCAACAAATTAAAATGCATTGTCACTATACATCACAACCTTCTCTACATTCCTGTATAGTATGGACTGTAGGTCATTTTAATGTATAAGCGCATACCCTGCAGTTTCATTCAAGCATCTGCTCCAAAGCCTCAGCATCACCCGCACAGGAATGAAATGGGTCCCCCCCCTCCTTCCTTTCTGTCTTTCACACACATACACACACAATGAAGCACACACACACACACACAGAGCTCGGGGAACCAATCACCATCGCCTGTTTTCAGGTCCTGTTTGTGAATGGGATTTCTTACGGGAGAGGAGGAGGCAGGCACGGCTGCATTTGTAGCCATGCAGCTGCTACGCCGGGGTAACATCAGCATCCCATTCACATTTTTTTATTATTTTTCTCACTCTCTGTTGGCTGCTCTCTAATTCATTTTTAATGTTTTTCTTTCATTTACATTTGTGCTTTTCTTTCCATCTTTTTGAACTCCCACTGACTCTTTTTTTGTCTTTTTTTTCGACGCAGCAGTCGATTGTGTCTGCTGCATCAAAATAACCTTTCTTTTTCCATGCTTTTCTTTCACTTTTCCCCTGACACACAATTATCTTCACCATCATCTAGCCCTGTTTGCCTTTTTCTACATCTTTTTCAATCTCCTCTCATGTCACTCTGCCATATACTGCAGAACAGAGGGCTTTCTCCTCTACCCTTATTCTCTTCTTTTCACCAGTCATCCGCCTACTAAAGCAGCAGCTGATGCATGTAGGGTAATGACCACAACACACACAGACAGACATACTGTAGACACTTACCTCCAGTGACAGGGTCTTCGTCCCGAGTGCTTCTGAATTCTCAGTAGTTGAAGGAAGAGCAGCGGGCTTCTGCCGGCTGGAGAGAAGTGGAGGACAGAAAGAGAAAAAGAGACAGAAAGAGAGAGAAAACAGATAAAAGACAAGAGACACCGGAGAGAATAAGAGTTATGAAGAGAAAGAGAAAGTGGACGAGAGCAGGCGGGCTGTGCAAGAAGAATAGGAGGCTGCTCCGGCTGGCTGGAGGTGAGATGAAGGGGAGAAAGAGAGAGGGAGGGAGAGATAAAGGAAGAGGGAGGGAGAAAGCGAGGGTGCGCTGGATTGGGATAGGAGGGGATTGTGTGATGTTTGAGAGGAGGAGGAGGGATTGCAGGGAATGGAGGGAGAGGAAAGTTGTAGAGAGGAGGGAGGAAGGAAGACTGAGGATGCAGGGACAGAAGAACGAAAAGATGGGTAGAGGGGAGAGAGGAGGGAGCAGCAGGAATGGTAAAAAAGGCAAGGAGGTAGAGAGCATAGAAAACATGTATGTTCATGCTGTGAACAGAGGGGCTTTGATTTGTTGGAAATAAGTGAAACCATCAGACTTCACACAACTCTCTCTGTACTCGGTTCCAACTGTAGCCATTCACAGGCACCAAGAAATACAACAACAACCCACGTCAAGCCGTCCCATGTCGCCGTCCCTGGAGACAATCAATTTCAGAGTGAGGAAAATGTCCTTCCATCCATTAAACCACATTGTAATCCAATCCTGTGTCGGTGTGTTGCGGTACGGATACCGCAATTGACTTTGGACTTGCCGGAGCTGGTGGACGAAGGGCCAGGAGAGAAAAAATAGAGAAGGAGAAGCAAGAGGAGGTGAAGTAAGAAGAGCTAATGTAGTTTTGTAAGAGCTGGTATCACAAAAATCGAATTGGGGAATATTGTATGCTAAGAAAAGGATTGAGTGATAGTGACGTAAGGGCCTTTACAGGACATGTGGGGAAAGGGAAGGGGGGAGAGGGGGGATTGGCCTCTGGCTAAATGTACTCGGATGAAAAGATGGCAAAGAAGAGAGAAAGAGAGGAAAGAAAAAAGAAGTTTGAATGGAGGATAATGATATTGTGAAAACCCACTGATCTGTCATGTGCCTTTCAGAAAGTTAAGGGAGGGTGATGTAAATGGTACCATAATGTCACTGACTGCATGCAACCATTACGAAACAACAAGCCACTGGGCACAGACATGTGAAAGGCCCCCCACCCCTCCTATATATATATAGGAGCAAGACACACTGATTGAAAGTCATGCAAGATAATGGTTGCATCCAGGGCTTTAAAATGTCACCCGCCAACCTGCCAAATGCGGGTCAAAATTAACTTTGGCGTGTAACATTTTAAAGTTACTAGCCAATTTGACCAGGCGATGAATGTAGCGAAGCGTCAGTTTGAATCGTCCGGCTGCAGAAACGACGCGACAAGTTTTGTGTGTCTTTGGCTTGGAAATGTAACCTTTATCTGACAACACTGCTTGTAGCGCTAATCCTACCTATTTCCCATGAACACTAGGTTGTGACACGTCAGACAACCGGTGGCTATGTGCCTAGCGTGCATGGTATTGATTACGAGCTATGCTGGAACGGAGAAGACGAACGGAACGGCGCAAAACAAACCAGAGGATCTGAAATTAAGTAGTAAAGTTAGTGAGGAAAAAAAACAAACGTTGGAAAATCTGATGTTGGCTGGTGAAAGCCCTGGCTGCATCATTTGTAGTCTTTTTGAACCTTTTTCTAGATGTTTTACATCTCTTTATAGTCGTTTTTGGTCAGTGTAACGCTTATTAGTTCAATTTTCTAAGCACAAACGGACATTTGGAAGAACAGAAAAATGGGTTCCAATTTTCTGTTTTTATTCAGAGGATCAGCAATTTAGAAAATTACAAATTTGCATATTCCACAAAGTAGAGGAAGAGAATACCATTGCAGTATTGAATAATTGGAGCTCAGATGCAATTTTGTAATTTTCTTAATTTCTGATCCTCTGAATAAAAAACAGAAAATTGGAAAAACAGGTTAAAGATCCAATTTTTTGTCGAGGTGGAAAAAAATGAAAAATTTGATATTTCAACCCATTTTTCTGCTTTTCCAAATGTCCGTTTGTGCTTAGAAAATTGAACTGATAAGAGTTACACTGACCGTTTTGCATCTCTCTGGTGTTTTGTGTTTCTTTATAGTCTTTTTTGTTTGTTTTTGAAGTAGTCTCTGGAGTGGTTTGTGTCTCTTTGTGGGTGATTTGTGACTCTTTGTGCTTGTTTTTGTAGTCATTTTGCATTTCTTTGCGGTCGTTTCAGCCGAGTGAATCCCTCGCTCAATTCACTGAAGAAGCGTAGCATGGTAAAAGACCTTCCGGACATGGTTTTGAGAAAAGGTAGTGATTTACGGGTCAAGTCTTATTCATCTTAGTACAGCGAAGAGGTCCGGGTCAGCTCCGGAGCTCTGGAGCTGACGAGGCGAGGATTCATTTTCTCAAGGTGAGGATTAATTTGCTCAAGGACACTTCAGCAGGGTGGATGATGGCCAACACAGAGCTTAATCTTGGGACTCCTGTCTCGCTTTCAAAAATAGCTTTAGTCAGCTGTTCAGTGGCAGTCCATTTCCACGAAAGCCTACTAAAATCAAGCTTTAAAAAAAAAAAAATGGCCAAAGGCTTCCCTGTAACATGTTGTTTTCCACACACAACGCTGCACCATGGGACTCTCAGGCGAACCATCCTCAAGAATGTGTGTACATAGAGTTTTGCTGCGAGCGAAAGCCCACTTCCATATTTTACGTTTGTAAAATAGATAAAAATACTGTATGGGCGCAGTTCCAGCTTTGAGGGATTTCAAGTTGCTACGTTTTAGTCGACTCCAGAGCTGCAGATCAGACGCTGGCTGTCAGTCGTGCACAAGCACCACCGGCAATACAAGAGCAAGTGAGTGCACACTCTCCGAAGTCAAACAACACAAATTATTTATCATTTGTTGGATTCCAGACTGTTCTCAATGATATCTGGAGCAGAAATTGAGAAAAGTAAGAGAAGTGGTTGTTCTATCATTGCTCCCAGGCTATTGCGTGCATTGTTAAGTGCTCATGTCATTTCAATGGCTGCACGCACCAGCGCTGACACAGGCATACATTTCAATGTGATTTTTAGTCTTGCTTTCATTGTTCTCAAGCAAGTTTGGGAAACAGGCAGTAATGGAAGGCAACTGTGCCTGTGTGTGTGTGTGTGTGTGTGTGTGTGTGTGTGTGTGTGTGTGTGTGTGTGTGTGTGTGTGTGTGTGTGTGTGTGTGTGTGTGTGTGTGTGTGTGTGTTCTGTGATAGAAAGAGAAGGCAAAAATTAATGAGACAAGAGGAAGAGAGCAAGACGTCGCTCCTCCAGCTGTTTATCAGCCCAGAGCACTCTGCTCAGATTAAACTACAACTACTTTATAATTACTATAATGCATTCTTATTGGACAAGTACAGTTTCTTTTTTTTCCTTTTTTTTTTAAAAGTAGTCCAATAATTGACTTTCTCTCTTCCCTCTCCCGCTCTAGTCCCCCCCTCTCCCTCTGAAACACTCACTATTGATCTCATTAATTTACATTACATTCTCATTAGCCTCAAAGACTATTTAGTTTTACACCAGCAGGATGATGGCTGTGCAATGGCGAAAGCAGCACTATTTCTCAACAACAACAGATGGGTCCAATCATTCGGACCATGCTGTGTATAAATACCATAAGGGCTGATTTCGATGAATTAAACTCATATTGTGGTTACCGATCAATTGATATTTTTTGTTTAACCTGTAAAACAAAATCCGCCAAAACAATGATTGCAGATGTCGGATCCAATCCTTGAATATGACTTGTCTGTGTGGAAACCAAACTGCTGCTGCCTGTTTTCAATCGCATGGCTTGTTTATGCTGTGAGAGTTGTTCGGCGTCTTCATAAATGAGATTCCTCTCTCCGAGGTGAAAGCGGAATTCCACCCTAAAACCACATTTTGCAGACGATGCTCTGATCCCTGACTGTGTGAAGCCATCAAAATCTTTAGCATGTGAATTACGTTTACTTAACTCTCGTGCAAAAATGCCAAAAGGGTGAATATGTCTTCATAAAAATCAAACAAAGACCTGTAATTGAGATCATAAACTCATGTTCGGCCCTGTAAGAGCTACAAGGCCAGATTTGTAAGGGCACACAAAGTGGGACAGCAGTAAAGGAGCACTACATCCACAAACAGTGTACAAATTTATACCTTAAGTAAAAAGCTGTGACGTGAAATGAACAACCCTCATCGACCAAAAAAGTAATCTAAACAAACAGGACAGCTGAAGATGTGAAAGGGGAGAGAGAGGGGAAATGCAAACAAAAATATGTAAAAGAATATTACTTTATTATTATCTCTTTTGTTTTCTGCACATTTGCAAACGAGGCTGAACAGGATGTATAGTGGTGGAGCGGTTAGTGGTGAAGAGGAAATACAAGTTTCCTGTTGGTTCACGCTCAGACATGTAAACCATGTCAACCTGTAGTGTATTACTGGAAATTTCAAGCAATTACCTACGCTATTATTGCTTGCTCTCTCCCCGACCTTTAAAACCACCCTCAAAACTCACCTCTTCCGAAAGGCCTACCCCACATAACTCCACTCTCCATCGAATGGAGTGTGTGTGTCTGTGTGTGTGTGTGTGTGTGTGTGTGTGTGTGTGTGTGTGTGTGTGTGTGTGTGTGTGTGTGTGTGTGTGTGTGTGTGTGTAAACACACTGTGGCTGTTGACAGTTCACTTGGTGATGATGGTCTCTGGGACTGATTTTATTTACTGACAGATAAAAATCATTCAAACAGAAAGCGATTTGAACCCCCAGAGGTAGTTTGCTTAAAGGTGCCCTGCCTGTCGTGATGTCTGAAGTTCTACCATTGACTCTGTAACATTTTTTGTGGAAAAAAATGCCTTGGTTACCTTGTGTCAAGCCATTCTAGCATGGTATAGAAAGCCTACAGGAAGACTCAGCTCAATTTCTGCCAGTTCTCATTACAGTTTTTGCCCATTGCTTGAACACATTTTGCAAAACTTCGCTCATTGTGCCAAAACTCTACACACAAGTAAACATGACACAACACTGGGAAATATACCATTCACATCTGTGTCAAATTAAACTCTACTATCAAAACCTAAACTCTGCTATCAAAACCTAACATTTCTTTGTCAAAATGTAACTGACAAAATGACACATACTTGCATCATATGCATACACTTTCAGATCAGGGGGAACACACTAGTCTACTTTATATAAAACACTGCAGTCTTTGATTTTCAGTGTTTATTCAGAAGGCATATTTTCAGGAGGCACATTTTCAAACAACCATTAAAGCATATAGGCCTACTCAATATTGTACATTGCAGCACTGTACATTGCAGTAAGCAAAAAAAAAGAAAAAATAGAAAAAACACTATACTGTAAACACAGAAAATCTATAGGGTTTAAAAATGGTGAGTAATTGGGCAAGTATACCACTTCAAATTGATTGTGGTTGGTGAACCAGGCCTGGACCAGAGCAGCCCGATGGAAACTGCAGACATTATCCCATACCACCACAAACCTGGGCTGATCTGGTCTGTTCTGTATAACTATATTATGGAGAGCATCTAGAAATGTGAGTATATGTCGGCTATTGTATGGACCTAGTTTTGCATGATGATGCAGAAGCCCTCGAAGGCTTATGGCGGTACACAATGTGATATTACCCCCGCGCTGCCCCGGGACATTAACAATTGCCCTGTGGCCAATTACATTACAACCCCGTCGTCTTGTTTTGCTCAGGTCAAATCCAGCTTCATCAATGAAAATGAATTCATGAGGCTGTGCAGCTCCATCCATGGCCACAAAAAAAAACATAGTACTGTACTACAGTGCTACACATACAGAACCCTCACCCCATCACACAGGTACCTGTTTAGCTCTCCGAATGGATCCATGTGGTACTGATATGGTACATATTCAGCTGCTACTGGATTTCACCAATACTGTATTGTAAATGTAAAGGACAGTTACACTTACCCGTACATATTCAGCTCGAAGTCCTTTGACCCGGACACTGTTCCTCTCAAATGGGACCCTGTAGCACTGCTTCATGCTGATGTTGTGTTTTCCCAAGATGCGTCTGATGGTGGTGATGCTCACATGGTTTATGTTGTTGAACACTTGCCTGTCTGCAAGTATTTTCTGTCGTAGCTGGTGGAGACGGATGGCATTGTCTGCCCTCACTAGGTCCACAACGGCAAGTTCCTGCTGTTGTGTGAACAGGCCTTGGCGTCCTCCCCCAGAAGGTCTTCTAGTCATTCTAGAGAAATACAACCACAAATTGTCATCGGTTTGCTTCTTTTTCTTATTGTACTTTACTGTATCACCCACTGTAATGAAACATCTCAATATAAGTAATCATGGTATTTTTCACAAAAACTACCACTTTCGCTGCAAAAGGAGCACCTTGCAGTACCCTGTACACATGATGTGGTAATGTGATATACTGTAGTACAGTGCTGTAAATACCATCTGAGCAGAGTAGAAGGTAGAGAGGTGAAGACTTACCTGTTTTCTAGTCGGAATGTTCTTATTACAGATGCCACTGTGAAGCGGCTTAGATGTGGGTGGACTCTCTGCCCAGCTTCCCTCATAGTCAGCCCATGGTTGATGACATGGTCCACCAAAGTTGCTCTTATATCATCAGAAATAGGGGTCCGTGCATGGCCTCTTTGATCTTGACCTTGTCCTCCTCCTCCTCCTCCTCCTCTTCTTCTTCCTCTTCCTCTTCCTCTTGCTCTACCTCTGCCTCTTGCTCTCCCTCCATCCATGCTTGCAAAGTTCTTGAAATAGCTAAACTGAGGGCTTTTTGTAGCTGGCGGATTGGTATTCACAAGTAAGTGCCTTCAGGTGTGTATTTGAGTGGTTGCAATTACCCGATGTGTTTTTTATTTTGGATACATGTGTTTTCCAAATGGCACCCTGAGATTTCATTTTTGAACGAAGTGTCTTCTGTATGAAATAGAGTGTAGTATGCAGGACCAAGTGTGTTGCATAAAGGAGTAAGTGTGTTGCAGAATTGCAACTAGAGTGCGCAGCGCTTTTGTTTAAGGTATGGGTACATGTGTTTGAGGTATGGTAAAAAAAGCTTCAAATTTGTTACTTTAGTCAAAGCATGGGTCTATAGTGTTCAAGCAACGGGCAAAAACTTTAATATTCAACAAGCTAAGCTGTTTGAATCTGATTGGCTAACAGCTAGCCAATGAGAGCCTGGCTGTCAGAATCCTTTACCCAGCACAACTGGGCGAGCTACTGAATAGTAATGAGCTCAGGCAATACGATGTCAGACTGACCAGCTTTTGTAATTGGCCTGATTTCTCTGCTCATTTCTTACAGAGGAGGTAACAGTTCATGTTTACATTCACCACATAACACAAACACATATGGACCTAACAGATTTCAAAAAATGCAAGTAAAAACGGTTTTGTATGGCAGGGCACCTTTAATTAGATAACCCAAACCTCTGGCACTCAGCAGTTTTTTTTGCTGTCCTGCAAATGTGTCCAATTCAGTCAATTCTTTAGGAATGTAAGGCTTTGTTCACTCAAAATGAGAACAAAATATTTTTGAACAAAGATCGAAATATACCCACTACAATCATTTACATTTTCTAAAATCAGTTATCTTCCATCCATCTAAAGCAGAGATGTCCTACTAAACAGCAGTTGTGGTTTGCGATCACTAGGTGGCACGATTGAGGTTGAAATGGCACTGCTGCGCTGCCTGGAATATTCAAAGTGACTTTACTATAATGTTTAGTTTAGTTTAGTTTAGTTTAGTTTAGTTTAGTTTTTTACTGTTGCATTATTGTATGATTAACTAAGGCATTCACAAGAGTGAACGGCTGAATGATATGAAAATAAGCAAGATGCATGTACAGTAAGAAGTAGAAGAGTGACCTATGTGCAGTATCTTAAAATATGGTGACATGTGCCACATTTTCATGCGGCTTGCAAGAAGTACTTCCTGAGAAGTAACATACTGTGATGCATTGTGCGACACTGAAGTTACAGTCTGATCACTCTACTGGCAATATTCACCTCGCTTTTATGTAGCTCATGTTCTACATAATTTTGGGAAGCACAAGATTTATTTAAGGCAAGCCAAGGCAGCTTTATTTATATAGCACATTTCAGCAACAGGGCAATTCAAAGTGCTTTACATAAAACATTAAAGAGCAGTTAGAAAACAATTAAAAAACAATAATAAACAAATTAAAAACATAAAAAGACAAGAATAAAATTGATAGTGCAGTATAAGAATAAAGGTTACAGTGCAGTATATGAAATTAAAGTTAATAAAATAGATTATTTAAAGATAAGCAACATCAAAAAGAGAGGTCTTTAGCTTAGATTTAAAAGAACTGAGAGTTGCAGCGGACCTACAGGTTTCTGGGAGTTTGTTCCAGATATGTGGAGCATAAAAACTGAACGCTGCTTCCCCCGGTTTAGTTCTGACTCTGGGGACAACAAGTAGACCTGTCCCAGACCACCTGAGAGGTCTGGGTGGGTCATAATGTAGTAACAGATCAGAAATGTATTTTGGCCCTAAACCGTTTAGTGATTTATAAACCAGTAAAAGTATTTTGAAATCAATTCTTTGAGGCACTGGAAGCCAGTGTAGAGACTTCAGTACTGGAGTGATGTGATCCACTTTCTTGGTCTTAGTGAGGACTCGAGCAGCAGCGTTCTGAATCAGCTGCAGCTGTCTGATTGATTTTTTTAGGGAGACCTGTAAAGACACCGTTACAGTAGTCAAGTCTACTGAAGATAAAAGCATGGACAAGTTTTTCCAGATCCTGCTGAGACATAAGCCCTTTAACCCTTGATATATTTTTAAGGTGATAATAGGCAGATTTTTTAATTATCTTAATGTGGCTTTTAAAATTTAGGTCTGAGTCCATGACTACTCCAAGATTTCTTGCTTTGTCTGTTGTTTTTAACATTGTCGTTTGAAGCTGAGCGCTGACTTTCAATCGTTCCTCTTTTGCTCCAAAAACAACCACCTCCGTTTTTTCTTCATTTAATTTAAGAAAGTTCTGGCACATTTAGTGTTACATTTAGTGTTTCTTTGCAAAATACCATATTCTGACATATTTCTTCCCATTGTTCGACCATGCCCGTTGACCATATATCATATCTTGACACCAAAAACCTCAAGCACTTCAGATAAACCGCACATAAAAATCATCGGCTGCCCTCTCCCCCCATTGCAAACAGCTGCTTCCTCTCCAGAGCAACACTTTTTTTTTTGCAATAGACAGTTATCACCCCGGCCTCCATCTCCAGGGAGATGCTACAGGTCCATCAGAACACCAACCACCTTCCTAATCCAGAATCCATATTCTCAATCTACACACACAATGATCCTGCACCCCATATTTCATCAGACTAAGAGTGGCAGACACCAGCAGACTCAACAAACTGATTCACAAGGCCAGTGATGTTGTTGTTGTTGCTGGACTCTTTAAAAACAGTGTCAGAGCGGAGGATGCTGTCCAAAATACACTCCATCCTGGACAACTCCTCCTACCCACTCCACAATACACTGTCAGTCTGAGGAGCACCTTCAGCGACAGACTCAGACACCCACGATGCACCACAGAGCGCCACAGGACATCGTTCTTGCCTGTGGCCATCAAACTTTATAACACCTCTGAGTGTTACACGCTTAGAGTTAAAACTGGTCTCACAGCACGTATCTCCACATCACATCTCAAAATTCTTGGACAATTATGTAGAATAATTACTTGGTGCAATAATGTATCAGCCACAAAGGTGCAAAGGTGTTATTTATTCACTGCTGCTACTTACATTCACACTGTACTTATTTATGTTCGTACTGTATTTATGTTGACTCTGCACTTTATGTTGACACTGCACTACAATATAATTCATACAATCCATTTGAAACAATCTTTTTAACCTAATCTTACTTGTAACCTAATCTCACTTACTTCTACTTAACAGTTTTATTTATTTCTTACTGTAGCTGTTACTTCATTACACTTTTTGACTTGCTATTTTCTTACTCTTATTTTACCTTGAATTTGACTGAGCAACTGCAACTAAATAATTCCCCTGAGGGGATCAATAAAGTATTCTGATATTTCACATTCTGTTGCTCTTTATTATTATTTTTACATTCATTTTACTGATCTGTGCAATACATTTATTATGAACTGTTTTATTAACTACCTGCCCTTATTTTATGTTTTATAATGAATGTTTGTCGTTGATGAGTGTTGTTTTTATATTGTGCATATACGGATGTGTGCAATATATTTTATTTTAAGCACCGCTGGGAGAGGTTCCCACCATTTTGTTGCATTCATTGTAATATAAAGACAATAAAGGCTTCTTCTTTTTCATAAAGAGCTGATATGTACAGATCAGCAAGTTGATTGGCAAGTTCCTCATCGTTTCTGAGAACAAGAGGAAGGTTGATTTTGTTTAAAGGTCTCTAGAGAAAGAAGCTATTCTAGTCTTCTCACCTTCAAACCAACTGTGAAGTGCTAATACTGACAGCTTTAGCAACAGTTGCCCGCGGTTGAATATATGTTTGTATTGCAAGACAACCTGTGCATATGGCCAAGAAAGAAATAGAGGGCATTTCATGTTGTGCACATGGCGTCTAATAGGTTTTACATCTATTTTGATTCAAAACATGTTTCCACTGTACAGTTAATACTGTACGGCAACAGTCGTTAGATTTAAATTAAAGTGTAAAGTATTGCAAATGTGAATTGCGTGAGTCAGCATAGTGGCAGCAGTTGAAATGAGGAATTGTTTTTTGCCATAGCTTCACTCATCATCAACTTTTCTCAAGCTGAGGCATTAAATATGTTCGTTAGCAGGAAGTCAGAGGTCAAGACAGAGAAAGAGAGAGAAAGAGAGAGAGAGAGAGAGAGAGAGAGAGAGAGAGGTCAACTTTGAATAACAAGTAGTGCGAATAAAGAAGTTGATTTGACATGAACTGGCTTTTCGATCTGAAACAATAAACAATAAATTCACCAGCTTTTAGTTTTTTTTAGATCCAGCCATAAACATGTGATGCAGTGCATGCATGTTTCTGGATTTTTTGGCCTGAAAATGTCCTTTACATTTTTCATCTTTGTCACATTCTTTTTGCCGTTTGTTTTTTCTTCCTCATGACTCAAAGGCATCAAGCCAAGACTGCAAGACGACTCGAGACAAGTAAACTGCTGATGTGTCGGACAACATCAAGACTTTAAAGCCATATTGAAATGACGAGTGTAACTGTAGCATACATGTAATGCATAGCGTGCTGCAACAGTGGATCCAATCCAATTGGCAGCAGGGCTGGGTGGGGACAAGACAGTGAGGACTCAAAGAGCTCTTTTTGTATAAAACTGTTAATGTTTCAGAGAAAGAAGATCTGAAAGGCATGTATGAGTCAGAGTTGTTTCTCATTTGTGTTTGAGGAATTAATATTGATTGGTGAAAATGAAAGGGGCTGCAAGTGATGATGCAAACAGAGAAAAGCCTCATTTTTATTTGTGAAATGTTATCCTATTAAATGCAGTCACTCCAAGAATTATTTTATTTATTTATTTTATGTCACACAAGCACAAGTACAATCATGTGAAATACTTTTGCAGGGAGGCTCCATTGAAGTAACACAGTCAGTTCCATTATCTTTATTGTGACTATGATTGCCACTGTTCATCACACCCCCAACCGGCACGGTTAGACACCACCTACCAAGAGCCTGGTCTGTCTGAGGTTTCTTACTAAAAGGAAGTTTTCCTCACCACCCAAGGTTTCTCCCTAAAAGGGAGTTTTTGCGACTGTCGCTCTAAATGCTTGCTCTTGGGGGAATTACTGGAATTGTTGGGTCTTGGTAAATAATAGTGTGTGGTCTACACCTACTCTATCTGTAACTTGTCTTGAGATAACTCTAGTTATGATTTGATACTATAAAAAAAATTGAATTGAATTTAGTGATCGTGTAACAAACATGGGTTGGTGGTTGATCGTGTTCTGACTCACTATTCTTGAAGCGTCCAACCAGTATCTCAACAGAAAGAGAAACAGCAATGAGCTCTCACCCACCTACCAATAACTTACATAAAAGGCAAGGCAAGGCAAGGCAGCTTTATTTGTATAGCACATTTCAGCAACAGGGCAATTCAAAGTGCTTTACATAAAACATTAAAGAGCAGTTAGAAGACAATTAAAAACAATCTAAAAACATTAATAAACAAATTAAAAACATTAAAAGACAAGAATAAAATTGATAGTGCAGTAAAAGTCTTATTAGCTATTATATTTGAAATGTAACTCATACTTTCAACAACATACTCAACATTTACTTACAGCTATCACATACGTGCATTTTTACATGTTACGGGACAAGTCTTCAACGTCACAAATAGCCAAACTTTTTGATAAAGATTTGTTCAGATCTTACCATTACCAACTGGGGTGAATGCATGATCGTTATAAATATATCAAATCCCAATCTGTTTTGAGAAGTCTTTCATAATGTATCTCCCTGTGTGTATGTAGGGGTTGAACAGTGTAAATGTACACTAAAAATGTATTATGTATTCAAAATCTCACTTAAGTAAAAATACACAACTATCAGCAAAATATTATTATACATAATATTATTATTGATGCTTTCAAACGTAAGAGCCAATTTAATGTTGTAGCTGGTTAAGGTGGCTCTAATTTTAACCACTTATATCCTGTTTCTGCAGTTTGCTCTATATTAATACACCATATTTTAGAAGCTGATCATATGTTTTGTTTGTAAAATTATAACAGATAAATGTAGTGGAGTAAAACGTACAATATTTCTTTCTGAACTGTAGTGGAGTAGTATGGGGGAAATATTTATTCATAATTCAAATTGAAAGTCCAAAGAGAAATTGAAAGTCCACAGGGAAAACAAAGCGAGATCAAATTAAAAATATTATTATTTTTTAAATTTTCCATTTGGCTTTGGCTTTTGAATTTCAATTTATCATTGGCTTTTAATTTTCATTTAATATTTGGCTTTTGAATTTCAATTTAACATTGGATTTTAATTTTCATTTAATATTTGGCTTTTGAATTTCAATTTAACATTGGATTTTAATTTTCATTTGGCTTTTGAATTTCAATTTAACATTGGATTTTAATTTTCATTTGGCTTTTGAATTTCAATTTAACATTGGATTTTAATTTTCATTTAATATTTGGCTTTTGAATTTCCATTTAACATTGCCTTTTCATTTGGACTTGACACATGTCAATGTAAATGAGGAGGCGTGGCCCAAAGGCTGGTGGGAGGGTCTGAAACCAAAGGGGTGCAGAGGCACCTTATGAGCAGCAGGGGGAGCTTACTGCTGAGGAGCACACTGTTAAGCATCTGTCTGCAGATTCACCACTAGGCTGGGTCTTGTTTCACATGATAGAAAATGATGATGTAGGCTAAACACAAACCACATTTCATCCTACAACCGTGAAGTTTTCATGTAATTACTATAATTGGGCCCGTGTTAGTGAGGACTAGATTAGGACTGGATTTAAAGCTGATTCTGGTTCCCAACTTCGCCCCAGGTGTGTCTGTTTAAAACACGACTCAGACAACTTCTCTCTTTTGATGTTATATTTAATTTATATATTAAATTTATATATATTTATTTAGCCTACATCATCATTTTCTATCATGTGAAACAAGACCCAGCCTAGTGGTGAATCTGCAGACAGATGCTTAACAGTGTGCTCCTCAGCAGTAAGCTCCTGCTGCTCATAAGGTGCCTCTGCACCCCTTTGGTTTCAGACCCTCCCACCAGCCTTTGGGCCACGCCTCCTCATTTACATTGACATGTGTCAAGTCCAAATGAAAAGGCAATGTTAAATGGAAATTCAAAGCCAAATATTAAATGAAAATTAAAATCCAATGTTAAATTGAAATTCAAAAGCCAAATGAAAATTAAAATCCAATGTTAAATTGAAATTCAAAAGCCAAATATTAAATGAAAATGAAAATCCAATGTTAAATTGAAATTCAAAAGCCAAATGAAAATTAAAATCCAATGTTAAATTGAAATTCAAAAGCCAAATATTAAATGAAAATTAAAATCCAATGTTAAATTGAAATTCAAAAGCCAAATATTAAATTCAAAAGCCAAAGCCAAATGGAAAATTTAAAAAATAATAATATTTTTAATTTGATCTCGCTTTGATTTCCCTTTGGACTTTCAATTTCTCTTTGGACTTTCAATTTGAATTATGAATAAATATTTCCTCCATAGAGTAGAGACCTAAAGTAGCATAAAATAAAAAGATAATCAAGTACAACTACGTCAATATTGTACTGTACCTAAGTACAGTTCTACAGAGTACATTCTAAGTACATTCAAATGTTACTTTACGCCTCTGCAAATATGCTCAATTCATTGATAATGAAATAATATAGATGGGATATTTTAGACTTTTATCTCCATCATCCAGATTATTAATAGATATTTTATCCTGTATACTAAACTATTTTACGCTCTTAACCATCTAATCTAATCTAATCTAATCTAACTCGTGCTTGAATTCTTAAGACAAAATTCTACATTTTACTAACAGAGTTGTGAAACTGTTCCCCCTCAAAAGAAGTGGGTGCACCACATGATCACACTTTGAAGATAAGTTCAAGTACACCCATCTTTGATTGACAGCAGTGAGGTCGGGCCAGTTCTGTGGGGCGTTTAAATTCACTTAAGTAAGACAGTTTAAGGAACAGTAGCTGTACACAATAATATAATTGTGGTCATTTGTAAGTGTTTCAAAATGTAAACAAACATTCTGAGCAGGATATCTTAGAGACAGAGGTTTCGGTTAGATGTGGCAGAGCTAAAACAAAAAAGGAAATGTGCACTTATCTCAAAGCATGCGGTCGATTAACCACTGATACTTCTATTTAGCTGGCAAATCTTCAGTAGGCTGTTTAATGAAACCAAAAGATGTAGCCATGTATCCTCTGTGTAACCAGAAAGTAAAATTGCTTGTGATTTATTGCATTTAAACAGGAAATGTAAAAGTAATGTAACACAACATGTGAGTGGCCTGAGTAAGGTAAAACTGTTCAAATTTAGCAGGTTTCTTGATTCAGCAGATTTTATTTACAGTTGTTTTCTTCTTTCGGCTCAAGTCAACGTCAATTTATAGTAATCTGCTTAAACGTACAATATGTAACTTTCTGCCGCTAGGGGTCGCTCAACCAAAACAATGGATTGTAAACACAGACGTTTGATGACGTTGGGAAGTTGCGTGGAATTATGGAAGTTTTTATTGCTAAACACTATCGTCGATTAGAATGCATCTGTTCACGGACGAGTTTACCCGTTCGAGTTTATTCACGTTACGTTTAGTAACGTTTATTCATGTCATGCTAATAAAATAGCTGCAGTTTCCCCAACATAATTACGTTTTTCTTGATTCAATCTGTATTGGTAGCAACATTAGCGGCTAACGTTAGCAGGTTTTAGCTGCTGGCAATTAGTTAATTAATTTAGCTAGCTAACTGTAGGCAGGCAGACCGGAGTGTTTTAGCCGGCTATATTAGCATTAGATTAATCGTCTATCTATACAGCTAACGTTAACGTTACCTGTGAACTTATTCGTGGGTTAGCGTAGTGCTGCTTTTATCCATGGTCAAAACAATCATACTACTAATAACTTTATGAGCGTGTTGAATGACGTTGTAACCCTATAATGTTATCCACCAAGCATTAGCTAGTATTAACATTAGCTACTTGTCAATCAGCACATACATTGTAGTAACATTAAGCAGGATTAATATTGATATGTATCAATAAATAAAGTTTCTGCTGTATTACTGTGTTGCAAAGTTGCATGTAATTAATCACAAAATGATGCCTTTTGGCAGAAAAAGCAGTGTTACCAGTATTTTTTTCTGTGACATTGTATAATTTACAATTACTCTCGAACGTAGCATCTGGGTGCCCGTGTTTTGACAGAAGTTACGAGTAACTGGTTGGTAAAAGGTTATATGACGCCACTGACGGGCGACCAAATGAAACGTGACGTGTCTGAAATAAAATAACAGATTTCTCTGGGTTTGTCATTTGATGGAAACATTTGGGATAGTGTAACTATACACAACTCAAAAATATATATAATATAGGTATGGTCGTTTTAAGACATTTTAATGCAGAAAAGTTACATATTGTACCTTTAAGGCACTTTACTGCAGTGTTTACATTACATACACTGCTACATATAGCTACATGCTAACATCAGGAAAACCCGTAATCTTGGTTGCTAATGTTAGTAAATTTCTCCAAATTCACATTCCTGCTGGAACATGTCTAGTTGTGTAGTTTCTTATATAGAACCCAGATAGCAAGCACATTTGGGCCGATTCCGGCTGAAAAGCGCTACTGTCGGCTCAGTGTCGGCATCGGAGTAAAGATAATGGGCCAGAGTCGTGCCAACTGTGTACACAACACTTCTGGCTGACATACGGCTTTTTATGAAGAGCCAGTGTCGGCTTAAAGCAGTTTTACTCGCGCTGCCTCATATACAGCGTTTTATAAATGGGCCAGTGTCGGCTGAAAGCAGTTTCACTCGCGCTGGCTCAAATACGGCGTTTTATGAATGGGCCAGTGTCGGCTAAAAGCAGTTTTACTCGCGCTGGCTCAAATACGGCGTTTCATTAATGGGCCAGTGTCGGCTAAAAGCAGTTTTACTCGCGCTGGCTAAAATACGGCGTTGTATTAATGGACCAGTGTCGGCTAAAAGCAGCTTTACTCGCGCTGGCTAAAATACGGCGTTTCATTAATGGGCCAGTGTCGGCTAAAAGCAGCTTTACTCGCGCTGGCTAAAATACGGCGTTTCATTAATGGGCCAGTGTCGGTTAAAAGCAGTTTTACTCGCGCTGGCTCAAATACGGCGTTTTATTAATGGGCCAGTGTCGGCTAGAAGCAGTTGTACTAAGCCTTAATCTGCAATTTTTGGACAAAAGTAGTAGTGTTTTTACCACACCTGCTGTTGGAAAGGTCTTTTCTTTACAGAGCTGTATTACCCACTGTATTACTGAGTTAGCATTAAGGGGAGGTCACATAGGCCTACTGTAGTTTTGCTCAGACAGAAAATCAAAGGTCACATGACATGGTGCTATTTGGATGCTTTTATATAGACCTTAGTGGTCCCCTAATACTGTATCTGAAGTCTCTTTTATATAGACCTTAGTGGTCCCCTAATACTGTATCTGAAGTCTCTTTTATATAGGCCTTAGTGGTCCCCTAATACTGTATCTGAAGTCTCTTTTATATAGGCCTTAGTGGTCCCCTAATACTGTATCTGAAGTCTCTTTGCCGAAATTCAGCCTTGGTGCAGAATTACAGCCATAAGAGCCAGTCCCACAATGAGCTTTCCTTAGGATGTGCCATTTCTGTGTGTGTGGGATGGGGGGCAAGGTGCATGGGGGGTGCTGCCTTGACCAACTGCCACTTTGCTCGTTTGAAAGCCATGATCTCTCTCTCTCTCTCTCTCTCCCTCTCATGGGTGGGCCAAATTCTCTGGGCGGCCAAAGCATAGAAAGGGGAGGTAACCTTTCTCCTTATGACCTCATAAGGTGAAGATTCCAGATCGGCCCATCTCAGCTTTCATTTTCTCAAAGGCATTGACCATTGGCCAGTGGCCATTTCTAGCCACTGGGGGACCATAGGCAGGCTGGGGGAACGCATATTAATGTTAAAAAAACTTCATAAAGTGAAATTTTCATGCCATGTGACCTTTAAATCATTTACAATCCCGTAATTGTCTCTGTTAAAAGCCTGACTTTCACTTTCCCTTTTAGCTTTTAGTTGTTCTTCGTTTAATTTCCTTTTTTTCCTGTGATGGACCTGCCCCAGTATCAGCCATAACCGATAACTTCTAAAATAACATGAAAATACAATTAGGTCTATATAAAGAAATCTCCTGCTTTACCTGGCTCCGCTGACATACGCTAACACAAAAAAATCTGTGACCCGTTAGAATGTGTGACTGTAGCGCAGTCTACCTGCCGCCAATCATTCTGTGACTTTGCAGGAAAAATCGGACCCGGCCAGATGCCTTACTAAAAACTATATAAAAATAGCATTCTTTTCACTGTTAGTCTCGTTTGTTGTTACAGGTCATTTAAGACCATTGTATGAAAAATGACAGATCTTTAGAAACATTAAAAGGTTACACAGTCACTTTAAAGCTTTAGTGAGGAACTTTTTGATATTAGTGAATGGCCGTTACATTCAAGCCATTGCCAAATGAGTTAATACATAGCTAATTAAGACTATCAGCTCCACAAACCGTGAAAGAAGAAGGAAAAATGGCATTAAGTGTCACAGTGGACAGAGAAGGGAAACTGAACTCGTCACAGAGGAAACTCCCACAGAGTTCCCGACAATGGAGGAGCCAGTTGACAAGAAGGCAGCAACAGTGACAGACAGACAGAGGAAATCCAGTCTTCATTATGTGAAGTAAGATCATTTACTGGACACAAATTAAGTCTTGAAAGATTTGTCATATTGCTCACATTTATTCTTTAAATTAATGTTTTCATTTCACAGCTGTAAATTGTCTGTATGCTGTAAATATCACTGTATAAAAGTAGTTCATGTGTATTGATATTCAGCTCTAACATGCCATCATGGTGTCAGGACACGGTAATTAATCTGAAAAGATAGGTTAGGTGAGGAAGGCAAAGCTCTTTATTACAGCTGTTAAAACGTGTTGGGGGAATGAGTGACGACATTTCGACATCCTGTGAGTCAGACGTGACTTGAATTACAGTGAATTTTACAACGAATTTTGTAACACAATGACACTGGAAGAAATGCAACAATTTTGCACGTAAAAGCTGATCATATCGTTCAAAGACCAATGTTAGCGTACACATTTGTAATTTTGTAATTTAATGTAATGTCTACTCAGATGGTTTACGCATATTGTCATTTGTCTATGGTTTTCCATCGGCTTGCATTTGGGTTAATCTCAGTTTGCCTTTGATTTCAACAGGCTGATAGTTTTTCATGTCAGCATTGCTGTCAGACCTGCTGCTGTGCGACCTGCCGCACCACATTTTTTGGTTTCAATGTCAGTTTTGGATTTCCACATTCTCCTGGAGGGGATTTCCCCCAAAACTGCTACTGTAAATAGCAGCTAGAAAGGCAGAAGTGAGGGTGTCTGTTATGCCTGAGTGACCTTTACAAATCCCCCCTTTGTTTTATCATTGAGCTGAAATGACCACATCTCTCTTTCATTTTTCTCCATTTTCTTAACTGTGTTGTCTTTTCATGTTATTTTACTTTCTTTAAATGCATGTTGCTTGCTTTATTTGAAGCTATTCTTACTTAAGAAAGGGTTCTACACATACTAAGATGTTGTGTTCAATGTACTGATTATGTGTGTCACTTGGATCTAATCAACATTGAAAATATTTAGAAATCTTTGTAAGATAATGATTTTATTATTGGGAAGCTATTTAACTGAAAAAAATTATTCCTGGAAAGTAAATAAAGAACTAAACGTGTCACCCTAATGTGTATTCAACATTTCTTAAACATTTCTTTTCGTATTCAGTTTATAGTTATAATCAATAACCATTCAGAATTGTAGAAATGTTGTTGTTTGTTATAAATGTGTTATCCTCCATGGAAGAGAAGCTGTGCTAATGGGGATCCTACAATAAACTAAACTTAATATTATGATTATTAGAACCCGATAAAGAATCTTAATGGATTTTTATTTATTTTTTATTTTAGGGTGCTGGATGGATTTACATTTTGAAACCACACAGTTACTTTAAATAACTGGGCCACTTACAGGTGCTTTTGGGTACAGATAAGCAAATGTTAAAATAAAAATAAAATAATAATCTAAAATAGGAATAAATTGGACACTAACAGCTAAATGGAAACAGAATTATTATCGTACTATTTAAAAAAAATATTTTAAAAAGACTATCAGTCCAGGACAAAATATTTAATTCTAAAATCATGCAGTACTCCACAAAATTTGGGCAAAACTGAGAGAATGTTTTCATTGTACTGTGTCTGCTACGTTGTATCAGCACTGCTAAGATTTAACTGCCCAAGTCCCAGTGAAAGCATGTGAATTTTTATTTATTTTTTCTATCAGGGCCTATCACATGTGAGAAGGAGAGATAAGAGGCAGGCGGATGTGTGGTGACATATCATAATAAGCAGACTCTTAAAGCGGAAGTGAGTACTGGTAGTGTGGTCATGAGTCATTTCTTCATTATTTCTAGTAAATGAACTCTCTCACTCACTCTCTCTCTCTCTCTTTTTTCACTTTATCTGTATATGCCCAACCTCTATGTTATCTACGGACTTTGGGATGATATGAAAACACTCAATTTTATAGAGACCGGCTCAGAAATAAAGAGGGCTCCTACCTGGTGTGTATGTGTGGAATTATGCCTCTCTTCTGGGTTGTGCTTTGGTCAACGCTCCCTCCTCTGGCTCTCTTCTGTGGTCCAGACTGTTGTACCGTCCACGAGAACAGCGGCTTACAGAACGGTAAGTCTCCGCAGTATTCACATTCGGGATTGTTCAGGAATTCATTGTTGAAAATGTCTCAGTTTGAATATTTCAGATTATCAATTGGATAACTGCTCAGCTAAATCTGTATGTTCTGGGATGTGTTTTGTACAGTTTGTGTGATACATTGTATATATAATAATAAATAAAGATATACAAATATAAGGGATAGTTACAATCAGTGGTTGAATGTAACTAAGTACTTTTACTCCACCACATTTCAGAGAGAAAAATAGTACTTTTTACTACACTACCTTCATCCGACAGATAGTTAAATTGCAGATACGCAAATAATGATTCTCCAAACATGTAATCAGCCTCTAAAATGTGATCAATTGTTCAGTGAAAAAAAAGTTAACGTTTTCTTTTCTTATGAAAATTTAAAAAGTGTGCTGAAGTCATATTTAAACCTGTTTTCATTGCAAATCAATTTTTTCATCACACATTAATCATATAATATACAAATGATTCTATACTTTTACTTGAGTAAGATTTTGAATGCAATACTTTTACTTGTAATTGAGTATTTTTTTTACAATGTTGTATAACTACTTATACTTAGGTAAAGAATCTCACAGTTTGTCAACCACTGGTTACAGTATAAATCCCACACAAAACAGTTATTTTGCACAGTAATTGTCCAATTACCTGAAAACATCACATCTTCCTCCCTACAGCGTCTCCACTGCTGGAATCCTTACAGTGCCATAATGATTACGTGTCCTATGTCTACTGCAAGTGGAGGGAACACAAAAACATGAAACTGCAGCTCTGGTTCAAGACAGAAAACAACAGGTAAGGATGTTTAGCTACGAGGTAGGGTGTGGCTGGTTGAAGAGACGTAGCATATAATGTAGGATTATGGGGGGATATTTAAATTGCTGTCCCACGGCTCTGTGTCCTTGTCGCAGGGAGCAGTGTATGCCTCACGGTGCTGAAGTACAAGATGCAAGTGAGCACAGGACTGTCCAATGCAGATACGAAACCCGTGCATTTTCCATTGGCATCCAGCACACTGTCTTCTTCCTCAAGAACAAGACACTCAGCCCTTGCTCATCTGTCCCACACAAGCTTCTGGATCTTTCTCAGCACTGTGAGTTTATCTGTCAACCATAACTGTCACTTGTACTGTGAAGATAATACTGGAAATAAATTGTGCTTATGAGTACAATTTAACACTTAAATACTAATAATTTGTATAACTTGAACCGTTGCCTCTGTTTTTTAGTGAGAGCACGGCCACCAGTGAACCTGTCCACACATGATGAAGGTGATGGAGGCAGACGGCTCAGTTGGTCCAGCGCCTATGCGTCCTCCTCCTCCCTTAACAAAAACCTCACATATCAGCTCAGCTTTAAGACAGACAGACAGGACAACTGGACGGTTAGCATCAAACATACTGTACAATAGCTAACGTTACCCCGCCAGCAGCGTTTGACCACAAGACTCTAGTGGGAAACACGGAGTGGGTTTCAAACGTTTTTTTAGAATGGCATAAGTTTTGTATGCATACAAATTTCTGAAACATTTTGTTTTTAATACATTTATTAGTGAAAACAAAGAAAGAAGAAACGTGTATAAGAGCATGGTCTACAGCCATGCCAGCAGCTCGGTGAGGCTGTAGTTCAACACAAACCTTTAGCTAAATGCCAACGTCAGCATGCTAACACGCTCACAATGATAATGCTAACATGCTGATGTTTAGCAGGTGTAATATTTACCATGTTCACCATGTCAGTTACCATGCTAAAAACTAACAGTATTGTTGACTTTTAGCTAGCTGCTAACCCTAATTCTTTTTTTCCCCACAAACTGAAGCAGAAAAAAAAGTGGTCTACTGTACTTTTGACATTGACTCAAACTCACACATCTATTTTCATTCTGTCCACAGTTTCAGGACGTCACAAACACCAGTATGAAACTGGAGAAGCCGTTGTTGCTTCCGGATCGAAAGTACGAAGCCAGGGTGAGGGCCCGGGCCAGTGTGGGTCAGTGGAGCGACTGGAGTCCCGTGGTGACCTGGAACACTGAACAAGGCAAGTCAAAGAGAGCATTCAGCATCGTTTACAATCTAAATGCAATCTATTAAAAGGTACTCTAAGCGATGTTGGGTGACATTATTCTCGTTGACGTTCAAAATATTTTCAAACTCACCCCCCCCTAACCCCTCTAAGTAAAACTATTTGGCTCAGATATTTCATGTACCACATTACCCTACAAGGGTCTTTTCTTCTAATACAGATCAAGGCAAGGCAAGGCAGCTTTATTTGTATAGCACATTTCAGCAACAAGGCAATTCAAAGTGCTTTATATAAAATATTAAAGAGCAGTTAGAAAACAATTTAAAACAATTTAAAAGCATTAAAAGACAAGAATGAAATGTAAAGAGCAGTTAGAAAACAATTAAAAACAATTTAAAAGCATTAAAAGACAAGAATAAAATGTACAGTGCAGTATGAGAATTTAAAGAAAGAGCAGTTAAAACAATTAAACATATAAAAGATAGGTCTTAAAATCAAACTGCCAGTTTAGGATTGTGGTTCCCAGGTTCTTAGTGAGCTAATGTTGATATGCTGAAGTAGGCCAACGGTCAGCCATAGCTATATTGTTAGCTTCTAGCAAAAAGTCAGGTACTGCTAGGCACTGTTACGCACTGCTAGGCACTGTTAGGCATTGTTAGGCACTGCTATGCACTGTTTTAAGATCAAGCTCCTTATCTCTTTTCCTCACATTTCGAATCTTCTCTCTCTGTCAATTTCCATGAGAAAAGTGAAATTTTGCAGTTGTTGTTATTAGCTCTTTGTCTCTCTGGCTCTAGACACTGGGCAGTTTCCCAGTTTACACTGTGTGCTGGATGGAGAGAAGGAGGTGACGTGTAGCTGGGAGGTGAGCAGAGAGGTGGCTCTCTTCATTACCTATGAGCTGGCATGTCGACGCAACCAGACTGCACTGTAAGTCAACTATACCACCTGGATGAGGCTGAAAAAAAGCATCCAGGTATAATCTTTTCAATCCTCTCCTTATAATCCCTGCCTTCAGGTCTAACAGATGCTGTAAGAACCCAAAAGTCAGCTCTGACCTCAGCAGGGCGGTGATGAGGTACAGCTGCTCGCTGACAGAGCCTTCACATCTGCTGCTGGAGCTCCTACCACTACGCAATGCCAAGACTTTTAAGGCCGACCAACACAGTGAGTGGACACAAGAACGAGGGCACGACATATAGGAGACATTGAGAGTGTTGGGGGGTGATTCATCTGCAGGGAGCTTTGCAGAGCAACTGTGATGTTAATGTGTGTCCCCACCTAGTGTTTGAAGGGCACTACTGCATCCCCATCCCCTTCTGCTTATAACCAAGGCCCAGTTTTTCAAAAACATTTTAAAGGAACATTGGATTGGATCACTGTGATCCAAATCCCAAATTTCAGGATTACCAAATCCTGTTTACCAGAGCCTTAAATGGAACCAGCAGTGTAGCCTAGTGGCTTAGCAAAGAACAACAGGTAGGCAAAATACCGGTGGCCACAAAAAGTTTGTTTTAATTTTAAGAAACAGCAACACTGTAATAAACAGAAACATTTGACATTCCTTATTTTGTTATAATGTTAAATAACAAAACAAAAACAATACTATCCAATAGTCAAAAGTCATTTACAGGACAGATGATTTCCATATCTGCCTTTAGGAGATGTATCTCCATCTGCACTTTTTTTTTGCTGCATTTGTGTAAGCAAGATTTGTTCTTTACCCAGTTCAATTTGTACTTCTGCTCTTTTGGTTTTCCGTTTGCGTGTCATAACTACTTGCGAGTAAAACC
Organism: Perca flavescens; assembly: GCF_004354835.1. NCBI lineage: Eukaryota > Metazoa > Chordata > Actinopteri > Perciformes > Percidae > Perca > Perca flavescens. The sequence goes on along the minus strand of NC_041345.1, from coordinate 5,651,772 downwards.
CAAGGTGGCATTCAACATAATCCTTGCCTGTATTTTGCATAACATCGCAACCAAGCGTCATGTCCCTCTTGATGACAATTTTGATGGACCTGAGCCTGATGTAGAACCAGAACAGCCAGCCGTGTTCTTACCTAATGAAGGACACACTGGACATGCAATTAGAGATCTAATTGTGAGAAATTACTTTGAACTAGACTACTGTATTTGTTACTGTCACTGCCATTAATATACTGTGGAATTATAGAGCTGTGAGCAACAGTGACATTTATTTAACAGCTGTCAACCATTTTATTTGGTTCGAAAAATCACAACTGAATCCACCCTTCTGATGGGATCAGGATAATCCTGTTTTTTCGGATCAAATATATCCCAAACCGAGTTAAAAGTTTTGAAAAACCCAAAGCGCAGGTTTGATCCAGATCAAACGTAAGATCGGATTACGTGATCTGATCTTAGTTTGGAATCCCTCTTTTGCGTTTGAAAAACCCATTTCCAAGATTTGATCCAATCCGTGATCCGAAATCCCACTGGATTACTTTTGAAAAACTGGGCCCAGGCAATAAGATACAATCAGACAACATGGTTTTGGTTTAGTTTTGTTGTCATAAAACAACTTAAACACCCTTATTTATCCAAATATTCACCAAAAAAACAAACAGACAAAGACTCTTTCCATTTACAGAGAAAAACAAACTCTGATAGATTCAAAGTAGCATCTGGTAAACTGTTCCAAATGACAGCCTCCCCACCCTGAAATTATTTAGATCCAAAAGAGCCATATGTGTTTTGATAAAATATGTGTATACCCAGTATTATACCCATATATTATACCCCATGCTGATCTATAGTAAGCTCAAACTGAATAGACTAGTGTCTGACAATTTTAATTAATTTTTAATTTTAATTATTTAAAATGTGCTATACATAAACGGGTTGTTTTATTGGAATAAGAAATGTAACATATCATCTTATTTTATACAATCTTTAAATTGTGTGTTTTAATGGAAGACCATTAAAGTAGAAATGACTTTCTTAATTGTATCAATTACATTTTCTTGTAACTAACATTTGGAAACATTCTTTTCTATGTAATTAGAGATTAGATTTTGAGACATTTTTGGAACCACAGAGTTACTAGATAGACCCATATCTTAAATTTGATATGATGTTATTGGGGAAATGATGTTGCAAAAATAGGAAAAGCTTTTTGAAAACAAACCAAAAAACAACAAATCTTTCCATCATGGCTCATTTATGCTACAAACTCTCTTGTTGCGCAGTTCGTCCCAACCCCCCGCAGCAGGTAAAGGTGAAGAAGAAAGACATCAACTGGGTGGTGGAATGGACTAAGCCAAACACAGCAAAAATGAAAAAAGTCAGACTGTATTATCAGGTCTGGTATTACATGACACAGGAACAGGTGAGCTTTTATTAAAGTGATTTCCTCCTGTCCAGCTGTACGCCTACATTGCAATCCCTTTATGCTAACCATGAAAAACCATTTAATGGATTCTATATGCATTCGTTTTTCAGGGATCTGATGTCCTGCTGAACACTTCAGTGGGGTCCATGTCAGAGAGCATCCTGGACGCCTCTCTTGTCCCGTCCCAGTGCTACCAGGTCAGGGTCAGGTCGCTGGTCGGCCCTTCCAACTATAAGGGAATTCCCTCTGAATGGACTGATCCTGTGGAGTGGACCTCACATGAGGGTATATACAGTAGCAGCATGCACAAAAATATAGGCAGTGCCAATACATTCCACATGATGTCGAAAGTACATTGTCTAGTTTATTTTTTTTGTTATTTATCTCGAACAATCAACACACTTTAAAAGAGAAAAAAAAAGAAAAAAAATCAAACAAAACAAAGACAAAACACCACATCATCATCATATACATCATATACAAATCAATCCGATTCCGTCAAAGAACAAAAAGAGGTTTCTTCCTAAAAGGGAGTTTTTCCTCGCCACTGTCGTAATTGCCACTGCTAATGCTTGCTCTTGAGGGAATTACTGTAATTGTTGGGGCTTTGTAAAATATAGAGTGTGGTCTAGACCTACTCTATCTGTAAAGTGTCTCGAGATAACTCTTGTTATGATTTGATACTATAAATAAAATTGATTCGAAATGAATATACAGCATACAAAAATTGTAAGTCATACAACAACTGTGTGTACATTCCCATTAATATATGCAGGTCCCCTTTCTGTAATGGTCAAGTAATGTTTTCTTGAATCTATTTTTGAACTGTGTAATATTATGGCTCTGTTTGATTTCATTGTTTAGTGCATTCCACAAGGTCACCCCCTACAAACTGAAATACACATGCTTTTAAGAGTAGTTCGTACCAGAGGTTGTTTAAACAAAAATGTACCTCTTAAATCTCAAATAATATCCCCCTTCATTATCCTTAAACATTGTTCCTATGATACAGAAACAGATGTCACTTATTCTTGTGGGAATTACTTTCTATCCTCTAATTGTGTTTTTTTATTTTTTTAGTGTCCGGGTAATTCAAACGTAAACGACATGGGCCAAAAACAATCATCGCAATACATATCATGAATGATCATCGTCATTATCATCATTACTTCTGTTTTCTGTTCCCTGACAGCCACCTGGTCCCTATCAACCCTGATCTATTTCATCATCAGTGTGTTTGTGGCCGCAGTCTTCCTCACACTCTACTGCACCATTCCGGTTTGTCAAAGGTACTTTATTTATGTAATACTGCATTTGTGCTTCCTCCTAACTACAGCCATCAGATAAATGGGTTAGAGTCATTGACTGCAAATATTAATGGACAACGCATCCAGTTTGTTGAAGTGCTGCAAATGCGGAAGTGCCTTAAACCTGCATTCTGTCTGAATTGCAGCAGGGGGCGACACGTGCAGTTGCAAAAGGAGTTCGGTTTCTGTAGAAGTCTATGAGGAAGTGATCCACTTCTCACTTGATTTATTACCTCTGTAAAAATTTTCATAATCAGTGTATGGTCTCAATCGCTAGTTTTAAGTCTTCTGCAACATGGAAGGATGTTCGTTTTTTTAATTATGGTCTCGTTGATTTTAAAAATCAAATAAAGCAGGGGGTGTTTTAGGGCGTGGCTATGATGTGATTGCCAGTAAAAGTGTGTAACGCAACGTGGCTCCTCCCTCACTCCTCCCTCACTCCTCCCTCTCGTCTAAAATCGTCACATCCGCAACCAGGATGGCTGCGCGTGTAAGCGAAATTACGAATCCCACTATGGCCACGCCAAGACCCGCCCTACGAAGCAGCTCGATTGGTTGGGGTTAGGCATTTGACCTCGAGGGGTTAAGGTTAGGATAGCTGATTGGTCAGGGGATAGGACCTGAACAAATGGGGTTACGTTACCCTGCGTAAGCATGGACGCCTGGCCAATAAATGCTATTGAAGGGCGGGTCTTGGCGTGGCCATGGTAGGATTCATAATATCGCTGCCCGTTAACGGCAAACTCGACGAATAGCAGATCTCCACAAACCAATGGGTGACATCACACATGCTCTGTCCATTAATATTAAAGGTCCCATGGCATGGACATTTCACTTTATGAGTTTTTTTAACATTAATATGAGTTCCCCCAGCCTGCCTATAGTCCCCCAGTGGCTAGAAATGGTGATAGGTGTAAACCGAGCCCTGGGTATCCTGCTCTGCCTTTGAGAAAATGAAAGCTCAGATGGGCCGATCTGGAATCTTCTCCTTATGAGGTCATAAGGAGCAAGGTTACCTCCCCTTTCTCTGCTTTGCCCGCCCAGAGAATTTGGCCCACCCATGAGAGAGAGACATCATGGCTTTCAAACGAGCAAAGTGGCAGTTGGTCAAGGCCACACCTCCACCTTGCGCCCCCCCCCCAGCTAAAGACACAGAAATGGCACATCCTAAGGAAAGCTCATTGAGGGACTGGCTCAAGTGGCTGTAATTCTGCAACAAGTTTGAATTTCGGGAAAGAGACTTCAGATCCAGTATTAGGGGACCACTAAGATCTATATAAAAGAGACTTCAGATACAGTATTAGAGGACCACTAAGGTCTATATAAAAGAGACTTCAGATCCAGTATTAGGGGACCACTAAGATCTATATAAAAGAGACTTCAGATACAGTATTAGGGGACCACTAAGGCCTATATAAAAGAGACTTCAGACACAGTATTAGGGGACCACTAAGGCCTATATAAAAGAGACTTCAGACACAGTATTAGGGGACCACTAAGGTCTATATAAAAGCATCTATGGTTAGAGTACATACACATGAAAAAAATCAATCTAAAATGCAATCAAAGTAAATCTAAAAAGTATAACATTTAATACTAATACCACATTACTTTGCACCGCTACGTACAGATGTTGCCATTATAGAAATGTATTGCTTTGTAAAAGATGAAAAAAAGCACACTAAACAGGCTGTACCTACATGCCAAAGAAGGTGTTGTGAATTACATGATGTTTCATCTTTAATAAAACTCTCTTTTTTATATTTTGAACAAACAGGAGGGCAGTTCTGTGGGTTGACTCAGTTCCGTCTCCTGGCAAAAGCAAAATCCTGTCTCAGTTCAAGGTGAGACTGAATAATTCCACAGTGTGATTGAATTATTTCCATTTCTGCTGTGTGTTTGTCTGACTGTAGTTTGTAATGTGTAAACCCTGATGTACTTTTTGTGATCCAGTCTGGCACCAGCGGGACTTTCATGCAGAATGAGAGCACGGCCATCTGCAAAGTGCTGCGTTTGGACAAAGCGTTGATAAGGTAATGCGTTTCACACTCGACATTACCAGACAGATGATGATAACAAATTGTTCTATCATAAGAAGAAAAGATAGAGAATGTGTGGAATACAGACGTAATCATTCAGGCAAGACATGAAAAGATCCATTACTAGCAATTCTCTGCTCTCTCTCTCTCTATCTCTCTGCTGCAGCTCTTCAGACGCTTTGCTGTGGCCAACCAAGGACACTGAAAATAATTGTCTGGAGCAGGACGGCGGCTGCTGGAAGTGTGATAGCCTGCTCTGCCCTGGTGAGAAGGTTAAAGCCTCTGACACGTCCTCCATGAGCTTCAGCGGGCCGTACATCTTCTGTCAGGTCAGTTACTCCCAGCCAGTTTCAATTGTCAGGTATCCAGAATTTCTCAAGCACTCAAATGCAAATGAGAAATTATTTCTTTAATTGAAATAATGTCAGATAAAATGCTATATTATGACTTGAGTGCTAGGGAAATATGGTGAGAACAGAAACAATTCAGAAGAGCACATACTGATCTAAGTATAGACTGTTGTGTCTATATGTGTCTACATGTGTGTCCTGCTATGAATGCTTTGTTTTTTTGTAATGAGCACACTGCACCGAATTCCTAGCAACTTAGTTGGCATTGAAAAAGCATTCAATCTTGAATCTTATGTCTACTATATATCAGTTTATAGATTAGCAAATGACAATCATCATAGTATTCATTAGTTTGCAGCGATGAAGTGTCACACTGAGCACCATTGTTCCTTTCTGACAGTCACCGGAGCCAAGCTGCAAGTCAACGGATGTCAAACGTGAAGACAAGGAGAAAGAGCAAGAAACCCCATCGGGTGACTCGGCGTCTCCTTCCCCGGTGAATTTCAGCCTTTACGGGGAAGGTTATGTGTGTCTGCCCAGCCGCAGCGTCTCCAGGTCCACACAGGATCTCATATCTCACAGCGAAGCCAGCACAAACACACACAGGCACGACAGCGCTGAGCAAGACCAACAGTGTCCCGATAAGATGGACGGCCAGCCGGGCCTCAGCGAGCCCGCCAGCAGCCACCCACCTCCAGCCTACATCTCAGGACTTTTCACTCCCTGGCCGCAAGGGAGCACCGCACAGCCCTCTGGGTACTGCCACCTCCCCGCAGCTTTCATGAGAGCATCACATTGACCTGCAACGTGCAAGGGAAGAGCACATCAAGGAGGACCTTATGAGGCTTTCTCAGCAGCTATAACAATTAATCAATTTTTTTTTATACACTTTCCACTTTATGTTAAGCTACATCTGCTTCAATGTGGAAGAGATGCATTTATGTGTAATAATAAATAGGTTTTTACTAGGGCTGTCAAAATTAATTAATTAATTAATTAAATTAGTTCATTTTTTAATATTTAACTCGTTAAAAAAAATTAACGAAATTAACGCAGCTGTGTTTGTTTACTTCATGTGGCGGCTGAGAAACGTAATACATCTACATAACAGCAGGCGGCGCTACTCTGTATTGTTGCCCAAGTAATGAAAACCGGCAGCTGATTGGACGAACGCGTCACATGGGTTTGTTTTCTCCGGAAATCCAAAGCCAGACTGTCATGGCGGCCGTTCAGAATACAATCTCATATTGTACTAAAATAGTTCACTGAAACGTGTTTCTGAAAACATTTTAAGCGAGAAATAGGCCGTGCAGTTGCTGAATCTGTCTTCATTTCAGCTCAACAAAGGTCAGTTTCGAAGATTTTCGTCAGATTTTGAGAGACTCTAGTCACCTCATTCCGCTCGCCATTTCCGGGTGAGTCCCGACTGCCCTGCCGCCGACTGAACTCTCGGCTCGTTGGAGATGAACTGAACATAGGCTCGTTGGAGATGAACTGAACATAGGCTCGTTGGAGATGAACTGAACTCTCGGCTCGTTGGAGATGAACTGAACATAGGCTCGTTGGAGATGAACTGAACATAGGCTCGTTGGAGATGAACTGCTCCTCGCCTGTAAAGTAGACGAGAGCAGGCGACAGCAGCCGGGGACGGTGACAAAAATCTGCTCTCAAGTCAAACAGTTTCTAGCCGTTTCAGCAGCCTTCAGCAGGACTAAATAAGCCAAATTGTTGCTGCTGTTGTTCTGAAAGATATTAAACATTCTGAACTTAGCAGAACCTTTCCTTGTTTGGTTTTTTTCTTCATATTTGCAAAGTTAAGTGATTTAGCATTTAAATATCCATTATTATAAGCTTCAGTCTCAATTTAAAAAAGCGATTAATCGCGATTAATTACAGCAAATTGTGCAATTAATTAGTTAATTTTTTTTAATCGATTGACAGCCCTAGTTTTTACACATTTGAAAGGACCCATTTTGCATGTCTTATCAGACCAACATCAGGTTGGATGTCTGACCAATGGAGGGCAGTAGTGAGCTGAGCCTGTGAGGGCAATGCAAGTACAGTAAATCTAAGGGATGGACTTCAGTAGGGCAAACTAAATAATCCTGTCTTTTTGGAAACTTCCTCACACATTCCAGAGCAGAATGAAATAACAATAGCACCTTGAAATCTTATATAATATAAATCAACAGCTTTGCTTGATTGGAATGTTCTATGGTCAGAGAGATTCTCAGAAAAGTAATTATTTACTTCCATGTGTATATTTCCAAGCATGTAAGGCATTGACACACATAATGTACATGTCTAAGCACCGATTCTTAAGAGGTGTGTAGAAACGTCTTCTTTTTTAGAACTTCCTTAAGGCTCTGTCTCTCTCACAAAAGAGGTAAAAAGCAGAACTATGTCAACTGCACTCATGGAAAAAATGTGTAATTTGTGTTGACTGTTGTGTTTGCTGCGGTCATGTATGCATGTTTGCACAACGGTGTGAGTTAGGACCTTGTTGTCAATGTTGAAGCCTATGTGTTGCTGAATGTATATACAGTATATATATATATATATATATATATATATATATATATATATATATATATATACAGTATGCTATCTACATGCTGATGTGCTGATACTGCTATGTTGATTGGCACTGTGATTATGAGACATTTAGAATGAAACTAGAACAAACTAGTGAAAATACTGTATTGTTGAAACTACCTTTAAGGTTATACCTCTTGCAGTTATAAAATAATGTAAGTTTGCTGCACTTTTGTATTGTGATCATTTAAACTTGTAAAATGTGTGTCTACTGAGTGTGTGTGTGTCTGTTTTTTTTTTTTTTTTTAATGGCTTACACACTCATCCCCACAAACATTTTTAAAGTTCTGGGTTTAAAGTTTTCAGGCTGGCTGGCAAACTGCGCAGCATTCACTCAGTTGTCAGTTTATTAGGTACACTTAGCTAAAGCTAAGGTAGTCTGATACAACAGACCTGCAATACATTCTACCTTCATGAAGATAATAATGTTCCGTTTTTGTTGAAACTGTTTTAAAGAGGTGTTATTTCAACTTCATGGTCATTTTGGAGGATGTAGTTTGTGGTGCTGTGGAATTGTAATGCTCTATACAGACAGGTTTTCTTTTAATCATTTTGCCCACTGCATCAATGATTACATCTACTATTAATACGTATTCATATTATTCCACTTAAGATTAAAACAAAACATGAGATATTAAAGCCTGTCGCAACTGACATGCTCAATAATGTAACGACTTCAAAATGTACACAAACATCTCTCCTAACTCTTAAGGGGAAATTACCACAGGTGACAAAATAATATTGACTTCAGATGTGATATTTGTTGTATCAAATCTACACATTAATACGTTTAAATATGCAAAATTGAAATCACATGAATTAGTGTATAGAGTTATTCCTGACTCGTTATATATTATACATACATACAAACATACAACATATGACCCGCATGTCTTTATTTGTTAACAGGTGTAACATTTTCAGGTTAGACGTTGTAATTTGGCAGCTGACTTCCAGATCAGAAGGTGGTTGTCACTGCGAATGCAGAACTGTGTACAGCTAGACCCTCTTTCTCTCACTCACACACACACACACATACACACACACACACACATTCACATTGTACCTAATCTAATTTATTTCTCTGTTTATCTAAACATCTGTCTGGCCTGACAGGGCTGTGCGGAGTATTTAGGGTTCTGACCGTTTTTGGAAGCAAGTGTGAGTTGTAATGCAGTATTACTGTAACACATTTACTGTATATCATGAACATATTGTGCATAAGCGATGCACAAGTCTTTCTTGTCTCTGTAGAGAGAACACAATGCTGGAATTCCAGGCATGTTGATATCGACTTCCTGTGTTTTCAGCACATCGCTAGGTACAACTTCCTGTCTGATGAGGCTGAGGGGCAGTCTGACACACACCGACTGAGTCATGATGCCCCTATGGTGCTAACGCACTCCTGGATTTGGCCAAGACCGTGACAGTGGAAGGCAAGGGTAAGGCGATTCGATGCGTTTTCCCAGCATTCCTGGCTTTTTAAGATGCTCGGCCCCAATAAACAGTCACATTCCTCGCGGTCTCCGTCTGTCGGCTATTGTTCCCTGGAAGGCAAGGATGCTGTGAGTGAGTGAGGGAGTGAGTGAGTGACAAATTCATAAAAGATAAAAGAAAAGGACAAAGGTGTGTGTTGATGGAAAGGCCAGAGTAAGTGTTTATGTGCTCGATGACAGGGGGAGTTGTGTGGTCACCTGTGTACAGCATGTCCCTGTCCTTTGTAGTACATAAAAACAGGAAAATAAAAACGCTGGAAGGTGTAGGGAGTGTGTGGCGCCACACGGATGCTTGTGTAACCTCCTGTTCAAAGGCCTCCGGTTTCCTCGCTACTGTACATCAGGGAATCCAGGTCATATCAAAACACAGACAGTTATGTCTTCGTTTGTTTGTCAGGGCAGTATAGTGTAGTATAGTCGTTGTTGTTCACATACATTTTCCATTTGATTTTTTTCTCCTCAAAGCATCTGAAATACATGTCCTCGTTAACCAAAGCATCCTTTTGATACCACAGATGAGTAATCATAGAAAACCACATGCTCTGTAACACCAACTCATTAAAAACTACCACCATTCACAGCATGGAAGTTTAAAGGAGTTATGCTTTATGACCTTTTCACTATTTCCTGTGGACTAAATTACTTTTTTGTTGATGGAGAAGACCTATAACAAGCATTGATGTTTAAAAATGTACAGTTTCACATTTAAAAAAAAAATGCCCTCTGATAAACGAGATAAGAGAAAAGAAGAATAGAACTTAAACTGGCTTTTAGTTAAGTAACGATGAAGCTGCTCCTGTTCTTCATGGATGCACATTCCCAGAGGCCCACCACATGTTTCAGTGGCTGATTTCACACACAAAAACACACACACACACACACACACACACACACAAGGTTTGTGGCACTATCTTTGTGGGCCCCTAACCCTAACTTTAACCATCACAACTGAATGCCTAACCTTAACCCTTACCCTCACCCTAACCATAACCTTATTCTATCCCTAATCCTAAAACCAAGTCTTAACCCTCAAACAGCCCTTTAAAGTTGTGGGGTCCAGCATTTTGGCCCCACAAAGCTGTCGGGAGCCCACAAGTATACTGGACTCCCGGTTTTTGGACTCCACGAATATAGTTAAACAGGCCCACACACACACACACACATACACACACACACAACTTGTTTCTAGAGACTTACACTGACATTCACCATATCCATACCCTGAAAATGAAAATAAGATGGGACCTTTAACCCCTTAACGCTGTTTGTTCCAAAAGGTGAGATGAGTCCCCACAATGTGACTGTGTGACTTATGTCCCTACAACATGAGTACTGTAAAGCAGGGTTTCTGTAGGTTTCACCATGTCAAATTTAAGACTTTTTAAGACCTTTTTAAGACCATTATGAATGAAATTTAAACAAATAAAATCAGTTTTATACAATCCGAAAGAGACCAATAACACGAAAGCTGATTGGCTTCAAAATAAGATGCATGTTGATCTCATTTGTAGTCACAATACAGCAAATTATATTTGGACTAGCGAAAGAAAGAACTACAACACAACAGAACTAAAAGATAAATCAACACGAAAGCGCTGCAGGAGCATTTCAATGAGCATTAGAGGTAGCGTTACATGGACGTAGGAAAATGAAGACCTGTATTGTGAACAAACAATACTTTAATGGATTTAAGACTTTTTAAGGGCTAAAATGTTGATTTCGAAAGACTTTTTAAGACCCAGCGGAAACCCCGGTAAAGGCATCAGTATGCCCCACCAGTGAAGCCCAACACAGTTAACATTATGTAACAGGCTTTGATTGAAACTAACTCATGATAATGGTTAGGTCACGGTTGATAATCAGTTTTGTCTTAGTTAAATTGATCGCCAGGTTCTGGTCTCGATTGCGTAATTATATTGTTCCATTGGTTGTTTGCTGGTTAGTTAAAAGTGTTGTTGAGACCCAACAAGCCATATCGTCCTTTAAGGTCAATCAGTGAGCTATGGACCATTTCGTGTCTTTAGTCACAGTCTCTGGTTCCTCAGAGACCCTACCCCACACTGTCATGGTGGTTGACCCCTGTGTATGTTTGTCACAGTCAACAAGCCGACACGCACTTCTCTTTCCCGCTCCTGTTTGAAGCACGTGGGGGGAGGGGGGTGGGGGTTGGGGAGCTGCTTGGACACCCGCGGAAAAACAGGCATCCCACCTCCATGCTGAATTTGGAGATGGTCTGCTGTTTAGAAGTAATACGTCCGTGTGAGATTGACAGTAGTGCAGCTGGAAGTAATGCATGAGTTCCAGAATACACATTGAATTTCAGGAGTCACGTACAGGGAGATTTAGGGTGAGGCGCAGATGCTTGAAGCTTAGTGCAAAATTGTCATTTGGCGCAGACATCAAACCTAGTGATTAATGCAAATTCCATCAAGTCAAGACCAAAAACGTGACTCTTTAAGCCCCAAATGTGTGAAGACCATAATTGCAACTGCAATACATGTAAGTAAGCCCCTTAAATATGGTTTAAATCTGAGGACATGTATTGTGTGTGTCAAAGCCATTCCTCGTATGATTTCATTTAGACAGAAGAGTAGATGACTTCTTAACTAGATAATTAGCAGACATAAATGTGCAGCTGGCTGCTGAGTTGGGGAGTTTTTGCAGCCAAGAGTCAAGTTGCTAAATGTGAAAAACAAACCACAAAGAGAGTGTGTGCCAGAGTTCACCTACAGTACATCAACCCCCACTCTTTCTTTTCTCTCCTCCCTTTGTCAGATAGACAAACCTCATTGTGCATCACTGGGGCTAACGTTCGATACAAGGCAGTGCTGAACCTCAAAATGAATTTCAGGAGTCAATATGATGTCTCTGGAGGCTGCAGATGCTCTGTGTAGACACAACATGCCAAACAGGCTTAGTAAACAAATCCACCAGGGTTCATAAGGTGGTATAAAGTCAGAGAGTTCATGATGTCATACAAAAGTCAGGTTTTATCCTTCCTTTTAGAGTTTGGAGTTACAAAAGAACTGTTCTCTGCTTTTGAAATATCTCAGCCATTGGATGAATTGCCATGACATTTGTTACAGACATCCATGATGCTTAGGGGATGAACCCTAACGACTTTGGTGATCCCCTGACTTTATTTTTGGATTTTAATTAAATGCCTTAAAAACTATTGGATGGATTTCCATGAAACTTGTCACATCCATTAATGTGCCCCACAGGATGAATTGTAATCACTTTGGTGATCCCTTCACTTCCTCTAGCACGGTCATCAAGTCAGCATTTAAATTTGATCAAATCTTTAGGTAGATGCTAGATCGTACCAAGTGAACGACAACACAGGCATACTGCGTAGGCATCAACACAGACAATTTAACTCTACCCCTGCTACAACGCGACATTCTAGTGAATAAATATGATGCCAAACGCAGCAATAATCTACTTTATAATTTTACACGTGACTCACTTTATAAGTAACGAAACGTAAACCTTACCCAAACCCTGTCTTCTCATCTAACCCTAACCTTAGTCTATATCCACAACGTTCCGCTCCGGTGCCCCCGGAATTCCGCCGGATGTCCTTCTTTTCGTCCAGATGTCTGTTAGCTTACGCTTTCTTTGTGTTGGAATTTTAAACTCCGGTGGATTTATGAGGAATTATGGTTAACTGCTCCTCAGATCTCTGCAGGGTAAATCCAGACAGCTAGCTAGACAATCTGAGTTTTCTGTTGCACGACTAAAACAACCTTTGAACGAGCAAATCTTCCACCAAAACAAGTTCCGTCCCAAGGCTATTTTGCAGCGGCACCGCCCAAGACGATTGTGATTGGTTTAAAGACATGCCAATAAACCAGAGCACATTTTTCTCCCATCCCGGAGTGCTGCGTGGACTCGCCAGACCCTCCTACGCAGTGCTGTGGAGGAAGGTCTGGCAATGCCAGACTACCCTCACCTTAATCCTAACAACCAGCTAGCATGAAAATAGACACTGAAAATCACTTTTGCTTCATTTGTCTGTTGCTCATCACGTGTTGACATTCATTGTTGGCGCAGCTGAGAGTTTCTTTGAATAGCATATTGCACAACTTTGGCCTTTTGGAAGCTAATTTGTGAATATAGGAGGGTAACTGTTAAAAAAGAATAAACAAACACAAAACAAAAGTAGATCTAAGCACGTTAGCTTCTTATACCCATTTGACAATAGCATTAAGTGACAAAGTTCTCACAAATATTCAGTTTTTTTCATCATATCTTATAATAAAATATACAAAATCAGTAACAGTTGTAAGTTGGCATGGAGAAAGTACAAGCCATGTTTTTCAATAACTTAAGATGTTTGATTGATTATGGATTATTGGTCACAAACAGCATCACCAGTGTGTTTCTACGTCTTGTTACAAATGGAAATATAAAGGACACAAAAACAATATCTACATTTGAAATGTTTGGCTTTTTGATGTACTTGTTTTGACCCTTTTAGTTTTCTGTAATGAAAATGTCAAAAACAATGTGTAGTAGATTAAAGCTATAGTGCGTAGTTTCTGTCTCCCGCATGAGGCGCGTCCACATGATACAAGCCTTCTGTGATTGTGCACGCGACCCCACCCCTCTCCCCCACGCAGTTGCTAGTAGCCAAGGAGGACACGGAGGATTAAAAAAAAAACACGATGGACTCTTCAGAAGAGGTCATTATCTTCACTTGAGTTTCTGCGCGGGAAAGTCACCGGACGCCACAATCTTCTGAACATAGCCATACTGAGAAATACAGAGAGAGGTTTATGGAGTTGATAGCGTTAATTAGCTTTGTATCAACTCCTTTGGTAATAGCTTGAATGAAACGGACGGTCATTAATATCAAAAAGTTACCCACTAAAGCTTTAATTAAACAAAAACAGTAGGGGCACTTAAAGAAAAATGTGTTGTAGGCTAGGTGTCTTTCCCCTCCTCCAAGAGTTCAAAAGGAATGTGATTGTTTCAGTGGAAGAGAGACATGTCTTTATCAATGAGAGAAACAGATACATGCTTCTACATGAGTATTGAGATGCATGACACAAGTGTACAGTAGCTGTAGGCGCAATCCCTTGCACACACTACACCACACACTTAAGCATACAAAACAAACACACAGTTGTTTTTTTTACATATTTTTTTACATAGAAGTTAAACACTGCACGATCCTGGGAGGACACCGAAGGTTTTTATCTTTTTTTTTTTGTTCTGTCTTTCTTTCCGTTTGAACCACCCAGCCATCACAAAGCACTGTTTCGTATCTCAACCACATCTTATATGCAGTATTCGTATAAAAAGTTAATCCACAGTAATGGCAGAGATAAATAAATAGGAAACATAGCACAACGTCAGGTCGCAGGTGTAACGCTATCACCTCGTGTTCAGATAGCACCTTTTTCTTCACACCTACAATGAGATTTTGAAATGCAACATTTTCATGTTTTTACCCTCCAATCACATCTGTGTAATTCCAGTGTTTGCAAGGAGTTAAATACAATTTAATATTGTTAAAGAGAGACCATCACTGTTTTTATGGAGCTAATAAATGATATCAGGCCTTAGTAGGGTAAATCTACACAGCTTTATCATCCCAACACTGAGCCCTCAGTATGAGTTTTATCACACGTGGAAATATACTGCTCATTTTAGTCAACATCCTTTGTTGTTGCAGTCTATCGATGATTGTCTCTAAGATTATCCAATTACAATACAACAGATTCTTCAATGACACAAAATTGTTATGTCCATTTTTCCACCAAATCGTCCGTCATCGTTGTCATCACAAAGGTCTTTCAGCAACAAACGTCTTTTAAACCCTATGTAGACTCGGTTCTGTCAACATACGTATAAGTGCATTTTCTCTCTGTTGATATCAAAGCAAGGTTTCAAAAAGAGTTTTGAAATTGCACCATGTCCACAGTTTTACAGCGATGCAGTTTCACGTCCCCCACAGGTTCTGTGCTCGCACACAATTAGTCAGTTTCCGGGTGAAACTTGTAACTTCATACCAGCAACTGTTGTTGCAGAGCCAAGCATTTTCTTGACCAGGTCCACCTTTTTTTTTATTTATATCCCATTTTCTTCTTGCCCTCCTCTTACTCCACACAGGTGTAGTTACAGGTTCACCAGTCAGTCATTAGTAGTGTTACGGAGGAGATCTCACAAGACGAGCAGGTTACTGACACGTGAATAAATACTTATATGAAGGGAGTCACTCTGCTTCACCTCTGGATCCAAGAAATACACCAAGTTTGCTTTGTGTCCCTGAAGGGGGAAACATAGGAAGACGTATTTTGAACTGCGTACATACTGGCACAGTGAATTGAATATAAAGCACCTTTATAATCAGTAAATATAAATATTACATTCACTTTATTATGTAAATATCCGGGGGAACTCACCTGGCTTTATTTTAGCTTTACATTAGCATTGCTCTCATAGCTGCCTTGCTGATTCGTTTGCGATCCTTCCTCATCCTTTTCTTTGGACGGGCTGGGGGTCTGGGGCCTGCTGGAGCTGATGGCTGCTGTGTAGTTGTCGTAGATGTTGTCGCTGTCGGAATAGGATTTACATATTATTAAAATGACCAAAAGTCTATAACTTTTTCTCTTGCAGCTCTGGTTATTGTTAACGATAGTTAACAGAACAAGAAAAATAAAAACCTGTTAATGAGTTTCCTTTGAGCACATTGTTTTATCAAGACAGTAAATGTTAGTATTCTTTAGGGCTGAACAATTTGGGGGAAAAAAATTATTGCGATTTTCCTGCCAGATATTGCAATTATGATTCAGTTTGCGTTTTTTTAACTACATATTGCACCTTCTACGATCCTGTTAAACAAACTAATACAAAATAAGTGAAAGATCCACTGTTTCTGTAAACAATCAGCATGTATCTTAAGAAAAAACAGTTCATATAATAATGAAAAGAGAGATAAAAAATGTTACTTGCGGTGTTCACGACTAGCTAATCGCATTCTTTCAAATCGCGATTTCCATTTGAAAGCTATTCATCGTTCCGCCCTAGTATTCTTATTTGTGTTTTTAGTAACCCACAGTTTTCAATAACGTATTATACCTGTTTTCTGTGTTGTAGTTGTTTGCAGATGATGATGATGTTTACCATGCAGGTGATGTTGTCTATCCGTTTCCTTTTCTTTCTCCCTTTCCTCCGCTTCACGTTTCATCTGCTGCTGTCTCAGGATCTCCTTCTCTTGGTCCAGCCTCTTGTGGAGAAGTAGAAGCTCTTTTCTCTCCTGCTCCAGTCTTTCCTCCTCAATCTGTAATATCCTCACCACCTCGGGAGTCTCATTGTCTCTTCGTCTCGCCTGTTCTCGTGGCTCTGGATTTGGCTCTTTGGTCGGTCGGAATCTGCTCCCAACTCTCTCACCGGGCGCCTCAGTAGGACTGAGCTTGGCTCGAAGATTCGGAGTGACAGGGTGTGAGGAACCACTCGTTTGGCTCTTTGAAAGTTTGGATCTGTCTTCTTGCCATAATGGACTGTGCGTTTGCGTGCCTTCGTCCCTGCTCTCGTTTCCCTCGTTAACTTCCCCTTCAGTGTTATTGAGCAGCAACAACTCCCCACCTTCAACTAACTGGTTCTTTCCCTCAGCACCATTGTCCACTGAGGAAATGTTGTCCTGATTCTCAGTTTGGTCTTTAGTCCCAAGGAGCCTGGTGGAGTTATGTGCCCAGTGTGGAGCAAAAGGAATAGCCTCTCCAGTGCGAGATGTTTCTTCCCTAACCAGGCTGTATCCTTCTCCAGGCTGAGTGAAGGTGTCTCCTCTGGGGCTCCAGTGATGCTCCAGGAGGTCCTCCAGATGGGCCCTCTGGTTCTGCTTCAGCTCATCCCACTGATGGAGTTCATCCTTGGAGTGCACCTTGACCTTTCACAAAAAAGCAAGTTAAAAAATGTAATTCAGCTAGATCTCCGTTTAGTCCATTGATGCTCAACCAAAGTGTTAGTCCTACACATTTAAAGCTTTAGTGCGTAGCTTTTTGATATTAATGAACATCTATTACATTCAAGCCATTGCCAAAAGTTTGGCAAGTTGCTACAAAACTAATTAAGACTCCTCAGCTCCACAAAAGTTGATTATGCCTTTAATTGTGAAGCAGGTGCCAGAAGTGTTGAGGTATCGTAACAGTGTGTACAAGCTTAGAATAGTCTGGTTTTAATCAAGGTTAGAGTGGATCTATATATGCATTTACACACAAACACTACGTAGTAGGGGTGGAACGGTACATGTATTCATATTGAACCAAAACGGTACGGGCGTCACGGTTCGGTGCATGAAAATATACAGTATAAAAATAAATAAAACTTGCGTGCAAATTAATTAATGTAATGCGGAACTAATGTAATGCGGAACTACTGTTAGATACGCAGGTTCTTTACGGACACATGATCTGTAGCCCTGCCTTGGCTCTGAATCTCTGGCGCGCCGCCTATGTAGCCGAGCTCCGGCAGTTTAAAGAGTTAGAGGACCTGCCGGCCTCTTTCAGATCGCAAGTTTGGGAAAACTTTGGTTTCCCAGTCAGTTACAGTAGTACAGGCAAGAGAGTGACGGATAAGACTGCTGTTGTAGATTAGTGTTACGTTTTCAGCGTCGCGGCTCCGAACCGTAATGAACAGAACAGACGCCTTGTTTCTTCAGGCTAACTATATTAGCTTTAGCCAGGTAGGGCCAGCAGCTTTCTGCGGGAGACGTCATGATAACGTTGCATTAATCAGGTAATTTAGTTTGTCTTTTCAGAGAACAGAGATGCTGATTTACAAGTTACAGATGGAGTCTGGCGATGATGTGGGGTACTTATTGTTTACATCTTACTTTACACACTTCAGGCTGTTGCAGCTAGCTCAGGGGAGAGACTGTATGACAATAGGTGGTATACAGCCTGAGACATGCACAATAAAAAAAAATTGCCTTCTGCATTTTTGTTTTGCTTTTTCCCTCCATTGTACCGATCTCGTACCGAACCGTGATGTCTAAGCCGAGGCATGAACCGAACCGTGACTTCTGTGTACCGTTCCACCCCTACTACGTAGTGCAGTAAAAGCATTCCCCCAACACCAGGTAGGATGCAAATTAGCATTTTATATTGTACCTGTCCATGTCCTTGGTTGAGTGTCTGGTTTCGGTGCTGGTGGTTATGCTGTCTGCGAGATGATTTTTTCTTGGGCGCAGAGGGACGTGGAGCGGGCTGACATCGGCACTCCACATGATCAACCACTGACACCACAGCTTTAGCGTAAGTGGGTCTTTTGTTGATGTACTCGATCTTCATGACCTGGAGAGGTTGAGAAGAAGATGGGAGTCAGATCAGAGTCAATTCTGAGTATAACATAAAGACGGCGCAGCCTTTCCAGGATGTTGTAGATGTGCGTGTTTGGACATTTGTGTCCTGTATGTTTATGTGTGTGTGTGGTAATGCTTACCTGCAAGTATCTGGTGTGCGTGACGACAGGGACGCACTGCAGGCTCTTGGTGTTGCAGCAACCAGAGCAGCGCTGCACCTCGACGCAGGGCGGCCATAACAGGAAGTTAGCGTTGCTACGGTCCAACATCGCCCTGGTGACCTCAACCACCTCTGTACGAACTTTACACAGAGCCTGCTGAGCTGGCTGGGCATCTGAGGGATGAGATATGACTGTGTGTGAGTGTGAGCATGGACGGATTATGAAACAAAGGACCCCTGGGCACTG
The DNA here is from genome assembly GCF_004354835.1 of Perca flavescens. Classification (NCBI taxonomy): domain Eukaryota; kingdom Metazoa; phylum Chordata; class Actinopteri; order Perciformes; family Percidae; genus Perca; species Perca flavescens. Next base: position 5,632,845 of record NC_041345.1, on the reverse strand, counting down.
ACCCTGAGCATTTCCCCTACATAAGAAAAAAGTCCTTTTGCATCTCTTTTTAGACAATTTGTATGGTTGTTTTGCATCTCTTTGTCATCACTGTAAGTCTCTTCATAGTTTTTGGTGTCAATTTACAGTTGTTTCTGCATTTCTAGTCATTTTGCATCTCTTTGTTGTCGCTTTGTGTCTCTTTGTTGTTGCATGAGTTTAAGTATGACTGGTTGTATATTTGTTCGTATTAGCATTAGTATTCAGAACATGCATGCATTATAAAAATGATCTTTAACTCTATTTAAATATTGAACTAGCCACTGACTTAGAAAACCTCTTCAATTTGTGTGTTTGTTGAAGCAATAAGTAAAAGACAAAAATCTAAATGCACATGGGACTCCTCATGATTTGCCACCAAAATCTAAACCTTTCAAGTTGCTAAGAGGTCTAATTACTTATTTACAATTCCACTACGCTTACTCATTCATCCACAGTGACTCATCTAGCTTGTTTGCATGGGTATTTTGTACGATAAGAAGCTCTCATCATTGAAGCACAATTCACCATTTTATACAATAGTGGCTTAAGACTTCTTCATCTGCTGCGGATTATAATGTGAAACTCATGCATTTCAAATGAGTATACTACAACTTCTTCAAATCCGACTTGTTTTGATTTTTGCATTGTATTGGTCTGTTACACAGAAACTTGAGGGGCTTTCATTCCACTTTGCATCACTGTTCAATTCTGTTTGAACATACAAGGACACATAAAATATTGGACATAGTTTGGGAGCGGTGATTAATGTAGAGCCATTAGTATCACCTCATGCTAGAGGGAATCCAGGAAAGTCACCCAGACTGTTGTAGATTAGTGTCGAGTAATTCAGACATCTGTTTTATCGTGATTGCGAAAAAAGGTTAATGGGAAGAATTTTACCGTGTCACTAGAGCCATACTTGTCACATCAATCAACTCCCAGGAAGGCAGACTGAACACAACCGCAGTCCTCCACTAATGAGGATGGAGTACTTTTACATTCATGAGGAAAATCAGGAATCCTCCATGTCAGCACTCCAACCTTCTATTAACATGTTTATGAGTATGATATCCACAGTATACACACAGATATCCATCCACACAAACTGTCAGCCATACCATGACAATGCTCTTTAAGATCTAAAGAAGCCACGAGAGTAATAGCAGTGATGTCTCTGTATTTTGTGACGTACAATAAATTCACATGTTGAGAGCAAAAAGAAACCCTTCAACTGCTACACTGTGGGGGAATAAAAAAAGGAAGAAGGGGGGGCTTGGCTCACCGAGGCTCCTTGGTAGTCTATGGCCTCCATTTGCTGCAGAAATCCCGTCCTCCTCATCTGAGACAAAACAATAAACAAACATTATTTGACTTAAATAAACACAATTTATTCATGAATGGTTTGTTTTCGGCATGTGGTTTATATTTTATTCTAAGGCCTTCTAGCGCCCTCTGCATGTATAGAGATAAAACAGGAGCTCAAGACCTTGCATGCACAAGAGGACAAAAACAGGAGAGAGAGACACAAAGAGGGTGTGGGGGTAGTTCACGTCGCTTATGAGCATGCACATGCTGAGAGAGAGAAATAGAGACTGAGATAGAAAGAGTTATAATATTTACTCTAGTGTATTTTTTATGAGGGTGTGTGTGTGTTTCTAAGATCATGCATTCTCCCTGCTCCTTGTTTCTCCGTTTGTTTGTCTGAGTTGTTGATGTTTACAAGTCACAATTCTGGTAGAAAAGTAGCCACTGATTGATAGTTTTCAGTTCCTCATTGCATTGCCCACACGCGGTTTATGTATTATTTAGTGAACTCTTGATCACACGATGTTGAATAAAAAATGCATACAAAAGATTAGGAAACCCACCAGTGTTCTGGTTAGAAATACCATTAATACATTACATTAGAAATGGTTTAGGAAAGATTCAGTTAGCTCCATGTGGTTATAAAGTTGAAAATGGTTAAAATAAAGATTTGGACAGAAAGTTAACTGTGTTAGGATCCATAATACCACCCCAATACGGAGTCCGGTGTCAGCATACTGTATTTATCAACAGTAATATGAGAATGCGCTGGTCTTTACCTACGGAGTCAGTGAGCAGCAGCAGCTGAAGATCCTCTATGGAGGAGATGGGGCTGTTTCTAACCAGCTCCACCAGGGCTGCAGGCAGAGGCTCCCCCTGAAAAACACAATGTATAGGAATTAATATAACAGAGCAAATAAATAACATACATTACTCTGGACCGTCTTAGAACATGATTATGGGAAAAAAGGAAAAGGCACATAACCATTTAGACTTTTTTTTTTTTTTTTAAGAGTGCACAAGACTACAAGAATAGCTTTTTGAGGATTTCCAAACAACTCCTGTGAGGAAATGGAATAAGACTGCAGCACGTCTGGGGCACAAAAAAGGGTGATCAAAATATAAACAAAATGGTATCCCTTCTATCAAAAACCGAGATTACCCGAGATTAGAAACATGAAGCTGCTGTCAGCCTTTAAAACTAAGACTAACATAAGGTTACCTTAAAGTCTGTGATGCTCTCTGGGGCTATGAGAGTGACGGCCGTAAAATACTTCAGTTACGCTGAATTAAAAAAAAAGGGACAAAAAATGCAGATCTTTCTCAAACTCAAATTCAAATTCAGTTTACTGTTACTGTTCAGGCCTTTAAACGTCATCTACACTGACTCGTTCCGCTTATAACAATGGAGGAATGTAACACTCCATGCCATGGTCTGGCTTTTATGTAGTTTTTTTTGTTTTTGGAAGACAATGGTGCTTCATAGCGTGGAGGCTATAAACAATATCAGGTTGTGGCTCCACAGGAAATACTTGATAGTAGGAAAATTCATTTCTGTTTTTTTTTTTTTTTTGTGTGTGTGGATAATAACAAAAGGATAAGATAACACCAGCCTTAGCGCCACACCAGAAACCAAGCAACAGCTCAAAACTGTGACTGTCTGTGGGTTTAACCCCCCCCCCCACCACCCGCCAACCCCCGAGTCATTAATGGTCAAGAGAGCTGAGGGGTGGTTGTTGGTGGTGGTGGTGTGGGGGGGGAGTATTAACCAAAGCAGACACACAATGGTCACTAAGAGCAGGGTGAATGACTATTGGCGTTGTGTCTTCTCATCTGCTAACATTTAGGGGTCAAAGGAGCCAGGAAGGAGTCAGGAAGTGGGGGAAGGAGTGATATGGAGAGGAGAGAAGGGAGGTGCATCTGAAAAAAAGAGGGATAATAGATGAATAAAAGACGGGTTAAAATGGAACGAGGATCAGACGTGGGTCGAGACACGTCCTCACATTGGTTTAAATGCTGTGGATGTGCTTCATTTGGCTCGCGGGCCAATGGAGATGATCTCAAAGGAGCAAATGTGGTCTGGTGATAGTCTTCACTGTCTTATAATTAACATACATAAGCAAATATATATAATATGTGAAAGGTTGCACATCTATTTTTTTTTTTAAACAGTTTGATTTTATAATGGATGTCCAGTCCAGTCAACTGTGTGTACGATTCCCTTCAGGTTCTGGAGAATATAATGAATCCCTACGGGAAGCAGGTTTTAGCCAAAGGAAGCAGCCATCCATGCATGGACATGTATTCTCATCCTGCCCGTACTATACGCCGTTGACTTTCCCACATTGTTGGTTGGCTTTTCATAGAGTCAAATAATACAGCGGGGAAATGCCTGCCGCATTACACTTCCATCTCTGTTTCAGAGCTGTCTTTGCCCCTGAGGAGTCATCATGATGATTTCTTTCCTTCGCCAAACGGAGCAAACCCGTCTGCTTGGCTAATTGTGGCTGATGTTAATTATAGGAAGTGTGCCTTTGTTCACAGTGGTGCCTGCCTGCTGTCATGACAATTTGTGTCTAAGCGGGAAATACTAAATAAACACTTTGGTTCTGATAAACAAAACAGATGTAAACAGATTCAAAATCCACAGACAGAATGTTTAAACACACAATGGTAATCTTCAACGTGCAACCACGGGATCAACATTACGATACATTCAATATATCAAGTTAATAAAATAGGTGCGTAGAAATAAATTTATTATGACCTTTACAAGATCATAAAAGGATGATATCAGTAAGTAACAGCAGGACCCTATTCATTATAAGAGAGACAGCTGTTTGACAGGCATAATACAAATGTTGGCCTGCTGTCAATCTACAGCAACACAGGAGACCTAGCAGTACCACTTCTCAGAACTAGGGCTGGGTATCGTTCAAAAAAATGTTGATACCTGTACCGTTAACCATACCAATTCCTAAACGGTACGGCAAAAGGACTTTTCGATATCAATTTCATAAAACAAAAATAAATTACAACATCACACGTTACGGCACAAATCTTTTCATTTATTTTTCAGCTCCTAAGTGAGCCCCGTCTCTGTGCGTGAAGTAGACATTTTTCCTGCGTGTCTCTACAACGTGTAACGTTAGACAGCCAATCACCAGCATTATTAGATCTTGGTAGAAGCATGCTGCATGCCTATTGGCTCACTGACGCTAATGAGATTTACTCCTTAGGTATTGAAATTGGGTATTGAATGACAAGGCATTTTTCGATACTCAGATACTAAGGAGGTAGTCTATATCTAATCCACTTCCGGGATTGCTCCGGTGCCACTCTTTTCGGCCAGAGGTCCGATACCTTTTGTGTCCTTTGTGTTGGCATTTTAAACTCCGGTGGATTAATGAGGACTATGGTTAACTGCTCCTCAGATCTCTGCAGGGTAAATCCAGACAGCTAGCTAGACTATCTGTCCAATCTCAGTTTTCTGTTGTTCGACTAAAACAACTTTTGAACGGACACATGTTCCATCAAAACAAGTTTCTTCCCGAGGCTATTTTGCCGCCCATGACGATTGTGATCGGTCTAAAGTTATACCAATAAATCAGAGCAGGTTTTTTTCCCATCCCGAAATGCTGTGTGAACTAGCCAGCTAGCCAACTCCGCAGCGCTGTGGAGGAAGGTCTGGCAAAGCGAGACTACTGAGGAGGCAATTCGGTAGGTGCCGACCCAGCCCTACTTAGAACTGTATTGTATAAGCAAACTGCTCCCTATACTGCCATATGATAACATTTCTGTTTTAATATCATGAGAATTCAAGTTGTCCCGTATACTGTTTGCCATTTTACATGGTCCAAAGGAAAATAAATTCTGACATAATTAAGCATTTATCACTTAAAGCAAGCTCCCGTGCCCTGAAGGTTTGTTGGACATATTGAGGAATGCCAGGTACAGGCAGCGGCTGCAGTGGCCAGAGGAGGAGAGGAACATCTAATAGAACATAATTAGGGTGTCGAGTTTGCTGCCGGCGCAGCAGCAGCACACATGTGAGGTTTTCACATGTAATCCCTGAAAGTGCGCCTACACGTGCGCAAAACTGGAACGTGTGGATGAATGTGACTTTAATTAATTCCTTTGTCATAATTTATCTCTGAGTTGGAAAGGCGCCTGATGCAATTAAGGATAATGATGAGTTTGTGTTCGCTAAATGCAAATTCCTCTTTGGTGGTCCACAGCTGAATGTACATATGCACTTCTTCATACATTAGCAGCTTTTAAATTATCATTCACTCTTAAGACTAGACGTGTTTTAAACCCATTCTCTTATGAAGTGTGTGTATGTGATTGAACCTTGCATACAGGCCCCATCATTTCACAGCTGCCATACTATAACTTTAAAATTCGACATGGGGGAATTCCTGGTTGTATACCTCAAAGCCTTTGTAACGTTCTCCCTTCAGAACACTTGGCCTGTCAAATTTGAGTTTTCTTTTACGTGCGCCTACACAGGCCGTAAAATAAAAAGACAGGTTGATGACAGGAATTTAAAGTGCTCTATCATAGCTGTGTTTCACCCTAAATCTAGCGTTATGTGAAGTAGTCATGGTGATGGTAGACTACATGCTTACACTAAACTGTAAGGGTTCAGTGAATTAAAGGAGGAATTAAAGACGCCAGTTCACATCCTGGAAAAACTCTGCTTGTGTTCCCCCCCCTTCTTTTCTAGTGGTTTTACTTTAATTTAAAGCAATATCCATACCCCTCCATCTGTCTGGATGAAAAAAAAGGCAAACTCACAAAGGGTTGTGCCCTCTTTTTGACTTGTTTGAATGTCCACTTCCCATGACTGACTTGTTAACTGTGTGTGTTTGACCCCGTTTAGTTTTAAGTGGCTGAAACTGGTGTTACATTGTGGAGATGAATTTCCTCTGTCGGGAAACACAGATAAAATGTCAACGGAGGCAGAAATGCAGATATAATCTGATTCAATGTGCATCTGAACCTACTTCTATAGACGTTGTTCAGGCAAAAGATGGAAAGATTTTTTTTTTGTGTGTGTTATAAATGAACATAACAATGTCATTTATCATCGAGCCTCACTTGACCTAGACGACACCCTCAGTTAAGTTTGGTCTTCCTGTTTGACCTCAGCAGACGGTCAGACTTTGCTCATCTATCCCACATCCATATATCACTACTGCCTGTTCATTTTCACAAGTTTTAAAGAACACGTTTCACGGACAAATGTGTATTAAAATGGAGCAGCAGTGCAAAAGTGGTTCACTGGAGGTGGAAACGGCAGTAATACATGCATCATCTGTGTCTATATGGCAATATCCCTGTCACAAACTAAACTACACTTTTTGCTCAAAATGTAATGGGGTTCTGCACTTACAACATCACTAATGTATGTTTTAGATACCCGATATTTGGCAAGACAAGTGTTTTAAATTGTGTTGATGCATGACAAATACTTCACACCACAACACACGTTTTGTGTCATCTTGCCTAAATTTCACCCTGGGTGTCAAAAAAGTGTCACCGCAAGTGCGGTATCTCCTGCTCGTCTACTGTAACTAACATTTGGCCTTTGCGGCGTCATGTCACAGTACGATGAATCTCGCTGACTGATTTATGCACTTGCTCAACATCTGGAGCCGCATCCATGAGTGCATCACCCCACCACGTGGGGCATCCAGCTGTAGAATGGCCTATCATGACAGCCTCTGTTTCCTGGCTCATCATCAACCACAGAGGACGAGCTCTGCGTGTGTGTGTGTGTGTGTGTGTGTGTGTGTGTGTGTTTTGCGCCCCTGGGCGTCCATTCATAATGCCAGTTAATGGAAGGAATAACTGTTATTTTCTGCGAGGATGCCACCCCTCTCAGAGGCAATAAAGGAAAGACTGGATTTTTATTATCACACTAGACTGAAGCAGGTGCACTAACTCCAAAGTTAAAACTAACACAATCACCTGGATTTGATATCATGTTGGTGTGTGTGTGTGTGTGTGTGTGTGTGTGTGTGTGTGTGTGTGTGTGTGTGTGTGTGTGTGTGTGTGTGTGTGTGTGGGCGTGCGTGCGTGTGTAAGGAAGGACACATACTCTTGATAACGTTATTCATAATTTAGTCCAAAGGAAAATAAAAAAAATAAAACTATTACTATAGGCCTATACGTGTTCAAGTGTAAAACGTAAAAAAACATACTTTAGGCCAAGTTCATTTTGAAGCAGGCTAATGGCTAAGGCTTAGTGGGAAATTTGCTACATAGAAGCTTTTAAACTGTAGCCTAAGTTTATATTAGCCAGCATACTTTTGTATGACAGTATAGGCTCTATATTGTGTCAGTGCTCGTGTAAAATGTCCGATAAAACTCACTTGGTGCACTAAGTGCTCGTCAAACCGGGACTGACGCCAACTCACCTCGGCTACGCCACACTGCAGACACGCCGCCAGCAACGCGAGCAGCAGCTGGACCCACGAGCTCATCTTGGTGCCCAGCCTCGAGCCTCTTCGATGGACCGGGCATTTATGGAGGCGCGAGAGTCCCTCTCTCCTCAGCACTGCGCGCGCGGGTGGGGGGGACAGCGGCTCGCCCTGTGGAACTGCGCGCGCGTATACGGTCTGTGCACACTGTTGTCTCTCCGTCCGAGATATCCAAAGAAGAAGAAGAAGAAGAAGAAAGCGCTCGAGCTCGCAACGTTTAAGTCCCCCTTGTAAAAAAAAAAAAATAATAATAATAATAGAAGACGAAAATATAGAAAAAGAAGAAAGTCCACCGTTCTGGGTGAATTATAAACCTCCAAGTTTTCAATTCAGGAGTTTCTTCAACGTGTTGTTCAGGCTTATCTATTTAGTTCAACTTGCGCACAAGTGTGCGTTTTCGTCTAAAAGCGCAAAAGGCTACATTTAATTAGCAGAAGACGTAACGACAAGTGACAAACTACACAAGACTAAACTATTCAGGACACTCAGAAAGACCGGCGAAGTTCCAAGGAGTTTCTTCAAAAATATATATATATATTAAAATAATATATCCAATGGACTTCTCTCTTTTCCCAGTGCGTCTCTTTAACCGTGATGCGTCCCGAAAGTCCAGCTCACAGGCTGAACGTCTGAGGAAGAAAAAAAACGTCGCAGGTCAGCACGGTAGTTTGCAGTCCTCTTCTTCCAAGGAGTCTTATCAATGAGCAAAGCGCTGTGTGTCTCGGTGCGCCTCAGCCCTGGACCTGCCTGATTACGCAGCGGTGGTGGCTGTGGTGGTGGTGGTGGTGGTGAAGAGTCTCTCTCCCGCCCCCTGCCTGAAGAATGGGTGATAATCTGCGCATTAAGAAGCGACATTAGTCCACAAACAACCGCCCGTACACCAGCCACTCTGAGCAATATTTCCTCTGCTGTGAATCATTTATGCAGCTATTCCCGAGGCTGGGCCAAGTCCTGTGGGCTTGTCTGTTGATCTGAATTCTGTTTCTGCCACATGATCTGGTTTGAAAGGTTAGTATTATTTACTCTGAGGGTGTAACAAAATATCAACCCAGTGTCAGTGGGTATAATACTTGAGTGGTCTTCTCAGGTTTTGTACTTAAGTTCAGTTTTGAGGTACTTAACTTGAGTATTTCCATGTTGTGGTCCTTTATCTACTCCACTACATTTTTAGAGAGAAATACTGCAATACTCCACTACATTTATTTAACAGCTTTAGTTACTGTTACTCTTTAGCTCTTTAGCTTTGTATATCTAATACAGATAGATATACAAAGCATATGATAAGGTTATAAAAGATGATGCATTGTTGTAGATTAATCTACCCAAGTACTAACTTGACAAACTACAATAGTAAAATGCTTCTTACACATTAATTCATCACTGGTATTAATTATAATATATATGTTGTATTTGTATTTTATTTTATTGACTATTTTTACCATGTTTTTATTGTCTATGCATATTGTAAAGCACTTTGTGACCTTCTCTGTGAAAAGCGCTGTATAAATACATTTTACTTACTTACTTACATAATAATCCAATAATATATGATAATTAAAGAGGTTAGTTTTGGCAATTTCTTCGCTTTTTGATCACAGGTTTCTCTATAGAGCTCCCCCTACAGCTCCGGAATAGGTATTTGGCAACGCTGTCGTAATAACTCATTGGCGACTCTCATGTGCATTTGGTTTCAAAGAAGCCGACGAATGCACGGAGCCATGTCCACTGTCCATGTTCTCCAAATATTACCCTTCTCTCCCAGGTCCGTAACATTATTCTATTTTCCTACAATGGCCTTAGAACGCTGTCGGAGCAGAAGGAACTTGCGTTTGCCAACATCAAGCTAACAAGAAACTCTGTGGCGGATAAAGATTCCGATTCAAAGATACTTACAAGTGCAACAGCAAGAACGCCAGGTCAGCGTCAGATTTGCAGGCTTCCGTTTGTCTCAGTTCTCGCCATTCTGAAAACACAGCTCCGATGTTTACTCGGGTCTGAGTCCATGCTCGGTCAGTCTGCCGTTTCCTCTTCCTCTGTTCCTCCGACAATGCTTTCCTAGCTTTCTGCTTCTTTTTTGCCAGTTCAGCCATGGCGATAGTGTAAAAAACTCCATCGCTACCTTGTGAGCCGGTTCCTGGATGGGGGCGTGTATGTGTGCAGTGCCGTGAAGCAATTTCTTACATTGAGAGACCTGATATCACGCGATACATCCTGACGCTGAGACTGGAGGCTCGCCAGCCAAAAGTTGCGAGGGTGTTTTTTCCGCTCACAGGCGCTAGGGAGGAGCGAGACGACCACCATTCAACCCGAAAAAAAAGTAATATAACCATTCCAATGAATCCGAAGCTGTTCAGTTAAGGTAAATTAAGCTAAAAAAAACAAAACTGCATAGTTCCCCTTTAAACACTCACATTCATTTGTCTGCACCCCAAGTACTTTTACTTATACTGCTTTAAATACATTTAAGTAGCCTACTTTTACTTGAGTAAGATTTTGAATGCAACACTTTACCTTCTAATGGAGTAGTACTTCCCCATTGTGGTAATGCTACTATTAGTATGATTATTGCTAAAATAAAAAAGTCAAAAAGAGTCGATCTCCGAATGCAACTTAAAGATGGAAAGCTCCTAAAGCTTGGTTCCATATAAATCAGGGGTGTCAAACTCAATTCCACCAAGGGCCACACTGCAAAACAAGAGTCAAATCCAGGGCCAGACATGTTTAGGTTATTCACATGCGTAAAAGTCAAGCATCTTTTATTGTATTAAAGATCTTTTTTTTTTTTTTTTGCCTCAAACATTGTTCCTTTGTTGTTTTATTCTATGTTACATTATGAATTCTTTCTTTGCCTATTTATATTCATGGTACCTCGCACATACGATTATGTATTTTTAAGGCATATTGTCTCTGCCTTCCCTGCTCTACCTGTAAAGCACTTTGGGTCAACAGTTGTTCGTTTAAATGTGCTATACAAATAAAATGACTTGACTTGACTTGACTTGAATGTCTCATATAATCTTCTCACTTACAGCTCAGTCAACATAAAGACCCCAAAAAAGTCAACAAAAAAAGTAACTTAGCCATCAAAGAAAAAACAACATCAAAGTTGAAAAAAAGCAACAAAAACGTCATAAAACGGGCCAAAAAACATTGGAAAAAGTGGCAAAAAAAGTCGGAAAAATGGCCTTGTAGTTGAAAAAGGAGCCTCATATAAAAACACAAGATGATGGCGAGCGGAAAAACCAACTGCTAAAGTGATGCAACCTTTTTTTCAGTAAACTCTGTACACAAACAATCGAGGTCATGTGTAGAGCCCCTGGTGATACTTCCAGCAAAGTTCCATGTTGTGTCGACCCTTCTTAGTGTTTTAAAAATAGCGATTATGATGCGATCGTAGCAGCGCCCCTAGCACTCCCATTCAAAACGCCATTTGACCGAAAAAGAAAATACGGTCAATCTTAAAAGTGGCGCTTCCGTCCTAATTATGCTTTTAAACAAAAGTTTGACTCGGGTACATTCACAAAAAGACCCTAGGTTGCATTTTGGCGAGAGTTACGCTTTAAAGGTGTATGATCAACTTGCATCCCGTTGTAATTAATTAAATATGTGTAAAACAAAAGATGCTTTAAGCAAAGTCAACATTTATGAATAACCCATGACCCTAAACTCAGCCTATTGCATAACAGACCTTTATGCAGCTATTGCTGGAGAGGTCACAGGGATAGTTGCCATGCCAACTGACTCTTCTTGTTACCTCAGCATCACCGCTAGCTGGGCTATCAGGAAACAAAAGGTGTTTCTAAATATCACAAGAGTTATTTTCAGAGTCCTGACCTTTGACGGTCACTTATGTTTAGGGAACATTTTTAAACAATGTCTGACGGCGACTCTGCTTGTTGAAACTCAGATGACCCAGGCCCAAATATAGCATATCAGCCAGCCAGCCTTGTGGACTTCTAACGATATGTGACAGGGGAGAAAGAGCAAGAAAGTTTTTATCGTGGAGGTGCGTTCAAGAACAAATCTGCTGAATGATTTCATACGTTGTTTCGACCAAAGGCATTTTAGACCATTTTTTGATCCTCACAGTTCTCTCAAACACTGCAGCAATGAACAATGTCCCCACAGTTAAGTCTTTTCTTCCACTTCAACCATGGCCTGTGAATAATAGGATGCTTTTGTTTTTCTAACAAGAGTCAATGGAGGAAACAGCATGAGCTATGGAGCTATATTTACACTCCGTTTCATATTCACACGTTTGGCCAAGGCCAATGGCAGTATGGGTAACAATTGTGACTAAGGATACCAATGCAATGCAGCACATAGGAAACGGTGGTGATCAAATTGTACAGCAAATCGTCTTGTATAAATAGCTGTAGAAACGTGCATATGTTGCCATTCGTTTTCAGCCTAAAGTTCAAAAGATACTTCCAATTTTTGAAACTGAAAATACATTTTAATACTTTACTCTGGGAAGTCTGTAGACATGACCACGGTGAGTAAAACGTGGGCTTGATTCTCATCACTAATACTATAATGTAATCCTATGTAATCCTATTATCATTGTCGCCAGTTTTACAGCCATGTACACGTCATAACATATTTTTTATTTTATGCTCAGGTTGTGGCTCTTAAAACATGTGTGTGGCGTGTTTGGTTTCTAAGGAGAAGGAAGAGGAGGAGAAGGAAGAGGAGGATGAGGAGGGAGGGGGCAGGTTCTTGACTAGAGGTAGGGATTTTCCCACCGGGACCTGCATTCGTTTCACACGTTAGCGATCTTTCTCTCACAGACACACACTCACACACACACGCTCACACCTGTGACTATAACATCTAACCACAATCCCACAGAGAGAAGGCCATCCATCATTATCTGCAGAGGCAACAACTTAATAAGAAACATTCATAAAAATACTGTACATGCAACTGTATCCTAAGACATGGTACAAGTGGGTTAGGGCACACATGTATCTTAGGAAAGTTAAATTTTGATATATTCAAGCAAATACACTCTTGCATGTGCACACACGCACACGCACACGCATAACTGTACACACAAACACACAGAAACTCAATGGAATTGCACATGAAGAGCATTCACAAACATTAAAGCACTGTTGTGTGGAACAGATCACACCCCTTCAATGGCTCACACACACACACACACACACACACACACACACACACACACACACACACACACACACAAACTCACTGTCCTGAGCTGACAACCAATTTCACCATGAACGAAGGGACAGAGGGCCCTCTATGCTTAACAATTGAGTGACAAATGACAGCACTCGCTCAAATATTTAATAGCCTTTCAGAAGATCCGGAGAAGGTCACAGCACCCTGAACTAATCTCTCGTATTGAACAATGATGCCATTTGATTTTGTGCGTTTTTTCCATCGTTGGCTCAAAAGCTTCAGTTGTTAATTTGACGCAGTAATCGCATAGTTGGGTCCTCTCCCCACAGTCAGCTTTTCTAGATGAAAAACTGTATTTGTACTGTACTGTAATGTACTGTATTTGTGTTGTACAAAAGGGCCATGGGTTTGTGCATGTGTGTGCATGTGTGTGTGTGTGTGTGTGTGTGTGTGCGTGCAGAGGTGCACTTTTGGCTGCTGTCACAAGCATCAAAGTTAAGAGGGGAGACAATTGACCCTCCATAAGACGTGAGGATAGACTCTCTCCAGCGCGTGTCTTTGAGATAATAGAGGATCATGTAGACCCGATGGACTAATGGGAAGTCATTAGTTGGCCCATCGAGCTTCGAGTATGACCGCTCACCCCGGCTCTCAGGTTTCCCAATCTCAGGAGGAGGAATGTGGCTGAATCAGATCAAAAGACAAAACAGAGGAAGATTCAGATGAAAAGACCAGTGGCTGATTGGTTTTCATATTTAGCCACGGCATAAGCACAATAGGTAAAAAAGAAGAAAAAAAAACTCTCTCTGAGCAGTCAGATCACAGTAATAACACAGGTTAGATGTGGGACTTTTATAATGATTGACCAATGATCAGTTTGACAGAGTTAAAGCAGCTCAAAGCCTTCATGTCTCAGCAAGGATCTGTCAACAGCATCTAACGAACGGGTCTGAATGAGAGAGACTGACAGTGAGGAATTGTTGGAATGCACTCTACTGAAACGAGGACGGAGAGAGACGACGGTATGGAAAAGGAAAGACAGACAGACTAAGATAGGCTTTATAAAATGACAGATTAGATTGAAACCCAGAGGAAAAGAGGCACAGAAAAAAAAATGACACAAAAAAAATGACAAAAAAGTCACAGTAAATCTATGTGGAAATATATTGGGGTACATTTATGGAAAAGAACACACAGTCAATTTCTCTCAGAGTTCCTCTGGACAGGAGCCAACAGCAGTCCCTCTGATATTTGTAACCCCGGTGTTGCAACTGAAGCTAATTTAAAGGTCCCATGGCATGAAAATTTCACTTTATGAGTTTTTTTAACATTAATATGAGTTCCCCCAGCCTGCCTATGGTCCCCCAGTGGCTAGAAATGGTGATAGGTGTAAACCGAGCCCTGGGTATCCTGCTCTGAGAAAATGAAAGCTCAGATGGGCCGATCTGGAAGATCAAGGTTACCTCCCCTTTCTCTGCTTTGCCCGCCCTGAGAATTTGGCCCACCCATGAGAGAGAGACATCATGGCTTTCAAACGAGCAAAATGGCAGTTGGTCAAGGCCACCCCCCTTCTCCTCCTCCATAGCTACAGACACAGAAATGGCACATCCTAAGGAAAGCTCATTGTGGGACTGGCTCTAGTGGCTGTAATTCTGCACCAAGGCTGAATTTCAGGAAAGAGACTTCAGATACAGTATTAGGGGACCACTAAGGCCTATATAAAAGAGACTTCAGATACAGTATTAGGGGACCACTAAGGCCTATATAAAAGAGACTTCAGATACAGTATTAGGGGACCACTAAGGTCTATATTAAAGAGACTTCAGATACAGTATTAGGGGACCACTAAGGTCTATATAAAAGAGACTTCAGATACAGTATTAGGGGGACCACTAAGGTCTATATAAAAGAGACTTCAGATACAGTATTAGGGGACCACTAAGGTCTATATAAAAGAGACTTCAGATACAGTATTAGGGGACCACTAAGGTCTATATAAAAGAGACTTCAGATACAGTATTAGGGGACCACTAAGGTCTATATAAAAGAGACTTCAGATACAGTATTAGGGGACCACTAAGGTCTATATTAAAGAGACTTCAGATACAGTATTAGGGGACCACTAAGGTCTATATAAAAGAGACTTCAGATACAGTATTAGGGGACCACTAAGGTCTATATAAAAGAGACTTCAGATACAGTATTAGGGGACCACTAAGGTCTATATAAAAGAGACTTCAGATACAGTATTAGGGGACCACTAAGGTCTATATAAAAGCATCCAAAGAGCATCATGTCATGGGACCTTTAAAGCCATATACTGTAGCTCTCCCAGCTGATATTGACTCTTTCAGGCTGCATCCTATGCCAGTCTGTACCCTCCGTGCAATTAAAGTCACGGTTGACCGCACTCATTACTGCCCCATGGTGTTCTAAGTGCTGCAGTAAACATAGATTTTTTTTTATAGTTCAAGGGGACACCTAAACTTCTGTAACTTATTTATCTGTAAACAAGCATATGGACGTGCAAAACTAACTCATGATGTATTATGTTACAGACAGTACTGACTTTTAATGGGTGTCAATACTCAGCCAAAATATAAGCATTAGTCGGGTCATGTTTTTGGGTTGGATTTATCCAAGAAAATAGCCGTGTCATGTAATCTGATATTAGAAGTCTAAAGGTATATTGGTAATATTGTGGGAAAATAACGTGAATTATCGTTGACATGCATGAAAAATCTTCTAAACGATCACCACAGTAGAAAACCAATTTGTAGATGTTTTAAAAATATGTTTGATGTATTTCTCCAATGGCAGGTTTATGGGCTTACATTGAGATTGTAATTCCCTCATCTAATTCTTTATTTTTCCTTCAAGCTTTGCCAATATTGAGTGTATGTCAACATTTCTTGTCTAATTTAGTTTTATTTCTGTTGGATGAGCATGCTGCTGACGGTGTCATTATGAGGACACTAACAGCTCCAGTGAGGATGGACCACACCGTGCTGCAGAATATAAACACCTCTATGAGGAATGCTTGGTTTTGTTCAGCTCCAAGAGGCTGCATTCAGCAGCATTCCTCTGCCAGCGTCCCCTCCCTGTCCTGGTTCACAGGGGACTTCCCTGCTCTCTACTGTACTACTCTAATGAACACCACGTAGGCTTACTGTACTGTGAATGTCTGTATACTTAATATTGCCATGCACAGGGCACTTTAAGTGATTTATCCTCAAACAAACACTCCAATATACTGGAGGGAATTCAACGCTGTCATTCAAGTGGGAATGTGATCCTTTATTCCCAACATACTGTACATGTGCCAACTTGTCAGTCATAAGTCACATCTATCAATACTGAGCCCACTCCTTGGCTAGTTACTCAATTTCAAAGGCCACATTGCAGTAGGCCTAATACAGGGGTTGGCAACCTGCGGCTACCAAGTCTCACGCAGCTCTTTAGCTCTCCCTGTGGTTTTGAGAAAAAGTTATATGGAAATGAAACTTTGTTATTTTTTTTTACATTTAAAATTGTATTTATTGTTGTTGTAGGCCTAGAGTGATTCTCCATTTAGGCTACATAACATTTCAGTCAAGTAAAATGTGCGTGATATCCTACGTACGTCTACAGCCTGGCGCCTTATCTTCTATAGCTTCTATATATAGACTATAGCTATGGATTACAAATCCAACAAAAACAAAAGTCTTGAAAGAAAATTAAGAAATGAATGCTGCGTAGACAGATTAATTTGCTTGCTGCTGCCTTACCACTATGCTTTATCTGTGGCGAGAAATTGTCAAATTTAAAAAGAAAATAGTAATATTAAAGACATTACCATAGCTGCAAAAAGCAGAGCAGAGCAAAATGTACTTTAAGAGTTGGATCAAATCTACAAACTCCACTACTGCTGCTAGTTTGTAAATTGTGATTGTTCCGAAAAATAAAGATATGCTCATCTCCGCAAAGACCGTCAAAGACAGGGCCATAAAAATTGCAACAAACATCACCATATTAATGAATGCTCATTTAGACCTATAAAGTAATGTTGATTGGCTAATTTACACTTAAATAGACTGTCTTTATAAGGCTCAAATATGTTCTGCGGCTCCCCATAAATTCCCTTTAATTTTTTGGGGCCAAAAATGGCTCTTTTGATAGTAAAGGTTGCTGAGCTCTGGTCTAATGGATAAAAAAATGCAAGCATTAGTGCAAAATGAGCAAAAAGATGTGTGCAAATATAAACATATTAAAGTTATTCTTAAATCAAGATAGATTTTATGATCCGTTTTATCTACTTAATTACATATTCTTTATGTTTGTTTTTAGCTGTGGCTCTAGGAATAGCAACCTCTGTCTGCCACTTTGGTCCAGAATGAAATATCTCTACAACTATTGGATGGATTAGCATTCAATTTGGTATAAACATTCATGATCTCTCTTCAGGATTAATTGTAATAACTTGGGTGGGGGGGGACAGGATTACAGATGAATTTGTAACGGTCAATCTATAAATGCCTCCATGAACTTTGTTTCTCTACGTTTTTGTTTCTGCAAAGTGGCGGAGGCTCCTCCCAGCCGTTCCTGTTTACAAGGTTGCTTCCTGATGACGTTGTGCTGAGTGTGTCATGGTCCGTCATCTGGTATTCCTCTCAGAGAGCAGGACCCCTGTATGTATGCTGTGTGTCTGCGTTTGTGTGTGTGTGTGTGTGTGTGTGTGTGTGTGTGTGTGTGTGTGTGTGTGTGTGTGTGTGTGTGTGTGTGCGTGCGTGCGCAGTGGTGTAGTCTACTTGATACGCAGGTATACGCAGTATACCCACTAAGAAAGCTCCAGGATTTCCATATACCCACTTACAAATGTCCAATGACATTCAACAACATACTTTCCATTATATTTTTGATATATTTTGAATTGTCATGTGTGTTTTTCTTTTTTACATAGGCTAAATAAGGGAATTTCCCCCGTAAATTGGTGCATAAAAGTGTATCTGAATACAGGAAATTAAGTCGTTGATGCTCAAAACTTCCCTGGGGGAGGACACCCTGACCCCTCAGATTCTGTGTTTTTATTAATTGATCCTGCCCTTATGAATTGCTCCACAGGACTTTTTTATCATAGATTTCAGATACACTCCTTCCATCTTTGTGGTTGAGGATCGTCAGCAACCCTTTGGTGACGTGTTCACCTCAGCTGTAGGCTACACATGTTCACATCCTGGAACAGAGGACATGACATTGTTCTCTGACTTTATGAAATGACAAATTTGAAATTGTTGCTGTCATACTGTCATAACCTCACCCGTGGGGCAATAACAAAAATGGGGAATGGACACACAAATGCCAGCAAATAATAAAGTTTTAAAGTTTCTATTTTGACAAAGAAAATAGACCAAAAGGAGCATTAAGTTGTGAGGTGTATTGCTTTAGTAGTGTACAAGTTTTCAACATGTGTTAAACACAGAATATGTGACGTGACTGTGGAGGTTTTGGAGTTGTTTAAAGTCACCTTTATAATACAGTTTTTTTTTTTTTTTTTTTTTTTACATTATTATTTTTTGGGTCATTTTAGGCTTGTATTACATAGCACAGCTGAAGACGGGAAAGGGGGAGGGGGGTGACATGCAGCAAGGTGGAGGGTGGTAGGTTACACCTAAACCAGACACTGGTTATTGTATAAAATGTTTTTCCATTGTGCTGTTCTTGCATTTTTGTATCTATTGTTATCACATGTGCATGGTTGTCTGAAATGTCTGCTGTGATTTGCTACTTCAGTTGCTCTTCTTGCTTTAAATTTGAGGCCACGAAAAGGTGAAATTTACTGATAGATGTTCAGTTTCATAAAAACTCAGTATTAACTCCGCCGGAGGGTCAGAGGGGTAACGATCATTAAAGACCTGCTTTAAAAGTCTTCACAAAGGCCTGCTGGTTAGTAACTATCCTCTATAAGCACCTCAGTGTGCCGTATGAATCCGTGTTAGGTCTGTTTAATGGAAAATAAAGACTCTAAAGATCCACTGTAAAAGTAAAAGGTCAGGAGGTAGCAGGTAATTCATGTGACACAACCACGCTCGACACCTTTGTAATTTGGTAGCGCTTCTCTTTGTTGCTTTGCCATGCAGCTGCGCACCCAAAGTTGAAAATCCTTAGAGCGCCATAAATTTCACAGATGTCAAGTCCTCCGCACAGATTCTTGGAAGGCTTTTATACAGAGCGTGCACACCTGCATTCACAGCCAAATGTATACTGTACAGCACAAACACACACGTGCCTACAAACACTCACCCATCACTGCAGTCACACACACTCGGTGCACGGTATCTCACACATACTTAGTAGGAAGTTTTAATACTTTGGTTGAGCCGAGGACCCTGTAATCAAAGCAAACAATCAGGCAGGTCCAGACAGCACAGGGAACCCTCAGCAAATACCAAACTGCATCCGAAAATGCCTTAAATATCTCTGCCGTACCTGCTTATTACATTATAAAGGTAATTACTTATCCAATGGATTAGAGTGTGGCAAGAGGAGAGAAGAGAAGGAAAAGAGCAAGCAATGTGGCCACTTTCTCTCTAGGTGATTGGAGGTAGAAACGTGTATTGTGGATGAGAAAAGAAACGAGAGTGAGGAAGATGTACTCTCGCACAATACACACATTTAAATATGAAAATGTGTCTGTTACCACAACTTTAAAACAAAGGCTGGGAATATTGTTTTTTTACAGGTAAGTAATGAGATTTTGGTCAGATAGGATTGGTGCAAAGAGGAATGGAGGAGAAATCTGCTGTTGTTAAGTATCCAATAAATAATGCCATGTGGACAGGTTCAGAGCAGGTAGGCCCAGATGAGGGGGGAGGAGGAAGCTTTTTGAATAAAAGGACATAATGGTTTAACAGGGGAGGAGAGGAAATGAGAGGAGTGGTGCTAAATGAGAGGGTGAGAGCGAGGCGTTAGTTGTTAAAGAGCTAGGGAGAGTGGAAACGGGGAAATCCAGGCTTTACCTCCCAGAAGACGGGGCTGGGGGGGGGGGGGGGGGGGTGTTGGCAATGGAGTGTTGGTAGCAGGCAAGAAGAAGACCTGCAACTGACTCTCTAAACTGCCCATGAGGGTCGTTGAGTACAAAACCGTTTGGCGTCTACTGCAGCAGTGATTTCCATCCCCTCCTACTCCAGATACAATGAAAATTGTGTCTGCAAACAATGCCATCTGCAGAGACAGAGTGGGAGAAACTTTGGAGTGGCCCAGTTCAGCTGCACGGCAGCCAGGGAACTGTGTCAAGGATGTGATGTCTGGACAACTACAACAGAGCAGGGCCTCTGTGTTCCTTAGGGAAGGGCCAGTCTACGGTGTGTTTGTGTGTGTGTATGTGTTACTTTGTGCCAGTCTGTCTGAGGTTTTTCTTTTTTTTTCTTTTTTAAGTCAACAAAAATGATTTTCATTATTATTCCTGTTTTTATTTATTTCTTTATTTCTTTATTGTGTCCTGCAGAAAAGCTGTATTTTCTTCGACGGCTTTGAGGGCAGATAGGCGTCGGTATGCTTCTATCAGCTTCTTCAGTTAGCTACTTCCATCACTTTTTGTGACTATGAATACATTTCAAGAGAGACTGTCTAAAAATTTTAACCAGTGTCCCCATATTTAAACCATTATTGCGTCTCACCCCCTCTCAGCTATAAACACTTTTGCCATCCAATTGAGCGTCATGCTAACCAGTTCTTTTGAGCATACCATCACCTTAATGCCTGGTGCAAACTAGAGGATTTTCAAATCTTAATCTTAACCGATTTTAAAAAAACGTGGGAGACCACAGACATACGGACAGGGTTAACTGATTTTTTTTTATATTTTATTCGTGAGAACGCAAAGACCGGACGATCAGCACACAGGACCACACACTTTGCGTTATCCTAGACGATTTCAGAGTGGCGATTCCAGGGACTTTGGATCTCACCGAAACTCAAACACGTAGAGGGGACTGTTTGGGACTTGTTGCACTTATGTGTGCTGTATGTTTTTTTTAAATCGAAGACATGGCTGAGAAGACGGAATCAGCATGGCTTATACATTTTGCAGCACGTGACCTGGAGGTGAGATGGAAATTTAAAAAAAAAGTGTCAAACTGGGCTGGTGCATGCTACTGCTACCAGCTACCGTTAGAATATTGTTTTCTGTACACAAGTGGAGGGGAGAATGAAACTTGTGATCATTAGAAATATAATTATATATTATAATATTAGATATTGGTGATGCTTCCCGGTCAGCTCGCTCTCATTGGCTATTGCGGGTTTCTGCTCCATATTCCATCGCTGTTCCTTTGACACTAGTGGATTCAAAATTGGGAGAGTTCGATCCAGTCGGTAACATTAAGATTATGTCTGTAAACTCTTCAAACGACAGGATAATTTGGTCAGATCATCTGTTCAGACCAACCTCAAATTAAGTACAGCCCTGCGATAGAATATGTCCGTTAAAAGCAGTATCGGTAAACTCACATTTAGCCACGACTTTCTGGTCACTGACGCAACTGGAACACTTGCACAACTTGTCTCCAGTTAACACTGTATTAATTTGGACCTAGAGAGCAATTTGAAAGCGTAGCTGAAAGATAAGCTTTAAAGGTCCAATGTGTGGGAATTTTCCTTCTTCAAACTTGCCGGGGCCGGGAAGCTACGATACCCATTAGCAGCATTAGCAGCGAACAGTGAAAACGCTAAAGGCGGAGCAGTACGTCCTGTATGTCCCTTACCGGCTAACGTATTTCAAGATGGCGCATGAATATGGAGCGTCTACCCCAGTTTCATGCAAATGCAAATGTAAAATTTCAAGCCAAAAAGGAATACTTGGAATTGATGGTGGTGGTAAATATTTATGAAAAAGGACAAGTTTGTGAACGGGCAACACAGATTTTGAGAATGACAAACTAAACAGGTTACACACTGGACCTTTGCTCTGCTAACTCACAAACCAGCTTGTTCTAAAGCAGCTCAATCGCGATGATGCTTCACTGACGTGTAAACCGGAACTCTCTCTTCCGCGGCCTTCTTCCTGGACTTCACATGGCTTCAACAGCAGCTGCTCAGCCTCTCTCTCTCTCTCTCTCTCTCTCTGTTTAATTCCCCTCCTCATCCTGCCTCTCCTCTCCCTCTTCTTCCCCTTCCCTCCTCTGGGTTTGTTTGTTCTCCCTCAGCTCCCAGGTGTTTTCCTGCACGGCTAAGCTCCTCTTCCGCTCTGGCTCAGGTACAGCATGGCGATTGCTTCCCCTCGCGGCGACGCACGACACGCTGATCAATACACACACGCGTGACACATCGTTTAAATGTTAAATCAGAGCCATAAATCACACGCACATACCAAAAGTATGTCTCTCTCACACACACACACACACACACACACACACACACACACACACACACACACACACACACACACACACACACACACACACACACACAAGCTGCCTCACTCTTTCTCCCTCATCCAACAATAACACAACAAACCTTGCTTCCTGTGCGTGGGCGAACAATAGTGGGATAGCTTTGATGGCCAGAGGTGGTTTGTTGTAGATACTTACCCTTATCAGCCCCCGCATCGCCAGATCAGCTATAGATCCTGTCAGCATCCCATAGTATGGAACAGTTTTATTCTTTGAGCGCTGTCAGGATGTCAGGATGTATGGACGACGTGCAACTGCATTAACAGACAGCACATCAAAAAAATGGCTTGTTATTGCAAGCGTTCTCTAATTAGCTTAGGTGATTTCAAGAGTGTATGCATATTGTTATGAATATCCCCACGCTAGCCAGTTACATGTAAAGTGATTTTGTTCTAAATACCGACCCTATGAGTGTTACAGCTTAGTCTTATTCTATAGTTTTTTTTTCCCGATCATTTACAGTTTACCTCTCCCAGCTGAATATTTTGTTGGTACGTGCCTGATTTCACAAAGCATTCGCTTTTTATACGAGGTACTTGCAACAGTTTAAACTCATTTGTCATTGTCAAGCTGCACTAATCAATATTCTATATTGAAAAAATAATCAAATGACTATATGTACGGTATGTGATAGGGTTCGCACGTAGTGATGAACAAACAGAATTAGCATCAAGGTGTTTCCCACAGCGCTATGAAGCTTTTTAAGCATATTTCAGCTCATTTCTTTTTATAGTTTTATGACCCACAACTTTAATGTTTTAGTTTGTTTAAGCATTGAGCACCACAAGCCGAGAGCCATTTAGTCATATCATATTGGAGAGAAGACAGACATCTCTACTGCCGATATATCTCCAACACTGGGCAACTCACACCAAAACAATCTAAATCACGTGTCAAACTCAAGGCCCGCGGGCCAAATCCGGCCCCTCGCACATTGTGATCCGGCCCGCATATCAATTTAGGTTCACAATAAATTTCGGCCCGCCTGGTCGTGCGCCAAACCAAAAACATGGGAAACTGTTTTTCAACTTTTACGCGACACTCAAAGCAGAATTTGGCAAATTTGCCGACTTTGAGACTCAGAATTTCCCCCAGAAGCAGAGAGTTTGCATATTCAGGCTGTGAGACAGGCTGTTGTGAGTCAGCTGGGTGGTAGCCTACTTAGAAAATGTAATCATTGTTTTGCTCGATTTGCTAAATTCTAGGATGGCTTTGGAACTTTTTTGCTCATTTTTTCAGGGCTTTATGTGGACCAAACTGTAAGTGAGAAGACTATATGATACATATCTGGCCCTTGGTGCGATTCTGTTTTTCCAGTGTGGCCCTTAAGAAAATTGAGTTTGACACCCCTGATCTAGAGTGATAAATAGCACTAAAGGAAAGAGGAAAAATAAGTTTTTTTATGTTAGTTGTTCATCATATCAATAGGTTGTTTAGGTAATTTAGTAACCTCATCAACTCTGGACTCCCCCATTGTGCTGCACATCCAGGTTTAATAATATAGACAACCAAGTACAACGTTTTCCTCAATAGCTGTCAAATATTGTGTTGGCTTTCATGATATAACTCTATCTTATACTCCTGTATTAAATGCATTTTATCCTGGTTGGATTGAGATATTTAGTTCACCATACTAGCACATATTTGTTCACACACACATATGCACACGTCCTCACAAGGTTAGAGAATACATATTACATTACATTACATTACATGTCCTTTAGCTGACGCTTTTATCCAAAGCGACTTACAATTGTTACATATCAGAGGTCACACACCTCTGGAGCAACTAGGGGTTAGGTGTCTTGTTCAGGGACACATTGGTCATATGGGGGACATACATATGGGGGACATACACAAACACCAACACACATGTTCCATCTCATCAACACATACACACACACACACACATCATATAGGGTTCAGAGTTTCAGCATTTTCGTAAAAACAATAAAAGTACACAAACACATGTAAACTCAGCAATACATAAAGCATACAGACTCAGCAACTAATCACACACACACACATACACACTGTCCTCTGTCCCCTCGTTCCTCTACCTCTGTTGTCTCACTCTCTCCATGTGTATCAATACTACCATTGATTCAATGAGGCACAGGCGTTAACGGGGTCAGAGCTGTGTTGGGATATCAGTTGCCCCTGGCAACATCTCCATCGGTCCGCCCCCACATCCTACATGCAGCCCCTGTCTCTTTTGTCCATGCACTGCACCCCATACCCAATGATGCACCGTGTGTTTGTGGATGTGTGTATCACTATGGAGCTCTGGCTGACAGCAGCTGTGTGCGGCTGTTCAAGTGTGTGTGTGAACGGCTGCGTGTGTGTTCTGCGTGGGAGAAAGGAGGCGATGAGTCATAGCACACATACCACCAGGACACAACAGCTCCCCCTGTTGCCGGGGCAGGGGAAGCCCCAGAGGTGTGGGTGTATTGTCTGGGAGAACAGAGCTGACCGTGACATCATAGGACGTCTCGCTCCTACACCAGTCAGTTGACAGGGGGGGGATGAGGAGGAGGAGGAGGAGGAGGAGGAGGAGGGGGGGGGGAACAGGTGGAGGCAGTGGTTCTTTCTTTCTTAACGTTTCTTAACAGACTGGTGAAAGCAGAATCTGTCACTCATTCTTGAGTTGTAGTACCGTAATACTTTGAGAACTGCAGCTATCATCAGCTATTAACTTTTATGAATGAGCCTCACTGTTTTTATTTCAGTAGGATTTAACAAGAGCACTGATTGAGATGTGATGCCGAGGGAAGAAAACTCTTACTGTTGGAACTTACTATGACATCTACTTGGTGTGTGTGTGTGTGTGTGCGTGTGTGTGTGTGTGAGATCATATTTATTCATTCTCCCATGTAATGCGGTTGCATCAGTCACTGATGATATCATTTTCGTGTGTTGATAAAATCATTTTAAAAATGTGTAGTTTTATTACCTCCGCAAAGAAGGTTATGTTTTTGGTTCGGTTTGTCCAATTCCTTGTTTGTTTGATTTTGTGTGTGTTTTTCTGGTTGTCTGTTAGCAGGGTTACCTGCTACTAAAGTACTGGCCTGATTTCCATGAAACTTGATGGAAGGGTGTAGCATGGGCCAAGGGAGCGGATCCGGATCCGAATTACGAGGCGGATGCACAAATAATTTTTCCCTTTGTTAAGATTGCGAGATGTGGGCATTGTGAGGGCAGTTGTGCTGCATTCATGAGGTTTCTGCGCTAGGGTTGGGTACCGAAACCCGGTTCCGCAACGGGTAGGAATCAGACCGGATTAGAACGCAAATTTCGGTTCCACTTAATGTGTCGACTGAAATATTTTCCCTCTGTCGCTCCGAAACAGACCTAAAAATAGCACACTTTCTTTGTAGTCTGCCATTAGCTAGCTACCGTAAATATAGGCTACTTTTAAAATGCCACATTTTCCCCTCTGGGCTCACCAAAGCGGACGTAAAAGCATATTAACCATTCACTGCACATGATCGCTAGTAAACATATTGCACTTGTTCTGCTAGTCTATCTTTAGCAAGCTAGCTTTTAGTGTATTTAAAATGCATAAAGCAAAGCGGTTGAAAGCTTTAAACTCCATAAAAGAGCATTTCTTTGATGTCATTTTTCAGTTTTTCAAGAATCGGTTTAGGAATCGGAATCGTTTTAAAAGTACCAGTTCGGCATCGGAATCGTAAAAATCCAAACAATACCCAACCCTAGTCTGCTCTCCCCGAGTGGCCTAGTTAATTTAGGTTGTTTTTTTTTGCTTGACTCATCTAAGTGTTAGCTTTGTTTTTTTGTTTTTTTTAAATGGTGCAAAGAAAAATAATAATTCTTACTGTGACATAGTGGAATACAGAACAATTACTGCAACATGTAGGCCATTAAAATGTATTTTAAAAAGGCACATGCCATGCTGCTACACTATAGTGTTGTATCTGTTTTTAGTGTTACATGATGTCACAACATGGTGGCAACAAGTGATTTCAGAAAGTGTAACATGTAAACGTATGATTCAAACATTGAAATCAGACACCGTTCGTGCGTGCGTGCGTGCGTGCGTGCGTGAGAAAGAGAAAGACAGGTCCAGTAAGTGCGAAACAGCATGTATCGCTCTTCAAGCCTCTGTACCTTTGTTGTAAGCCGGCCCAGTTCACTAAAACACAACAGACACACATTTCTACACAAGGACAGGACCCGCGCACGCGCATCAACTCAAACACATGCACACGCAGCAGGGAGAGGAAACTGCAACACAATGATAAGGTCTGGAAACACAATGGGCTCAGCAGTGCACAGACAGAAGCCAGGACCAGTTTAGCTCGGAAAGGTCAACAAGCCTCTCCAAGCTTTCATTCAGTTCCCCTAGTTATTATTGTTCCACATTATAATGATTACTCTGATGGCCTTTATTTTGCAAATGTGGGAGCCATCCAGAAATACCAAAGAAATATGAAAATGCTGGCCGTACCAGCAAGGAGAGAAAGGGGGGCGTACTAATTCTGGAGGGTGAACTTCTTTGACGTCAAGTTTCCCATGGATCGGCCCAGCCTTGGATTGGACTTCAGGTTCATCTGAGATCTCTGGTGCGGGGTCAATATACTGCTCATCTGCTTGTATCCACACAAAAGACTAATCCTTTCTATCAAGATAGTGAACGTACTATTAGACAAAATAGAAGAGCGTGACATACTATTTTGGTTTGTTATTTGTATATTTGGTATTTGGTTTGTTGAATTGCAGCAAATTGTCAACAAATGTCAGATAATAAAATATACTTTAAAGCTGCACTTGTTTTTTTAAAGATTATTTTTGGGGGCTTTTCCCTTTATTTTGAAAGTGGATAGACCAGAAAGAGGGAGAGAGATGGGGGATGACACGCAGCAAAGGGCTGCAGGTCGGATTTGAACCATGCGCCGCTGCAGGACTCAACCAACATGGGGTGCACTTACTAGGTGAGCTAGAGGCCACCCCACGCTGCATTTTTGTAGTGTCTGTAATTTGTGTCTGATAGCATTTCTACAAAATGAGTAGAAAGCAACACACACACCACTTGCTTTATCTCCTTTGTGTTGCAGGGAATTAATTCCAATTTCAAGAGTGCAACATGTTAACATTTGATTCAAGCATTGAAATCAGAAACTATGTGCATGCATATATATATATATATATATATATATATATATATATATATATATATATATATATATATATATATATATACACACACACACACACACACACACACTCCGTTCAAAAGTTTGGGGTCACTTAAATACTTAGTATTGGGGTTTTTTTTAATCAGGGCAGCAGTTTTCAGATGACATTATGTGCTTACATAATTGCAAAAGGGTTCTCGACTGCTGTAGAAAGAAGTGGCTGATCTTTAATGCAATATCTACATTGCCCATTATCAGCAACCATTCATGCAATGTTCCCAAGGCACGTTCTGTTTACTAATCTGATAGCATTTTAAAAGCCAACTGAGAAAACATTGGAGAACCCTTTTGCACTTATGTAAGGACATAATGTCATCTGAAAACTGCTGCCCTGGTTAAAAAAACAATGCAACTGATCTCAGCTGGTATTCTGTCTATGATTGAGTGGAATGGAAATTTCTAAGTGACCCCAAACTTTTGACCGGTAGTGTATATACACACACAGACACACACACACACACAGACACACACACACACACACACACACACACACACACACACACACACACACACACACACACACACACACACACACACACACACACACACACCTAGAGCGTATTTCCAGTAGGTGAGTATGTGTGAAAGGGAAAGTGTAGGGAAGAGTGTAAAAACTCTAAAACTTCTAGTGTCGAAACTCTGCACATAAATCATTCTGCACAGCGACGGTTAAACATTCAAGCAGCGTAACAATAAGCAAAGCGCATTCTGTGGAGTGGAGGACGACTTCAAGTTTCATCAGGGATGAATAACAATGCATTGCCAATTTGACACATTATGTACCGTGTGGCAGTGATAATGACGTCTTTGTTGTCTCCCACCGCACAGAGTGAGCCTGTGACGAGACACTCTACTGTAACTACCGATGCTGCATCAAGACATCAATTCAGCCCACGAGTGGCGCCGACCTCGGGGGTCCGTCTGAGCCAACGTCTGACTGATCCTCAAAGCAGTGAAGGAGCAGAGCAGGTCACGGCCCACTCCAAAATGTCACAGCCCTTACATAATTCTGCCCGCTCTGAAGACTTCCAACAAGACAAAAAAGGTCAAGACATTAGAGAGGGGAGAATGGCTCTGGCATGCTCGCTTAGCATCATGTAAAAGGTTATCAAGGAGAGTGGGAATTTGGACAATTAGAGAATGACCTAGACCTGACTTTTAATGCTGACTTATTGATGATGTCACAGTTATTGTCTGTAAGCGACCTATGAAGTTGCGTATTCAAGTCTGAGTCTGGCTTTGTTAAACTGGTTTGCTGAGTGGGCAACTAGAAGCCTGTAACCTCTCAGATCACTGTCATACCAAGTGACTCATTTGTCAATTTAGTCATTTTAGGCCGGCTACACACAGGATGTGTCACGTGAGCGTGTCAGCTGCGTGGCGTGTCCGTTTATATTTCGGCTCCCATGTTAACAGGTTAGAGCTTACACACTGCCGGCGTGACACACGCATCTCAGGCGCGGCTCGAGCCGCGGCGAAAACGCGCGCCTGCTAGAAATAGAACCAACGCCTATTTTTCATGCAACACGCAAGCGTGTTGGAAGCGTTTCCAGGCAAAATAGAATAGGAAAAGATGTTTATATGTCGTTTAGACACAAATACATATTAATAAATGACATGTTGATGTTTGAAAGTCTCTAGGTTTTGATATAAATGCAGATATAATATAACAATACAGAACGAAATGTTCTGTAGCTTATTTGGCCGTCAATACTGCCGACGTTGTCTTTGCTGTAATCAGATCAGTATACATTTATGTTTAACATGGTATTTCATTTTATCAATGGGAAACATCCATGTGTACGGACAAGGCTAGCAGCAGCAGCGCCGCGTCAGACACGTTCCTGGTGTGTAAAGACGTAGAAAAATCCACGCAGCCGCCACGCAACAGAAACGCCACGCTCACGCCACGCAAGCAGTGTGTAACCGGCCTTATAGTCTGGATCAGTGTTTCTCAAATGGGGGTACGTGTACTCCTAGGGGTACTTTGGAGGACTGCAGGGTGTACGTGAAAATGTTTTTCAGTTACAAGGCTGTAGTTACGTCTTTTTTCTCTCCAAGTTTGTCACCTTTTTTTTTTTAAAGGTTTTGTCGCTTTTCTTGACCTATTCTTGCCTTTCTTCCTTACTTTTTTCTACTGTTTTTTTCTTCAAAGTTTTTGACTCTTTTTTTTTTTTTTTTGTCGCTTATTTGAATTTTTTGTCACTTTTGTCGCCCTAGTGTTGCCTTCCTTCTTTCTACTTTTTTTTTTTTTCAAAGTTTTTATGACTATTTTCAACCTATGAAAATAATGCCTTACTTCCTTCTTTGTACTGCCTTTTCCAAGGTTTTGTCATTTAAAAAAAAAAAGATTGTCGCCTTTTTTCATCAGCGTTTAAATGTTTTCCAGGTCCAAGGCTGTTGTTTAGTAAATCTATCGCTGACATCGCTGTATTGTTCCTATATCATATAGACTTTTTTTTCTACCAAAGAATTATTGCCGCTGGTTAGGGGGTACAAACAACAAACATTATTAAGCTTGAGAACCACTGGTCTGGATCGACGATGGTTTATTTACCGGATGGTTCCGGCGCCGCTGGAACTCCGCCGGATGTCCCTCACTTTGCTTTCTGTACGGTCGCATCGACGAACAGCAAGCGGAACCTCTGAGCAACATTATTATACGCTGAAAATGGCAAGTTTTGAAGAAAATTTGGATTGTGTGACAAGGCAGGCCTGCTTGGTTCTTCCAGGGAATGATTGTAAAGATGGACCCACGGCGGGGGCGTTTAAAGGTGCTGTAGGTAGGATTGTGAAGATCCAGGACTTAGCCAAAGAATTTGAACTTTGACAACTTCTCAGTCCTTCCCCCCCTTTCTGCTGAAGACCAAAACGGTCTCCTAAGCCCCTCCCCCCACAAGGGAGAATGAATGGGTGTGCATGAGCAGTGATTGACATGCAGTTAGACACCCCCCCTGGCCATGATTGTAGCATCTGAACAGGGAGTGTGGATTTTTGCAAATTGCACTACAGGCTGTAGGTGGTTTTTAATGACCTGCTTTATGTAGTTCTACTGGAACATAGGGTCAGTTTCAGCAAATATGACAGAAAGTTAGTTTTATAAGTCTTACCTACTGCACCTTTAACCATGCTAATATAATAATATAATAGATCACGTTACTGGAACAGTTAGCTTCATTAAATATTGTATGTGGCGTTTTTTGTTTTGAGGGGTGCAAATGTTCCACCAAAACAAGTTCCTTCTCAGGACCATTTAGCAGAGCCGCTATTACTGCGACAGGAGCTTAGTGCTGCCCGAGACGACCCCTGACTGTTTTTTCTCCTATCTAGCAGTAGGGTTGGGAATCGTTTGGATTTTAACAATTCTGATTCCAATTCCGAGTCTTCCTTTCGATTCGGGTTCTTATTGATTCTCAATTCTCGATTCCTATTCTATGAGGGGTGGAGTTGAAACGGGTCCTATTTTATCAAATAAGAGGAACGTTTTATTTTGATTCAATGGTGGTTTGCAGTTTTACCAGGCTTTTTCAATGTAAAATAAAGCCACTCTAGAGCGCTGCTTACTGTGCTCCAACACAACAAGCGCCTACCCGCTTCGGAAAACAAACCATGCGCATGTTAAATTGGGAAGCGATGATCAAATTTGCAACCAAATCCTCTAAACGATTCCAATAAAGAAACAACTCTACTGGAATCGTAATTTTTGAAACGATTCCAAGTAAGAATCGGTTGTCGATGCCCAATCCTATCTAGGAGTGTATGCTCCTGTTGCCAGACCTTCCTCTGCAGCGCTGTGGAGATAGGTCTGGCAATGCGAGACTAGTCATTTTATATTATTAACACTGAACACAAATTATGGATTCTATCATTTACTTTTTATTGTCACCAGTCATATTAACATGGCATGCCATGAAAAGTTGTATTTTCTTTTTTAAATCATTGTTCCATGCCAATAAACCTGACCTCTGCCCAATTCCTCTTTTTTTCCTTGGATAATGTTTACCAAAGCTCCAAAGCAATGCAAACCTCTGGGGACAAACAAGGCTTAAGATATTGCTGCCAATATCTAAAAACAGAAAAGCCTTATTGGTGATGGCAGCCATTTCTACTTTGACAGTAGTTTCTCACCATCTGAAAAACGTCTAAAGCCTAAATATAGTTGTGCAGCCCATGGTTACATGTGAATATCTTCTCCAAGCTGGATGAGAATCTGTAATTGAAGAGGGTTGTTTTTGTTGCCATGAGAGTGATATTTTCTACCGTATGAAGATCTGTTTTTCCACGTGCTCAAAAGCAGTAATCTCAGCAATGAGGCAGACGAATGGAGCCTCATAAGTGCTAATGACTGTTTGCTGATGTTACAGGCAAACAGGCGGCTGCAGTGATGTGAAACAAAGGAAATCTTAACAGTTTCTCATGCATGCATGAGTGCATGCGTACGCTTAAGTGTGTGTGTTGAGTCAGAAAACATCAAGCATGCACGACATTGCACGTTCTAATACTGCAGGATACAAGGAGAAGATACCATGTGTTGTAAAGGGAATGCACCATATGCTGGTTCTGCATGTTTTAGCTGACTAACTACAATGGGACACATTACTTTTCCAAAGTAGTCCGTGCGTTGCAGATTGATTTTCTACCCATCCAGAAAATGGAAGGTTGCCCAGAAGCTAAAAAATCAGTCGAATAAAATCGATGCTGCGATTTGAAAAATGTTCAGACCTAATGTAAATGAAGTAAGTACATTTCAAGTTTAATGGCTACCCACCCACATGGTTCATGTAAATTTCCAGAAACTGAGACATTTACACAAATTTAGAGTTGCGTTTTGACAAAGCCGAATGACTCTTGAACACAACACAGTCTGTTTAGTTCCCTTGATGATTAGGACGGTGGGGACACCAGAATGTTTTATCACGAAATGATGTATGTCCTTGGAAAACACTGAACATCACAGATTGTTAAGTTACAACAGTGTGGCGGTAGCCTCAGTTTTCACTTTAACTCTGACAGGGTTTGGGTTTGCTTAAGATAGGTGTCATTTCAAGACAGCTATAGTGTCGTACATGTTGGAAAGTTCTGATTTGACATACCCTATGTTGTTTTCTTTCTATTTTCAAACTTGTAAAACGTGGCAGCTTTGCTGGACAAATCTCTCCTAAACTGTTCATCAATATCGGTTTCTGTATAAATATAAGGGTTTCTGGCGGGAACGTTTTGCACCAGTAAAATGAAAGACAAATGACTAAAAATGACATTTATATGTTACATATATATATATATATATATATATATATATATATATATATATATATATATAATTACGTGACGGTATGGTCAACCATCAAATGGTGTCATTTAGTAGGCTATAATGACATCTTGTGCTTTGTATGGTGTTATAAGGTATAAGGAACACAATGGCATCTAACAATGTCCCAATGTCCTCTGACACCTACGGATTCTTCATAACGCTCCCCTCTTAGATGATAATATTTCTAGACACTGCCAAACTAATAGAAATAAGAAAGCTTTCACAGGCCCTTCACTGACCCTTTATGAAAGTGTATTTCCGTCGTTGTCCATTAAAATAACGGTTGAAGAATAGATTTACATCCCAGTACATACAGTTTGAGGTGTAAGACAGCAATACAAGAAATGGTTTAAATGGTTGCTCATATTATGCTCATTTTCAGGTTCATAATTGTATTTTGAGGTTGTACCAGAATAGGTTTACATGGTTTAATATTTTTGTAGTAGGCTACTGCACATTGCTGCAGCTCCTCTTTTCACCCTGTGTGTTGTTTTGGCTACCGAGTGAGGCATCGCACTTCTATTCAATCTTTGTTGGGAGTCGCACCACATGTGCAGTACCTAGGTAAGGACTACTAGCCAGTCAGAAGCAGAGTATGAGGGCGTGCCCTGACAGTACCTAGGTAAGGACTAATAGCCAGTCAGAAGCAGAGTATAAGGGCGTGCCCTGACAGTACCTAGGTAAGGACTACTAGCCAGTCAGAAGCAGAGTATGAGGGCGTGCCCTGACAGTACCTAGGTAAGGACTACTAGCCAGTCAGAAGCAGAGTATGAGGGCGTGCCCTGACAGTACCTAGGTAAGGACTACTAGCCAGTCAGAGGCAGAGTATGAGGGCGTGCCCTGACAGTACCTAGGTAAGGACTAATAGCCAGTCAGAAGCAGAGTATGAGGGCGTGCCCTGACAGTACCTAGGTAAGGACTACTAGCCAGTCAGAAGCAGAGTATGAGGGCGTGCCATGCTAGCAGCTAGGTGAGCATTATAACGTGTGTTCCAAAGTGACCACGTTTGTCTCTGAAGTAAAGGCTGGACTACAATAGAGCTGTTTGGAGCAGTTGATGAACAGTGTTTTCTGTTGGAGATGGTAAGTCCCTTTGGGGTGGACTTTGGGCTTTTTCACTTTGTAAACATATAACATGCACAAAAAAGATATATAACACAATAAAGGAAAAGGGAAAAAGCCAAAAAAGTATAATATGAACACTTTAAGGTGTTTGTGCTGAGCTAACCTAACAGGCTGCTGGCTGTAGCTTCATATTTATCAGAAAGATATGAGAGTCGAAGCAATCTTCTCGTGTCTGTTGGCAAGGACACAAATAAACATTTCCCAAAATGTTGACGTTTTTCTTTAAAAGGGATCTGGAAATGTGTGTGTGTGTGTTTGTGTGTCCGTGCGTGAAAAAATGTCCAGAGGCTCTGCATCAGTGCACATGCATGTAAATGGGAGGGGAGCCATGCTTCATTGTCCATGTGCTTTTCTCTCGCTCGTTAAAAGCTAATTTCTCCCCCCACCATCTCTCCCCGACACCCCACACCCCCCCCTCCTTCTTCCCCCAGCTCGCTGTCTTGTGCGATCAACAATAGTCTATTCTGTGCTGTCCCGTGCGAGTGGAGACACACCCAATGCCAAGGCCACGGTGCAAGGGGAGATTGTTGGGTGGTGGCCAACTGAGCGGGACACTGGCTCAATTCTCGTCTGGGAGCGTGGATCCTGCCTCGACGAGAGGGAAGAGGTGGTCTGTTTGGCAATTCTAGTGGTCATTTAGTGCAGCGACTCCCCAACCAGGCGGACTTCTACAGTTGCCAACGGTACATGGAAAGATTGGGGATTAGCCAAACTCATTTGAAAAAAAATATGATTACTACTTTTCAAAACAAATATCCGTATTGAGCCAGCTGTCTAAACATTTAGCTAAAAGAAATGGATACATTGTTTAAATAGATGAAGCAATGGATAAACAGATAAAAGGGCCCTATTTTAACGATCTAAGCGCATGGAGGGAAGCGCATGGCGCGTTTAGGGCCTGTCCAAATCCACTTTTACTAGTTTGACGGCGGAAAAAAGGGTCAGTGGCAGCGGGCACATGGTTTTGGACGTAACATGCAATAAAC
Organism: Perca flavescens; assembly: GCF_004354835.1. Classification (NCBI taxonomy): domain Eukaryota; kingdom Metazoa; phylum Chordata; class Actinopteri; order Perciformes; family Percidae; genus Perca; species Perca flavescens. The sequence continues at coordinate 5,597,818 of NC_041345.1, read as the reverse complement.
CAATCAGAGTGTCCTCTCCCATTCCCTTTAAAAGCCAGGCGCGTTTGTACCTTGGCACGCTCCTATTATGATGGCGGATTTGCAGCGTAATATTTTTATTTTTAATCTTTTGCATGTTTGTGTGCTGCTGCGCTTCCCCGTGTGTGTAACAAGCATAGTGTGCGCGCGCTGTGCACGAGCCTAGACGCATTTTACTAATTCACTGTTAAAATAACAATGAAATGCTGCGTTATTGCCTTTAGACCAGGTTTTTGTTGGTCAATGGCGCGATCACTTCCCGCTGCCTCAACATAGCAATACGCCCAGAATGCACCTGAACACACCTCCCTGTAAGACCAGCACGCCCATGGGCGCAAAGATGGGCGCAGGTGCATTCGCTATTTAAACGACGTGGGCGCTGGATGGGAAACTGACAGCTGCGTCAGTCTTTGTGCTGCGCCGGGTGCAAGATAAGGCCCAAAGTGGACAGTCGTTGAAATTGGCTAATTAGCTAAAAAAGGGCGGAGGGGGGTCATACCTATGTTCACAGAGCAACATTTTACGTGATTGGTAAGGGGCTAACTTCGCAGTTCAATTGCAAAACAACGGAGGGGGATGTTCGTTTCTGCCACAGTGGAGATATCAATGTCTAAAGTCAAGAAAACTGTCTTGCCCCCAAATTTGAGGCCGTATAGAGGAGTCTAACGTCAGTAGGCCATAAGCTGTGGATGCTTTTAACTTGTTGACCAAGCGGCAACCTCCCGTGCAAAAAATAAATAAATAAAGCCACCGCGCAAGTGCCACGCTTCACCTCTTTGGCCATTTTTGGATTAGCCCTTAGTTGCCAAGATGGCGACGGCCGGTTCCACCAGGAGCCGCCCATTATAAGCTTCATTTTGGCTCTTCCGAAACTTCTAGGTGATGTCACGGAGACTACATCCATATTTGATGTAGTCTATGACATTGATCCAGGCAAACGTTGAACATTTAACCTAGGAAAAAATATTGCTGGGAATATAAAACCGTTTCAAAGGTCTCCTCTATATGTGTTAGGCGGGGGGGAACACAGAACTCTTGGAACATAGATACGCTCCCAAAAATAGTACTGGATAAAAGGTTAAAATAGATTGAGTAACGGATAGTCTCGCATTGCCAGACCTTCCTCCACAGCGCTGCGGAGGAGGGTCTGGCGAGTACACACAGCATTCCGGGATGGAAGAAAAACTTGCTCTGGTTTATCGGCATTTCTTTAAACCAATCACAATCGTGTTGGGAGGCGCTAAGCGCCCTACGGAGCATGGTGCTGGTGCCGCTGCAAAATGGCCTCGGGAAGGAACTTGTTTTGGTGGAACATTTAAAGGTTGTTTTAGTCGTGCAACAGAAAACTCAGATTGGACAGTCTAGCTAGCTGTCTGGATTTACCCTGAAGAGATCTGAGGAGCAGTTAACCATAGTCCTCACAAATCCCCCAGAGTTTAAAATGTCAACACAAAAAAACCCAAGGCGGAATTTCCATCAGCAACGGAGCCATCCCGGAAGTGGAACGTCGTGGATATAGACTAAGTAACGGATAAACAGATAAAAGCATGTAGATAAATGTAATGGATACAAGTTGAAAAGGCTAAAAGGAGTGGAAAAATGGTTATAATATCAAATGGAAAATTGCTGAAATTAGCTAATTGGCTAAAAATAAAAAGTAATGGATGCAAGGTTGAAATGTCCACCATGGTAACTCAGATCGTCGTAGAGTACAAATGTAACTCAAACTGACCTAAACAGGGACAGTTCATATGAAAAATCATTGTGACAATAGCCACTTTAATGCTTAATAACATCCAGCACTGGGCGTCTATGTTTCCCCTATCTGTATCTAGTTGTCGTAGCACCAAAAAGTCCCCACCTCTTCACATATCACAGGATCCCAACACACACACACACACACACACACACACACACACACACACACACACACACACACACACACACAGGAGGTCATTCTATCGACCCGTTATTCTCTATGATGACAATCTGTTCCTAAGTGCCACAGCTGGAGCCCCCCCACACACTCTGCTGCCTCCTCTGATAAGACCAGACTCTCTTCATTGTCTAAGAACATAAATGTGACACACCAACACACCATCTGAAGGTCCCTGTCTGCACCAAACAGCCTAATTATATAATTATCCCTTGTCTGATTGTGCCTGTGCAGCTGAGACGAGGGAGGGTCTTTGTGTGGCCGGTGGAATGCGGTGCGCTTGGCATTTTTCAGCGAAAGGGCAGCTTTTTGGAAGCCGCTGCCAGAGGAGAGGAGAGGAGAGGAGAGGAGAGGAGGGTGAGATTACAGCTGCTGGTGCCCACTCTTTTTTTCTCTTTTCTGTCTCTATTACTCACTCCATTTTTCTCTTGCCTGTCTCTGGGTCTCTATATCTGTCTCTGGATCTAGCTCTCTCACTTCTGGACAATTCCATCCTTCTTCTGTGTCTGTCATTCTCACCCTGTCGCTTTTCTGCCAGATGTTCATTAGCTTACGCTTTCTTTGTGTTGGAGTTCTAACCTCCGGTGGATTTGTGAGGACTATGGTTAACTGCTCCTCAGATCTCTGCAGGGTAAATCCAGACAGCTAGCTAGACTATCTGTCCAATCTGAGTTTTCTGTTGCACGACAACTTTCAACCAAAACAAGTTCCTTCCCGAGGCTATTTTGCAGCGGCACCGTTGCTCCTTCCGGTCACTTACCCCCGCCCAAGACGATTGTGACTGGTTTAAAGAAATGCCAATAAACCACAGCACGTTTTCTTCTCCCAATCCGGAATGCTGTGTGGACTCGCCAGACCCTCCTCCGCAGCGCTGTGGAGGAAGGTCTGGCAATGCGAGACCCCCTCCCCCCTCCCGTCCCTCTCAGATCCAGCCGTCTTGCAGATGAAGTGGCCTTTTCGAGATGGAATGCAAAGGATTTGGCTCCTCGATGATAAGAGCTGACAGACTGTTTCAGAGAAGCTGAGCGGCGGTGTCTGATAGTGAACTTGGAGGCGACTGCTCCGCTGCATGATAGGAAAGCACGGCTATTGTTTCTGGTGGAGAGCTGTTGCGGGGATAAGAGAGACTAGAGCGCGAGCAGGTGTTGGGAGAGATTACAGTACGCTGAAGGTCTAGAAAGCATGCACCGCTTTCTTGAATTAAAGTCAAAAGCAACAAGGCGGGCGTCACATAAACCATGTTCTCCTGCACTAGGCCTACAATAGAGGATCCAGACCTTTTTTTCTGACATTTACATCAAGGGCCTCCCACTCTTTGCACCCCGCTACAGGTGATTTTATGAGTTGTATTACTTTATCAGCCGCCTTTTATACTCACTAATGAAAACAGCAGGGCTAAGGGTATTTTGGCGCCAAGGCTTTCCCTCTGAATTCCTCAGTATGAGCTGCTGTATAATTTAAGAACATATTGTCATTTCAGCAAAGCTAGCCAAGACAGAATGCACTTTCAAACTAAGTATTCACACAACCTGAGGTGCTGCGTCAGATCCTTGACATCGAACGTTTATATGCAAGGTACGGCCAAGCAAGTTCTCTCAGCTTTTCCCCCAGCGCACGTCTGCATTGTGGAGTGAATGCAGGCGTCACAAGAGCGAGCTGAAGTTCGTGTTGCCAATCAGCTGCAGTAAACAAGTTGATCAGAGACCCGAGACTGCATTGTTTAACCACAATTGTAAAAATCTGCATGCTGTCTGCAGCAGAAACACTGGTAACCAACAGCACTTGAGAAATTCCCATAGAATTCCGAGCTGTCCGTCTGATCCCTGTGCCCACTCGTCAAAGCCCCCCTCTGGTGATCACACAGCATGGAGTATGTGAAAGAATGCTGCCGGGACATAGCAGGACACTGGGGGCCCAGTATTCCCAGCTCTAGCTTCCCAATATGCTCACAGTGATTTTATAATGACATTAATAAAAGACACAAACAAAAGTGAGAAATGTGATGACAAAGCAGGACCAAAAACAGTGCCAATAGACCCTCTAGACAATACGTTTAGATAAACAGAGAAGTTTTGGATGAGAGAAATAGTTTGAGTGCCGGAGCCAAGAGTAGGACCTCTCCCACTATCGCCATAGCTACGAGAGCCCCATTGTTTTGCCCAATCTCTCAAATAGCCCTGACAAATTGTGTTGAATGTAAAACCTCGGTCTAAACTCGAGGCATCTTCCAAAAACATGGTGGCACGGCGCCAGAGCTGCATTTTCCCATCAGTGAAATGCTCATCAGCCAGCATCGCTCCACAGCGCCACCGCTGGTCAGTGCACTTACTGCTGATGGAAAGGGCATCTCCAATGTGCAGATAAGATGTATTATTATGGACCAACATGCAATCTGATTGAGAGTACAGAGCTTTGATTAGTAACGTTTGCAAAGCCCTTCAAAATAAAAAGCTTGAATGTATCTAATTGTGGGTTCCTGTTCTGCTTATGCATTATCAAGAAAGACAATGTTGTGCACATCCATGTAGTTGCTGGTGCAGGACACAAAAAAAATGAATATTCAAATAAAGTGAAATAAAGCCTTCAGGACAAATTGTAGGCCGAAACGTTGTGTGTGCGCCTTATTTGCACAATTCAAGTATTTTTCCAGAGCATCCAGCTCACTTTATCTGATTATGCATTGTGTCATAAGGTTTATTTTTTTTCTCTCGTTAACAAAACCTTTCCCTCCATCCTCCTTTTCTATTCCCCGTCTTCTATTGTATAACCCAGCTGACAGGTGGAGAGTGACAAAGAAAAAGGCCAAAAGACTTTTCCTGTCATTCACCGTCCATGCACTAATCCTGAGTTCACGTCACAATCTAAGGATGAAGACTATAGCGTATAGAATACAATGCTGAGAGAGTGATGTGATGGATCTGTGGATACATTTCTCATATATAGTCTTATTTAAAAGCTGATATTTGAATAAAAGGCAACACCCTGTGCAGAGTGAATGATAGTTGCATAGTGCCACCATGTGTTAGTTTATATGTATTGCTGTATAGGCCCAAGACAAGTTTTATAAACTCATTTCAATTACATTTTTTTTTATACATCACCATTTTTAAAGCTAAAATAATTAGTCAATTACTCAGACACTATTTTGAATTATTTACTAAGCAATAATGCCCAACCATCTCTTGTTCCTGCTTCTCAATTATGTTAAATTTCTACTCTCTCTGAAGCCACTCTCTCTCATTTTTAATCTAATGTGAGTAAACTCTTATCTTGCTGGATCTTGGGGTTGAACAAAACAATCCATTTGATGACATCCCCTTGGGTTTTTGAATACTATGTTATAAATACTGGCTATGGTTATGGTTAGGGTTAGGTGCGTTGAAGTCAACGGTCGCAGCGCTGCCTGGAAGGAGACGTTGGGGGCTTAAAACACCATTGAGCACGATGATTGGTTTTATCTTTTACAAGTTGTTGACATTTTAAAGGGCAAACGATTAATCAGTTAACTGTAAAAAACAGAACACAAAGAATCAGATTATCATTTTACAGAAATAGAAAGACATCTTTACTGTGTTGATCATGGAATGGAAAGGTGACACAAAACGTTAAAGGGGTGATAGAATGATTATATGGGGTATTTCACACCGTTCCTTAAGGTCTCCTAATAGGGTATGTAACATTGATTGGACTGAAAATTGCCCGCTTGCTATTTTATGGGCCCTTATGCATCCCTGTGTTTTGGCCCTATTTGGAACGAGAGCTTTTCTTCCAAATATGGTATGCTCATGAATATTTAGATGAGCTGCGCACTGATTGGTTGACATACACATACATTGGAGACGAGACAACCTTGAAGAAATTTTATGAGTACAACATGAGAGTTAGACCAGGTTAACACGTAGCCTTCTTCTGATTACTGAAGGGAAATTAAGTAGTTTAAGTAATGATTTACTCATAAAGCAACAATAGGCTTAAAGCAACTACTAAAAAACACAAGATTGAAGCCTGACAGAGACAAAATTATAGGCTAATAAATAACCTGGGTCAGATATAGCCTAACTGTTACCTTTGTCTTACGTTAATCAGCACCTGGCCTGTCTAAAACCGTTTAGTTTTCAAGCCATTCCACCACTTTTGTAACTGCCCCCAACTAATGGGAAGGATGGACGGTGTGATAGGCTAGTTAATTCCAAAATGTAATACGTTATTGATTACTAGTTACTGTTATTTGAGAGTAATTAGTTATATTACAATATTACTGTCTCTGAACTGTAATGCTTACACTACTTTTGCGTTACTTTTGAGTTACTTTTACCAAAATAGAAGTGGAAGTAGTCTTGGCAGGTAGCTTGTGAATTTCACCACGGGGTCAACAAAGTCTCATCTTTATCCACTTTAATACATCATAATTTATTCATATTATTTTGTATTATTAATCTGACGCTGCAAAGTAACTAAAGCTATAAAATAAATAGTTAAGTTAAACGTTCAATAGCGTACTTGACTCTGAATTGTGGTGGACTAGAAGTAGCCTAATAAGTAGGAGAAAATGAAAAATACCCAATTAAAATTGAATCGAAGTAGCAGACGGTAGGCTATAGTTACTTTCCACCGCTGATAAAATTTAATATTACATGTAGCAAGACTAAACATTAATTCTCGACATGTTATCAGTCAGTTTCTTGGTCACATTGCTGTCGCCACTGACAGGACACAGATGTTGTCAGTTACTGTCTCTGGTTCTGACCAAGGGGGTAAGCTTCGCTTCAGAACTCGAACCTCCTATGGCGCCATTTTGATGCTACCTAGCCATCACCTCCTGTTAGCATTCCACTGACTAGCATTCCTTTTGACGTCACTTGACAGTGAATAACTTTACATCTGAAGCGTTTAAAGACTTGAAGAATTGTCCATTGTTTAGTTCTAAAGAAACACGACAATGTGTAAAAGGTTCCATTACCTTGTAGCGCACGTTATGGCTCCGTAGCAGACGTTTTTGTAAAAATAGGCTAACGATTGTGTCACATAGTAGAGGAATTACCGTATAGTACAAGTGAAGCTTGCAGGCAGTTTCCACTTATATGAGCTGTTTAGGTTTAATTACTAATGTTAACTAGCATTTTAGTGATCAACAATTAGCCTGTGCCTATGTTATCTCCTTACATATACCTACACTCTCCGTCTCTGTAAGATTGGGAATGATTGAGATTTCTCTTGGCACAGCTACCAGAAGACTTACAACTTTCAGACAGGTTGCTCACGTCACATTTATGTTGTCCCTCTCAGTTGGAGGCTGCGCAGTAAAGCTGGCCATCACCGGAAAAGTGCTTCTAATAGCCTTCACTGGTCTCCGTCCAGAGCAACGGGGTCTGTTGGTCCATTATATACCGTCTATGGTTTAGACCACGGAACATTGACGGGACGCGATATTACGAATCCCACTATGGCCACGCCAAGACCCGCCCTTCAATAGCATTCACACACTACTGTTGGCCAGGCGTCCATGGGTCCTATCCCCTGATCAATCCCCTAACCCTAACCTTAACCACTCGAGGTGAAATGCCTAACCCCAACCAATCGAGCTGCTTCGTAGGGCGGGTCTTGGCGTGGCCATTGTGGGATTCGTAATTTTGCTGACGGGACAGCTCGCTTCAACGCAGCGTAAACAACTCAGGAAAATAATGTCCGTGTCGCAAATGTATCCGTCTCTGCAGTCATTTCAACCACTGAATTGTAACGCGTTACCCCCATCACTGATGGACACTATGAACGCTTTTTTCTTATCATAAATTTATTTTTAATATCATTGTGTTTCGGGGGTGGGGAGTATTTGTTTATGGGACTGTGTTTGTTACCTGATGCCCCTTGGTGACTGATGTATGTCTGTCTTGCACACGGTGCAGAATGTGTGATGAGGTTCTATATACTCACTCTGTGAGGTAACCTGGACATGTGGAGGAGAAAGTCACTGTTTCGTGGTTACTGGACAACCGGGGCTCCGCGGAGCTGGCCGGCTGCTGGCATAACTATAGTATATTTACAGTTTGAATTTCATCAAGCCACTTATATTACAGCTACCCCTAAGGTCTTACAACGCTTGTGTCCGATTTCAATTTAATGCATTTTTGTGAATAGGAGGGGTTTCGTTAGCTGCTAGTGTCCCTTCCGTCAGGGCCTCTGCATTTGGTAGTCCAGTAACCCAGAAACGGTGACTTTGCGCGGGTATGGAGCACCGCGGGCTTCCGGTCGTGACGGAGATCCATCTAGCTCACAGCGAGCCGGGGTCTGTGAAGGAGGACACGCCGGGCAGCGAGGCAGCACAGGCCGCTGTCACGCTAGCCTGCTGAGCTCCTGCTGAACTGAGACACACAGTCGGACAAAATTTGCAATTAGCCATCAATTTTCGTAAAACGGCCCATATTTGAGGTCTATATAGTTGATTTCTCGCATAAAAAAGTCTCAGAAGTGAATTTAGTAATTAAAAAGCGGTGGTGTCAATGGGATTTTGAGGTTCTATGTATGTCCTATTTACCCTTCAAACTGACGTTTTTCAATGATATGATAAGGTAAAATCGGTTTTGCATTCTATCACCCCTTTAAAGGTGTTAAGTCTTACAAACACTTGAGACAAAGTATTAAATAAAATGTTCAAAAAGGCTAAAATACAGCTTTTGTTAAAATATTTAAAATATACAGATATCAAATAAATGGGTTATTATTGCATCTAAATATAAGTTGATGTGTACATTATGAAACTAGTGCAGAGGCATTGTGACTACACTAAGGGCCATTACAGAGTCAACGCGAACAAGCAACGCGAGCGACGCGCTCCCTTTCATAGTCTGAACAGCGGATGCAAGTAGACGCAAGCGTCACGGACGATGCGTGAAATGCAATACACCGCCCACGCAACAGGGGGCAGCAGAGTGCTCCACGGTGCTCGGTCGGCAGAGCCAGACCCTCCCGGAGAGTGGCTCTCGTCAGGGAGCAGCTGGCTGGCTGACTTCTTTTTATCAGATGCTGGCTTGTTTCCCCACCAGTACAGTGTACTACGATTGGGTAGCACTGACCAATACATTTAGCAGGTTTAGCAGGTTTTAAAAATATATAAATACATGTGGGTCCCTCTCCTGCTGTAGGCTATTTCAGCCTCTTGAGGAGGGCACACAGCATAGACACACACACAGAACGTTGATACATACCGAAAAATGTGACTCAGTAGTCCTATGTTTGATGAATTTGCTCTGCTAAGTTGATTCAATATTTTTTGATAATGTACGTATAATGTACGTATCCTATATTTAAATATAGGGAACTACTACAATACGTGCAGTGTCGCCCCCACCGACAACGCGTAGTACTGTGCGCACCGGCGCGTCGTGTGTCAAAAACTAGGACGACACATTTGGCTACGCATCCACGCATAATGGTGGCCGAAGCGTAGCGATGCGTAGCCTTGCGGACACGTATGCGTACCGATGCGTTGACTCTGTAACGGCCCTAAAAAGACAAAACGACAACTGTAGGTACAGTCCAAGTGTTTTCAGCTATGTGCATTTGGGACATGACCATTGATTTCTATTGAAGCGGGGCTGCAGTCATTCCCAATAGCTTGTGTCCGTACAGTGAGGTGGCAGGTGATGTGTCTGAACTCAGCCGCAAAAAGGCCAAACAGGCCGAAGAACAACATGACCAAGGCCCATTCACACACAGCAGCCCCAGAGGGAAAGCCTGTCTCGGTGAGAACGGTCACTGAAGGAGGGGAGAGCAGTCAAGGAGAGCAACGATAAATAAATGCACATCAAGTTAAATCAAATAGTCCCAATTATTTTCCCTTGCAGGTTTGTTGACAAAATATATACATCTAGGGCTGGGCGATATGAAATAAATGAACTATCACGATATTCTTGAACAAAAACCTCAATGTCAATATTGCGACAGTGATGTAGGGTTCACAACTAGTGCTTTAACTAAATATTTTCACAGTTAGATTTTAGATTAATAATCTAACAAACAAAAGTGTGGATATAATGACTTAGTGGTTCAGAACAGCTAGAACAGTCTGGTAAATTCACATTTACATCACTTTACTGTAATGCAGCCTTTGGAACCAGGAAAAGACAATACTTACCATATAACGACATTAGATCACGATATTAATATATCAATATATTGCCCAGCCCTACTTGGGTGAGTGTTACTTTTATGTGACCAATGAGATGTAATATTTTGTGTTTTTATTCTCAGCCCGAATTAGTTGACTTTACTAGACATTTGTGTGGAAACCCGTTTTTAGCCTTAAACCGTCTTAAGTTTTTACACAAGGTGAAATTTAACAGGTCAAGTTGTATTAACAAGGAGCGGTAAGTTGATGCAGTAGACAAATCAAGTTTACATTAGAAGTCATTACTTAAAAATCATTACTAAACAAATATTTTTTTCTGGAGTCATGTTAAAGTTTTAGTGCGGAACATTTTTATATTAATGACCGTCCGTTACATTCAAGCCATTGCCAAATGAGATGATACAAAGCTAATTAAGACTATCAGCTCCACACAACTCTCTCTGTAGTTATCAGTATGGTTATGTTTGAAACTGGTGTCGTCCGGCGACTTTTGCGAGCAGAAAATCAAGTGAAGATAATGACCTCTTCTGAAGATTCATCATGTTTTTTTTTTAATCCTCCGTGTCCTCCTTGGCACTACTACTTTGGCAACTAAAGAAATAATTATTTAATATAAATATTGTTTTTCCTTGATGATGGTATGGTTTTTAGAACATTGTATTCAGTACATATGTTCCATAAAAAACTTACACTTTAATTAGGACTGAAACTGTTCAGAACGTATTTGTTTTCCCATGAGCCTTTACAATCTCTTCAGCACAAAACAGTTCCCACCCAGAAACTTAACATCCTTAGTTATCTCTGTGCACTGCATACTTAAGCTGATTATTACAAACAACTAATGTGGTTTAGTAATGAATATGGTTTTTAACAAAACATGAACGAATAAGTAGTGACCACTAAAAAGTTGAATTACAACTAAATCTGGGTTTACAGTGTGTAGTTTACTGTTCTGTAGATGCAAACAATGTGAGACTTTGGAGAGATGTCAGAGAGAGAGAGAAGGGAGGGGGGGTGGTTGGCTCAAGAGCACCTTGGCAGTGCCCAGGAGGTGAACTGGCATCTCTCCAGCCACCAGTCCACACTCCGTACTTTGGTCTGTACGTGGATGTCAACTAGCGATACTCTGGTTCCCAACCTTGTTCCCTATGGACTGAGCTACTGCCAAAGACTTTAACACTTAACTACATGTGCATTCATTTTTAAATTGTAAAAAAAGACATCCCTTGCATTCATAATAATTCTGTATATTCTTCACATGGACACAAGTATCACTTAAGCTTGGATTTTCATATTTTACCGAATATGTCTTAATGCAAACAGATAGGAAGGATACTAACGATGAGAAGGATGGTGCAGAGGGTGCAGCAGGTGGCCCTGGCAGGACCGACCCAGCATCGGTCCTGAGACAGCGGAGCTCTGTAGGTTAGAAACAGCTGGACCCAGAAGTAGGCCAGGCCAAGGAAGAAAGACAGGAACGCTCCCAGAAGGTGAATACTCTCTAAAACTGATTGCTAAATGGTAAAGGCAGATGAAGAAAGGATTTTAGTGAGCATAGAGTCATTATAATGTGTTAGATGAAAACAAATAGCTCTTTTATTATTATTATATTACTATGTATTTTTTTTCTTTTTGTGGGCTGTTACCTGGAAGTTGCCAACGATGGAGATTCCTACAGAGGAGATGGATCCCAAAACAATGCTGGCTGTGTTGGCCTTTCCGTGGTTACCAAATTCCCTAACATGCTGGAAACTGATCAGCACAATACACAGGGCTAAGACACACAGAGAGAGAGAGAGAGAGAGAGAGAGAGGGCAGAAGAAGTCCAGAAGTTACTTGAAAAGTATTAATGAAAAGGAAAATTGAAAGAAAAACAGTGCCAACTTGAAATTGTACTGGTCCATTTGTTTTCATTAAAAGCAATCAATTCTAAATATGTCAATACAAAATAAAATGTTCAAGATTTCAAGAGCAGGTCCACCAAGAGTAGAACATGTGATAGACAGAACTTGAGTAAATAAGGACTCCTACTCTCCAAGAATGGCATAAATATATCTGTCATTACCTAAAAAGGAGCAGATGTTGCAGATCTGGGAGAAGAAACAGCTCTGAGGGATGTAAGAGCCACACTGACTAACGGGAGGATGAGAAAATATAAGCATTATCATTCAACGTGAACTTGTTCACATCCATGTTTTGCTCAACATTTTGCTGCATCACTTTAACTACTTTATTTATTCATCATCTCTGAGTGCAATCATACCAACCTGATGTAAGGGACTCCTTCTGTGAGGTTGACTGATCCATTTGTTACAGCTACAGCAAATCTAATGGGACAAAAACAACCGTAATGTGTTGTAATGAATGAGAGAAGAAATATTCCATGAAGTGCGTGTATAGGATAACAACCCTTTGTCATATTTATATTTTTAGTGCAGTGCCCGTTGAAAATGTGACTGTTTGGTCTCCGACAAGTCTGTCAGGTTGATTTTAGGTTTGGTCTGTCTTTGTCTTTCTCTTGGTGGGGTTGTTTTTCTATGATTATTTGTAAGATAGAGAATATGATTGTTTCATGTTATAACTGGAAATGTACAAATAAAGTGTTTAAAAAAAAAAAAAAAAAAAGAAAATGTGCCTGTTTGGAACGGGCAATTGCCTGACCTGTGGTATTGCTGCTTGTAGAATTCTTCAAAACCAAATTGTACCCTAAAATGACTTACAGAAGTCATATGCAACTCCACTGTATAGCCTACTACTGACTTACAGTGTAGGCTACTTCTACAGTAGCATCAGAGGAAGACATTACTTAAACCGGGCAGACACATGAGTTTTCATCAAACTCACCCTGGATCGGATTAATTAAGACTACTGCTAACTTATGTACAACATTAATATCATTACCGTGTACACACACACACACACACACACACACACACAATCCGGTTCTGGTGGTTGATTAATGCAGATAGGTGCTGATTAGCTCTCATAACAGGCCGGACGGGTAGCGCACTGCCATGAGTCCATGAGGCTAATGTCTGATTACTCCACATTTTCATTGTGATATTTTGTGATTACATTCTGAATCTGCCCGTCCTCTGTCAGGTACATACAGTAGCACAATGTCTTCCTCTGATGTAGAAGTAGCCTACACTGTAAGTCAGTAGTATAGGCTATACAGTGGAGTTGCATATTAAGTGGTTTGGGGTCCTTCTGTAATTCATTTTGGGGTACAATTTGGTTTTGAAGAAATCTACAAGCAGCATTACCACAGGTCAGGCAATCTCACCTGTTCCAAACAGGCACATTTTCAACAGGCACTGCACTGGTTTAATACAATAGCAGGAAAAGATAGAAGATAATTATGATGAAATAGCGAAACTCTAAGTGTCATAAAGGAGAAAGCTTAATACTCACACAGTCCAAATGCCCACAGTGCCAAAGACTGCCAGGCAGATGGGGAGCAGTGCCCACAGCCACATGTTAGTCCAGCTGCTGCCTGGTTCATATGGAGGGAAACATACACCACCACCACCACCTCCTCCTCCTCCTCCTCCTCTCCCTCACAAAACAAAGGTCATAGGTAAAGTTAAAACACCGAACCACCAACTGAAAGTCATAGTGTAAAAGTAGAATGTAACATTAAGTTAACAGAGTGAGAGAGGAGACATGTGTACCCACCGGTTGACATGCAGATCTCTAATAAATCTTAGTAGCTCATGCCATCTTTCTCATTACCGTAAGCACACTAACAGATGATGTAAGCTTGGACACTGCTGCACTCTTCTGTCCTGATGGTACACACACGCAAGTCAACTTTGTGTCCGCAACGTACCATCAATACCAGTGGTTGTGTATGTGGTTACTGCAGGAGGAAGGGTGTACTTTGAGAGGGTGAACAAAGCAAAACAAATATTTGAAAAAGTTGAGATTTCAATTATAAAGTGGTCCACTACCCTGTAAGGTACGGTAACATGACTGTTTCAAGGGAAGAGCTGGGCTGGACTTTGAGCTGTTTTTTCTTTTTTAGATTTACAACCTCTTGCACAACTTTCCTCCCAACTCTAACATGGGTTTCCTCTCCTCGACGGTTTACCTTTTCCTTTCCGTTTGCTGAAAGCAAACCACAAAGTCTAAACACTCTAAAAAAGGTTCAGGAAGTTCCTAACGGTTTAAATAGTACCGGGTGAAACACATGCCATATTAAGGTCTTGGTGTCAAGGGACGGTCATCATAATAGTGAAGTTATAAAGTGGTGGATTAGAAATTCACTTCACAAGTATTTATTTATTTTTTTAAGATAATTTTTTGGGCTTTTCCGCCTTTAATCGATAGGAGAGCTAGGTGAGAAAAGGAGAGAGAGGGGGAAGACACGCAGGTAATCATCACAGGTCGGACTCGAACCCCGGACCTCTGCATCGAGGCATAAGCCTCTCAGTATATGTGCACCTGCTCTACCCACTGAACCAACCCGGCCACGGCACTTCACAAGTATTTGATTAGCATTTTTGTTTTAATGACGAAGCCGGTTGTAAAACCCCGCAGCACAACATATGACCCTTGGTTTCTGTCAATAAAGATGATAGAAGCATTACTGACATAATTGATATTATAACATTATAATAAACATAAACATCATATAAACATTATAAAGTCTGTTTTAGTTAAGGACAATTCCGGCGCAAAATTAACCTAGGGGTTAATAACACATGTGTACCTAGTTGACAGTTCTTTGGGATATGTTTTCATGCTAATGGAATGTGTCTCTAGCTAGAAACAAGCTAGCGCAAACCACTGATTAGCTTATAAACGAACGCCGTGCAACCAGTAACGTAGCTCAAGCACGCCGTTCGTGGTTCGACTGGTCATGACTGTTTTCCCAAGATGGCGCCTGCTTGTATGTGAATACTACGGGCTTCATAATCTTATCTTTTTAATAAACTGTCTGTACACTTACAAAGTTCTCAATGCTTCGGTTTACATGTAGGGACCCTCATTATGCTACTGTGGAAGTGTGGTGCTATTTTGAGCCTTGTTAGTGGTGTAGAAACCCCTTACTTTACCCTCTGCCCCGATGACTAGCTTTATAAGCTAATCAGCGGTTTGCTCTATCTTGTTTCAAGCTAGAGACACATTCGATTAGCATGAAAACATATCCCAGAGAACGGTCGACTTGGTACACGTCTCATTAACCCCCAGGTTCATTTTGTGACGGAATTGTCCTTTAAAAAGTGTATGATTTTGAGTTTATCACATTCTATTTTATAACTTTTTAAAATGCAGCGGGCAGAAATGAAAACACTATGATAGGGAAGAATTCATTCAACAACTGTTCTTTATTGAGGTGCAGCGTTCAGCATGGCCACGCACAACCATGAAGTCTCCTTCTTTGGATTTGTGTGCGAGTCATCGTCTCTGTGTGCGCCCGTCAGAGCTCAAGCTCGATCTTGACATCCATCTTAGCCTTGTAAGGCTCCAGCAGGGGGCGGACTTCCTCAGACAGGAACCTGGCCACCTGGACCAGAGGATACATTACTCCCCATTAGTATACATGCTGGGTATAGGGCAAACATTTTCGATACCAAGACAGTGACTTTGATACCGGTTCCTTAGCGATACTTTTTTCGATACAAATTTTATGAAAACCATTTAAAGAAAAAGAAATTACAGCAAAAATCTTTTCATTTATTTTTCAGCTCCTACTAGGTGAGCCCCGTCTCTGTAACAGAGTTTTTCCTGCCGGCCTCTACAGCGTGTAACGTTAGACCGCCAATCACCAGCAACATTATATCTTAGTAGAAGCATGCTGCATGCTTATTGGCTCACTGACCCTGATGAGATTTATTTCTTAGGTATTGAAATTTGGTACTGAATGACGAGGCATTTTTCGATACTCGATACTTTAGAGCAATTCCGTCTGTGCCTAAAAAGTATCAAATTGGGTACCCAGCCCTACTGAGAGCTCTTGTAATGGTCAGGAAGGCAGCTAGAATAAAGACCAGAGGCGGTTCACGTTTGTACCTGCTGGGGAGCGCGGCCGATAAAGGTCTTAGGGTCCAGTATGGCGTCCAGCTGCCCCAGAATGGGGGCGAAGTAGGGGTCTCGCTGGACTCTGGCCAGCAGGTCGTTATCCCCACCCTCCTGTTTGACCACAGCGGCTGCCTCCTGGGAGAGAACACGGATCTTCTCGTGGCAGTCCTGAGGGAACAGAAATATGTTGTCTTAAGCACAAAGGCTGATAACACAAGGTCAGGACACGCTACACATTTATACAATCCAGAGCTGCACGATATGAGGGAAATATGCGATAACGTTGTTGAATATTGCGGCAACGACATTACTTACGATAAATAAACAGATATTAAAGTGTACTCTGTTTTGCAGTTCTGCTGAGGTCAGTGTTCTGCTTAAATACAACAAATTGCTTGTTGAGTTAAAAACAAAATGAAAGGAAATTTCCAACATTAACAAATTGAACATTGAATTGAATATTAAAAGGCATCTTTTAAAAAAGAATGAGTTACATTTTAAAGTGCAGTTTTTTTAATGATATTTTCTTTCAACTTACACAAATAAAAATCTGAGCGTTATGTATGGGTTTCGTGATATGTCGCAGCTTTTCGCAAAGTGTTTATTGTGGCAGTTGATATCGCGATGGCGAAAAAAAAAAAAAAAAACGGTAAATTGTGCAGCCCTAATACAATCACAATTTAATAAATTATTTAAACCAAAACTCCTCACTAGTACCTGTCTGTTTCCTCCGGCCTTCACCATGGCCATAATGATGTTCTCTGTGGCCATGAAGGGCAGCTCATGGCGGATGTGTCTCTCGATGACTTTAGGGTAGACCACCAGTCCCTCGGTGATGTTCTGCAGAGTGCTGAGGATGATGTCAGCTGTCAGGAAGGACTCAGGCAGGGAGATCCTCCTGCACACGAGAGCGGGAGAGAGCAAGAATGAGGAAATGTGAAGGGGGTAAGAGAGAGAGTAGAGCTGCAAAGATGAATCCCTTAAAGTGCTCATATTATGCTCATTTTCAGGTTCATCACTTTATTTAGAGGTTATACCAGAATAGGTATATGTGGTTTAATAAAAAAATAAAAACACCATATTTTTGTTGTACTGCTCATTGCTGCAGCTCCTCTTTTCACCCTGTGTGTTGATCTCCCTGTTTTAGTTACAGCGTGAGACGTCACACTTCTGTACCATCTTTGTTGAGAGTCGCACATGTGCATTACCTAGGTAAGGACTACTAGCCAGTCAGAAGCAGAGTATGAGGGCGTACCATGCTAGCAGCTAGGTGAGCATTATAACGTGTGTTACAAAGTGACCACGTTGGTCTCTGAAGTAAAGGCTGGACTACAATAGAGCTGTTTGGAGCAGTTGGTGAACAGTGTTTTCTGTTGGAGATGGTAAGTCCCTTTGGGGGGGGACTTTGGGCTTTTTCACTTTGTAAACCTATAACATGCACAACAACGATATATAACACAATAAAGGAAAGGGAAAAAGTCAAAAAGCATAATACAAGCACTTTAAATCGATTAGTCAGTCAACTATTACATTAATCGCCAACTATTTTAGTAATCGATTAATTGGTTAGTCATTAAAAAAAAAAAAATGCTTTGATTCTAGCTACTTAAATGTTAATATTTACACTTTCTTCACTCCCCTGTGACAGTAAACTGAATTAAAAAAAACTGATCGTCATTTTTCACCATTTTCTGACATTTTATAGACCAAACAAATCGAGAAAATAATCGACAGATTAATCGACAATGAAAATAATAATCGTTAGTTGCAGCTCTTAGAGAGAGAGAGACAGAATAGCCTCTGCAGGATCCAGTACCAAATCAGAACCTGAATACCTTTAGCTCATTCAAAAAACAACTTCTGACGGAATAACTGAGTAACACTACGGGTTGCCAACACAAGCACATCACAGTATCTCACACATGCGGAGCATTTGTGTGTGTGTGGTGGGGCCGACCTGTTGGCGCTGTCGTCCAGCGTCCTCTCCAGCCACTGGACGGACGCCGTCTGCAGCGGGTCGGCCATCAGCGCCACCAGATGACGGGCCAAGCTGCAGCAACGCTCTGCTCGCATCGGGTTCCTCTTGTAGGGCATGGCACTGGAACCTGGAGGGAGACGACAACTTCATGGTGACGGTTTTGCACACGAAATACCTGCAATTAGGACTGGGTGCCGAATTCAAATCATTTTTAAGCACCGACTGAATTGCCTCTAAAGTATTGAGTATCGAAAAATGCCTCGTCATTCAATACCCAATTTCAATACTTAAGGAGTAAATCTCATCAGAGCCAATGACCCAATAAGCATGCAGCATGCTTCTACCAAGATCTAACCATGTCTGTGATTGGCTGTTTAACGTTACACGTCGTAGAGGCACGTAGGAAAAATTCTATGTTACACACAGACGGGGCACACGTAGCAGGAGCTGAAAATAAACAAAAATATGTGTGTGCCGTAATGTGTAAAAAATTATCGTTTAGGAACTGGTATCGACGTCACAGTATTAGTATCGGAATCTTTTTAATGATACCCAGCCCTACCTGCAATACAGGATTATATGGCAAGTAATGTAGTGAATGTACCAATCTGCTCTTTCTCAAAAGGCTCCTCAATCTCCTTCAGGTTGGCGAGCAGGCGGATGTCTGTACAGAGCTGCAGCAGACAGACAGCACAGTGAGAAACCAGTCCAAAGCATACATATTCTACTTCATAAGTCAGGGAAAAGAAAGAGCAGGTTTATCAGAGCACGTGCCAGAGTTCCATCTAACACCACTAGATGGCAACGTTCCTCTACGCCAGGGGGGGTCAAACTCATTTTCACTAAGGGCCACACTGGAAAAAGAAAATCACACCAAGGGCCAGACATGTACAGTTTATTGATGTGCTTTTGTTATTGCACGTCACTTTTTGGTAGCTTTTTTTCCTCATTTTTGTTCCGACTGTTTTGCCACTTTTTGTAAATTTGTTGCTTTTTGTCGCATTTTTGTACAAACAACCTGTTTCACAGCCTGAATATGAAACCTCTGCTGCTTCTGGGGGAATTTCTGAGTCTCAGAGTCGGCAAATCTGCCATATGTCTACTTTGAATGTCAGGTAATTGCAGTTTTAAAAAACACTTTCCTGTGTTTTTGGTTTGGCGCACAACTAGGAGGGCCAAAATTTATTGTGAACCCAAATTGATATACGGGCCGGTTCTTAATCTGCAACGGGCCGGATTTGGCCCGTGGGCCTTGAGTTTGACACGTGTATTCTACGCGTCTCCAGCTCCGGCCGGCAGCTTACCTTGTGGACAGTGGCTCCCAAACTGGCCAGGCTGGCCACACAGTCTACGTCCACCTTACGGCTGTATGTCTGTCCAGTTACCAGGTAGGCTCTGTGGAGCGTGGGAACAACATCATCAGGACTAATAACAGAGAAAAGTCTCCACAACCAGTTTAAATAACACCACCCTTTTTGTGGCCGTGGCATTTAACAGTTTACACAATAACCGCATATCATCTCCACGTCTGCTAGTCTTGTGTTAATAATAATAATAATAATAATAATCACATTTCTTCCATGATACTGAGAGAAAAGATATGATTCTTCTCAGTATTAGAGGAGGAGAGTGTAAATCTCTTGTACTTTACTACAGAACTTACTTTTCGAAGCCAGCCATCTTTGTCACCATTCTGTCAAGCTCTTCTACCTGATGAAAGAAAAACGATTTTTAACGTGAGCATTGCTACATTTATAATCCACCATAATAAAATGCTTCTGAATTCTAAATCTTCATCATTGTCTACATGCCAATTTATTAATGATGTATACCTTATCATGGTCCCCCTGAAAGAGCTGCAGGAAGCTGGCCTGGGTGCCTGTGGTGCCCTTAACCCCCCGGAAACGCAGATCATCGCGGGCTCGCTGCAGGTTCCGCATGTCCATGGCCAAGTCCTGCAGCCACAGACACGCTCGCTTTCCTACCGTGGTCAACTGGGCAGGCCTGTAGGCCGAGCAGGAGGAGAGGGGAAATATGTAAACACTGCAATGTTCTTTTAGGGGTGTAAATCACAGGTGCTATCACGACACAATATTATATTGATTCTTTGGACAGCGATACAATATATGCTGATATCTTAAAGTCTGTCACAATGCCATTTCGATTCCATTCAATTCTGGGGCCTGCGATCGATATGAGACGATACCACGTGTCCATTTACACGGTTACATTTATAGCAACTCAAAAAAAGTAACTTAAATAGGATTTGACAATTTCATTAAGGAGTACTTCCAGACATTTTAATTTAAAATATCTTTTTAATAAAAAGAATAAATATAACGTGGGAATCTAAAATAAAAAGGGCACCTTACAGACTATATGTATCGATATTTTCACTTTGCATCGATGATCTTGGATTGTAGGGGTGGGGGGGAATGGATACAGCATTGTATCGCGATATTTTCCGTGGCAATACTGTATGGATACAGAGACGCCAAGTATCGATCTATTATTATATATGTCTTGGTATGTTTTTCTGCTTGACAATCCCATTTTGCAGCAATAAAATTCAAGTGAGATGAACAAACAGAAAAATGTATCTTTTTTTGGGGGGACATCATTTGAAATTGGGAAAAAGTTGGAAAAAAAAACATTGTATCATTGTATCATGACATACTCTAAGTATCGTGATGATTTTGTATTGTGAGGCCTCTGGTGATTCCCAACCCTATTGTATAGTGGTCCACTGAATCAATATTTGATCCAGATCGATGTATCATTACGCCCATAGGGGCCCTATCTTGCACCCGGCATAGCGCAAAGCCCGACGCAAGCGTCTTTGCTAGTTTAAGACCGACGCAGTTGTCAATTTCTCCGTCCAGCACCCACGTCGTTTAAATAGACGCACCTGCGCCCATCTTTGCGCCCACGGGCGTGCTGGTCTTACAGAGAGGTGTGTTCAGGTGCATTCTGGGCGTATTGCTGTCTTGAGGCAGCGGGAAGTGATCGCGCCAAAAACCTGGTCTAAAGTCAATAGTGCAGCATTTCATTGTTATTTTAACAGTGAATTGGTAAAATGTGCCTATGCACAGCTTGCGCACACTATGCTTGTCACACACACACACACACACACACACACACACACACACATCATAATAGCAATGTGCCAAGGTACAAACGCGCTTGGCTTTTAAAGAGAATGGGAGATGATCTCTGATTGGTTTATTGCATGTTATGCCCAAAACACACCTATGATTAATGAAGACACTTAGTACAACCCTTTTAAACCATGCGCAGGGACCCTTTTCTTCTGACGTCAAATAGGCAGAAATGGATTTGGACACGCCTTAAACGCACCTGCGCCATGCGCTTCACGCCGTGCTCTTAGATTGATAAAATAGGGCCCCTAATGTTCTACATCAGCAAAATCAGGTACAGAAGGAGGCCCAGGCCAAGTGATGAAGACAAACAGTGTTTGAAAACATGATGAGGCGAGCCTCAGAGAGGGGCAGCTGTATTCAGACTCACTGGTAGTGTGTGAAGCCGAGCGTGGGAAGGTCAGCGTATTTCTCTGCAAAGTTTGCCAGCCTGTCAATGACTCTGGCCAGCTGTGGAACAAGAGAACAAAGGGTTTTAGCACTGAATTATTGCATAAGACGTGTAACTGTTACGCATGTTAAGCTCATTTATGTATTTTGTGTGTGGTGTGACAAAACACTGCAAAGAAATTATTGCAATGATTATTTCTACATTGTTGACTTGTTACTGAACAGCTGAGGCTTGCAAAGGAAAAAATAAATCATATACCAATTTCATAGATGCACAACTGGATGGGTGTGCGTGTTTTCTGGCAAACAGCTGAGCCTCACCTTAGGCAAGAGAAGGTCAAATCCGTCACGCAGCATAATGAGATCCTGGGAAAAAGAAAACCACTTAAAGTACATAAGAACTTAAAAAAAAAAAAAGAAAAACATGCTTAACCCCAATGCAGTACTATAATTTCTAGCTGGGAATTATTTTTTCAAACGCCAAAGCTACTGATCCTTGTGGATGCTTTTTTATATCATTACATAATATGAGAATTCTGATGTTGCACGTTATCAAAAGATTATCATCATCATCATCAAGATGTCCATCATAATTACAGTATTGTCTCCCACGTAGCAGGAGGTGGCGCCGAGGTGGATGATGGGAGCAGCAGTGGGGCAGCAGTGTGCGAAGGTGTGGACGTGGGCCATGACGTCGTGCCTGAGCTTCCGCTCCTCCTCGGCCGCCATGGCGAAGTCAATGTCCACCTCATGGCTCTCCATCTCCACAATCTGGGCGTCGGTGATGGGCAGACCCAAAGCCTGAGGAAGGACATGGATGAAGACAGGGAGAGGAGGGAAAGAGCGACACAGTGAGAAAAAAACAAAAGGAAAACCTTTCCTTTTCTTTTAAAATACAATATTATCACATCACTCTAAGAGGTTTGAACAGGAGACAGACAGCCGGATAATGACATTAGTTATCCTCCTGGCTTTTCTACAGGCATGTGCTCTCCTCGTGAGATCCTGATTAGATTGGAGTTTTTTTGGGATAGAGCAGTCCTGTGATGGAACTACGGAATGGGTTAATTGGGAAATTGAGCCCAACCACTGAAAGTACCTCCCTCCCCCTCTGTGTTACAACACAGGACAGTGATCGGTCAAAAGGTCAGACATGTGGCCAGGCCAATTCCAAGCAATCAGTGGCCCAACATTAGACACGCAGGGTTCAACAATAAGGGTTGCCCAATGGCCCGGGGCAAGTAAATGGAAAAAACCCACCCGCTTGCCCGTTTGGGCATCATGGTATCATAAATGACGTTATCGGTCTCTTACCCTCGTCAGAAAAAAGCTTGTTGAATGATTTGATTTGAATGTGCCGTTGGCCAACAGAGAATTTAGTTGGTTCTTTTGACGTTTTTTTCTTTTTAAATCGCTATTTTACACTTTTTTCAGCGTTTTTTCACTTGCCTGACCGGACAAGACAAAAACACTACCAAGGCTACAGAAGTTAGGCTGGGCTAGGCTGAGGCTACTAACATGCAGCCTCTCAGGGGACGGTCTCCTGTTACTGTGACATTCTCTGCATGCTATTTTCACACACAAGCCACACAGTGGCAGACACAGGTCTCACTAAACTCTGCACAGGCTGACTGTAGCAGAGCTAACCCCCTAAAGAACATTCTCGGAGTACAGGAATAATAGAAAAGACGGACTCTGATCACTTCTGATTAGTGCGTGGTCATGTGAGGTGATGCATGTGAGAGAGGGTCTATCGCCAGATAACCAATTATAAGATTTGCCGAATTACTGTTTTAGCATGTGTGATGCCTACAGAGTAATGTTAGCCGAATAGATCTTTTGAAATCATCAGCAACTGCAAAATTCTGCATGGTTAAACATATCATGTGTCTTTTTGATAAACCTTGATGTTCAGTTCAATTTTATTCATACAGCACGTTTAAAAACAACCATACTTGACCAAAGTGCTTAACAAGCTTAGAAAAAAAAAAAGATAATTATACACAAACAATACAAAATAACCAACAATAGAGAGGAAAAAGAAAAAAAAGAGAGGAAAATAAAAAAAGGACAAGGTGTCAAAGCTCAACTTGAATTGAAAGCCAACGAATAGTAGTGGGTCTTAAGCAAGGACTTGAACGTTTCAACGGTCCGAGATGTTCTTATATGAATCGGTAAACTATTCCAGAGGTTTGGAGCAGCCACTGAAAAGGCTCGGCCACCTTTATTTTTCGATGACGCCAGTGTGCTAAACATGAGCACGGGGACCTTAGGGGGATCGCATGGCTGTTTGGTTAGGGAGCTAAATGTCAAGATGTTTTTAGAGGGCATTTTCTATTAAGCCCTGAGGCCATCATTTACAGACTCCGTCTGTGCAACTAAACATTGTTCAAACCCACATTCCTTTATTCTTAATTCTAGTTTAGACCTCAAGTTTCCAAAGAAACCAAATACAACAAACATTTGGGGGAATGTTTCTAAAACAATGTACACATGTAGAATATTTCCATTTTTAGCGGTGCAGCGATTAAAACATGGAGTCCTGGGTTTGACTATTTCAATCAGTGTAAACATTATAGAGCTTACATATATATTAAAGCAACACCAAAGATTATTTTGTACCTTAAAATAATGTTTCCAAAATCGTTTCAGTGGTTCATCAACTTGTAACAGGGTGAACGGCACTTCTGCATTCGCTTTGCGGCTCTCTATCGGCTATAACCGCGCTATGCAAGTTTGCCAGATCGGGTAGCGGATCTGTAGTTCAAATGAGACATACGCCGGTAATGGACAATGCCGCTTCCAACCTGTAGGGGGACCGAAGAGGAAAAGAGCTTTGGTGTTGCTTTAATGGTCCCATGACATGGTGCTCTTTGGATGCTTTTATATAGTGGTCCCCTAATACTGTATCTGAAGTCTCTTTTATATAGGCCTTAGTGGTCCCCTAATACTGTATCTGAAGTCTCTTTTATATAGACCTTAGTGGTCCCCTAATACTGTATCTGAAGTCTCTTTTATATAGACCTTAGTGGTCCCCTAATACTGTATCTGAAGTCTCTTTTATATAGACCTTAGTGGTCCCCTAATACTGTATCTGAAGTCTCTTTTATATAGACCTTAGTGGTCCCCTAATACTGTATCTGAAGTCTCTTTTATATAGACCTTAGTGGTCCCCCATACTGTATCTGAAGTCTCTTTTATATAGGCCTTAGTGGTCCCCTAATACTGTATCTGAAGTCTCTTTTATATAGACCTTAGTGGTCCCCTAATACTGTATCTGAAGTCTCTTTTATATAGGCCTTAGTGGTCCCCTAATACTGTATCTGAAGTCTCTTTTATATAGACCTTAGTGGTCCCCTAATACTGTATCTGAAGTCTCTTTTATATAGACCTTAGTGGTCCCCTAATACTGTATCTGAAGTCTCTTTTATATAGACCTTAGTGGTCCCCTAATACTGTATATGAAGTCTCTTTTATATAGACCTTAGTGGTCCCCTAATACTGTATCTGAAGTCTCTTTTATATAGACCTTAGTGGTCCCCTAATACTGTATCTGAAGTCTCTTTTATATAGGCCTTAATGGTCCCCTAATACTGTATCTGAAGTCTCTTTTATATAGGCCTTAGTGGTCCCCTAATACTGTATCTGAAGTCTCTTTTATATAGGCCTTAATGGTCCCCTAATACTGTATCTGAAGTCTCTTTTATATAGACCTTAGTGGTCCCCTAATACTGTATCTGAAGTCTCTTTTATATAGGCCTTAGTGGTCCCCTAATACTGTATATGAAGAAGTCTAATGCTTCTAATGGGTATCGTCTAGGGCTGGGCGATATGAAGAAAATCAAGTATCACGATGTTCTTGACATACCTTGATGTTGATATTGCGACGATATTGTAGGATGAACAATTGGTCCTTTAACAAAATATTGACACAATGAGATTTTTGATAAATAATCATCAGAAATGTCAATTTAAAATGAGTAAAGGCAAAGTGTAAAGGCAAATAATAGAACAGCTAGAACAGTCTGCTAAGTACAGAAAAACTTTACTCTAAATGCAACCTTCAAAACCAGGAAAAGACCCTAGTATGTTACCATTTTACGATATTCAAAATCTAATCTAATCTAGTCTCATATCATGATATCGATATAATATCGATATATTGCCCAGCCCTAGTATCGTCGCTTCCAGGGCCCTGCAAGTTTGAAAAAGGAAACATGGAGGACCACACGTATTCAAAATCCAATTATCAGGAACAGGAGTCTTCTTCTTCGCCCAGAAAAAGGCTAGATGGGAGAAAATCCTACACATTGGACCTTTAAGTAAAAATATGTGAGTATTATCAGTAAAATGTTCTTAAAAGGAACACGCCGACTTATTGGGAATTTAGCTTATTCACTGTAACCCCCAGAGTAAGACAAGTCGATACATACCCTTCTCATCTCCGTGCGTGCTGTAACGCTATCTGACGGCTCCAGCATTAGCTTAGCCTAGCACAGATCCTGCAGGTAACTGGTTCCAACTAGCCTACTGCTCCCAATTGTGACAAAAGTGACAAAATAACGCCAACATGTTCCTATTTACATGTTGAGATTTGTAGAGTCACAGCGTGTACAAAAAACAGCGTAACATGAGACACAGCCATCTTCTAACAGTAAACAAACCGGGAACTATATTCTCAGACAGGCTTGCTGCGAGTATATCACTCCACCCAAGTAGTATAGTCTTCCACCTGAGAATATAGTTCCTGGTTTGTTTACAGTTAGAAGACGGCTGTGTCTCATGTTACGTTGTTTTTTGTACACGCTGTGACTCTATAAATCACAACATGTAAATAGGAACATGTTGGCGTTATTTTGTCACTTATTCGGAGCAGTAGGATTACTGGAACCAGTCACCTGCATGTTCTGTGCTGGCCTGATGCCGCTGGAGCCGTCAGACAGCGTTACAGCACTCACGGAGATGAGAAGGGTATGTATGGACTTGTCTATCTCTGGGGGTTACGGTGAATAAGCTAAATTCCCTATAAGTCGGCGTGTTCCTTTAAAGTATTAAAAGTACTCAATGCAGAAAAATCCTTGCATGTAGAAACTGGAAATGATCCAAACAGTTCTGTCAATCAACTAGTGTTTAATGGTCTAATCATTTCAGCTGGACTTGTAGGCCTATTTACTGTTTGGTAGTTTAATTAGTAATAAAATATCATACATGGGATTTGTGTGCAAAAATCTTAATGTGTAAAGTAACTAAAGCTGTCAGATGTATGTAGTGGAGTAAAAAGTACAATATTTCCCTCTGAAATGTAGCGGAGTAGAAGTAGAACGTGGCATGAAAAGAAAAGACTCAAGTAAAGTACAAGTACCTCAACATCTGTACTTAAGTACAGTACTTGAGTAAATGTACTTAGTTACATTCCGCCACTGCTGACAGGCAAAGTAACTATCTATCTATCTATATCTATATATCTAAATGCAGGACAATATAACCTTTGTACTCTTACCAGCCTCCATTTTTATGAGCGGTCCATGGAAACAAGTAGTATTCTCGGAATCCTAAAATACAAATAATATGAGTTTGCAGCTGTAAATAAGCTGTATATAAACGGATATTCCTATTGTAATTGCTAAATTTCATATTCAAAAGTTAAAATGGGTTGATGGAAAAAAAAGGAAAAGTACATTTTATTTATAAGATAAGTTAAACAATATTTTCATTTAAGTTTTACGTGATTTTTGTGTAAATTAAAGCTGTTAAAATTGAAAAAACTTGAATTAGGATTCCATATTTTTAGGAAGGCAAGTCCCACCTCGCCTAAAACTGTTTGTTATTCTTCATACTTCGTAATGTGTTTTTTCCTGCTTATTGTATGGTACAAGGAGTAGTCCTAACTCTGCTTAGCTCAGGACCTGACAACCATGCCTAAAGCTCTGAAGGGGGGTTCTCCTCAAAACTATATTTAGAGCAGGGAACTTGAGAAGGGCTCTGTGAAGGTCGAAAAAGACCTATATAAGACTTATAAAGCATTAAAAGGTGTGCACTTAAACACAACACTAGCAAGAACACGGGGTTGCCATAGTACAGCTACAATATGTCCAACCTTCTCAGCCTTAGCCAGGTAGATCCACAGCTTTCTCCAGGTTGTGAATTTCTTCCTGTCACTGAAGTTGTACGCCATTTCCTTGCTGGCATACCTCGACACCAGCGGGGAACGGTACTTCATGAACTCGTCCGGTCCCTCCATTTTTGTAAAGACGAAGTGGTGTCCGCTAAAACACAAAAAGTCTGCCCTGCACCTTCACCAACACACACTAGCTTCCCAAGTAACCCGCGCCGTCTTCGGCTTGTAGCATCACATGGAACTGTGTCAGTACCCAATCCGTTCCACCGGCACAATCCGTTCTGCGCATGTGCAAGATGACTGTATGCCATGAGGTAGGCGCAGATAATAATACTGTTTTACGACCTGCCCAATCTGTTCCACGCTAGCCTCCACCGGGATAGCTAACAGCTAATTTGGCTAACCGCTAGCCGACAGCGATTCAGTCTAAAATTAATAAACTGCCAGGGAAGCTTTTTATTTTACGACACTACAAGTCGGCGTACGGCGGGAGGTAGGCTCCGTGAGTACGACACTTTTGACAACGTACGGAAAAGTGGCGTCATCGCTCTAATTGCTCTTCAATTGTTGGTTCGAAACAGCTGCGAGTTTAAACAACGCCCCAGTCCGTGAAAGTACGTCAACAAAACGTTACGAATTGTATCAGTGTGGTTATTTTTATTCTTTAAAGTGTATACAACTAATGTTTGTTTTTAAACGTGATTTTACTTGGGTCCGTGAATGTATCCCGCCACACAGCGTACATGATCAACCTGTTAAGAGCCAAGGATGAGCTCAGACATTCAGAATGATTTTATCATTTTTTGAGTTCAACATCCTTCAGAAATGACTCACATTTTGATGACAGTGCTTAGAATTCAATGCAATTAACGCCTTACCGTCATTTGCTATTTATGGGAGCTTGTATGCATTATGTAAGCTGTATGGCTGCATGTCTTATATCAATATTTAAATGTATTCATGCAGTATAAATCCCCTCCCCTCCCTCGATGTTTCTATGTCTGCAGGCATCATATAAATAGTTGTATTTGTGCATGATGCAGCATCTGGGGAATATGTCCAGCTGTAAACAAAGAACATAGTGCTCCCTCTCTCGCTTTCTCCCTCCCTCTCTCTCTCTTTCTCTCTCTCTCTCTCTCTGTCTATCCATCTTTCTATCTGTCCTCCTGACTGCAGTCTGCATACAGTGCCACGCTGCTGCTGCTGCTGCTGCTGCTGTGTGATACAAGCGAGTGGGAGGAACAGCTTCCTCTGTTTTACCTAAGAAAAATGACGAGACGTCTGCCTGGAACTGCTGCAGCAAGGATAGATTTGGCTTACAGTCTCCTGCATTGCACAATCTTTCCCCTCTTCTTGGCCAGATAAATAAAAGACGGAGCACAGGGAGACGAGGAAAAGGGGAGAGAAGCTACAGGGTAAAGGACGGAAAAGAGCCATAGTGGGTAGAGGGGGTGTGGAGGAAAACAGATTTAAAAAAAAAAGAGAGAGAGAGAGGGGGAGAGGTTGAATGGCAGAGGAGGTATGAAGAGAGAAAGGAAGGCAGGGGTAGAAACAGAGAACAGAGGATAGAGTGAGTAACACTGCAGTAGAATGAGGGTTAGAGTGAAAGAGAGAGCCAAGAAGCATTTGAGCTGCCAGCCTTTCGCACGCCACTCAGGATCCATTGCTTTCTGAAGAGGCAAGAAGAGGAAGCCACCGTGGAGGCGAGAAGGAGAAGGAGGAGGGGGGCTGAGGAGGAGGAAGCCAGAGGTTCTACACACAAGATGGCTGCTGTGTCCTCTGCCTCTGACACTGGTGAGTGGCTTTTCATTCTTAGCTGCACACCTCGCCGCATGTTCCCCGTCATTACCATCATTCATTCAGTTGCAACATCCGGGCTTAACTCTCAGAGCCACTTCATTATTTGGACCACAACATCCATAATGCTGTGAAACTGTTGCTTGAGTCAACTTTCTGTGTTTAGCAGCTCACACTGAAAGTGTCAGCAGTGGTGAGTAACAGGGGTAAATCCATAAACTTCCCTCTCCTCCCTCTATGTTCTCCCTCTCTTGTCATCCACACAGGCCAGGCGTTGTTCCTCTTGGCAGCCTCGGAATATTCATATTCTTCTGCGATGCCGTTAATCAAAACTATATCTTCTTTGTGTACCTTTTTAGTAAAATTCATTTTCTGTACACGTCATTCTCTCTGGGAGTCCGAGGTTCCACTTCTCTGACCCAATTTTCCCAAAGGCTATAAGGACGGATGAAAACAAAGAGGAGGCAGGCTGGGAGGGAGGTTAGGGGGAGAGAATGGGATAAGGACAAGAGTGAAAGTGTAGGCAGTTAAGGAGAAGAGGTATAATGTTACATGCAACTCAGATAAGAAGTGCCCTTCTCAGAGGAAATCTGTCGAGTGAGGACAAAAATGAGGCAGAGTGCACGAGTTGGACAGGGTGTTGAAGTGAAAAGAATGCAGGATTTATGAAAAAGCACTTTGTGGACCATCATTTAGAGACAGAACCGGAGATTAAAGCAAAAGAAAGGATAAAGAGCATTTCCTTCGGGGGGGGACAACTGCTGTGATTCATGTAGCGGCCAGAAAATTAAGTCAACAAACCCATCCTTGTGGGGAACCTCCAAGTTTAATCTTGCCGTGTTTCAACAGGGGACCCCAGGGGCCGACACCCCCCTGAGCGCAGGCTGCTGATCCTGGGGGGACCACAGTCTGGTAAGACCTCCACCGCCAACAGCATCCTGGGGGATGAGGTCTTCGACGTTGGGACAGAGACCACTCACAGCAACGTTGGCCAGACGGAGATCTACGGCCGACGGGTCACTGTGGTGGACACCCCGCCGTGGGCCATCCCCGGTGACCCAGAGGACAACGCCGAAGCTGACAACGACGACAATGCCGGCGCCGAGTCGGACAACCCGCCACGGGCCCCGCAGAGCCTGGACAGCGAGGGGCCGTGCATGGGGGCCATTCTCTGCCCTCCTGGGCCCCACGCCATCCTGCTTGTGGTGTCGGTCACCCAGCCCTTCAGCGAAACGGAGAGGAGGGCCGCAGAGGAGCAGCTGGGGGCCCTGGGTGGAGGGACCTGGAGGTACTCCATGGTGGTCTTTACTGGGGTGGACAAGCTGCCCAAAGAGGTCTTCATTGAGGAGCACATAGAGAACACCGGAGAGTCCCTGCAGTGGCTGGTGGAGAGATGTGGAAGCAGGTACATTGTCTCTCTTCTGTCTTTGAGTTAGCCATCTGTAAACAAAGGAACGTGTCTTTGTTAGTGCAAGCAAAATGATCACAGATAATTACTGAATCTTGTGGTTGAAGCAGCAGTTAAATAGACAGCTTAAAGGGAGGGTTCCGCCATCAATTCAGACATACCCCCACTCCGACATTGACGTCTAATTGTGGGAGTGGCGGCACTTCCGTTGTTTTCAAACGTCCCACCACTCCGACAATTTTTGTTTCGGTTAGGGTTAGGGGTTAGGGTTAGGGGTTAGGGTTAGGGAATAGCAGCATGTCGGAATAGCAGCATGTCGGAATAGAAGCATGTCGGAGTGGCAGCATGTAACCCTGTAGCAGCAGTTAAATAGCATCAAAGCCTCTTTACATGTCTCAGGGGAGTACTACTGCATATGTGCAAAAAGTTGTATAAAGTCTTTTGCAAATCCAGAAGGAGCTGTGCAAACTCTGTAAAATGGCTCATGTCACTTGAATCAGCATCGTCAAGTTTTAAAATGAATAAAATCTGGGGGTGTGGAGCAACATTAGCCGCTACTAGCATAACCACAGACAGTGAAAGAAATGGACACAGCGACGCCACAGACTTCGACGGAGACCAGTGAAGTCAATTAGAAGCGCTTTTCTGGTGACAGCTGAGCGTTACTGCGCAGCCTCAAACTGAGCTTGACGACGTAGATGTGACATGAGCAACCTGTCTGAAAGTTGGAAGTCTTCTGGTTGCTGTGCCAAGAGAAATCTGTTCGTGGATAAATGTTACTTCATATGAATTCACTTGCCAGATACCAAAGTATTTCCAATCCATCAAAACGTTGCTGAAATAGTTTGTTCCGATGCGTTCACGGACTCTCTATGGGCTTCTCCCTTGACTGTATGCCTCCACGTCCCTCCAATTGCCTGTGAGCTTCTCCTGATTATACAGTAATTTATCTACTGTGCGACAGAAAGTTGCGTGGTTATGATACAATCGTTAACCTATTTTTACGAAAACTGCTGCTACGGGGCCATAACGTGAGATACAAGGTAATAGAGCCTTTTATACATTGTCGTGTTTCTTTAGAAATAAACAATGGACAAATAGTGTCTTTAAAATCTTCAGATGTAAAGTTATTCGCTGTCAAAGTGACGCCAAAATGAATGGGAGTCAATGGAATGCTAACGGGAGGTGATGGCTTGTTAGCCTCAGAATCTCCCCGTAGGAGGTACGCTTTCCGGATGCTCGCTTACCCCCTTGAGCGTAACACACCCAAATCAACTAAACTGTTAGCGGTTGAGTTGCATTGTGGGTAATGTAGGTGGAGTATTCTTTTCACAGGCTAACTTCTGCATCCATACACATCTGATCTTTTAAACCTGGTACTCCAGCGATTTAGTATTGCATTTCTGTAAAGTTAGATGACTCACGACATACTCAAAAAAGAAGAAAGCAGCATAGATATCCCGACTTTCTAGTCCCTATTATCTACGTCCTACATTCACTTGATAGTGTCAGGCGTTAAAGGACAATTCCGGCGCAAAATGAACCTAGGGGTTAATAACATATGTGTACCGAGTCAAACAGCATCTGTTTTCATGCTAATCGAATGTGTCTGTAGCTTGAAACTAGCTACCGCAAGTCGGGGCTTAGCTGCTAACGCTAGCTTTCGGGGCACAGGGTAAATCACTATTTCTACACCACTAACAAGGCTCAAAATAGCACCACACTTAAACGGTAGCATAATGATGGTCCCTACATGTAAACCGAAGCATTGAGAACTCTGTAAGTGTACAGACAATTTATTACAAAGATAGATTATAAAGACAGTAGCGTTTATGTTTACATGCGGCCGCTGTCTTGGATAACAGTCATGAGCAGTCGAATCACGAACGCTGTGTTTGAGCTATGTTACTGGTTACTGGTTGCACCGCGTTCGTCGTCATGACTGTTACCCAAGATGGCGGCCGCATGTAAACATTAACGCTACTGTCTTTATAATCTACAGCTACAGACACATTTGATTAGCATGAAAACAGATGCCAGAGAGCGTTCGACCCGGTACACATATGTAATTATCCCCTAGGTTCATTTTGCGCCGGAATTGTCCTTTAATTCTCAAGCCCAAGCTGATGATCACCCCGATGACATCACCGGGGTTATTTTTTTGAAATTTTTGAAAGCTCCCTTCAAAGCCTCAGAAGACAGTATAAAACTGGTTTCACAGGCTGAGTATGACTCCTCATGATGAGTGAAGTAACCTTTATGTGTAAAATTGGCGGAGTGCCCCTTAAAAAATGTTTGTTTTGTTATTTGATTTTCACTCGCAGGTACCACGCCTTCGATAACACTCGGAAAGACACAGAAGACAACACACAGGTACCCGAGCTGATGGAAAAGGTGGAGGAAATGATCACAGACAACCAAGGTTTGTTTTTCATATTACGTAATATTCATATTAAGTCGTATTATTGCATTATGGATGAATACACTGTTTGTGTCATAGACCTGATTGAAAACAATAGATAATTTGTTGTTGCTGTCGCGCAGGCTGGTACTTTGAGGTGAATGAGTTGATTTTACTGGAGGAGGAGCAGGCCAGGAGAGCTCTGGAGGAGGAGAGGATGAGGATGGAGGAGCACGCTAGACAGAGGGACCAGATGATCGGAGGACCCCCGAGAGGTGTGTGTGTGTGTGTGTGTGTGTGCGTGCGTGTGCGCTCGCGTGTGCTTGCCTGCGTGTGAGTCACGCAGTGAGGAGAGAGATGAGTGCATGTGTCATAAGGCTTCTCCAGAGAAAACAAAAGTCCTGAATTGGTGTTCTAGGAAACAGCTTACTCATTCTGGTCAATGAATATACAGTAGCCTATATATATTTTTCTTCTATTCCTCACGGTTTCTCTTTATCTCACTATCTTCTACTTCATATCTCATTCTTTCCTTGTGTCCGTCTTGACAGAGTTGAGACTGCTCTTGTTAGGCTGGAAGGGTGTCGGAAAGAGCTCGGTGGGGAACTCCATCCTAGGCCGCCGCTACTTTGAATCGGGCCAGGAGACGGAGCTGTGCCTCAGGAGGCAGGCGCTCGTATCCGGCCGTCGGATCACAATCGTCGACACCCCTGGCTGGGATTGGTTCTCGGTGCGGCGGACCCCGAAGCGCATCCGCCAGGAGTCCCAGCGCGGAGCCGCCCTCCTGCGACCTGGACCCCACACCCTGCTGCTGGTCCTCCCCGTTGTCTCGTCGCTCACGGCCAGGAAGAGGCGGACGCTCCTGGCTCACATAGAGACTCTGTTTGGTGACAGCGCGTGCCTCCACACCATGGTGCTGTTCAGCTGTGGCGATTGGCTGGGCCGCACGCCCATCGAGGAGCACATTCTTCGGGGTGGGAGGGAGCTGCAAAGACTACTCGAATACTGTGGGAACTATTACCACGTCCTGGACAGTAAGATACCCGGCAAGGACAGGAGTGTGTCAGTCCTGCTGGATAAGATGGAGGAGATGATCAGAGAGAACGGTGACAAGGCCTTCCTCCCCATACAGACAGAGTGGTGTAAGTCGCACAAGTTTATTTTCATGAATATTTTCCAAACTTAATAAGTGTTTAGGGTGGTTTGTGTCTAAACACTGATATGTCATATTATACTCCTGTCTAACATACCTGTGTTGCGTTTGACAGTGAGCGAGGACAGCTCTTACTCTTCTGACAACACCGAGCCGGAGGATGACTGTCGAGGATGCCAGCTACAGTGACACGATGGCACTAAAAGGAAAGTGGTCCGGCTTTTCATCCACGAGACCAAACGCCACCTCGCGTTACTTAAACCTCATCGAGATACAGTATCTCGCTCTAACTCCAAAGAGTTTTATGGGAAACAAATGGCTTGGAACGGGGGAGTCTCGCCACAAGTAGCTCTTTGTTAGAAAGGCCGAACTGATCACTGAGCAAAAGGGCCAAGCTGGACTGAAAGTGCAAACTCTCCTCAAACCCCAAGAGGAGGGGACATATTCTGCTTTTGCTTCAAGGGATCAGAGATTGATTCCTGTTCGTGAGCATGTACACAAATATCATAACTGCTGCTATAGAGACCCTGTTTTAACACTGCAGAGTAAATAATTACTCGTCATTGTAACTATGCGTTCAGACCACCCTGATACAAGTTGAAAGCGTAAAATCAAAACTAAGAGAAGACAGATTTGGCGGTAGGACTCACGTCTGCAGTAGGCATCACTCTTGGTTATTGTAAGCAAGAGGACTTAGAGTAAGTTCTATATATATATATATATATATATGACTTGTATCATGAATTTGGACGATGTTTTAAAATACAGTACAGGCCAAAAGATTGGACACACCTTCTCATTCAATGTGTTTCTTTATTTTCATGTCTATCCAATTGTAGATTCTCACTGAAGGCATCAAAACTATGAATGAACACATATGGAATTATGTACTTAACAAAAAAGTGTGAAATAACTGAAAACATGTCTTATATTTTAGATTCCTCAAAGTAGCCACCCTTTGCTTTTTTTGATAGCGCTGCAAACCCTTGGTGTTCTCTCAATGAGCTTCATGAGGTAGTCACCTGAAATGGTTTTCACTTCACAGGTGTGCTTTGTCAGGGTTAATTAGTGGAATTTTTCCCCTTATTAATAAAAAAGCAAAGGGTGGCTACTTTGAAGACTCTAAAATATAAGGCAAGGCAAGGCAAGGCAGCTTTATTTATATAGCACATTTCAGCAACAGGGCAATTCAAAGTGCTTTACATAAAACATTAAAGAGCAATTAGAAGACAATTAAAAAACAATAATAAACAACTTAAAAACATTAAAAGACAAGAATAAAATTGATAGTGCAGTATAATAATAAAAGTTACAGTGCAGTATAAGAAATTAAAGTTAATAAAATAGATTATTTAAAGATAAGCAACATCAAAAAGAGAGGTCTTTAGCTTAGATTTAAAAGAACTGAGAGTTGCAGCGGACCTACAGGTTTCTGGGAGTTTGTTCCAGATATGTGGAGCATAAAAACTGAACGCTGCTTCCCCCGGTTTAGTTCTGACTCTGGGGACAACAAGTAGACCTGTCCCAGACGACCTGAGAGGTCTGGGTGGGTCATAATGTAGTAACAGACCAGAAATGTATTTTGGCCCTAAACCGTTTAGTGATTTATAAACCAGTAAAAGTATTTTGAAATCAATTCTTTGAGGCACTGGAAGCCAGTGTAGAGACTTCAGTACTGGATTGATGTGATCCACTTTCTTGGTTTTAATGAGGACTTGAGCAGCAGCGTTCTGAATCAGTTGCAGCTGTCTGATTGATTTTTTAGGGAGACCTGTAAAGACACCGTTACAGTAGTCAAGTCTACTGAAGATAAAAGCATGGACAAGTTTTTCCAGATCCTGCTGAGACATAAGCCCTTTAACCCTTGATATATTTTTAAGGTGATAATAGGCTGATTTTTTAATTATGTTAATGTGGCTTTTAAAATTTAGGTCTGAGTCCATGACTACACCAAGATTTCTTGCTTTGTCTGTTGTTTTTAACATTGTCGTTTGAAGCTGAGCGCTGACTTTCAATCGTTCCTCTTTTGCTCCAAAAACAACCACCTCCGTTTTTTTTTCTTCATTTAATTTAAGAAAGTTCTGGCACATCCAATCATTAATCTGTTCAATGCACATATTTAATTGTTGTATTGGGCTATAGTTCCCTGGCGATAAGGTTATGTAAATTTGTGTGTCATCCGCATAACTATGGTAACTTATTTTGTTGTTTTCCATAATCTGAGCCAGTGGAAGCATGTAGATGTTGAACAGAAGAGGCCCCAGAACTGAGCCTTGGGGAACTCCGCACGTCATATTTGTATGCTCAGATGTATAATTACCTATAGACACAAAGTAGTCCCTTTTCTTTAAATAGGATTCAAACCACTTTAGTACTGAGCCAGAAAGACCAACCCAGTTTTCCAATCGGTCAAGCAATATGTCTCAAATAAGACATGTTTTCAGTTATTTCACACTTTTTTGTTAAGTACATAATTCCATATGTGTTCATTCATAGTTTTGATGCCTTCAGTGAGAATCTACAATGTAAATAGTCATGAAAATAAAAAGGAAACGCATTGAATGAGAAAGTGTGTACAACTTTTGGCCTGTACTGTATAGTCATCCCCTTCTACATCAAGTGCCATTTTTGTCATTCACTTCGAATTAGTTTGGTTAAAAAAAGGGTTCAATAGAAATCGTGTGAGTAAAAGCGACCGATTGAATACCAAACCGACAGTGGGACAAAAGATAATGTTTACTGGAATGTGTGCACTCAAATGTAAAAAAAAAAAAAAAAAAAAAAATGAGTCTTGAGTTTGCGCACTCCAGTATCATAAAAAGTACACATTCAGACATGAATGGTATTCAAATTCTGGTCATTAACATTTGATTAGTTGCTGCTCAGGGAGTCAGGGTTGAATTTGCTTCCTCCAGGGCAAAATCTGGTACATTTACAGAAACGCTGATTAATGCCGATTGCTAAACAGCAGACGTAAGTCACATATTAATACAGTTAGAGTG
Source organism: Perca flavescens (assembly GCF_004354835.1). NCBI lineage: Eukaryota > Metazoa > Chordata > Actinopteri > Perciformes > Percidae > Perca > Perca flavescens. The sequence goes on along the minus strand of NC_041345.1, from coordinate 5,560,307 downwards.
GAGTTTTTTTTGTTTTTTTTCTTTCAGCATTTGCTTTGGTTTGCTGGAAGTAAAAGAGAGTCAGTGTTTGCACTTTGGTTGTAATTGGTTCCTTTGGTTCTCTAAAAGAAACTAAATTGAATCCATTTACAGACGTAAATGTAGTCATTCTGGAACAGTTACAGGAAAGGCTGTATTGAAACTGTGTGCAGTCTCAGATCCCTGCGGAGCAGCTCGAGCTGGCTCCGCTTCGCTGTCTGTGCTCATGCATCCAGCGCATTTATCGACAAGGTAGATTCAGCTACGTGCCTCAGCATCAAAGCGGGAGATTGGGAGTACTGTACAGCCCTGCGGCAGGCCAGTATCCTATACGCTACATCAAGCTTTCGCATGCTACAGAAACAACGTAACCTCATGAACCATTTGAGCTCACATACTGTAGGGCTTTTACTACCTTTTTCTACATCAGTGAGACATCTGTTCCTGACATCAATAGCGATGTTTTGAAATAATTAAAATATATATATTCAGCTCTCAGAGGCATGTTAAGACAACGCATGCAGATAAACGAGTGCCTATAGAGTTGAAGGCAACCTCACTTCTTATTGCTCTGACTCTTGCTTGAGCAAGTCTATGTGAATTTCTGCTGTGACATTACATCCCTCTACCTTTTTTGACTGCAAAAAAAGAAAATAAAAAGGAACAAAAGTACCCACTCTGAAAGGTAAAAATCAAAGCATATATAATATGTGACCGATACCACTGCCGTGCTGTAAAATGTTATTTTCTACCAATGATGTAGCCTACAAAAGGAACCCTGACACTGCTTCCCATATGCTTCACTGACTCTGTGCTTCATCTAGTGATGTAGGATAGCCTACCGCAGCACTTTGTGTGACAAGCATGACTTTACAATTTGATATGAGGATGTTTCAGACATTCATTTGGAGTCTTAGAGTCCCACTTCACCTGTGAATATGTTGTAGAAGCCGTGTATATTTGCAGTGTCAAACATTGTACGCTTTTAGCGAAGCATTTTGCACTGTGTAAGTTCTACCATTTTAGTGTGGCCAAAGTGATGTTACTTCCTGTGTGGTCCTTCCCAAATGGTGATTGTATCATCAGTACTTTGCTCATCCTCAGACAATAATAAAAGATATGGATATATTGTGTATTTGTGGCTTTCATCTTATTCCCATATTGTAAAAAGTGAGATTTCCATGTTCTTTTTTTTTTTTTGTTAATATAAAGCAGGTCTAGGTGTTCAGAATCTGTGCCTTTAAACAAGCCGTCAGGACTTCTGTACGTTTGTGATGTCACAACTTTGCTATATAGGTAGAAAGTGCCGTTACTGTCATTCCCTGGCTTCAATGACGGTGCATATACGCAGATGTGGAACGCCAAGAAACGCTGACCAAACAGAGCTGACTGGGCCTTTTTCGTGAGAGGGACTTAAACATGTTCTAATTGAAACCCAAAATCAAAGTGTGAACCCGAATATGAGCATATGGGACTTTTAACCTTTTTTTAATTTATTTGTCATGTACATTGCTCCCACTAATGGACTGTAATACTAAATACTTCCCTGTGTACTACATGCTCTGTGGTGAAAGTAGTAAATGTGTGGTATCGTCACTAGGTGGCCCTGTGGCAAGCAAATTTGCCTGCAAGAGCATACCTACGGAGTACTGAGAATAATGACACTAAGAACGATAGTTTAAAAATATAATTGAATAATACATCTTGATGATCATATGCAATTACAGACAAAAAAGCCTTTCTTTAATTAAGTCTCAGGCAGTACAAAGTACCTTAAGGGCAGTAAAACAAAAAGGGTTTTAATCTTTTAACCTATCAATTATTAAGTTTACCTTGCCAAAGAAGCGTTAATACAATAGAGCACAAGTACTGTATTTTTCTAGAGGAAATGTTTTTTCTTATTCTGAATAGCTCTGCACCATCTTGACTTTGGCGTGCCTCCAGGTAAAGATTGTCTCTAAGCTATCTGGATGAAAGCCTGGACCGATTACAGTGCACATTCAGGGCCAGTTGTAAGCTGAACGCACCCATTTTTGTTGGTAATATTATTCAAGCTTTGCCGAGGTCAGCACTCCCTTTATCGCTCTCTCACATGCTCTTCTCTTCTCCCACAGACTGACAAATACACTACATCTTCAGCATCTTAATTAGGTGATCAGCAGAGAGACAAAATACACTGAAACATGACGTGTTTTTTTATCTGAAACTGGTCCATTGCACTTAAAAATTGCATTTTAAGCTCAGATGACCGTTGGTTGATTGAATACATGTGTCCGCAGCACGCTGCTGGTCAGGAGGGCTCAATTATCCTCCTCTTGTTTAAAAAAAGTCCCCACTCACATGGACATCCACAGGCTCATTGTAATGTATTACCAGACTGGGAACAAAGAGTCTTTGTGCGGGACAAGGTTACATTCAGAACAGACTGAAAACACTTTCAAAACCGGTCATAGACTTGTGCTTTACCAATGTAAACCAGTTGACAACACAAATCACCTGCAGTGCAGTGTAACATTTGACCGGGGCCACACTATGCAGTATGGTACAGATGCCGTATAAACTGGCATTTATGAACTTGAGTACACTAAATGAGTACTTACACTGTATATACCCTCAAGTTTGATTATTCTAGCATGTTAAGTGAAGCATACAGACATAATTAATTACCCAAAGAAAAAAAAAAAGTGCCTACCACTATCCTCCCAACATAGCCTACATAATAAGTGTCCCAGAAGTAATCACACCAAATGACACTGGATTAGTTTTAAGACTCTTTATTAAGATATTCATAATACAGATGGTCCAGTTATTCTATAAATACACAATTTTTGTAATACATCTTACTGGCAGGTTACTGAGGCCCAGAGATAGGGCACATACATTATAACACATTTCATACACTGTGGAAAATACTTCTTTCCATATAACTACTCTAAACGTGACTAAATTATTCTATATTTAATACCAGTGTTTGATATTTTAAAAAAGGAATTCTGAAAAAAAAAAAAAAAATCTGTTTTACTGGATTGTGAATCCAAGACATGCTGTGTGGACAAAACACATACTTTACAGATACTTGTTTGCACAAAAGAAAGAAAATCTGCTGAGCTCGCTTTCTCAATTGTCATTTCTGATTACACACATCGTCTGTCATTGCTGTTAGGTCCAACCACTAGGGGTCTGCGCCAAGACATTTTTTAGTCTTGGCCTGGCGGACCTCCTCCATCAGCTCTTTGAGGTACTCTATTTCCCTGGCCATGGATTCAGCCTTCTCATTCAGCTCCATGTTCTTCCTCTCCAGCACTGTATGCTCTGCAAGAAGTGAATCCTGCTCAGCTCTCTTCTTCTGCCTGTAACGTGTAGCGGCCGTCTTATTCTGCTCCATCTTCTTTAGTTTCTTGGCCTTTGGTGCCTTCAAAGTTGCCCTTACATCTCCATCTGCAACCTGGAGGGACTTTACTTGGTCACCAGCGGGACTGGGAGATGGTGGACTAGCTTTATAGGTGGGCTCAGGGTATGGTCTGCTTTTGGAGGACTTTGGCAGAGGGGAGGCAGGAGGGGAGGAATGAATGATCTGTGATGTAGTGGTTACGGTGGTGGTGGTGATCCCGATTTCATTTTTGGGAGCCAGCACGAGGACGATGCGGGTTGGTGAAAGGGAGAGCACAAGCCTCGGGACCTGAGAGACGACAGTAGCTACCGCTGGCTTCACCTCGCTCTCCGAGACATCCACCTCACTGCCCAGGTCCAGGGTGTAGGCTGGGGAGGAGGGAGACTCAACCAAGGGGGAAAGGGGTTCTGGGGAAGTGGGCTCAGACTTGATTTCCAGCTCTTGTTGTGGCTCAGGGACACACAAGGGAAGGTAGGGAACATCCTGTGCTCCAACGTAGGATTCAGGCTCATCAACTGTAATGATAGAAGGATCTGAACAGACAGCGGGAGGGGGAGGTGTACTTGGAAGAGGATCAGAGGGAAGACTTGAGAGCGCAGGAGTTGACAGAGTGGGCAATGGGAGGGAGTCGAGCTCCATGGGGCAATCCAGGGAGGCTAGGAGATCTTCTGGACAGCTGGGGGACTCTTCAGTAGGACTGCAGGAGCCAATCAGAGAGTCCAGGTCAAACTCGCTCAGATCCACTCTCTCAGCCATCCAGTCCAGGTCACCAAACATATCCTCTGTGGAGGCAAACAAGGCAATATATTAATGAGCTGTCCGATTTTCCCGTTACACTGGCAATGATTGTCATTACAAAGAGATGGTGCTCAAAAAGGATTTTGAATATGTTAATGAGGGTGCTCAAAAGATTGCTTTCCAATTCATTTTACACTCATTACCTTTACTGTCATCTGAGACTGTCTGTCTCAGCTGACCATGGTGGCCCAACCAGTGGAGGGAGAGCAAGTCGGACTCTGTCCCAGCTTTGTCCCCCTGGAGGAGGACGGCCGGAGGTGAGGGAGGAGGAGAGTAAAAGGGAGGAGGAGAGGAGGAAGAAGACAGTGATGAGGAGGTTAGGGGTGACACTGGTGAAGCGTCCCCCTCCAATGAGGTTCCTCCTCCTTCCTGATTTTCTAGCTCAAGGCCTGAAGATAGGAAGCTCGCGGCGTCAGCCATGGGAGAGGAAGGTCCCCAGAGAAGGGCCTCCATGTCTTCCAGGCCAAACTGTGAGTTTGTCATCATCATGGTCATAGTGGCTGTTGTTGGTCACGAACGGAGTGCGTATCGATGATAGCAAAGTCTCGAACTCTTTTATGCTGTCGAATGCAGCAGTGCTGAGGGTTTCCACGTAGGACCTGAGGATGGGGGGGAAAAGAAAAAAAAACAAGACATTAGCAATGAACATCTGAACATCAATATGGTGGAGATATATTGATCAAAAGATCTAGACTTTAAAACTGGCAACACAACTCTCATAAACAATTATGTGGGTATATAACATTGTTTAGTATGAAAATGATTCTGATCTCAAAAAGGCAAATCCTATTTTGGCACAACACTGCCCCCATCACTGCAATGCTCCCGTTGCACGTCACATGCTTCCACCCAGCTACCAGTCTTGTGACTCTGACGTCAGTCTGTCTCCGAACAGGGTCACAGAGTTCGTCATCGTGCCTCGCTATGCAAAGCCACACTTTTGTTCTCAATCCGCCAACGTGAAGCCGCCATTTTAACACAAAGAGGAAACTGACCATTTTATAGTTGCCACGTAGACACTCGGGATAAAACAATGATGCTTTAACGTTATACAAATGTAGCAACGGAGTCTTTCACGGTTAGATTTGTTTAAATGGTCTCGGCACATTGTATTAAATACAACCTGTAACCTTTCATATTAATTTGACGTTTTACGTCATCTCTGCTAGCTAATCCTGTATTATGTATTATTCCTGTAATACATCCCCACGTCACTTTCCAAACTATTCGACGATTCAGATAAAGTCAAATTAGTTATAAATGTCAAAACTAATTGTAACTGGAATGTTAAACGATGTAGCTTCGTGCTAGCGGTAACGTCAGGTTGCAGATGCGCGTGGCCACCGTAGGCCGCACAGCGGTCATAGACCAAAAAAAAATAATACTTACGACATGTTGCTGAATTAGAAGTAACTCAGTGCACTGGCTGGATGCACTGTTTTGTTGGCTGCTGAGTCGCGGCACTTTCACACTGCCATTTCGGCCAATAGAGCGATGTTCAGCAATGGCGTTTCCTCGGTTGTTCGTTCCTCGAAAAGGAAAATGGCGCATGTGGTGGCGCAGTGCTCATATATAGTTTAAGGAAGGACTGGCGGTATCCTTCCGCATAGCCCATGTTATCACTCCGCCAGTGTTTTTCTTCCACATTCCATGCATACAGGTACTCTATGACAAACTAAAAAGTAAACACTCGTAGGCCCTACTTGTACTACTGGTGTTATTTTAACAATGTGGGTGATTGCCATTCATTCTGCGCTTTTATTTAGCACAATCATGAATGGTAGAAGAACTACAATCTTGAATTTGTTTAGGTTTTAACAAATATTCAATGTTTATTAAAATACAAGACAGACACACACAGACACCTTTGATTCAACTAAACACTTCCCACATACGATTCAGATGATCTAGCTCATCTGCTAGATTCTTTGCCAGCAGGCGAACTCTACCAGAAAACCTGCTCCTGTTTGACTTCTTCAGCTTCTGATCATCTTTTTCTGTAAAATACTGATCCATTTCCTTGACAAAGTCTTGGAGCAGCCTCTCCGAGGACATCCCGCCTGTGTGTGCATTGGATGTCTTCCTATCATTGTTCATGTTAAACACTGACTGTGACAGATGTGCCGTCTTCAGTGCATCAGGCTGGGCTCCTGCCCTCTGTAACCTGGCAATGTCGTGCCTTCGCAACTCATTCATCCCAGAGAGGATAAACCCCAGACAATGTTCCAGCTCTACAACATTTCCCTTATATTCATATACTAGTTTCTCAACAGTCATCTTATTCACTATCTTCTTGTTGATTTTAACAGTGTGGGCGCCCATGCCCCCAGCGGACGCCACCATACCAGCACCAACAGCTGTAGCAATAAGCGAGGTACCAAAGGTGACCGGAGCGAAGACGACACCCAACACTGCAGTCACCCCTCCAACAGCACCTGTGGTGCCTCCAGCAATGCCCATGGTTTTGGCCGTCTTCTTTATCTTGTCCAGGCTGTCGGAGATGGAGCTGAACTCACCAATGATGGTCCGCAGGCTTTCATTGCGCTTCATCATGAGAAGGTTGTAGAGACGCAGAGCCTTCCTCACATTTATCGCCCTCTGATTAAATGATCTGCATAGGGACAATGACAAAAATCTTTTTATTTATCCAGCTCATTTGGTTAAAGGCCATGTTGTATTTAGGTATCAGTGTTTCCCACAGATTAGAAAGCAATTTGTGGCGGCGGTGTTATTGTATTTTCATACAATAAAAAAATAAAACTGAGGCGGACACGCCGTTGGATGCTGTCGTCCTCTCCTACTCTTTCTTCAATGCCTAATGAATCTATTTCTCTCCCTGACCCGGTCTAACTGCTTGAGCAGCACTGGTTGAAGCCTGAAAATATTGTAAACAAAATAATAACATAACCAATTACACTGGCTCTGTTTCAGACCGATACCTCCGGTTCAGGCTGGTCCTCATCCTCAACACGTGTCTTTTTCAGTTTAAGAGTAAAAAAAAATGACATAACATTATTTATAATGAGTTTATTTGATTCACAGCTGCTACATATAGTTTTGACCTCGACAACCCAACTGCATTTTACCGCAATCTTGCGACTAGTTAACTTTCTAAAGCAGGGGCAATCGCTTGTTTGCTAAGAGTCGGGTCGGGACTCCAACATTAACACACTGACAACATTGTATTCAGAATCTAAAATATTTTTATAGCACTTTTTAACGTGCGATTGTGTAAAGGTGTTCACGAGATTCCAACCTTTCGTGAAATTGTGAATTTCGCCAGCCGTCTTCTCTCATTTTCATGGAGACAGACGCTGTGTGCATGGGGGGAGGGGCTGTGTGTGCGTGTGTGTGTGTGTGTGTGTGTGTGTGTGTGTGTGTGTGTGTGTGTGTGTGTGTGTGTGTGTGTGTGTGTGTGTCACAAGTGACAGAGACATAGGAGAGCAGGGAAAGGAAATGTTTTAAATTGCCTTCATTTTTATTAATAACGAAACGCAATGCGCGGCGGCAGGTGTTGGTTGCGCGGCACACCGCCACAAATTAGTCTGTGTGTGGGAAACACTGGGTATTCAAAACTGTTCACTAGAAAATTGTAGCTGTTCCAAACTGTACATCTAATTTAATCTGAAGCATTATTTTCCTCTTAAAAAGTATGAAGTACACTTAAATTCCTAGAAATATTGTAACAGGAAACTAATGGCACCAAAATGACGTCGCCAGTACAAATATGCATCTGTGTGGTTACCTTATTTCCTCCTCTAGAGTGAGGCCATACAATGACGGAGCCATGGAATCAGAGTCTGTTGGAGTGACAGCACAGATTAGATAATGTACACTTTGATTATGAGCTTTGTTCCTGAGGACAGTGTCATGTTTTGCTTGGTTACAGGTGTATATATATTGCACATTTCTTCTTTAGTTCTCAAGAAAATATCTATCTAGAAAACAAAATGTACTTACTTGACACGCGTATCAACCATCTCAACATCCCAGTGATGTCCTGAGGAAAACAGGTTATTATTTTCAATAAAAATCCATCGCAGAAACCTCCTTACACTTAGTACAAAATTAAATTGTGCAAAAATCACTGTTTATTTGCAGGTGAAGGAGTGGATAAAGTGAACGCTTTAGAAAAGCCGTACCTCTTTATCCACGGGGGTCTGTTGAGGAGGGGAGCAGCCGTCACTCTGGTAGCGTACTGCTGGCCTCTCTTTGGTCTGGTAGTATGTAACACACAAAGATTAATGTATCAGAATATTATTAAAGCATATTAATTGTCTACATCAAGGGTCTTCAATGTTTTTTTAAGCCAAGGATCCCTTAACTGAAACAGAGATGGGAGAAGGGACCCCCTACTACATATATTGTATAAAATGTTGCATAATAAAAAGGGGCCTACAATAACGTGTAGGGCCTAATAGTTGTTGGCATGATTTTATAAATCATATTTTAATGTTAAACATACAGTGGCACAGTGAATCGTTAAGATTAACTATCTGTGCGAGGTGTGTGTGTGTGTGTGTGTGTGTGTGTGTATATATATATATATATATATATATATATATATATATATATATATATATATATATATATATATATATATATATATATATAAAATAATAATAATATAATAAATTAACAATAATTTTGGAGGCACCCCTGCATTGACTCTGGGGACCCTCTAGGGGTCCCAGACTCCCTGTTGAAGATCCCCGGTCTACATCTATGTGTGTGCATGTGCGTGTGTGTGCACGGTCTCTCTCACCCTGTTATCTACATCCCCTGGCAGTATTTCCAGGTAGGGAGGATCCCGTATCTCACAGTACACGGACTCCAATGCTTTCCCTTTTAAAGGTGGGGATGGCGGGCTGAATGAAGGCGGTGGAGGTTTCTGTAATAGACAAAGAAAATGAAGTTGTTAATTGACTGTACTGCACAAAAATACAACATTTGAGTATAAATTAATAGTTTTATGTTTTCCTTACACAAGACAGACTGATTTAGGCCAGATGATGAATCCTGCTGACTTTTTTCTTTAAGGTTACCATGAGATCTATACTTGTGTTTTTGAGTGAAATGTTCATGAGAGCTCACTGTGTGGCCTTATGTCAAAAGGATGACGAAGAGAGTTAATTGTAATAATGTTTTTCCATTTGCACAAAATGAACACTTACGACGATATGTTGCTGTATTAGAAGCACACTGGCTGGATGTACGGTTTTGTGGCAGCAATTCATAATGGTTGTTGTTGAATCACCAAAGGTGGATGTCACATTCTGTTAAGAGCACAAACAGCACTTGGGCCGGCCCTACCAAAAGTCTGCATTTCACACTGACTCAACAGTGGAAAATGCAGCAAAAAAGTGAAGCCATACGCATCTCATTTTCAAAGATAACAGCATGAGAAACACAGCATCCTGCTAGTTTTGCTGCGGTTAGTTTGCACCTGGCCAATATGGTTCATCACCTGGCTGTAGTCTGCAGTAGCTGACAAACCTGTAAAGGAGAGGTTTCACAGAAGGAGGCGGAGCAGGGGAGTGAGGACTGCCTGAGTCGAGGCGGAACTGCAGGTCTGTCAGTGCGGTCTGTGGCCTGAAAATACAAAGACATTCCTATTGTGGTTGCATAATGCTGTTGAATATAACCAAAACATAGATTGTATTCCAACAGATCTAGGAAACTCTTTATACAATAGTCTCAGTTTCTCCGAGTCACAATGGCTGTTGTTGAATCACCTTGATGCACCAAAAGGTGGATGTCACGTTCTGTTAAGAGCACAAACAGCATTTGGGCCGGCCCTACCAAAACTCAGCATTTCACACTGACTCAACAGTGGAAAATGCAGCAAAAAAAGTGAAGCCATACGCATCTGAATTTCCATGATGACAGCATGAAAAACAGAGCATGCGTTTTCTGCTGCTTTTATTGCTGTTTTTTGCACCTGGCCAATATGGTTCATCACCTGTAGTCTGCAGTAGCTGACATACCTGTAAAGGCGAGGTCTCACACAAGGAGGCAGAGGAGGTGAGGGGGAACTTCCTCAATCGAGGCGGAACTGCAGGTCTGTCAGTGCGGTCTGTGGCCTGAAAATACAAAGACATTCCTATTGTGGTTGCATAGTGCAGTTGAATTTAACCAAAACATAGATTGTATTCCAACATTTCTTTTCAAACAACTTGATGGGCTTTTATCCTGTTTATTGTTGAGTTGGACTATTTATTTATTACCCAAACGCACAAAAACAAACAGTCAATAATGCATAACTTTTAGCTTGCAGTTTACCGTTGTATTAAAAGTCCCGCAGGGGTTCACCTCTTCTGAAGAAGCAGCTGAGGCAGGAGATTCTCGCATAAAGCTCATGTAGTAATGGCTGGATTGCTGACTCTCATCAGTGTAGCTCTATCCAAGACAGGGGTGGAAAAAGTATTCAAATCCTTTACTTACAGTAAGTAAAAGCACCACTACATCATTGTAAAACATACAAGTACAAGTTCTGCATTGAAAATGTTAGGGGAGACCGGGGATAGCTGTAACATTTTTGACATTTCTGTCTGTATCTTGGAGCTCTTTTAAGCCAGTGGATTCAAAATTAAATTAATAAATTAACAATTGCATGTGTCTGCTATTAAATGGTGTAGCTGTTATACCTGCAACCCTAACAGAAAATGCATGGTTTAGGCTACTCTCAAACACAAGGAGGAAAATGTTACAATGTAACCCATTGTCCGGGTTAGTTGTAGGCTACCATAGCCTGGGGTGATATGTAACATGATATACACTGGCGGTGAAATGTAACATAATGAATGAGTGTGTGTGTCGAAAGGCACTCCTCGGTCAGCCTCTCTTTTCCATGACCGAAATGTAAAGAAAAAAGCATAAATACAACCAACATTTTGCTTGGGGTAGGTGGTGACATTTCGTAGCCGCAACTAACCCAGACTGTTGTCATGAACTAGCTTAATTTACAGCTAACAGCTAAAACATTAGCACGAACAACCTGCGTGAAAGATATCCATGTAGACACGCAATAAACATAATTTAACTTTTTTGAGTTTAACTACAAAGCTGGCATTGCTATCCCAAAAATAAGTTAAAAAAATACTTTTCTACCGTAAGAGTTTTTTTTCCCCACTTTCTAAAATGCGCAGTGTCTGTCACAGGGAGCTGATTCTTCACGTGTGTATTAGGGACTAAACCGAGCATGTTTAGAGTGATACAAGTGATTCGGAACTTTTTCCTTATTACATAAATTGGACGTGTTACAACTATCCCCTGTCTACCTACTTAAAGCTTTAGTGCAACTTCTTTTATATTAACGCACGTCCGTTACATTCAAGCAATTGCCAAATGAGAGGATACCATGCCAATTAAGACTAATATAGCTTCACAAAACTCAAAGTGTATTTCTCAGTATGGCTATGTTCAGGAAATGGGGTCTTCCAGCAACTTTCGCGCCCAGAAACTCGAGCGAAGATAATTACCTTTTCTGAAGAGTCCATCATGTTTTTATTTTTGAATCCTCCGTGTCCTCTAGACTACTAGCAACTGGATGGAGGAGGGGGGGGGGGGCGGTGCGCGGTCACGGAAGGCTTTTATCTTGTGGACGCGCCGACAGTTTTGTTGTCAATAGGCCTAGAATTCCTCATGGGGGCGACAGAAACTACGCACTATATCTTTAAATAAACGTATATAAGTATCATCAGGAAACTTACTCAAATAATAAAAGAAAATATAGGCCTACTCAATGCAAATATTTATTTTTTTTACATTTTAGAAACTGGAAACGATCCAAACAGTTCTGTCAATCAACCAAGTGTTTAATTGTCTAATCATATCAGCTGGACGTGTAGGGCTATATATTGTTGGGTGGTTTCATTTTTATTAAAAGATCTTATTTCATAAACTACATGTGTTTTGTGTGCAAAAAAATATTTGTAAAGTAGCCTAACTAGTAACTAAAGCTGTCAGATTAATGTAATGGAGTACAAAGAGGTACAAATTTACAAAGTACAAATTTCCCTCTGAAATGTAGCGGAGTAGAAAAGAAAAGACTCAAGTAAAGTAGGTACAGTACTTAGTACTTAAATGTACTTAGTTACATTCCACCACTGAGCGAAAAAAAATATTAGTATGACAGGGAACATTATTAAACATATTTCACATTTTGAAATCAGCAACAGATGATTCAAATGTCTGTTGATGTCTAGAGGTTTTTGGGAAAAGTCCAAAATGACTGTCAATCACCATCAGATGTGTCTTAAAGAAGTCTAAGAAGATGTGCTGCAGAAAGGTTGGGATGCAGTGAAACACGTCAGAACTTACCTCAGATTTTGGTCCCATTGTAGAATGTGGTCCATAAAAGCTGGAGGGAGAAGGGCGGCGTTCAGGCCGAGGCGGAGGAGGAGATTGTATTTCCTCAGGAGTATCAGCTGGAAGCTTGCAGAGAAAATAAGATACATGAAGTAAGCGTTAATAATAAATCAGACATTTGGAAAAGTAAATTGGTATAGGCTATATAGGCTATAGGGTTTAGTTGTAACCAAAATCATCATTATAGTCCGTAGTCATTATTTAAAAAAAAAAACTGTAATAATGTGAGCAACATTTTAAAGGAATCGTTCAACTTTTCTAAGAAATGTGCTTTTTCGCTTTCTTGCAGAGATGTGTTGCCTCCTGTTTTTACCTCTTATGAGTTTCTCCTAATGTCAGCAATTGAATTTTACTCTCATATCTATCGGTTAGAGGAAACTGCTAGCCTGTTTACCAGCACCTCTAAAGCTCACTAATGAACATATTATATATGTTTTTTGTTTCATGCAAAACTCTGAAGGGGGTAATGATTTCTTGGCCAGAGGCAGTGATTTCCTGGTGTCTCTGATGATTGCCTGTCTACCAACCTCACAGTGACAAAAAGACCTCAGGAGTGCAGAGTGGTATTGATCTTTTCATTGAGAAAGCTCATATTTCCCAGAATTTCAAACTATTCGTTTAAGATGAGTCATATTTCTAGTAGTCTATATAGACGACATTCCATTTCCGAGATTACTCCGGTGCCACCGGAAAGTCCGCCGGAAGTCTTTCTTTTTTCCGATGTCCGATGTCCGTGCTTTCTTTGTGTTGTAATTTTAAACTCCGGTGGATTTCTGAGGACTATGGTTAACTGCTCCTCAGATCTCTGCAGGGTAAATCCAGACAGCTAGCTAGACTATCTGTCCTATCTGAGTTTTCTCTCGCATGAGTAAAACAACCTTTGAACGTACACACGTTCCACCAAAACAAGTTTCTTCCCGAGGCTATTCTGCAGCGGCACCGTGGTTCCGTCCAGCGGTTAGCTCCGCCCATGACGATTGTGATTGGTTTAAGGAAATGCCAATAAACCAGAGCACTTTTTCTCCCATCACGGAATGCTGTGTGGACTATCTAGACCCTACTCCGCAGCACTGTAGAGGAAGGTCTGGCAATGCAAGACTATTTTTGCTAGTATTAAAACACACATTTGGCAATGTTTTCAGAAGTAAAAGAAAGCTTGTATTTACATATCAAATATCAAAAATATCAAAAACAAACTCACAGTTGGCTCATAGTTTGAAATTATACAGTGACTGTCTTCTTCGCCTGCTGCTTTAAGGTTCATGGAGAGCATACATTTGCTCAGTGGTGGTCTGGGAGGAGGACGAACAGGGCGAGGTGTCTTATAGTCTGCAGGATATTCACCGAGTTGGGAATTCTGACGACAGAAGGACATCAAAAATACATACATGCTGCTAAATGAATACGTGCTATCACAAGTTCATTTTATAGAGACAATATCACCACTCACCACTGCATTGGTTGTATTGCTAGTTGTTTCTGCAGAGTAAACGATGTTGATATCGTCATACTGGGACTGGGATCGTCTGGACCTGGGAGGAGGTACAGGCTTGGCTTCAACCTCTGACTGGCTTCCATCTGTGACAGCAGGCTGACAAAAAAAAACACAAGATGCAAATAACAGCAGACACAAACAAAAACCATTCATGCATTCAAAAATGGACCACAATTAGCTGGTCTTCATGTTTACCTTTGGCGCATCCAGGTCTTCGTAGACCGGCTCTAGGACGTCACTGGAGCCGGAGATGGTGGAATTCATCAAGTACTTTGTCCTGGGGGGTTTGAGCAGACCGGCTCATGTAGCAGGAATGTTCTTGTTATCTGTTACCATGGGCGTATCAGCATCCTGGAACCCGTCACTGGAGCCGGAGATGGTGGAATTCATCAAGTACTTTGTCCTGGGGGGTTTGAGCAGCTATGGGGTTAAATAATGACACAAATTAACTGTTTAATATTATAACTACTTAGATAAGAGCAAAGGCTGACAAACAACCAATCATTGGTTTGGAAATGCTACCCGTGCACTTCATGATTACATAAAAACATGTAGCAGGAATGTTCTTGTTATCTGTTACCATGGGCGTATCAGCATCCTGGAACCCTTTTTTCTCTAGAAAGCAGGGGTGGAGAGGTGTTATCGCTCACAAACATAGACTGTAACTAAAACTCCTCAACACATTTGAGTAAATAATTACCACACATACTGTATCCCCTGTATTCCACTTCATCAGTTATCAGTCCTCTCTGTTATTTAGCATTTTCCCAAGAAGCTAGTAACACGTCATGGTGGTACTAATGGATCCCTTTATTGGAGTCTCCCAGCATAAGAGTTTCACTTTTTGTTCTTGTATAACCATTGTAACACAACACATAAACATTTTGAATTCTAACCAATACTGTCTTTTTTATCTGACTGGTTATTCAACATGCAACCATGCAATGACATTTAAGCACAAACAATAAAATATGATTGTTATGCATTGAGGAAATCGCGTGACAAACCAGTCGAGGTGAGATCAGAATTGTTTAACAATTGCGAAGTGTAGTTACATTTTGATTGTGTGTAATTTATTAGTGTCCAGAGCTCCAGATATAATATCCAACAAGTCATAGTAATATATTCAGTGGTGGTACATGCCACACCAGTGCTGGAAGAAGTATCAGATCTTTAACTTAAGTAAAAGTAGCTATACCACAGTGTAAAATACTCTGTTACATTAAAAAGTCCTTCATTTCAAATCTTACTTGGTAAGTTCAAAAGTATTAGCATTAAAATATACTTAACTAAAAGAAAAAGTACTCATCATGTGGAATTACCCATTGTAGAAAAACCTATATATAATATCCCTGGATTATAATTAGTAGTGATGCATTGATGTTGCATCACTATTAGTATCATTATTATTGCAGCTGGTAAATGTTGGGCTCATTTTTATTACTTTATAAAATGCTGGGTATCTCTATACCTAATAACATTTATTAGTTAATTTATATTTTGTTCTTAATAATCTGAACCTGCAAATTAATTATTGTTGTCAGAGACGAGTAAAAAGTACAATATTGGCTTCCAACATGTATTGGAGTAGAAGTATAATGGAAATACTACTACTAATAGTAAGTTGAAGTACCCCAAAACTGTACAGTACTTCCATTTCACCACTACATGTGTCTCACATGTGAGGCTTAAATTAGAGTTTCTCTCTGTCATGTATCCTTTAGGCCCAATGCTTTTCCCAAAACATATTTGACACATTTGACTATTTATATACAACAGAACAGAAAGAGCTTATTCTTACCGTCATGTTCCACTTCATCAGTTATCAGTCCTCTCTGTTTTATTATTCTGTTTCATCCTTTATTTATGGAGCCAGTGTAGGAAATGGCTTCGATTCTCCCGTGCGTTTACATGCCTTTACTTCCGTCAGGCCACAGATACCATAAATGCCTCTGTCTCTGTCGTCAAGTCTGACTGGGTGCGATCTCCCTGAAGCGTCATGACAGAGAGAAGAATGTGTGGGTGTGGAGCTTCTTTTTGTAAAACGTCCACATTGACATTAACAGGTGGAAAGAGTCAGAATCAGAATCTTTTGCCAAGTTAAACTAACAAAGAATTTGCCTTGGTGTTTGGTGCATACATAAACAAACATATTAAACATTATTATGAAATAAACAATAAATACAGAAACAAATATATACAAAATACCTGTTTAACATAAGAAAATAAGAGACCAGCTTTTCTTATTGTCAACAGCTCAAAGTCGGATTGATAGTGATCAACCGTGTGTGTGTGTGTGTGTGTGTGTGTTTTTATGCATGCATCAGTAATAATGTTTGAGCATTTGTGTTTTCTGTGTTAGGGATTCCATCCAAAGCTCGTCCAACAGGCCAAGTGAGTGTCTCCTTTGTGATCGTTTCTGCGAATGCTTTCACGCCATTCGGGGCTGGGTCAGGAAGGGCAGCTTGTTGAATGGTAGTTTGGATGACTCATCAAATTTGTATTTGCAGTCGTTTGGATTTGAAACTCTTCATTTATCATTTAGAATTGCATGTTGTTACTTACTGAGTGCGCAAGTTAGTGATTCTAGCCCATGGCATGTTTTTGTCTCATCTTAAAAAGAAAACTGTATGTCAACATTTTGGGAAAAATGCCCACTCACTTTCTTGCCACTCTTGCATGAGAGATTGGTATACATCTTGTCATGTAAATCATTGGCCTCTTTAACAGAAAGCAAATCGGTGGGATCCTGTTTTTTTAAAGCTTGACCCATGTTAGATACTATAAGTGTAAGTAACTATTTTTGAGTTTCTCCCAAGGCCCAAATGTAATGGAATTGCAATCCTAAACCAATGGAGTACCTCTTTCATTTGTTTAAAGTGCTCATATTATTTTTTTTGCCTTTTTCCCTTTCATTTATTGTGTTATATATCTTTTTTGTGCACATTATAGGTTTACAAAGTGAAAAAGCCCAAAGTCCACCCCAAAGGGACTTACCATCTCCAACAGAAAACACTGTTCACCAACTGCTCCAAACAGCTCTATTGTAGTCCAGCCTTTACTTCAGAGACCAACCTGTATCTAATGCTCGCCTAGCTGCTAGCGTGGCACGCCCTCATACTCTGCAACTGACCAACTAGCAGTACTTTACTGCACATGTGCGACTCCCAACAAAGATGGTACAAAAGTGAGATGTCTCACTCTGTAGCTAAAATAGAGAGCTCAACACACAGGGTGAAAATAGGAGCTGCAGCAATGTGCAGTACAACCAAAATATGGTGTTTTCTGAAAATTAAACCACGTAAACCTATTCTGGTTCAACCTCTAAATACAATTATGAACCTGAAAATTAGCATAATATGAGCACTTTAAGTGTAGTGGCATTGTCATTCATTAGGCTTCCCAAATGCAAGTAATTCTTCACCAAAATTTCAAGATTTGATTAAGCCGAGCCAAGGCAAAAAGCATACTGACAAAGGCCTATGTATGATTACTGAACATCTGTAAACTTTAGTCTGTGTGGTTATGTTTATAGATTATCTGGGGAAATGTATTCAGTAAACTGTTAAAAGAATGTTGTCTATTATATGAAAAGTGTTCTCAGCTGGAGTTTCAAACATGGACACTATTGTGTGCCTTATCATTCGCATTTCACAGTCACAACAGCCTTCAACTCGTGACCCTGCAGAAACCTTTTTACACCGGTGTGTGCGGGAAGGATGGCCATCCTCTTCCACCAATAGGAACACCTTACTGATTATTTTCTCCTCCAATCACTGAGCCGCATAACGGGGAATAGCCTACCGAGTAAATCCGGACATTGCCGAATCGCTTTCTGCGTCAGTTGAAATAGTGGTCTGTGTCTGTGCGCTCGTTAGTTGCGGAAACAATTCCAAAGTGTGAGTTATTTTTTTTACGAGGACAGAAATGACACAGCTAACGTGTTTTTGTATCGTCGGGGCGCTGCTGATAACCCAAAGCGCCGCCATCTTCAGGTAAAATACTGTACGCTGGTATTTTGGCAACTATATATGAGCTAATATTACATTTCAGGCTAAATATATCACTTCATTGCAACAGACAAGTTGGCTTGATTGATTGCAGTCAATGTATGCGCGCGCGCGTGTTAACTTCCTTATTTTGTTCTCTGGTATGTGCACATGTTTCCAATGTAAAGTGTCTACTTGTAATAGTGAGACCAGTGCACTTGCACTTAGCCTAAATGATAGCTTAACAGTTCACGGTTACACCATTTGCATGAAAGTAGACGCGAGCGCTCTGTACCAGGAAGCTTTTTTTCAAGTGCAAGGCGCACGTTGTGCCCGTGACATTTAATTGAATTTTACCTCATTTCAGAGTTCCCCTTTATAAAACCAGAAGCCTACGCCGCCTGATGAGCGACAATGGGATGTCTCTGGAGGAGCTTCAGGCTTTAGCGAAGAGCACCGGAGCACCGGACAGCTCTCCCTCCCCCAAAGTGCCCGTAGAAAGGCTGACCAACTTCATGGATGTATGGATACTACACAGTATACTTCATTTGGCAATTAGCAGTGAAAGGTCCCATGACATGGTGCTCTTTGGATGCTTTTATATATACACCTTAGTGGTCCCCTAATACTGTATCTGAAGTCTCTTTTATATCGACCTTAGTGGTCCCCTAATACTGTATCTGAAGTCTCTTTTATATAGACCTTAGTGGTCCCCTAATACTGTATCTGAAGTCTCTTTTATATAGACCTTAGTGGTCCCCTAATACTGTATCTGAAGTCTCTTTTATATAGACCTTAGTGGTCCCCTAATACTGTATCTGAAGTCTCTTTTATATAGACCTTAGTGGTCCCCTAATACTGTATCTGAAGTCTCTTTTATATAGACCTTAGTGGTCACTTTCCCATAATTCAGTCTTGGTGCAGAATTACAGCCACTAGAGCCAGTCCCACAGCTTTCCTTAGGATGTGCCATTTCTGTGTCTGTAGCTATTGAGGAAAAGAGAGGGGGGCAAGGTGGAGGGTGGGGGGTGGCCTTGACCAATTGCCACTTTGCTCATTTGAAAGCAATGATGTCTCTCTCTCTCATGGGTGGGCCAAATTCTCTGGGCGGTCAAAGCAGAGAAAGGGGAGGTAACCTTGCTCCTTATGACCTCATAAGGAGAAGATTCCAGATCGGCCCATCTGAGCTTTCATTTTCTCAAAGGCAGAGCAGGATACCCAGGGCTCGGTTTACACCTATCACCATTTCTAGCCACTGGGGGACCATAGGCAGGCTGGGGGAACGCATATTAATGTTAAAAAGCCTCCATAAAGTGAAATTTTCATGCCATGGGACCTTTAAACCCAGAATGACAATTGAGTCATCCTCTGTCCCCCTGATGTCCGCAGCAACACACTGAGGTTAATATAAGTGTGTGAGTGCAGCCTTATTTGAGGGAGCCAGCTTCTTATAACCCCAAATATATAAAATGTAGGCCTACATCACATCACAATTCTTCACTTAATCCAAGAGTTTACTAGCTACACAAGGCAATGTAGGTGAAACAAAGTTCAATATTTGAGCAGTATCGCCAGTGAGAAACAGGAGGGAAATAAGTAAATATTATAGTTGGGCACCCATGACATCATGGGTTGACATTGGAGCTTAGAGCTGGGTGATATGGAGAAAATCAAATATCACAATGTTTTCGACTAAATGCATCAATGTCGATACTGCAGTGATGGGTTGACTTAACGCAATAAGAGTTTTGATAAATATATCATTAATAATTGTCGATACAATGACTAAGTGGGTAAAGGCAAATAATAAAACCGCTAGTAAGTCTGGTAATTACATCACTAAAACCAGGAAAAGACACTTGTATCCTATCCCGATGTTACGATATACAACATTTAAGACGATATCTAGCCTCACATATAGACCTTTTTCACGGTAGACATGGTGACATGTCATAGTAGGAAAAGCACAGGTGTATTCAAACCCATTACTGATGGCTGCATTCCACTTAGGAGAGGCCCTGGTGTTGTGCATGCTGACTCACTGAAATAGCTTACTGGGACACTTGATGGAATTGAGCCATCATCAAGGTTATCAATTTCAGCTGTGCTTTTCCTACTATGACAAGTCAAAATGTCTGCTGTGAAAAAGGTCCATTGATAGAAGTATTGATATATTGCCATGCCCAAGTTGACATTTCTTTTTTTTGCCACTTAGTTTAAATAATTGGAATAAGGTTGGAATCAGAAAAGGCTCTGCATTTCTTCCTGTATTTTAAGTCTTTTTCACTTATATATGTATATGTATATATGTATATGTGTTATTAGTTTCCCAGCCCATCTCAGTGTTATGTATCGTCTCCTCAGGCCCAGTACTATGGGATGATCAGCATTGGCACCCCTCCACAGGACTTCACTGTGCTGTTTGACACCGGCTCCTCCAACCTCTGGGTCCCCTCCATTCACTGCTCCTTCTTCGATTTGGCCTGCTGTGAGTTTTGGAGAACTGACTCATTCAGCATGCTCTATACGTGTGAATCTGTGGGCTACTTCCTGGAAGATGCTCGCTGTATTTACCAAACAGCAGTGACTAAAATATCACACTTCTTCTTTGTTAGAGTTTGCTTTTTACCTGAAGTATGCATGCAAACCTTTAGCTGTATCTTAGGGCTGTTTTGACTTCTTTAATGTCATTACCATTAACTGTTGAGTAATACTTATCCACAGGAATGTATATCTAACATACTGCTGACTTGTACAGTTAAGTTAGTTTTCTTTTTTTCTGGCATCATTGCAATTAAAGTACAATACAATGTATAACATTACAATGTACATTACATTGTAAGTAGGACAGACGTTCAAAAGACAAAAGTTACACAAAGGACTGTCCTATTTATAAAAAAAAAAAAAAAGATGTAAAACCAAACCTTGACCTTTTTCTTTTTTTAAAAGATTCCAAGAAGCGGGCACATTAAGGTAATGAGTAAAACTGTTGAGACTCAAATAAATTTAGAGCTCTAATTCTTGGTAATAATAAACATGATTAATAGTTACATTGTTTATTCTATGTATTAATTGAAAGTCAAACAACTTTAAACATTCTAATATTAATAAATAGCTGATACAGACAGCCAGAGCTTCTTCTCCAGTCTCTTGCATTCACTTTCTTGGAGGTGTGTGTAAAGGGGGCAGGGAGAGGGGGCTTTACGGTTTAAGTTATTGGTTGCATTTGCAAAGTTTTAACACACCGGCCTAAATCAGACGATGCACAGGCAAATTGGGGAAATCCCGAGACAAGACAGAGGAAAAAATGTGGTTGATTCCGAGATGAGAAAATGGGTCTTGAGACCAAGACCGAGTTTGAGTACTGCAACATTGAAAGCCCCTAGCTCTGATTCAAACTGTTCATGGTGTATAATAACTAACGATCAAAATGAAAATGTTCAGACTACAAGGATTCAGGAAACCGATCGTCTGTCCTCTCTCATTAGGGCTTCATCATCGCTACAACTCGAAGAAGTCGAGCACATTCGTCCAGAATGGCACACAGTTTTCCATCCGGTACGGCAGAGGCAGTTTGTCTGGCTACATCAGCGGCGACACCGTCTCTGTGAGTTTGAGAAACGCTCACTCACATTCCCTCGCTCACTCACATAGCCACTTTTGTTTAACTGCATTCCTCAATTTTGGTGGTCACGCCATTCCTATCATTTCATTAGAGAACCTTTTTATTTTATTTTTCTACGCGCATTGATATCTCTCTCCTGCTTACAGGTTGCAGGTCTGCCTGTTCCTGGCCAGCAGTTTGGTGAAGCGGTGAAGCAGCCTGGCATCACGTTTGCAGTGGCACGGTTCGATGGGGTCTTGGGCATGGCCTACCCCTCCATATCAGTAGCTAATGTCACCCCGGTGTTTGACATGGCCATGGCTGCCAAGCTGCTGCCCCAGAATATTTTCTCTTTCTACATAAGCAGGTTGGTGTCTGGCAGCAGAAAGTATGGAAGAACAGGCTTTGATTTTTCTAAATATTATAATCAGCCAGCTTGAAAATTACTGCCTTCTGCATTAAATGTTGGTCAGAGAAACTTTGGGGTTTATCAACTTGGTCTTTACTTTGTTTTTCTCTGCTACTGCCAGTTATTAATCCAACAACTGTGGGGGTTTCCCAGTTGTGAAATGAGTTTGCACATTTGGGCGTTTCTTTTAAAGGGATACGCCACCATTTGTTGAAATAGGGCTCATCACGGTCTCCCCTAGCTGTAGATAGGTGGGCCAACGCATTTTTTGTGCATGCACTGTTTTAGTCCGGTGCAACACCGGCAGCGCCGCTGCTAGTTAGCTTAGCGTAGTGAATGGAATCCTATGTTGCCGGTTAGCATGTTGTGAGTAAAAGTGAGCCAACAAAAGACAAAAAAACAACCTAATTACTTGCACTGAGACAAGAAATGCGTTGGCCCACCTATCTACAACCAGGGTAGACTGTGATAAGAACTATTTCAACAAATGGTGGCGTATTCCTTTAACGCAGCGAGTTATGCTTCCGTCCACCCTGTCTGTTAGAGACCCCAAAGCAGCAGTAGGAGGAGAGCTGATGCTGGGTGGGACAGACCCCCAGTACTACACCGGAGACCTGCACTATGTCAATGTCACACGGAAGGCCTACTGGCAGATCACGATGAGCGGGTAAAACAAACCTTATTTTGGCTACATTGTTACTAGGAACAGAAATAGAATAGTGTTTGTTTGTGTTTGTTATGGTACGATGCATTTCTTTTACCTTGTAATTAAAAAATAGTGTATTCACTGATGTGTGAAAACTTGTTCTTCTGGTCAGTTTTCACGTAATAGAACAACCCCTGAGGGAGGGGGGAGAGAAGAGATGAACAATGTGTAAGGGCTCCTGCACGCTGCCTGCATGGCGGAGCGTGGCGTTTCTGCTGCGTGGCGTTTCTATGTCTTTGCACACCAGAAACGTGTCTGACGCGGCGCTGCTGCTGCTAGCCTTGTCTGGACACACATTGATAAAAATGAAATAATAGCGTGTTCTTCAACTTTATTTTTAGTTTAGTTTGTACATTTGATTTGTAGGGCTGCTCCCTCTTAGTCGATTAGTCGACTAATTTTGTTTTGGTCTTAGTCAACTTAGATTTCTTTAGTCCATTAGTCATGTTTGATGCTTTTTTTCATGCTGATGACTTCTTTCCAAGAAACTTACGAGCACATCTCTGGTAAACACAAAAATTAAAGTGGTGCTTTTGCATGACTCCTTGCGGAAAAACTCAGATTTACAGATCTGTTGATTAAATCAACTAATCGATTAGTCGATACAATTGAATGAGTGTTAGTCGACTAAGAATTTCTTCAATCGAGCTCAGCCTATTGATTCGATTACAGCAAAAGTTACGTGGGCAGTATTGACGGGTGCAGTATTTGAAAATGTATAAGTATTTATTATTTTTTTTAAATTACATTTATATATGCATTTATGTCAAAACCTAGAGACTTTCAAACATCAAAATGTCATTTATTAAATGTATTTGTGTCAAAATGACATTTTCTATTTTGAATGGAAATGTGTACTTCCAACACGCTTGTGTGTCACATGCGTGCATGCTAAAAATAGCATGCACGCATTTCCTGAGATGTGTGTGTCACGCAGGCATTGTGCAAGCTCTAACCTGTTAACACGGGAGCCGAAATAAAAACGGACACGCCACGCAGCTGACACGCTCACGCCACGCAGGCAGTGTGCAGGAGCCCTAAATGTGGGTCAAGACAGTTCTATGTTTATCATGGGGAGTCGGGAACATCCACAAGGCCCTCATCTTATCTTTACCTCCGGACACACAGAGCCTCCTCACACTTCAGTATGCCAAGTGTGATCAATTCCCAAATCATACATTCCTTAATGTAATGATAATTAATTAGATAATTAATTTCTGCCACGGGTGCATGCATAAAAAGTGAATTACTCATAAAAAATGGTGTCTTTTGGATTGCTTAAAATCATAATCTTGTTTAAATGAGTGTTTTCTTGGTCGTTAAAGGCTGCACTTACAGTAGCACGACAACACTAATTTCTAATGGTTGGTAATAAACCTAACGCCTCTTGTCTCTCCTGCCTCGTCCTGCTGCTGCTTCCTCTCTAACCTTCCCCGCAGAGTTGATGTTGGCAACCAGCTGACTCTCTGCAAGGCCGGTTGCCAGGCTATTGTCGACACGGGAACTTCCATGATTGTCGGTCCTGTGGAGGAAATCCGAGCGCTGCACAAAGCCATCGGAGCTCTGCCCCTGCTGATGGGAGAGGTAGAGCTGACACATGTCAAACAGAGCTATTTGACAAAAGACACGACGCCATGCGGCGTGTGTCCATTGTCAGCGTCATTTCCACGCTTCGCATTCATTTCTATGGAAGCAGCCAGGGAGCAAGTTTACGAATCCCACTATGGCCACGCCAAGACCCGCCCTACGAAGCAGCTCGATTGGTTGGGGTTAGGCATTTGACCATGTGAGTGGTTAAGGTCAGGATAGCTGATTGGTCAGGTGATAGGACCTGTACAAATGGGGTTACGTTACCTTGCGTAAGCATGGACGCCTGGCCAATAAATGCTATTGAAGGGCGGGTCTTGGCGTGGCCATAGTAGGATTCATAAATTCACAGCCAGACAATGTGTTCTGGTAGCGTCGCGGGGAGAAGCGGGGTGTTGAGTCGCCTTCTCCTCATTTACATAAAGTTGAATCCAGCCTACTTTATGCAAATGAGGAGCGGCCGGCTCGGCTCAACTCTTCTCACAAGCTGACGAAAATCTTTTAAACTGACCTTTGTCGATCTGAAATAAAGACAGACTCAGCAACGGCACGGCCTATTTCTCGCTTAATGTTTTCAGAAACGCTATTTTCGTAAAATTAGAGAGTATTCCAAACAAGCTGCGAATGTGGTCGTTTTTTCAATCCGGGAGCAGACAGACCCACGTGACGCGTTCGTCCAATCAGCTGCAGCCATCGCGGTTGTAGGAGGGTTTAGACTGTTTTCTTTGACACGTACTATTAGTTGGTTGTCTGTAAGTTGGATTTATGTTTCTGCATAAATCCCTGCGTGATGTGTACCTCTCAAATGTACAGTAACTTTACGTCGCGGCTTCGCAGACCGCAACAACTGTGATTGGTCGGCTTGGCCGTGTTGCATTTCCCTTACTCATCTACCAAACACTCCCCCATGTATACACACTAGAAGGCCAGAACGACGCAGACACCAGCACACAAGTATAAACTTCAGGCCACTTGCGTAGGCTACGGTATGGCGTAAGCTCTGCGTAGAGCCCAGCAGAAGCATCAATCCTGCTTCAGTCAGTACGTTTGGTGACATTTAGTATGACGCCACTCTCCTCAACTGGTGTCTCACGCGATTTCCTCAGTGCATTACAATCCTATTTTATTGTTTGGTTGGTAAACAGTGCTTAAATGTCATTGCATGGTTGCATAACCAGTTAACTTCCGTCCATCACATAAAAAAAGAATTGTTAGTGTTGGTTAGAATGCTGGGAATTTTTTTCTCCCACCCACTAAACATTTATTAAAGCAACACCAAAGCACTTTTCCTCTTCGGTCCCCCTACAGGTCGGATTCATGGAATTGTCCATTACCGCTGTCGTTTTCTGTCATTCAAACTACAGATCCGCTACCCGATCTGGCAAACTTGCATAGCGCGGTTATAGCCGATAGAGAGCCGCAAAGCGAAAGCAGAAGTGCCGTTCACCCTGTTACGGGTTGATGAACCACTGAAACGATTTTGGAAACATTATTTTAAGGTACAAAAGAATCGTTGGTGTTGCTTTAACACTTAAAGGAACACGCCGACTTATTGGGACTTTAGCTTATTCACCGTAACCCCCAGAGTAAGACAAGTCCATACATACCCTTCTCATCTCCGTGCGTGCTGTAACGCTGTCTGACGGTTCCAGCATTAGCTTAGCCCAGCACAGATTCTGCAGGTAACTGGTTCCAACTAGCCTACTGCTCCGAATTGTGACAAAATTCAAAAAATTGTAAATAGGAACATGTTGGCGTTATTTTGTCACTTATTCGGAGCAGTAGGATTGTTGGAACCATTCACCTGCATTCACCTCTGGGGGTTACGGTGAATAAGCTAAATTCCCAATAAGTCGGCGTGTTCCTTATGTGCTTATGGTGAAGGCATCCACGAAATGTCATAGGTCATGTTATATCTAGACTTACTCTTCATATTGCACAACACCAAAAGCTGCATCTTTGACTCTGCTGTGGTTTGATGAATTGTCTCGATCTTGAGATCACTTCAGCACGTTTTTCCCTCCTCTCCTTCCCCTCTAGTACTTGATTGACTGCAAGAGGATCCCATCCCTCCCCACCATCTCCTTCACCATCGGAGGGAAGACGTTTAACCTGACTGGAGAGGATTATGTCTTGCAGGTAGATATTACTCATTTCATATGGATAACATTCACTTTTATTTTGTCACGGCAGTTATTTAAACCAATTCAAAAGGAGGCGTGTACTTTTTCTCAGAGGTGCTGTAAATAAACGTACACGTGAAGGTCTTTGGAAGAGAATATGGTAATATATCTAGAATGTAATGCAATCCTTATAAGCCTTAGCCTTGCAATAAACCCCACTACTTAACTTAGAGTTGCTACTTAAACAACAACTTTAAAGTATTGCCAGCCTTATCCCTTTTTTAAATGTTCAGTGTTTGGTGATGTATCTGTGTGGTCATTTGATTGGTGGGGTTGGTGTATTGATCTGCACCATATTGATAGGTTTCTAATAGACTGTCTCCCTGTTGTATGGCGATAGGTTTGGAACAAAACATTGCATTGCTATATATTTTACAGGTGTATTTATGAGACTTTGAATATTGCTATGGATGCAGTCACTAATTTTTAAAGGACAGGTTGACATTTTTCCGAGTCTGTCCTAATAGGGCTGCTCGATGATTGAAAGAATCATAATCACGATTATTTTGGTCAATATTAAAATCACGATTATTTTACACTTGTTGACTTTTGGAAAGACGCGATTATTGAATTTGAAACCAACAAACAGTGAAAACACCTTGAACTGTGAAATTTCCCACTAATACTTTTCCCGTTTTTGAGCTTTTTTTTCTCTCCATTCAGAACACAGGACAAAATAAGAGTTGACTTGCAAAACGTAATGTGCAAAATAATCGTTTTTCTCAATTACTCTTTTTTTTTTTGGGATGGCTAAGAGCAGAAATCATAATCACGATTAAATACCGATGAATTGCACAGCCCTATGTCCTAATATAATTTCCCCATGTACGATGAACATATTGGTCGCTGTAATTGTTTCTACTCTCCATACTGAAGTGATCACATGGTGAAAAATGACTTTTCAGCGTACATATTGGCATGTTGAGTACTGTCTTAATAAAAACTTTGATAAAAGTGTGACCCTGTCTTGAAGGTATGCTCGCGAAACTGAATTTTTGTTGTTGCTTTTGACGCAGGAGTCTCAGCTGGGTAGATCAATCTGTCTGTCAGGCTTCATGGCCATGGATATCCCGCCTCCCGCAGGGCCCCTGTGGATCCTGGGAGATGTATTCATCGGGAGGTACTACACGGTATTCGACAGAAACGCCGATCGTGTGGGGTTTGCCCCCGCCAAGTAGATTACCGAACTCTTTGTTTGTGTGAAATATGTTGCACTATTCTGTTTTTTTGACTTTCATGTCACACCATGCCAAGCTTACTTTTATCATCACTGTTGCGTTAATTCATTCGCAGCAATCAAAAGCATTTAATGGTTGTTGTACATCACTGCAAGACCTGGCTTGCCACATGAATATCTCACTTAGAATGTTTATATGAGAAAGTGGCTGCTGATGAGCAAGTGTGGATGCTATATTAATACTTGAGATGTTTTGTGTCACTGGACAAAGGCACGGATGCACTCAGTTTCTTTCAGTTAGGCTTCACCTTTTGATGTGGCAGGATTCAATCAGAGCTATGCATTTTAAAGTGTTTGTGCTGTTTTCATTTTTGTAATCGTTGGGAACAAATGCAACTTTTTTTTTTATGTAACCATTTCTAACAACTGACCCACATTTCCAGCTCTCAATGTATCTCAGCATGCTTCTCTTTATATGCCTTTGTGTTATCAACACTCCCTGAAGAAAGCTTTAAATATTTTTTTTTTGGAAATTTTGAATGGATGAGTTTAGATTGTGATCTGCCATTGAGTGTAAAAGAAGTTTTTCACACTGTTCCCTTGGGAAAAACAAACAAAATAAACCTACAGAATGTTATTTATAACATTTAATGAAGTATACAAAGTGCTGCAACGTCCCATCTCCACTGCAAAAAATACACAGCATGCAACAAAGCATATGGCTAGTATGAACTCCACAACGTAGAGGTAGTGATCTACTTTGGGTCTTTGTTTTACAATAACGTTACAAAGGTGGCACAGTGACTTCCCTTCCTTCAGAACAGCAGTCATCGGTGGCATAAAGTAGGTCTGCAAAGTAAGACTTAATATGCAAACAAAGATCTACTGTGGTTTCATTTTTATATATCAGTACATCCAGGACTTAAGCACAATAAGTGGTACTTTACATGTTTAATGGAACGGAAATAAATAGTCTCTTTTTGGTTACAAATGTACAATAAATACAAAAATATTCACCTGTTTCTCCGTTACCTGGATGATTAACTCAATGCACAAGAGAACTAAACAACCCTTCATATTGTACACAATACAAAACAGTGGGCTGGGGATTGAGAGGACACTTGCTCCATATCACTGCATTTCCTTTTCATTGTAAGGCTACAAGTGAGAACAAAAAGCATGTCATTATTTTTGGACATCACGTTAGGATGTCATTTAGAGAGAAGACACAAACTCCACTTGACAGTCTGGCAGCTATTGCTGTAATGACTCCACCTGCTGTCACCTGCAATGACTAGCAGGCTAATCTAACGTCAAGAACCTCTATCAAAGCTGCTTTTATATAACGGAGGATCTGTGAGTAGATCCCTACCAGTTCATGATTTAAAAGAGATAAGCACCTGTAATCTATTAATATACACGTAGTCCTGGCAGACAGAAGCAGCCTGTGTTGTCGGTACACTTCATGTACAGGGCCAGGACTGACCAACAGCATAGCCTTGTGTATTCCACTAATCCATGTCTGGCTACCTATTCTAGACAGACTGGGCACCTATAATGTAATCAGGGCTTAATGTAGACTTAAAAACGTGGACTGGTGTGCATACAGACACGGTACTGAAACTACATAGACTGGCTCAAGGCTCTAACAGCAATCAAGCCAGGAAGTTAATACTGAGACTAATTCACCAAATGACAAACATTAGTACAATGTTTTTCAGCAGTGCGTTTTTGTATTCAGCCAACGGTGCAGGATTTGAAGTACCCATGGCAATATTAAAAAAGGTTATTTAGAGACAAGAGGATCTAAATTGGATTTTAAATTAAAGCAAAAACCAGTAGACAAAAGCACTTTTGAGTGTCCTACAGAAATCTTTTTGACCAACTTACTAACATTTTGACAAAATAACCAGTGTTGGAAAAACAATTAGATAAAGCATATCAGACCTGTGCACCAATGTAACAAATGGTGAGACTGAAGAAGAAACCTCCTTTTCAGAACAAACAAAGAGCAGCTCTGTATTAGACAGTCAGTCACATGGAAACATTTTCCGTTCTCGCCTAAATAAGTGTATGAGAAAATGGAGGCGCTGTGTTGTTCAGACTTCATGACTCCATAAATGGTAGTTATGTTCCACTTTTTGGAAGTATATTCAACTTTTCAGATTTATAGTTGAAAGTTAGAAATATTACAAAGAGACTGCTTCTAGATTAGGTAAATATAACACATGCAAGCTACACACATTCCAATCACAGCCTAATGTCAGTTTTCACAGATCCCAGGAAACATGGACAGCATCATATGTCTTGACCGCAGCCACTGTATTAATGAAGTTCTTACAAAGCATTCATTTCAAACTCAATATCAAAAACACTAGCGGTACTTTTTATATGTACTAACAAAAAGACAGCTTGTCTCCTTAGGCCGATATCAATTTATTAGCTTTTGGGTTGGCATACACACAATCAACATTACACTCTGTCCCTTGGACTTATCTCAAAACAGAATATACAACATTTACCTGCATTGGACATGTCCGTCCTAAAACTCCAACAAGTTAAAAATAACATACCCCTTCCACTTTAAAAAAGGTCCCATGGCATGAAAATTTCACTTTGAGGTTTTTTAACATTAATGTGTTCCCCCAGCCTGCCTATGGTCCCCCAGTGGCTAGAAATGGTGATAGGTGTAAACCGAGCCCTGGGTATCCTGCTCTGCCTTTGAGAAAATGGAAGCTCAGATGGGCCGATCTGGAATCTTCTCCTTATGAGGTCATAAGGAGCAAGGTTACCTCCCCTTTCTCTGATTTGCCCGCCCAGAGAATTTGGCCCACCCATGAGAGAGAGAGACATCATGGCTTTCAAACGAGCAAAGTGGCAGTTGGTCAAGGCCACACCTCCACCCTCCTCCTCCTCCTCCTCAATAGCTACAGACACAGAAATGGCACATCCTAAGGAAAGCTCATTGTTGGACTGGCTCTAGTGGCTGAAATTCTGCACCAAGGCTGAATTTCGGGAAAGAGACTTCAGATACAGTATTAGTGGACCACTAAGGTCCATATAAAAGCATCCAAAGAGCACCATGTCATGGGACCTTTAATATGATCAACCAATGCAAAGTACAATCCCTATATTCCAATGTATCAGGCCCTAACGCCATGTCTACTCTTAACTTCATTAATACAATGGCTTTAGTGACTGTAACTGTAATAGGGCTTTGCGTGATCACACCACATACAGCTTTCACGTCAACACTCATACGGTTCTCAACATTAAGTAACTGCTACGGTTTAGATCCCATTTTCTTACGGGTGGCATTTAAGACTGAAGAGGCCGAGTGTTTCAGGACAGAGGACCATTCCATGAAGTTGTTATTTTCCCCCCAGGAAGCTCAGCATGACTCGAGTCGAGGTTGATGGTTGTTGCCCAAAAATCAGTTGCTGAAATTTGAATGCCATGTTGCTGTTTGGTGATGTCATTATACGAGGTTGTCAGGGTTGGGGCGGCTGAGCCACGGCAGTTCTCAGCAGCCCTTCGGGATCTGAGAGGGCGCAGTACAGCGTGTATCCCAGCTCGTCCACTTCTTGTTCAGTCAGCTCACAGAATAAGTTAACTTTAGGGCTGAGGGCACATTGCAGCCTCCCGGCCTCCAGGTGTCCCACTAGCGCTCGTAGCAGCTGTAGGAAGCGGTCGGCCAGCGCTTCCTGGGTCCAGTCGCCTTCTTTTTCGCATAGCAACAAGATGGTGTTGGTGAGTTGGCTTGCGTTCAGTCGGTTAAGGGCAGGGTTGAGCTTGCACACGGCCTTCGCCAGCTTTAGGCAGGCGCACCGGCAGCCTCCGTCCTCCTGGTCCAGGGCCCTGAGGCGCGCCGTCTCAGCCACACGGAAGCTCTGCCGCCACAGGTTTTCGTGGCGCTCTGCAGCGAGTCGATGTGGTTTGGCGATCAGCGAGGTTCCGTCCTCCATCACAAGTAACGGTAGGAAGTCCACGTACAGTTTCCGGTCTGTCTCGTACTGCACCTCCAGGGTCAGCGTTTCCGAGGGAACCACAGGGCGAATGATGTAGTCGAGGACACTCCCTATAGCTGGCCAGTTGATGGAGCCAGCCACGAGCTTGTCAAAGACCTCGAGGACTGATTTAGGGGAGAGGTAGCCTCCAACCATGCAGCGGTCCCAGTAGCTGCTGTTCCGCGGGAAATACTCCAAATTCTCCCGGCGGACAAGCCAGAAACCCGGGACGTTCATGATGGTGTCCTCCCCGGGGATGGACGACCACAGGTTCTTCTCCAAGATGAGCGGTACCATGAGCTGGGCGTGGTCCGCTGTCACCACCTAAAAGACGGAGGAAGGGGATAAAACTGAAGAAGGCACGGCAGGTTTTCTTTTCTCAAAATGACCTCACTATTAGGGGCGGGGAAAGAAGTCATATGTATGGGGATATTATTTTGCGACAATTTTTAGAATTGGTTCTTTTACCTAGAATCTGTATTTATTTATTTTTTACCAATGATTCACCTAAATATTTTCTGTTTATACGGTACCGCTGACGGCAACTACATCATATCAGTTTCTAGCCAAATGGACGGAAAGCAGAAAATACATGTTATGTTCTTCTTCAAAAATTAAATAAATAGACTGACGTGCATTCTTTAAAAAAAAAAAAAAAAACTATTTGTTTTTAGTAATGTCGTACGATATATCTTCTCTAGAAGTGTTTTATTCAACTCTTGTTTTTGTTAAAAAAAAAAAAAAAAAAAAAAAAAAAAAATCGCAATACTATCTGATCGCAATACTTATTTATAAAACAATACTTATAAATTTATAAAAAAAAAAAAAATATTCGCAATACGAATCTATTGGGCACCCATGTATGGTTAAAGAATGAAATTGGGACAAAAGCATATCGTCCCATTCTTACTAACTATGTTGAGAGGGAAGAAAAATTATATTTGGCTCTAAGCTCAAATTATGACTCTTATCTAAAGTAGGACCAAATGTCAGTAAGCTCTTACCTGCAGGTCATCATACAGACTGCCACTCAGGTACATCTCTCTGAGCGGCATGTCAGGCAGTTTGGCATGAAGGAACACTCGGAGTTCGGCGCAGATGTCCAGCGCAGCCCTCCTGGCCACAGCCTGCTCCTCAGTGGGGATGTTCACATTATTTTGGTAGAACTCCCACAGATGTTCCTGCAGGGACAAACGCATTCGGGCCCGCTGCCGGTCTGACTGAGTGGCACCGCTGCCTCCCACAGCAGCTCGACCCACAGCCCTCCGCAGACAGTCTGAGGAGATTAGAAGCAACTGAAAGTTAAAATATCTTCTCTCTTCCACCATTTCAAATAGTGTTAAGTTAAACACACAAACACACACACGTTTTCAAAATATGAATCTACAAATACCAAATTAAGGTGCTTTTACAGTATCTGAGGAACTATAACATTAAAAAGGTTCTACATCATATCAAACCAATATTAAAAAACAGCTGGATGACCAACTACTGGACTACAGAGAGCCAACACCCACTGTACAGGAAGAGCAAGAATCCTCCAAATAGGCTGTCTGTCAACAGATAAAATGACAGCTGGCTGAAAGTCTAAATAACAAAATATGCTGGTTAATACTGCATTATATAAACACGAAAAAGACATGAGACAATGAAGTGGGACAAATTTAACTTAACTTTTAAAGGGCACTTACCGGGTTCAAAAGCATGTGAGGAAGTAGGCAGAGACTGCAGAGACCTGCTAACTGTGGACTTCATGTCATGGTTCAGTACCCGTGGTGACGAACCCATCCAGGCGGGCTCCTCCCAGCTTCTCTGTCCCGTCGGCTCCATATTGGTGGGGCTGGTGGGAGCGCTTATAGCACGGTCATACATCTGCACGACAAGGAACTGTGAGCACATTGTTCACGCTGCCATGTAGGCTTAAGTAAGAGCATTGTTTTTTTCCCCCCTTTCATCATACATGGGAGTGAAGAAAATAAACAGTTGGGAGATAAATTGCTTCTCACTTACTCTTTTGACAGCAAGTGTTGCAATGCCGAGCATGGCTGCTCCTCCCACTCCCAGCACAAGCTTAGCATTGGAAAGCATGAAGTCAATGGCTGTGCCAATCCCATTGTCATCTTTCTTCCCTTTACGGTCTCCATTCACCCCTGCCATCCTTTCACTGAACACAGAGGAGATAAAGAGAGTAAGACAGGAGGATACTGACAAGATAAGGACAGAAAAAGCACCTTTTTTCTGTTGCTGAGCTTAGAGGCACTGATTGAATGTTGCACTTACAGGAGGAAAATCTATGAGTAGCCACAGCCAACATGGTCTTACTCATGACCTGTGATCTTTGCCTTATCCTACATTTAAATAGTCCACCATTCCCCACAAAGAATGTCTCAGATCTAAACATTTGCATTGCTGACATAAAGAGTAGTTTCTTATATGCAAACCCACCTGGGAGATAAACCTCCAGAGGACCTTTAACCCGTGACCCGTTCCCCTACATAAGCCCACCCAATCGGCTGTTGAGGAAGAACTGGCCCCTCTTCAGTGCGTCCTCCTTATCTTCAGGTACCGTCAGGGCTTGGCAGCGGCGAAACTCGCGAGCCACAGCACGACGATAGTAATTGCGGTCAGTGTACTGAAGTTGACGCCCTGCGCGGAGCAGCGCCCGGTACAGCTCCAGCACGGCACTGCGAGACCAGCCGCCCATTAGGGACCACACATGGAGAGGGGGGACACCCTGGCACCTGGGAAAAGGAGAGCAGAAGTTGTGTGATGAAGGGACAGACGTTAACAGATAACAACATTGCATCATTTTTTATTGAAATAAGCATTTAGATTACAAAGCAACAATGTCTAAAATATTAAAAAGCTCATGTGGGCCACAAATTCAGGTCATCATGCTGGATCAATGGTCATGGAAGGATGCAACTGGTAGAAAGAAAGAGTCACAGATAGTATGGGTGGAAAAAGAGAGAACCAGAGTTTGCTGCTGTAGAAATAAACTTTACAAGTGTATGCATTGCACTTAGAAATTATGCAAAGAGTCCCAGGGAAAGCTACCTGCCTTTCACTCTTGGTTGGTTACCACTCTGTTCTGCGATAGAATAGTAGTATTTAGGGATGCAAAAAGCGAAAATCATCCCACAGCGCATCGACGACCAATGCAGCACATATTGTTGTTTAATCTGTCTCTGCCTTGCAAAGAGTATGGTCATAAATTAGATTCACATTAAGAGCACGCCACCTTTATACTAACGTTAAATGCCAAAACAACCTGCTCCTTTGCCAGCTTATATTTCGTCTATGGCACACATCCAGTCGCACTCAACATTAACGTTACTGCCTCTCAAGTGCAGTGATAAGCTTTCGCTACGGTTAGCAACCATCCAAATGTGATCACTTAGCTAGCTAGCTTAACACCGTGGCTCACTGTCTCCTTACATTTCCAATGACTGTTATGTGACCACTGCCTCTACCCACTGTACAATAATGGCACTTAAATCTACAGAGGTTCATTTGTCTTCAGAAAATGGCTGGCTCAACGAAAAGTCACACATTCGCTCACTCTTGAATAGCATGTTAGCTTAACGCGCTAACTAGCCGTTAGGCTACAACAGCGCTGACCTTACCTTTAGCCAGCCTTATTGACAAGACACACAATCGTAAAAATGTGCGGAGGATAAAGTGGAAGCAAAAACACAAGCACAGAGAGCAAAGAAAAGCACGCGAAAACCTACGTTTCAGAAATTAGAGTAGAGATATGTCTTCAGACAGAGGCAGCGCTCTGCTCGAGCCGGGGGTCAGATTCGACAGTGACAAACGGAAACAAATACTACTACTCACATACTACATCCGGGTTATTATCTTTTTTTTCTTTTCTTTTTTTTTACTGTATTTAGCATAGAATAGATAATAGATATAATATAGAATATTATGTCTATGGTATTTAGTATAACCTTATTTTTTATGATTTAGTTGCCACATGTGATAGATCTTACATGATGCATTCAAGAATTTTGGGAGTTTGTATGTCTCTATCATTGAGTTGTTTTATGATGTTATGGTTATTTCTGGTTTTTGCTATGTATCAATAAAAAAAAATAAAAGGTAAAGTGATGGAAAAAAATCTAGACTGAGAGGGGTAATGTAATTTGTTTTTTTCTGAAAACAGATAGTCAACCCAGGATAAAAAAAAAAAAATTCTCTCTAACTGTTATTTATTGTTCACATGAAATATCTATATCCCACTGGAAAGCAAGATAATTGCAACAAATTTCAATCTATAAGAGATAAAGCGCTACACAACTGAGCATCCTGCACTGTTTTTTCCTATTTTAACCACACAAATGTTGCCAGATAGTGTTTCTGTTCATATGTCATATTAAGTGGTTCGCGCTTGAAGTTACACCTCCACTATGCCAGTGATGTAAATGGTTTACAGGACAAAATGTGTGTGGTGTAATTGTTCACACCACACTATTTAGTGTTTCTAAATAGTCGATCAATCAAATATTCATCACTCAAATATTCATCAACATATTTGCAGTGTTGGACCTTATGGTGTTTATTTCATATCAGATGGCCACATGCAAATCACAGGCCAGAGACGTTCATGTAGTGCACATACTGTTGGGCTTGCTATGTTTGATTTTATTCATAAACATTGTCTTGATACTTAGGTAGAATAAATGGGACAAACCTTGCAAAAGTTGAGTTTCAGGTACAATGGAAGCCTTTGCAACGTTACCTTGGAAAAGGGTGATGAGTTTGGGGAGGGCGACATCTTCAAAGCATTCTTTATAAGGTCAAAGGTGAACTGAGCCATTTTCACTGAGATTGTGTAGCATTAATAAAAACATCCAAATGATCTTAAATTGCATAAAAAAATATTTATACTTCGAACATTGAAAACTGACTACCTGTAATGTCAGAGTGTTGACAGAACTGGTGACCCAACTTTGTAGATCAATGCAGAGTTCAGCCACTTTCATCACATGGCTCAGGTATGCAGGGTAAACTGATAAGTTGTTGTACACTGACATTGATCAATCAGGTCTGTTAACATCAAACTGAAAAGATGTTTTTCACTGCCCTCTCTGATTGAGTATTTCAAACCTGTTTCACCTCTGACCACATCAGCAACACTGATGAGTGTCGTTGGGTGTGGTCACAAGTGTGCTTTCCTTGGTGAAACCAAAAAAAAATTAAAATAAATAATAAGTGTGCTTTGGAGTACCTGTTACCGCACCCAGCTGTGATGTCATAGGGCCCTGGAGTACAATTGTACATCACAACAGCAAGGTAAGAAATTAAACCACTAGGAGGTGTTAAGTTACTCTTTAAATAGTTGGTATACACTGTGTAATGACCTCATTGTCCTTGAGACCATGATACATATCTTTACCAATCACACTCTATCCTATCATTCATTATCTAAAATTGATATTGATATTGATTGAATACATTTATGCATACACATCTTAGCTTTGTGATATTTGTCCCTATGCACAGGGACCTATGAATGTCTGATCAGAGGCTTCTGGGAACAGGTCCTATTGACCTTGTCATTATTCCATCCAGATGGTGCTATCTGTTTCAAAAGTCCTTATTGGTTTAGCTTAACGATCCATATGACTTTCACAAAAATCCTGGAATACAAAGACTATGATAGATATAAAACAAAAACATATAGAGGAACAATTTGCTTGCATAAATAATGATAAAACATCTAGGGCCAAGGACTTAAACACATGTTCACCTTCATGTTGTCTTACATTGTCTGGAAAAAAAAAAGTATCCATTCACTTTAATTATTAAATAGTTATTAAGTCTTACACCAAGAAATGAATATGCTGAAACAATTCAAGTTGTACTTACACAATTTATGTATTCTCACTTTGCATTTACATTGGTACTATAGCTTTACCACCAAGAAAAGAAACCAACTCTAAATGTTAACATTTAACAAACAACTGCTGAGTTACTTCCTGTAACCTCAAATTCAACTTTCTTTATCAATTTAATTTACTGCAATGACACCTCCAGTTTTTGTTGCAGTGCCAAAGCACACGTTTTCAGAAACATTATACTTTGAAGGGTACAAGGGACAGGTAGCTTAAAGGGTTGTAGTAAGTTTTCGCTAGCCTTGGGCAATGAAGGATTATAGGACACTTAAAGCTGGATGAAAGTCCAAAGTCTGGACTATTGAGGCGTTCTTATGTATAAAATCCATATTGTATAATATTTGGCCCCATTATTACAATTATATCACATCTAATGGCTTGTAGACCTCTGGAGTACATCAGGGCATGTACTTCATTCCTTTCATCCTAGGAATGATATGTATATCTCTGATGTCATTATGCTGAAGCAGCCAACACAAGTAGCGCTCCGTCCCCATGCCCCATCCACTGGTGAGGAGTGGTTTCACTTGACGCATGTTAGTGTACCATTTGTAGGACTGCTCTGGTACTGCATGGTGCCTGAGGGCCTCCAGTACCATCTCAGGGGTGGAATGACGTTCACCTAGACCCACAGTCTCACCCAGCCCCAGGAGAAGGTCAGCAGCTTTGGCTTTGCACCGTCCAGTTCCCTCCACGTAAGCCTGGTAGAAGGGAACTCCTAGATGGTCCATCTCAGTCAGCCAAACAGCGCCACCATATTTCTCTATCAAGACACGCTCTCCTTTGCGTGTAAGCTTTCTGCCAAAATGCGGCTGGCCATCTTGTACCCAATCTAAGCAGTCAGCGGATGGCATCATGGGAATGGCCTGGTCTAGAGGGACTCTTGGGAGTGGGGTTTTTCCATCCAGCTTACTTAACATGGCTTTGACATGTGTAAGGGTCCCTGCAGTGTTGAGAATCATATCAGAGTGTTTCTTCAACATGGACTTGGTGAGATGAGCCAAGTATCCCTCTGCTATGGAAATGGCATTGTCCATGTCACCCAACAGTTCACACTCCACGTGGTAGAACTGGTTCAAGTGTGTGGCATCAGGATCTTCCCCTCTAAAGCTGGGGGATATGTAGTACGTCCCCGGCAGGTTGTCTTGGAAGCGAAGGAAGTATTCAAGTACAAATTGCATTGAGTCAGCCAGGTAGATGTCCTGTCCCAGCAGGTTTACAGAAACTGGTTCTGAGTCAGATCCCAAGCCCATTGGCGAAGAGATGGTGTCTGTGGTGAGAGGGGTTAAAGCGTAGGAGTACTGGCAGGAACTGTGGAAATATTCCACTGTGCTGTGGAAGAGAGTGTTTTGAATCTGGAACAGGTTGCGATACCACTGGCTCTTGATGGCCAGTGTGGAGTGAGACTGAGGGTCTTGCCATGAATGAGAAGGCCTACACTGGGTGATTTTTGTGTGGATCTTTTTGAGGGCCTCCGGGTCAGCAGCTGGGCCATCCAATGATGACACATATCCAGGGTAGCTTTGGTAGCATTCTGTTTGCAGCTCAGAAGGCTTAGTGCCATCTGGTGAAGGTAACAAAGGGATTAGCTTGGCATGAGCATAGTCAATCTCAAAGCCCTCAAAGATCAACGCAACACCTCGAGCTTTCATTCCGTCTTTTAGAAGTCTGGCAACTTTATAAGTGGCTAAGATCAGAGTGTTGAAGTCAGCTTCCTCCAGTTTAAAGATGTCACTGGACAGTTGTTTGCGTGGCACTACAACTGTTAGTCCAGGACTGTTTGGGTACGGTGTCAAGAAGGCAACATGCTGATTGTCTTCCCACACTCTCCACTGTTGCTGCTCTCCACGTACAATACGACTGAACAGGTTATCATTGGAAGTGTCTCCAAAAAAGTCAAAGCAAGAAGGTGCATTTGGTGTTGGCAGTCCGTTTCTAATCTTAGCTTGAACCTGGGCCAGTGCCTCCTCATCCCAGCGGGGGCCACTTTTTGAGGTGCAGTAGCCAGGATTGTGAGTGTGGAATTCCTCTTCATTGGCAAGATGGGGCTGCCACTTTGGCTCTATGCCATGAAGCGGGAGTAGTCTGATTTGTGCTGGCTGATCAGGGGTTGGATTGAAAACCAAGGCACAGCGCTGCACTCCCAATCGTTCACATAGCAAGCTTGACACAGCTCTTGCTCCTTGTAGCAATGCCACAAAATCAGGTGGAGCCAACTGGAAGATGCTGCTTGCCCCACTAAGAGTCTTTCTAGTGAGAATGGTTGACCCAGGTATCCAGGGGTTGGGATTTAGGTAGGCAACTAGCTCATCTGTTTCCCAGATCACATCAGAGAAGCTCTTCAGGGGCCGGAGGACCTCTACTCGTGAAATGCCACCTATCATTGAGGCCACAAACATCACTCCAGCATTCGTTTCAATGATAGCATCACCTTTCGTGTCCACAGCAATGATTCCTGCACAGACCCCATCTAGATTTTCACCCATCACTTCTCTACATGCCTGCCTAAGGCTATAGCCTTTGTGGTGGTAGAGACTGGCTATTTTCTGTGCAACAGTCTGCCTCAGAAATACATCTCCATCTCCAGAGCAGGTTATAGCTAACTTGTCATCAGCATATATTCCTGCCCCTACTACTGCTGTATCCCCAACTCGCCCTTTAAGCTTTCCGACTAACCCCCCTGTTGACGATGCAGCAGCCAACCCATGCCAACGATCCAAGGCCACAGCTCCAACTGTCTGAGGATGATTGTTTTTTGAGGTGTTTCCAACAGTGAGCTTTGCAGTTAACTGTCTGTAACGTATATCGGTGTAGAAATACTCAGGCCCAACAGGTTTCTCCTTCTCCTCAAACCCTTGCAGAAAGTCCTCAGCTCCTCCTCCCACTATGAGTGAATGTGAGCTCTTCTCCATGACACATCTGGCTGCTTTTATTGGGTTCTTCACACTTTGCACACAAGCAACAGATCCTGACCTCATTGCATTGCCATCCACAATGGTTGCTTCCATTTCATTTTTGCCATCTTTGTTGAATACTGAGCCTTTACCTGCATTGAACAGGAAGCAGTCCTCCAGAGCTTCTACTGACTTCTGAACTGCATCCAGACTCCTTCCGCCTTCTTGAAGCACTTGGGATCCAAGGGTTAAGGCTGTCTGTAGAGCAAACTCAATAACGCCAATCACTTCGGTGTTCAGCATTATTTCCTCTCCAGCACCACCATGGATCACCAGAGAGTAGTCTGTGCTCATGCCAGAGGTGAAGTCAACAGCAGTTTTGCCATTGTTTGGGATTGCTGAACAGTGGTTTGTCTCTCCATTGATTTTCTCAGTTTGACCCTGATTCAGTAGATGCTCCAGGGCTCCCATTTGGTGTGCAATAGCATATCTAACAGCTAGAAGCATCACTAACTTCAGATTTATCTTCAGGCTTTCTTGAAGCTTTTCCAGTGCCAGAGCAAAGCTCCCCTTCCCATTAAGCACAATGCGGACCTTGTCTCTTTTTCCAAGGTAGGTTACAGCCAGCTGATCTTGTGCATAAACATTCCCTACTCCACACTCCACGCCCTCCATCCGATCTGTACCTGTGAGGTACACAGATGGACATCCAAAGGGGTCCAGGTACTTCTTCAATGGGTTGTCAAATGGCAATAATCGGCGCAGGGCAGCTAGGTGGGGTCCAACTCCTTGACCACTTTTGGTGTTTCTGATGAGGCTCTTATGCTCCAAAAATGCAACATGGAACAAGCGTCGGAGGTCAGTAGTGTATTGGATTGTGTTATCTGGGCCAATGCAGGATGTCAAGGCACCTACTAACTTTTGAGAATGCATAGTGAGTGAGTACGTAGGATCACAACGGCCATGTTTGTAGTGGCGCATATGGGTAGGTGTGACAAGCATGTGACTGGAAGCAGATTCCCCAAGAGTCTGCCTCAGGGAAAGCTGCAAAGAGAAGTTGATCCAAGCATCATACAGGCCTCTCTGCCCTCTGAGAGCAGAAAAAACATCAGGATAGGAAGACACATCAAAAGTGAGAACTGGGTGTGTTGCTTTCAAGTCACGGCTCAGTTTGGGGGTAATTACTCCTTGCAAGGGGAATGTTAGGGAAGTGGGACAAACACAATTAACATTATTTACTGTGACAGACCCATTCACATTTACTGTGTCAGTATGGATTAGGTCTAAGTCAGCAGTCTCAGACAGATTGTACACATGCTCAGTCATAAGTCCAGCCACCATCCCATCCACAGCGCTGTGCTCAAACACCATCCCAGCTGTGCTGTCCTTAAACACCACCAGGTTCATCACCTGTCAAAAAATAGAAAAACAAAAGACAGTTTTATTTCATTAATATATATTAAAATGTGTGATTTGCTGACCACCTCTAATAGCACTGATAACATACTGATGTGTTCAGTCGTTGAATTTAGCCTGGTATGAATATTAAAATGCACATTGAACCAATTTGTGACACACTACCATTTCAGTGAAGGCAGCAATACAATTCCCAATTATTGCTACTCTGGGGCTTTTTATGCCATTATTATTATTAATAAATGCAAAGTTCAAAAGTATGAGAGAGAGGGAGAGAGAGAGAGAGAGAGAGAGAGAGAGAGAGAGAGAGAGAGAGAGAGAGAGAGAGAGAAAGAGAATGTGTTTGTGTGATTTGTGTGTGATAGAATCTGATCCAGATCCTATTCAATACCTTGTCATAGTATCTCAGATATGGACTGTCTCTTCCTCCTCCCAATCTCACTGCGTTAAGAATATCAGCCAGTTCAGAGGGTGCGTTGCAGTCTTCCAAACAGAGTGTCAGCACAGCACTCTCCATCAGCCTCAGGGATGCCGCTGCGTCCCCTCCTTTCCCCAAGATCTCTTCCCTGGTGGCAGCCCAGACTTTGCGCTCCAGAGCTGAGAGGCTGCAAATTGCAGAGGGATCATTCTGTTTTCCTGCACTGGGTTGATCCATCACCTGAGCCAGCTGGTTGTAGATGTCAATGAATGGTCGAGCAGAAACTGGCCCACCAGTGCTGGGACGCCACAGTATGTCAACAGGGAACACTCCTCCAACACAGGTGATGATGGCATGTAGGCTATCTGGGTAGACCTGGAGATAACAAAGCTACAGATTAGAAATAGAGCCCATCTGACAAATTGATAATTGAAAACCTTTAACTTCTCTTCCTCTTTTATTTTGCTTTGATAAATCTTACCAGTTGTGCCCTACCAGTAATCTCACCTTAATCTCATCTTGACTCCTGCCAGGAATCCGACTGGCAGCGAATACCTCAGACTGCTGTGTGCGCTCCATTGGTGCATTGCCTTCCAGTAACATGGGCTCACTGTACAGCTTTGCTGCTGCCCAGAGCAGAGCGGCTGCCCTCCCCAGTTGGGTACTTCTCTTTGCTTTGGAAGGAAGAAGAACAACAGGGAGGGCAGTGGAGGTGGGCAGGGGGTCATCACAAGACAGAAGACTTCTCTTGAACTGCTTCGTCACCCAGTTTTCTTGGCCTGAAGCAATGGCTGCCAATTTTTGCTGGGCCTCTTGAAGGATCTCCCTCTGCTGTTCCAATGTACTTTTGAACTCTGGGTAAAGGTCTGGACCTAAAGTGAGCTGCAGGACACGGCTCACCTCTTGCAAGGTAGCATCCAACTCTGGAACAGGGTAGTCGAGAAGGGTCATCCTGTTGATATGGAGGAGGCTTTATAGAGAAGGAACAGAGAGAAAGCATGAATGGTGATGCCAGGTTACTGGTTCTTTGATGGGTTATACTGTGAAACAGAATAAGAAGCATTTGAAGAGCACAGAAAAAAAGTGTATATGACTGTACTGCAGCTAACGATACTGATAAAAATTATACTGAAAGCTGTTTTACATGTATACAATGTTAGCAAACAACATGCATTTAGCCTTGAAAAACAAATGCCACTCAAACACAAGCAGAAACAACATATTTTCACATAAGAAGGAGTTGAATATAGGCACTATAATCAGCCAAAGTCAGCACGACAAACTCAAAATCGTCAGAAGCTGCTCTCCGCTCTTTGCTTGGACAACGGTTGCATTTTTTGGATATATTTGTGTGAATGTAGTCTAATGTAAGGCTCCATTTTTTATTTTGAGGTGTACAGTATTGTGGATTTAGTATTATGTAAAAATGTAAAATATACAGTTTTTTAAATAGAGATGGCATGTTAACAAATCTTGTTTCATGTGCCCTTTTTTGAATTTGAGCCCCTGCCCCTCAAAAAGTTTCTGCACGGCCCTGCCACTAGGAACGGCAATGCCAGTCTATTCCAGTTGGTTAATCTGTCCACTATAGTCTATTGAGGATGTCAGAAATGTTGATAAAAAGGGTTGGTGATGTAATGTAAGGGATGCTGATATTGTTGTTGACGATGGTCATTGTTAATTATATTGTGTCAATGTGGTAGGCTGATATGCACTTTTTCTTTCCTTATGTAGGTTACTTTGACGCTGCTATCCATGCACCTTGTACCGGTATTTATTTGTCCTCGTACTGTTACGGTTGTGTTCCAGTTGGACTGTGTTTAGAACTTGTATGTATTTATGTGTCTTGTATGTGTTTTATACTTGCTGCACACCTAATCGCCCTTCGGGGACACAAATAAATAAAGTTGAAGTTGAAGTACTATAGTGGGACTGGAATATGGGTCCTAATGACTTTGGTGACTCCCTGACATTTCCTTTTGCGCCACCATGAGGTGGACTTTTTTGTTGTGTTTGTGTGAAATGTGTCACAACAGATAAGGATATTGGCATGAAATCCTATACTATGTTCCTGCAACAGAAGAAGCTGCAGTTTCAGGACTGCAG
Source organism: Perca flavescens (assembly GCF_004354835.1). NCBI lineage: Eukaryota > Metazoa > Chordata > Actinopteri > Perciformes > Percidae > Perca > Perca flavescens. Next base: position 5,515,839 of record NC_041345.1, on the reverse strand, counting down.
TCCTAGTATAGCTTTTTCACAACCGTTACCAAATGAAATGGTCATACTGTGCAAGTGCCATCACTTACTTAAGTTAGCAGCTAGCTAGCTATGAAGGGTTAATGTAAGGTTCAGGTTAAAAGACAGGGTTTGGGTTATGTCTTCATGTAACCTATAATGAATTAAAAAGTAGATTATTGCTGCGTTTAGCCTCATATTTATTCACTACAATGTCGGGTTGTAGCAAGGTTAAAAAAAAACTGTCTCATGCCAGTTGTGTTTGGTAACTACATTCTAGCATCTACCTAAAAAACTAGGGTCCTAGGAATACGGTACTGAAGCTGCAGCTTCCTCTTTTGCAGGTACATGCTAATCATACAATTAAAAAAAATAAAACATCCCTGTTCCCCTCAGGATGAGTTTTGACAGCAGTTTGTTGAGCTGTTAACTTTTCACCTAGCGTCAAGTCAAACATTTTATTTCTCCAAAAACATTGGACTATGATCAAATACCTGCAAAACCGTTGACATTCCAATCAGCCTCATCTGTGCTTTGTTGTTTAATGCTAATTAGCGCATGTTAGCATGCTAACATACTACATGTAGTTGTGGGGGGGGGGGACTAGTGGCGTGACAGCGATTGTCTTAGGGCAGCTGTCCCCCCTTTTCCCCCCCTTTGTGGCACCACAGCATTGTCATTGTGAGCATAGGCATGTGGACATTAGCATTTAGCTTAAAGCATCACTGTTCCTACATACAGTCTCACAGCCACTAGCTGTAGTAAAGCCTGAAGTGTCAGGTTTACTGACATACAGTACACACACACACACACACACACACACACACACACACACACACACACACATACCAACTGGCATGGGCCGATCTCATTTCCCTTTACATTTCCTTCACATGATGTCCAACGTTTCTCACATTAGTGTATCTAGTAATTCAATTATCTGATTTTTGGTAAGGGACAGCTAATGTCTAACACTGGTGTCTTTGTGTATTAATGTAGTAAACAAGAATGGAATGCATCCAGATTTTACTGCTTTGTGAGACAATACCCCCTGGAATCAGTAGCTATACGGACCCAAGTAATGACCCATCTGCTCTCACGTGAAAGCAGTTATTCCCTTTAACCACTCCTCTGCACGAAACTAAAGCTGGGCAATGTTTGTTGTTGGTTGTCAAGGGAATGCATCTCACGCTGTATGGAAATTAGATTTCTCCTGATTTGTCTCATCAGTTCGAGTCCTCCACACAATGCTGGCTGTCTGTGCTCTATCTGATGATGGATTCAGGTTTTGCAATGATACTGGTCTTGTGATTCCATTAGCCCATTTATTCAATACAAGCAGTACTACCAGTACTACTACTTTCATAGGTTTTTTTCTACATCTGGTCTATATTCCGCAAGATTTGGATTATCAGATTTTGTGGACATTAACGTTTTTTTTTATCATTCTTTTTTTATTTGAAATTATTCAAAACATTTAATAAGTTTCTCTTTAGTGCTCATACTTTAAAGGGCCAGTTCACCCAAATTGCATGAAGAGATTTTTTCTCATTTAGCCCCAGTGGTGTCAAGCCATGCAGATTTTTATTTCATCTGCTGAGGTTTTGAGATTTCCATCTATGACTTTTCGTTGCCATTGCTCCAGTGCAATCAAGGTATAGTAAATGGGATTTAGTTTGTGCTCAAGGCATTGCAAACTTGAAGATTTTTTTTACAGCAACCCTTCTTTCCAAAACCAATATCCCAATATCTCGGGATAAGCCACAGAAATGGCTGTCAACAGTTTACTTTTGAGTAAAAAAGAGAAAACACTTTTTACCAATGAAATAGTACCTATAAAAAGCTGTTCACAGTGAAGACTGTGGATTCATGACACTGTTTGTGAAAAGACACTGTGCTCTTCAAATTGTTAATATGCAATATTCATAAATTTCAGGTTTCATCCTGGTCTCCTTTTTCATTTAACCCTTGTGTTGTCCTCGGGTCAAATTTGACCCCTTTTCAAATTGCCTATATCAAAAATATGGGTTTCTTTCAACCAAATTGCCCAAAAATAACATGGATAGTTCCGTACACGAAATGGGCTGTAATTATGCATCCACATACATTCCCCTGATCGTAACTAGTAGCTAAAATAATTCAGAATTCCTGGGTCTTTTAACAAAAAATGTATGCAGAATTTAATATGAATTAGTTTTATTGCCCATGATTTCAAAAGAAAAGTGTAAATCTAGCGGTGATAAGTTGGAATGAAGTCGGCTAAGAAGATTTAACACAGAATTAGGTGATAATTTATACTTTAATGCTTAATAAAACAAGCAAAACAGATCGCGTCAATTTTTACCATGGTTGAAGACAACACAAGGGATAAAACTTAAAGAAACAAAATGCAATTTCTGGTATAAAAGAAAATTACTCCATCGCCAATGAAAGAACTGTTGACAATTATAGAGACGGTGATATTACTGTAAAATTTGTAAACATGATTTGTTTTCCATTTAAAAACTATTCTAAATAAAAAAAAATCCCAAAATCCCCAACCACAAAACTGCCAAAATGCAATCAAGTGACAGTGTTTTTCATTTTGGTCATTAGTGATATATTCCAAAAAATATTTCTCAAGTATTTTCTAAAGTACAAAAACAACAAGATTTCAAGTTCCAAACTATTCATTCAGAAACACGTGCTTCACATCTGAGTACATCATTATAAATACATCATCTATTCCTTTATTTGAGAGAGAAAATCAGCTTACCTCAAAATGGAAATTTCTGAAAGATCTGGCCAGTTGGTAGGATGGAACAACAGTCCGTGGACGGAAAACTTGGTTGGACTACAAACACAAGGGTTTGTCTATAATATAGAGGCAATGACTCCAATTAAGCAATTAAGTATCTTGTCCCTCTCTCTTTTTCTCTCCCTCTCTCTCTCTCTCTCTCTCTCTCTCTCACTCTCTCTCTTCCTCTCTCTCTCGCTCTCTGTCTCTTCCCTGTTTGTTTGTGGATTTCACATACAGTTGCATGTATGTTACACAGTCCAACTTCCAAAGCATCCTCACCATCATCATGTTTAAGGCAACTTTTAGACAAACTGTACATAACAGGGAGTCTTGTCATGGCAAAAGCAACACTCCTCACTGGGATACATACAACTTGGTCTTCAATTTTGTTAAAAGTATGCCTCAATCTACAGACATTAATGGGTCCAATGTGCTCCCAATGTGACCTACCAAAAGCCAGCCTCCACAAAACACAAACAAATTGAACAAGGTGTCTTGTGATCATGCAAATTCATTGTATACCTTTGAGATTGTCACAATGAAAAAGCCTGTGGCATTAGTCTCTGAGGTCCTCATGGCACCCACAAATGCAGTTCCAGTCATTATTTTAGATTGGGTGTTCATACAGTAACTGTATCTTATTTTACCAGCATGTTGTACAGCCACATCTCAATTATCTGTTTTATTTTATGTTTTGGCCTTTGTGCGTCTCCCTCAGTGAACACAACCACATCTGATCATGGAGCTAAAAACCACAGCAGAGTAAAGTAGTGCGCATAATGATATGTATTTACTTACTGCAGCTGTTTAGTTTTTTTTTTAATGATAATCTTTTGGGGCATATTGGCTTTGATTTTTGACAGGACAGCTGAAGACATGAAATGGGAGAGAGAGGGGGAATGACATGCAGCAAAGGGCCGCAAGTCGGAGTCGAACCCCGGCCCACTGCGTGAAGGAGTGAACTTCTGCATACGGGCGCCCCCTCTACCAACTGAGCTATCTGGGTGCAAAACAGCTGTTTAGTTTTATATCAACTATTTTCCTTAATTGGAAGTACAATTTAAATTCAAAATGTCTGTTTTTCACTTTTTTATTTAACCTCAACATTACACAGAAGCGTGTCTAATGAAGCGCAGTGCAAGTTCATTCAGGAATCTCTCTCTCTCTCTCTCTCTCTCTCTCTCTCTCTCTCTCTCTCTCTCAATCCTATCAGCTTCATTGTCATCAGCTGACTCTGGGCGTTCACTCTGTCAGTTTTAACCAACCAGATTTTGCCACAATGTCTGTGATGTCAAGTTGTTGCATTCAAACTTTTGACCTGTTTTACTCTTTGCTGCTGTCATTTCAGGAAAAATGAGATCTCCAGTTCTCATCATTCCCAGCGCCCGGGGTTCCTCCATCATCAGAAGCCCCGCTCCACATCACATCCATGCAGATCTTCAGGCTCTTCCTTCATCACCACCAGTATCTAGACTCCATCGGGGGAATATTCCTTGTTTATCCATGGCTTCTATACATACATATATCATTTAAAGCTAAAATGGAGTGTAATTGCCAAAGACTGTTCATTTAACTTATTTCACTCTTAAATTAAGTCTCTCCTGATTGAAATGTCTGCTGTTTAGATACACTGATATATTTATGATATATTTTGTTTCAGTTTGAACTCACATCCAGTGGCAGAAGAGATATTCAGATCTTCTATACTAGATATACGTCAGCCGTACTACAGAAATACTCTTCTACAGGTAAAAGTCCTCCGTTGAAAAATGTCCTGAAGTAAAAGTACAGAAGTATTATCATCAAAATATACATAAAGTACCAAAAGTTAAATTACTCTTTTTTTGCAGAACTGGACTGGAGTAAATAATGCAGTATTTCCCCAATGAAACGTAGTGGACTAAATGTGTAAAGTATCAGAAACTTAAATAAAGTACCTAGTATTTGAGTACCGTGTGTATACTCAAGAAACTGGTGTACTACCAACACTGGTGTACTACCACATCACTTGGTCGTGCAAAGGAAGGACACAGACATCACCGGCAGGAGTTATTTTCACTCTTTTTAAAAGCATAGACTGTGGTCAGCAGTGGTGGAGGAAGTATTCAGATCCTTTACTTCAGTAAAAGTACTAATACCACACTGTAAAAATACTCCTGTAAAGTAAAGATCCTGCATTGAAATGTTACAAGCCCATTATACAAATATTAACGTCACCAAGTTTATATTTGTATAATGGGCTTGATTTCTTTCTTGATATGCAGTAGTTAAAAGAAATCTCAGGGATAAGTCAGCCTCCAATAGCCTCTATTATAGTAGTACTTTCATTCCATTTTAATTCCACACAAAAGAAGGTGATATATATGAAATATTGAATATCTTATCCAAAAAGTAGCCAAATAACCCAAACCAGTAATGGGAGTATAAAAATAAAAGTGCATGATACAATACACAACAACCCCTTTCAGAGTCTTTTATTACAATATTGTATTATATTAGTGGATTGTTATTCCTACTGCATTCAAATCAGAATCAGAAAGAGATGTATTGCCAGATAAGTAGCACTTACTAGGAATTTATCTTGGTTGAAGTTGCATAAAATAAAAACAATATAAAATAAACAAACTATATATACAGAAACAAAAAGCACATACATACATAGAACTATTTAGCAGTACTGTAATTGGGTTAGTACAGAATGTACAAAAATGTAGAGGGATGTACAAAAGTTTAGGATATATGGAAGAATATCAAAACACGTAGGAAACATTTTAATGGTACAGTGTTGTAGTGGAGTAGAATTAGCATGAAGTACTGACAGTAGGTGAAGTAAAATGCCTGGAAATGATTCTGTATGGCTTGATATCTCAAGGATTAAATGAGAAAAAGGTATATATATAGCACAGTGGAATATTTCCACAGTTCCTGCCAGTACTCCTACGCTTTCACCCCTCTCACCACAGACACCATCTCTTCGCCAATGGGCTTGGGATCTGACTCAGAACCAGTTTCTGTAAACCTGCTGGGCCAGGACATCTACCTGGCTGACTCAGTGCAATTTGTACTTGAATACTTCCTTTGCTTCCAAGACAACCTGCCGGGGACGTACTACATATCCCCCAGCTTTAGAGGGGAAGATCCTGATGCCAAACACTTGAACCAGTTCTACCACGTGGAGTGTGAACTGTTGGGTGACATGGACAATGCCATTTCCATAGCAGAGGGATATTTGGCTCATCTCACCAAGTCCATGTTGAAGAAACACTCTGATATGATTCTCAACACTGCCGGGACCCTTACACATGTCAAAGCCATGCTGAGTAAGCTGGATGGAAAAACCCCACTCCCAAGAGTCCCTCTAGACCAGGCCATTCCCATGATGCCATCCGCTGACTGCTTAGATTGGGTACAAGATGGCCAGCCGCATTTTGGCAGAAAGCTTACACGCAAAGGAGAGCGTGTCTTGATAGAGAAATATGGTGGCGCTGTTTGGCTGACTGAGATGGACCATCTAGGAGTTCCCTTCTACCAGGCTTATGTGGAGGGAACTGGACGGTGCAAAGCCAAAGCTGCTGACCTTCTCCTGGGGCTGGGTGAGACTGTGGGTCTAGGCGAACGTCATTCCACCCCTGAGATGGTACTGGAGGCCCTCAGGCACCATGCAGTACCAGAGCAGTCCTACAAATGGTACACTTACATGCGTCAAGTGAAACCACTCCTCACCAGTGGATGGGGCATGGGGACGGAGAGCTATTTGTGTTGGCTTCTTCAGCATAATGACATCAGAGATATACATATCATTCCTAGGATGAAAGGAATGAAGTACATGCCCTGATCAAAAGCACACTAGATCTTTGGGTCCTTGGATGTGATATATGGGAAATTATACACTTTAAGTTTTGGGAAGTTCAGGGTAGAACAAACTAGAGATTTAATCACAAATCCCAATTGCTACTAAGCAGAAATAACTAAAATAATTTTACAAGAAAAGATTAAACGTGAATATGCATAATGTTTTTTTTAATCTATGTTCAAATGCCTATTTGATTGATGATATTGATTGTTGTGGTTAATTGCTGTGTTTGTCAGATACTACAGATCAAATGAAATACAAATGCAAATTGTCTATAGGTTTACAACAGAGAAACATGTTTGGTATGCTTTGATAAATGTGCAGTTCCTGCTATAATTACATCAGATGCAGGACTAGTGTGTGAATTGTCAAATGATGGATACTGTATTTGTGTGTTGTGTTGGTAGTACTGTAATGAAATCATCAATAAAAATCAATCAATTTATCTAAGTTTTGTCATTGCTATCTGGAGCCAATTTTAACTAAATGTTTCTAGAATAGCTAACTTTGTAAAAACATTTTTTAGAATTTTTCAGAATTGACACAGATTGTCTCTGTGATCATACTGATTTACATGCTGAGAGAGAGAAAAGGCGACATACTTGTCATACACTACTAGTATGCAACTTCATAAATACCAGCAATTCCTTCCCAAGGTGACCATATAAAACTGAAATGGGTTATAATGTTGTGAAAATATAAATCTCCAGTTCAACTCATTTGTGTCTGTCTACACCACACTCTGCCTTCCCTCTCTTTTGACTCCTCCATTTCCATTTCTCTTCTCTTGTGGGAAGAGCTTCTGCATATATTAAATGTTGTTTTAGTCTCTTGAAAATTAATTAGTAATATTAACATTAAAAACAAAATCTAGTGTCTTGATAAAACACGGCCTTGTAGTTTTATGCATTTTGGTTTGAGATCATAATTCCAACAGAATTTTGTATTTGATAAGCTTTCTTCTCCTCTTGCCCCTGGCCTCTTTGGGATTTCAAAGAATCAACATGGCACAACCTGCTGGTGCTTCAGAGGAAGTGCACTTTAAAAAGATGTTTCTTGGAAGACTTTGTAAGTCCAGTTTGTTGTTACTACTTCAGTTGAAGCCTAAACTACCTTTAAAAAAGGACCTTAAATCAGGTAAATATATTTGCTCCAATGAGTTTTGATATGTGATTTACAATGAATCCATTGTTTTTTTATGTTCACAATGTCTTCTTGCTTATTAAAAACACATGCAATAATGTGTGGATCTTTTTTTTAATTTAGCCTAACTTGTTGTTGTAGCCTACATACAAAAAGCTGCTTTTATTGTTGTAGGCCTAAATTTCCATGTTGTCTTTTAACCCTTGTGGGGTGTTCATATTTTTGTTACACAGCCAATGTTACCGGGTCTGGTGGACCCACCATATTATTAGGCTTTTAAATCAATACAGCCATAACAATTTATGTAAAAATACATATGATCATTTTCGTTTTTTGTGAGAAAATAAGGAAATTCAATTATAAAAATTATTAAAATGAGCCAAGGCCAAGGCCAATGAGTTTGAGTTAGAAGAAATAATGAATAGCATCATTTTTCTTTTAGCAAACATTGAAAACGGGTCCCACAGCACAGACCCGAACAACACACAAGGGTTAATAAGAGCACAGTCACATTTCCCTCTAGCGTTCGGAGCTTGCATTAGCCTGTCTAAGCGCCTCGTCATGGCGGCACAGACCCGTGCTCTGGTGTCCTGTAAGTGGCTGGCCGATGCTGTCAGAAATAACCTCGTCGGGCCCAAACTTCGCATTCTCGATGCTTCATGGTACCTCCCGAAAACGAAGAGGGACCCGAGAGCTGAATTTTTGCAAAAGCACATACCGGGCTCCTCGTTCTTTGACTTAGACGACTGCTGTGACAAGACCTCTGCGTTTGATCACATGCTGCCAACTTCCAGCCACTTCTCACAGTACGTAGGAGATCTGGGCATCTGGAACAACACGCACGTAGTTGTGTATGACACTAGCGACTTTGGGTCGTTCTGCGCGCCCCGGGTGTGGTGGATGTTCCGGCTGTTCGGACACAAGTTGGTGTCGGTGCTGGACGGGGGCATGAGGAACTGGCTGGCTGACGGCTATCCGGTGACCGCTGACTACTCCAAGCCCGAGTGTACAGGGTTCAAGGCGACTTTAAATCAGTCGTGGGTGAAGAGCTACGAAGACGTGCTGGAGAACATCGGGACCAAGCAGGTCCAGGTTGTGGATGCCAGGTCAGCAGGAAGGTTCTGGGGAACTGAGCCAGAGCCCAGAGACGGTGAGAAGGATTTATAAACCAAAAAGTTTTCAGTGGGCAGGATTTTTTTTTAAAAAGTGCACAGCTTAGAAAGTTGCATGACAATATATCATTTCTATTCTGCAGGTTTCAGCAATGAATTAAGCTATTTCTGGTTACAAATTTAGTTTAGTAGCGAATACGTGATGATTCTTATATGTTATGAATATAATTTGTCATTATTGTTAACATGTTATGGTCTTGTGATGCATCAAAAAGTTATTAATGCAGTAACATCATGCATCAAGCACAATATTAAGCTGGAAGTTAGTTTGATGAAAAAAAACTTTACTCAAGGTCCACTTATTAGATTTCATCCAGGGCTTTCTGCCACATGTCATGGTCTTCATCAGCAGATGGAGTTTGCTCAGTTGTAGATGGTTTAATTGTCATGGATACAACTGAACCATCTCCATGACAACAAAGCAAACTCTATCTGAAGGCCATTAAATGGGGCTGAAAGCTCCAGAAGAAGAATAATACTAGTAAAACTAGAATCTTTTTTGAATTGTCATTATTGCCCTAAAATTTTGCATTGTTTCTCCTCCGTCTCATCGCCGCAGACACGCTGCCAGGCCATTTCCCCTGTGCAATCAACATGCCGTTCAGTTCGTTCTTGGATGCTTCTGGAAAGGAGCTGGGAACTGAGGGCCTGTCCAAACTGTTCAGAGAGGCCGGGGTAGACCTGAAGCAACCACTCTGGGCTTCCTGTGGGTCCGGTGTCACAGCGTGTCACGTTGTTCTGGCCGCTCACCTGCTTGGACACCCTGGAGTCTGTGTTTATGACGGCTCCTGGTCTGAATGGTTTAAAAGGGCATCTGCAGAGCTTATCATCTCAGAGGGAGAGGAAAAGAAGGTGTAGATGAAAGTCGACAGGCAGTGGACTACTACTACAAGCAAGGATGTGATGCTGCTTTTACATGAAAAAAAGCAGTGTGTTTTCTGCCAACAACAGTGATGGAACAGTTGCAAGTTTTAGCAGCTGTCAGAAAATTGTAATGGAAATCTCCTTTTACTTATGCAGATTATCTGACTTTACTAAGAAAAGTTGCATAGTTTAGAAAGCTTTACAATATCCTGAAATTAAATGAGGGTTTTGTTTATCACTTTTATGTCTCAACATGTTTAAAATGGTCCAGTTATGGGACTCTTTTCCAAGAAGGCATTAAGATAGGGGACGTTTGATTATTGGAAGAAGTGCACTTAGGAGGAGGTCATGTGGATATAGATGAATTATTTTGTTAAAATAAATGGCAAGGTCCTTGTCTTGTTATGCTACATATGGGTTCAGTGTCATATCTTTGTATCCCTTTAAAATATGTCTAGCTCATGACATGGTCTGAAAAACTCTTTTATTCAGTAACCAGCAAAGTAAATATTTAGCTTTGTTAGAGGGCCATGGAACAGAAGGACAAATATGGATTGAAGTCTTGATCCCTCACAATCCATGGGATTATAGGAAACTATTTGCTTTTTCTTCCAGTCTTATGCCTATTTTAATGTAAGTCCAAATATTTTGCTGTTGTTTTTCCACATTAAAACATTTTAATCGTTGCAAAGTTACTAAAATGTAACTTGATGTGAATCCAAAGCATGATAATAGGACTACAAAAAGACTGCAGCTTTCGTACAACAGGTTTTTAAAAAAAAATTGGGATGCTGACGCAAAGAAAATCAAAACCAGTTCAGTCTGGTTCCTGCTTGATTTGAGGTGTCTGGCAATATGCCCGATTTTTTTTTTTAACAAAGTTTATGTATTTTAGCTTTTGTTATACCATCGTGGTACTATGTGCAACTGTACAATGAACAGAAACAGTTTTACTCATATGCGACCAGAAATGTGTACTAATGTGAAAACATTTTTTTAAAGAGGTCCCATTTTGAGAGTGGCTTAAGATTGCTGTGAAAGGTGTGGACTTATTCCAACCTGTTTTATCGTCTTTTGTTACAGACAATTTGGCATTGTAATCTTTAAACTGTTAAACATTGCAACTAATGAGTTATCATAATCATGGTTTATCAAGTCAGCTGTTGAAATGTTCCACTGGGGTAAAAGAAAAAAGAAGAACAAAACCGTGTTACCACTGGGCAAAAGAGAAACGAACAACTCTTTTCGAACAATTCTTCTAGAGCTGTGGACTTTGCCTGCTGTATCTGCAGAGGTATGTATTGCTTTCAGTAATTTAATAACATTAAAATAATGTAAGCACTGAACCCAAATTTGTGAAGTTTACATCAACCCATTATATACGCTCACAAATTATTGCAAAATAAAACTACTGAATGGTGGAAGTGCATAAGGCCTGCAGATACATGGCAAGGTGATTGGCAAACATACTGCTGCAGTATTATTTTGACTGATCATTTTTGCATTCTATATTAGACATAAGGTCAAACATTTGTGAAGCAGAGCCGGGTACGTCTGGTTTAGCGCTTCGGCTAACTTGAAAGGGGATCAAACGATTTAATCTTGCACCTCTTCAGACCAAATGGCTCAAATTCTGATTTTGTGGGGGTTGTGACGCTTGAAAAAAAAATGATCCATTGATTTACAGGCATGTCTTACGTAAGTCTATAGGGCAAAGTCTTTTTGGGACCCATGGCATCACGTGATTGACACAGAAGTTGTAATTCCACTGTTTGGCCATTATGTAAATGTTTTTTAATTTTGTTTTTTATTGAGGAAATTCATGTACAATATAAAGGCATAGAAAACATGACGTTAACATCTCTCAACATACATATAAGGCACACAGGATAGAAAAATAAATATTTAAATAAATAAAATAATATGTAAAAAATTAAAGCGTATAGAAAAAAATACTGAAAATAAATAATTAAATAGTAATCATAGTGAATCTGACTTATTTTGTGGTTGCTAGGGATCCTCAAACACCTTCATCTCCTTATAAGCATGGATGAGAGATCTTGCATGTTTCCCTTTCATTAGTTTCAAAGCACAAAGCTTGGTTGGCTACAAGGTCCCGCTTAAAAACAGAAAAAAGGGCTTTGATTTCCTCCATTTGGCGGTATGGTTGAAAAGCTTTGCCATCAATATCATATTGTTCAAAATCAAGTCTTAATGTCCTTCATAGTAACACCAAACCCAATATTTTCTCTTGTGAGAAGAGTGAGTAGTTGAATTTTGGTTGAGTGCCAGTCCTGCAAATCCTCCCAAAAGGCTTTGCAGTACATGGAAAAACAATGGAAAAACAGGTCATCAGTAGTTTTAATTACAGTTATTATGATCCACGTCAAATCTCTAGCAGGTAGTTGGATGGATAAATATTACTCATAATTTTAAAATGGACTTCTTTTGTTTTGGGGCTTACAGGATACTTGATATAGCCTAGTTGATTCTAAATTTCTCAATGTCTGATTCAGAGAACATTATGTCAATTTAGCCTCAACGCCCGGCGCACTTCCTGGGGTCTGCTTTTTCTCTGCCATTAGGACGCCATTACTGGACTATATTTTTACATAGCAAATATTTGTTTTGTATATATATTCTGAATATTGAGTACAGCCCCTTTCATTTAGAAACAAATAAGAAACAGAGAGTGAACGGAGATTCATTAAGGGGGCTTGATTCAAAATGATTGAATCATCCAAAGACCTGAACTACCCAAAACAAATGCCACAACAAAGATGGCCGACCGTCTCTGACGTGTGTCACTCGAATGTCCCGAAAACTGCCTGAAGGTCCTTACGAAATAAACAAATTGGGGTCCTTTCTTGCGATAGGCTAGCTGTCGAAACCGTGTTACGAGTCACATTGTTTTACACAACTGTGGTAAATTAACAAAAATAACACCAATATATGTCGATTAGATTGTTTTGGGGATGTTGATAAAATCGAAGTTTCCTTTGGTTTGGTCATTTACGCCCTAACTGTCCCAGTAGTTGTGTTTTATAACGTCGAAGGGTTTTTTTTTCGGTCGCCGTCAACACAGCAGTAGCGTTAGCAAAGCAACCAAGCTAACGTTGTCAAAACCCACGTAACGTTAATTCTGATATTTAGCTAGCTAGCCAAACAAAATAAGAGGTAAGTTCAGTTGAAATGATGCCGTGTATCGATTGTTAGTGTTGTAGATGTATATATTTTTTTTCCTGTTTAAGGGATTACAGTGGCAAAATGTAACGTTACCTTGTAATTTCTCATAGTCGTATAAACCAATAAATCAATGTCGATGATATCTCGTAAATGGCCAACATGTAACGTTAACGTCTTCTGCAATGTTCAGAAGAAACCATTTGGGCTACGTTACTAGTTCGTGGATAGTATTAATTGAATAATTAATCTGTTTTGGGGTTGTTTTTCCACAGGGAGGCGTTGATGAGCAGTAATGTCTGGCATCGCTCTTAGCAGACTGTCCCAGGAGCGCAAAGCCTGGAGGAAAGACCATCCGTTTGTAAGCAGCAGCCCCTTGATCCCTATTCACTATCAACTCTTTTCCCCGTTTCTGACATCTCATAGGTTTATTTCCAGACGTGCATTACAGCTACTGACACAAAGCAGGTTACATTTTAGTAAAAGGTCCCATGACATGATGCTCTTTGGATGCTTTTATATAGACCTTAGTGGTCCCCCATACTGTATCTGAAGTCTCTTTTATATAGGCCTTAGTTGTCCCCTAACACTGTATCTGAAGTCTCTTTTATATAGACCTTAGTGGTCCCCTAATACTGTATCTGAAGTCTCTTTTATATAGACCTTAGTGGTCCCCCATACTGTATATGAAGTCTCTTTTATATAGACCTTAGTGGTCCCCCATACTGTATCTGAAGTGTCTTTTATATAAACCTTAGTGGTCCCCTAATACTGTATCTGAAGTCTCTTTTATATAAACCTTAGTGGTCCCCTAATACTGTATCTGAAGTCTCTTTTATATAGACCTTAGTGGTCCCCTAATACTGTATCTGAAGTCTCTTTTATATAGACCTTAGTGGTCCCCCATACTGTATCTGAAGTCTCTTTTATATAGACCTTAGTGGAGGGTGGGGGGTGGCCTTGACCAACTGCCGCTTTGCTCATTTGAAAGCCATGATGTCTCTCTCTCTCTCATGGGTGGGCCAAATTCTCTGGGCGGGCAAAGCAGAGAAAGGGGAGGTAACCTTGCTCCTTATGACCTCATAAGGAGAAGATTCCAGATCGGCCCATCTGAGCTTTCATTTTCTCAAAGGCAGAGCAGGATACCCAGGGCTCGGTTTACACCTATCACCATTTCTAGCCACTGGGGGACCATAGGCAGGCTGGGGGAATGCATATTAATGTTAAAAAACCTCATAAAGTGACATTTTCATGCCAAGGGACCTTTAACAAGCGCTCAGTGATGTTCTATGTGTGTTGTTAACCACACAGGGTTTTGTTGCTGTGCCCACGAAGAATCCTGATGGGACCATGAATCTGATGAACTGGGAGTGTGCCATTCCTGGGAAGAAAGGAGTAAGTTAGCTACAGTTGCATATCAAAGTGTTTTGATGTTGTCCGCCGCTTTCACACTTTCGTTCAGGATCACTTTATTAATGGCAGATTGTTACAGGATTGTCCTTTTGTTATGGTATTGGTCTTTCTGCATGTTAAACAACACACGCAGCTCATGCTTTAATAGCTGTCTCATGCATTTGTAATATTAACCACATCATATGGCATGACGAATAATTGTAAGTGATAGAGCCAGCTCATTGCCCACTTCCTGTTTAGATCTAGCCAAGAACAACCTACAAATATCACATTTACATTTACACTGGCCGACTACAAGAGAAAGCTGGCTGTGTCATAGAAAAAAAACTCACTCACTACGTACTGTGCACTTTACTATCTGGGTACAAAAAGGATTGAATGCAGGTATTGTTTGACTGGAGAAGTTTCTATACTATATTATATTATATATTATTTCGGCCAATAGCCAGGCCTACTGACGTTTCCACAGTGTTACTGAGGAAGTCTGTGACAAAGATGATGTACCTTTACTTAAACACACACACACACTCTCACACTCACTCACTTATTATGCACTTTACTATCCTATTGAACACATATTGCAGTATTGGGCTTACCACCATTGGTCACTTTATCTTGTTTTTGTAGTTTGCCTATATTTTGCTTTCCTTTTTATTTGCCTTTATTCTCTATTTACTTTAATTAGATTTTCTTATTGAACTTTGATTACTACTTACTTATTTACCTGTACTTTTGTGTTGCACAGTGCTAAAGAGCTACTAAACTATTTCCATTGTTTTAGGCACAAAGACAATAACGGTCTATTCTATGAGCAAGAAATTGTAATACATGAAGCTCATTTTATCTTTTAAACCTTGCACTAGAAAAAAAGTTTTGGAAATAAAAGGAGCAGTATCTGAAGTTTCCAAGCTTCCAAGTCCTTGATCCAAAACAAAAATTGCTTGGGTCATCATACAGAGAAAGGCAAAAGACAAGCTGAATTTCATGGAAATATGCCTCTAAGGTTAATCTTATATCCTGTCTTTTGGTAAGTCGTTTGCAGTAGTTTCATATTGTTTTGTATTTGCTTAAGCAGTTATTATTTCCATATTCTTTCATTAGACCTTGTGGGAGGGAGGACTTTACAAACTCAGAATGCTGTTCAAAGATGACTACCCTTCTTCACCACCCAAATGTAAGTACCACTCCACACCTGGTCCATAGTCTGATTCTATGTTCTAAGGGCAGACATTGACATGCAGCTCTATATCAAAATAAAAGAGAAAAGCTCAGGAAATAGGAGTTTTGGCAACAAAGTCAGTATAGCGAGTTCAGTCGGTACACCACCTTGTGTAAACAAGGAACCCTGAGCAAAAGATGACACTTTTTTTTTTTTTTTGATTGCTAAACGACCCTGGGCTCAACTGGAGCCACATGTGCAAAACTCTGACTCCATTCTGCACAGCAGCAGTTCATGTGGACCAAACTCTAGTTCGTTTTTCATTGCTTGAACACAGTTTTCAAAACTCTACGCACTTATCCCATGACTTTATCCACAACGTGCACAACATTGTAGATTTACAGCACTTTGTTCAAATGCTAACACACTGCTGTCAAAACTGTTAACCACACATTCAAAACAGAATAGATTTCAGTCGGGTGCCTATCAAACACTGCTGACTGCAATTTTAGCTGAAAGCCTAAGCAGGTGTCTTGTTTTAGACTAGTTAGTGAACATATACGGTATTTACGTATACAGAGAAAGTGAACATATACAGTATTTACGTATATAGAGAAAGCTCAGAAAGCCGATCCCAAACCGACAGCACTTTCACAGATCCTTTTTGTGTTTTAGAGACATTGACGGGGTTTTTTTCTACAATGACTATCATACTATGTCATTAAAATCTTCAGTTGTCCCATGTCAGTCTCTCTTCAGGCTTTACAGTTCTCACTTTCTTTTCACTCAGGCAAGTTTGAGCCACCAATATTCCACCCAAATGTCTACCCATCTGGAACAGTGTGTCTGTCCATCCTGGAGGAGGACAAAGACTGGAGGCCTGCCATCACCATCAAACAGGTCGGAACACTACACAGTCTCTCTTCTGCTAAACGTTAAGAGGTGTGACGAGATCTCTCCAGATTAAAACGTGACAAGGTCAAAATTGTCTCGCTGTCACAAGTGCAGAGCAGCAGCCAGTAGACTGAGTCTGGCCTGGTTGGTCTTAGAATACATTTGGCTTGAAAATGAGTCTGGCTTGGACCTCTAAATTAGCATAGAAGATCCCCCCCCCCACCCGTTCGCCAAAGTTAACTCTGAGTCCACTATTGCAGAGCGGTAGCGGAGTTGAAGTTGTAAAAAGCTGCCGGTAAAACCCAGCGTTAAGAGGGTACGGCCTCTCTCTCGTGCGGACACACACACACACACACACACACACAAACACAGTCTTCAAATGGTCATAAACCAATACAAGAGCAGCCTGCTTTCTTGTTTACTGCTGCAATGGAACGCTTGGTTACGTTACTGAAGACTATTTTTCCAGTCATATTTTTAATTTAAGTTTTTTTTTATTTTTCTAAATAGTGTTAAAATCTTGTCTCGTTCTTGTGAACCCAATCTCGTGTCTCTCCTCGTCTCGTGAGCTAAACGTATCAACAGTGGAGTTGGTTGCTTTACTTGTTAACCTGTTTACCATCAGGCTATATGCAACTGTGGCCATTTGCTCCCTGACTAGGGACCTATCATTGTACACTGCAGTGACTGAACGCAACTTTTTCTTCGTACTGTGTGGATCCAGGAGGGGGGGGAAGTGCAGTGAAGAAATGAATGCACGGCTAGTGAGCTTTCAAACAAACCAACAGACTATCACGCAGACTATCTGCACTCTGACTGGAGGATTGTTGACTGTGTTTTCAGATCCTGTTGGGTATCCAGGAGCTGCTGAATGAGCCCAACATTCAAGACCCAGCACAAGCAGAGGCGTACACAATTTACTGGTAAGTGTGGCTGCTTTGATGAGGAGAAAAAAACCTGTTGTCGCCAAAATATGACGAGGGACATTCGAGGCTTCAGTCAAAACCTCAGTAAAAGTTTTAAGGCCCTGTTTACACAAATACACTCGCGGGTGAAAACGACAAAATATTTTATCAGATGTGCCTTTCGTTTAGACGCCGACGGCATTTTCGGGGCTTAAAAAAGAGAAAGTGGAAATCTCCACTGTTCACGTTAGGCTAAGTGTGTGTGTGTGTGTGTGTGTGTGTGTGTGTGTGTGTGTGTGTGTGTGTGTGTGTGTGTGTGTGTGTGTGTGTGTGTGTGTGTGTGTGTGTGTGTGTGTGTGTGTGCGCGCATTGTTTTGAGCAATAACTCCACCTCCTCATCTGTCCAGACAATATTGTCAGCTTTTGTTGATCGCTTTGCGCTATTAGGGAGAGGAGAGGGAGAGAGGAGGAGGAGAGGGAGACAAGTAGAAGGAAGGTTCTACGCAGGCGTGGAATAAAAAGTGAGAACGCAACGCCACCTTTACGTTTCCGTCTAAACATAGCCTAAATGTGAAAAAAAATAAAATGTCATTCGGTTCTGCCCTACAAACGGCCATGACATGTCAGGGCAGTATGTCACAGACCTTTTGAGACTGAAGGCAAGTCATAACACAAAAGAGGAGCGAAATGTTTCTTGTTCTTTAGTACTGATATGTTCTCTTGGAAATGGAAACTCTAAATAAATTTGCATCGTGCATTAGCGTGGTTTAAAATGTCTTTATCTATTTTGTGTTCCAGTCAGAACAGGATGGACTATGAGAAGCGGGTAAGGGCACAGGCCAAGAAGTTTGCCCCCACATAGAGAGGAGAGCTGGCCTCGCCTGAGCAGCCTGGACGGACTGCTGGAGGTTACAAACTGGAGGCAGGCAGCACCTGATGGACCACTCCAATAAGAATCCAGTTTAGAGTATTATACTATTACACAGGTTTTCTTCTTCTTCTTTTTTGAAAACAACAAAACGTTCATTAAGAAATATTCATGCATTTTTAATGCATAGCTGGTGATCCTAGAACTCTGCTGTCAACACAACCTTTTGCTATTTGTAACTCTTGTATAATTCATATCTCCGGTCTTTTCATGAGTGCTGCTCAGCTCACTCCTGCCTCTCATTGATTCTGTAAGTCCTATTAATTTATCGACAGAGCTGTAGAGATAAGAAGTCCAAACCACTCTGTGTGTAGTTCAGTCGGTTGTGGCGGAGGAGGAGATTTTGTTTATTCTTACACTTCCAGTTTTTTTTATTTTATTTGATCAAACCCCAGAAGTATTGTAGATAGTGGCCGTGAAACGGGGACAAAGCAGTCAGACACACGAGGGAAGTCACTCCTCCCGTTGTCAGGGTTGGGAATCGAAATCTGGTTCAAAATTAGAACCCAATACAAGATGCCAAGAAGTGTGTGTGTGTGTGTGTGTGTGTGTGTGTGTGTGTGTGTGTGTGTGTGTGTGTGTGTGTGTGTGGAAAAAAGAAAAGAGAGGTCTAGTTCCTAAACAACTACACATTGGCAAAGCGATACATTTTGTGTTGTTTAGACAGTATTGGGAAGAGTTGCAAGCATGCGAGTCAGCTGTGCGCCATGAGCCACATTTTCTACTTTGCTGTCGTCGCAGCCCCCCCCCCCTCTCTCTCTCTCTCTCTCTCTCGCTCTCTCTCACTAAAACACACACACACACACACACATCATCACCATTCTCAACCCAGTTGTATGTTGTTTTTTTTCCCCCAAAGACGCAGTGAATGTTCTTTTGCGTTTCGGCTCGTATGTTGTTTTTATTGACCGCCACCTCGTGTATGAAGTAAACGTGGCTGCCTGTGTCTGTTTCTGTGCAGCGTTCTGAGCAGACACGGGCAGAGGGGAGCGCAAAGTCTCGGCGAGAAAACGCAGGTGCAGTAATGATATGAATAAATATGAACTGTGTAAAAGTTTTTTTTTTAAATACACCCCGCCCCTCAAATAATCGGGAATCAAGAATCGTTAAGAACCTGAATCGATAAGCAGAATTGGCATCAGAACAGCTGAAATCCAAACAAGACCCAACCTTGCTCGTTGTTCTCCAGATCCCTTGTTTTTGTTCCCGTCACATACGCCTCACATTTGAGTTCCCAGAAAGGCATCAAAAGAATACTGTCAAGTCGCCAACTTCAGGTAAAAGACAATCCTGGCACTTTTTATATCGGTTAGTAGCGAAACCAACTCAGAGAAGGGAAGACTTGCGAGAGATAAATGGGGCCCGTGAGCCAGGGCTTTGCTTTAAAATAATCTTACATTTCAGCGGAGCTAAGATAAGCTTACAGTGTGTTCACACCCAGGCGAAGCGATGTTTCACATCACTTTAATCGCGTGAGTTTGATCGCAGAATCACATTGGGATCATTTGTTTACTCACTTTACCCGCGTTGCTCGTGCCGGTGTAGAGCTGTAGAGCTTACCAGGTAGTCCAACTTCCTTGCTTACTTTTCCTTCTCTTTTGTCCGTTCTCTGTACAAATAATGAGGTACTATAGAGCTCTGGGTGCAGACAGCTACAGTTTGTACCTTCATTTCTGATACCACAATTTCAGGACATCAGGAGGATCTAAACACTGATTGGCTTTCGCGACACAGCGCCATGCGGATTTCTCCCTGCATTTTTGGCTGCAGGTTTGCGTCTTTGCATTGACTTTGCATGTAATGGTGTCGCCGAATTCGGGCGAAAATGCTTGGGTGGGAACACGCCATGAGTGTTCAGATTCTTTTTGTGAATCCAACTGGGAGTAAAGCTATTTGTCAGTTACAGTTTCAGTGTTGAACTACATGCACATTCAACACCAGTTTGTCATTTGCTTCCCAAAGCGCTACAATATGAGATAGAGGAGAACTTGTGTTGTAAGATAGAGAAGTTGCATTGTTACAAAAACGTTTGCTGTGTGTGTTTTTGTTTTGGCGCTCAATCAGTTAGACATAGCCTAGCATACCATCACTTGTGGTTATTTTCTCCCACAATGCTCACAAAATGAATACAAACCTGTATAAATCATGAAGCTATTAAATGTTCAAGTCAATCTGGCAAACAGAAGCTGAAGGATCCTCATTGGAATGGCCTCTCAACCAGCAAGGACGACATTTGAAAGTGCACTTGAGAGTAAGCGCAGACCTGAGATTTTTTTGCCTCTAAATATACGAGTGCATGTACATAATATAAATAATGACAAATTGTGGAAGTTATGTTTTATATTGTTTTAGCCAGTTGACATTTGTGTGTGGTATTATAACAAAGAACACAATAAATGGCATAAAATTGTGAAATAAAGTTGAATAAAAGGAATGTTTTGTGGTTTTCTTTTCCTGTGAATTTCTTTTCAACATAACTGGAGTTTCTATGGGAAAAGTCCAGGGTCTGAATTACAGGGGAGTCTGGGGCTTGGCTTTCCCAAAGAGACAAAAGTTAGTTTTTGTGTTCGCAGGTGGTCTGGAAAACTGATAAAATTAATTAAATGTAATGCAATGAATGATATAAGAAATATATCTGCATGCAGTGGCCAAGAATGTGTGCATTTGCAAACCCTTGGCGTTTCAGTTTTCACTGGTAGGGTACCGAAAGAAGTCTTTATTTTTTTTCTTCGTTTTGTCCTGTCAAATTTTTCTTCTACACATTTTCAGCACATATTTCTACGTCCCATATTTTCTGATATAAAACAAAATTTGAAAACGGGTCAATTTTAACTGCGCGATTTCATCCTGCACTTTATTTAACAAACTATTTTTCTTCCAATTGTTCTTGGTTTTTGTGCTCTTCATCAAAACAAGGCGTTCTGAATAGAGACTAACATAATTGTGCTAAATAAATGTGCGTACCATCTGTGGTACAACGAGGATGTTCGCTGCACATTTCTCTTAAAATGTCAGTTTTTGTGTGTTTTGTATTTCTTGTCCAGAGGTGAAACCTTATATTGGGTGTCTTGCGTGACATTCTTGAGAAATTTAACACCTTTTCGTTCGACTCGCCTCTCCCGCGGTGTATTATCTCAGTATGAGCTCAATTGGCCAAAAAGGTACAAAACCAGCAAAGACAGAGGTGAGAACATTGGGGTTGGTTTTTCTCTCTTTGGCTGCTTGCATGTTAACAAATGTGTTGTTGTTACTTATGATTTCCTCTGAACATGCTGTTCTTTAGGTGAGGGCAGTAGAAAGCCCTCAGGTGCTGTCCCTGTCGCTGCCTCAGCGTGTTGATCCTGGACCAGCCTTTCTGTGCAGCTATCACAGCCTGGGCTGCTGTCTTCACACCAACATATTTCCAGGTCTGTAAATCAACGTCCAGTCTCTTTTTAGTACGTTTAGTTCTATAAAAAGCCTCCTTCTATGCAGACTACCATGGGTGTGAGTGGTGCACAGTATATCTTCAGCTGTCCAAAGTACAGCTTCTGTGATATTAACCAGTTATTCAGTACTCATGATGTTAATATGTTGTACGGTTAACGTGACATTAACATCATTTTAAAGGCAAAGGCCACATGGACAACGTTGATAGTAAATCAAGGGAATTCGGAGTAGCCCAAACATGATCTGTCTTATCCTGCTGAATTATTCAGCTCTGAATGTTGCCAAGTGCACGGTTTGTGACACGCTAACTTACTCGTGCTGTTTGTATGCCATATTTGGTATGTTCAGAGGTGGAATTTACAGGGGCGATTTGGGTATTATAATATATTATATTGTGATTATACAACAAAATAAGTTACCAATCTGTGTTCATATTGTGGAGCAATACGCTCTTGAAATACAAAAAATGTATTTATCAAACTGAATAAATCCAGCCTGCACATAAAGACAAAACTGCTTTGCTTGCTCCATGGTGTTGTAAGTAAGACATCTGCTGAAAAAAGTTATTGTATTCATTAGCATGATTGCCGTACTGTTGAGTTCAAAAACATCCAAAACACCAAAGGAAGATGAGCCGACCAAACGCGAGCTTTTATTTTGAAAAGTCGAAGCTCGAGCACGGCACCAGCCTCCCGGCTGAGACGGGAGCAGAGACTGTATATTACTAATATATTATATTATGTTATTAATAAGGGCATGAGACAGGAGTTTTCTTTTTACTATGCAGCCATACCCGACTCTAATAAAAAGGCCGAAAAGGGGTAGAAAATCCAGCTGATTATCTGTTCCCTCTAGAGGTCTGGAGAACTTCCGTTGTGGAATCTGGATGCAGCGTTTTTTTGTTGCATTTGTTTTCGGGGTTTGTGTGCTTTTCTTTTTGCATCGTTTTTTATTCGCATCGCGTTTATGTATTTGGTTGTGTTGTGTGTATTTGCATCGTGTTTGCTGAATGCTGCGCATGTGTTGTCAAATTAATGAAGTTGTTTTTCTTTTTGCGTCGCTTCTTTTTTCGGGGTTTGCTTTTCTTTTTGCATCGTTTTTTAATTGCAGCGCGTTTGTATATTTGGCTGTGTTGTGTGTATATGCAGCGCGTTTGCTGAATGCTGCGCATGTGTTGTCAAATTAATGAAGTTGTTTTCTTAATTTGCTTGTGTTTTGTCTATATGCATCTGTTTTCTGAAGTTGCAGGGCGTTTGCACCTGTCGGCCACCGTACAACTAAACAGTGTAGGAAAATAAAGATGATGTACTCCTCTCTTTTAGAATTGTTTTTATGTTGACTAATAAAACACAAGACATTTTTTTTATCCAAAGCAACTTACAATTGCTATTTACGTCACACCCAGCAACTATGGGTTAAGTGTCTTGCTCAGGGACACATTGGAAGTGGGAATTGAACCCGGGTCTCCCACACCAAAGGTATGTGTCATATTCACCGCACCATCACCACCCCTCAAGTTTCAACAATGCAGTTATTACAGCAATGTGCACGTTGTCTTATGCTCTATTTTTACTTGGCTCATGAATTCAAAATAGCTCATAATCATGACCTCAGTCACATTCAACAATACTTGACAACATTGAAAAAATACAATATATATGTATACAGTATAAACAGTCTATATCTAAACCATTAAGCCATCTTTTGATGTTTGGCCCCAGAATCCTGAATTAACTGGATCGCCCACTCTTCTTCCACCATTTGAGATCAGAACAAACATGTCCTACTGAGGATGAATTGTAACAACTTTAATCATCTAACACTATCATCAATTCAAAAAATATTAAGCTGTTACTTTGGTTTATGACCTGCAAAACATTGACCTCCCCGTCAGCCTCAGCAAACGTGTTCAATTTGAATTCGCAAACGTTAACATGTCAAACTAAGATGGTACAGACATGGTCAATGTTATACCTGCTGAACATTAGCATGTTAGCATGCTGACGATAGCATTTAGCTCAAGGTGTACGTGCCCAAGTGCAGACTCATAGTTGCCAAGATGGCAGTACATTCTTAGTAAGTTCTGTTTAATTTTTCCCACTTTTTCTTCACTTTCCCATCTTTAATTGAACCCACTGAACCTTCTGTCTCTAGGGGCTCCTTTAACATGGAAATCCCTCTCCAGGGACTCTTACATCAGCCACCCTCCGACTGCCTGGCCTCCTGACCCCCACCTCTGGTACGGCCACAAGACCAATGAAATGGGTAGGTGCTCTATCTTCACTCCTATTCCTCCATCTCTCTCTGATTATTGTTCTGGTCCATCTGTTCTGATGTGCTTTTTGTATATCTTTCTCTGTTTGTGACTTGCATTTCTGTGCCTTGTCTGCAGTCCAGTGGACAGAGAGAAACATCGTGAACCAGAAGCTCGACAAGACACTGACGGAAATGAAAAAAAAAGCACCGCATAATTAGGCCCTGCTTACCAACCCGGAGACCACAACACACACTGCGCCCTTGTGATTCACACTTTGGGTTTCTTTGGAAACGCTGAAATAAAGTGTGATTTCCCACCTTACATGTTGTTGTCCTGTTGCTTAACAATAAACAAACAAAAGGAGGATTATGTTAGAGATGAAATACCACTAAAAAGATTATTGGTTAGACTAAACATATCCCTTTGGTTTAGGGTATACCAAACTGTAATAATTTCTGTTACCGCGTGGCCGCAACAATATCATGTGGGTGCATTTATTTATGCACTTTAAAATGTTTTTTATCTTTTAACTGCCTTTTTCTTCTCTTACCTCAATATGAGATCATCAATGAGGGATAAGCAATCAAGTAAGTAAAGTTTATTTTTATAGCACATTAAAACACAGCTCGCGCTGACCAAAGTGCTGTACATATAGCGCCTTAGCCACAGAATAATAAAATAAAATAAATACACTTACAGATACAGGGATGACTGTATGTATAAAACACAGACACAGCTACTCAAACTAAAACTAAAAGTCCCTACTCAAACTAAAACTTAAGGACCTAAACCGCTGAACGCTAGCAGCAGCAACCGAAAGGGTTACTCTCTCTGTGATGTGTAAAGGCAACAGAATGGAGGTGGTTTCAACAAAAACCACTGAAACTTGCCTTTTTGTCACAAACTGCTGGCTCTTCCACCAAGCCAGAACTATATAAGTATCTGTAGACGTGATCTGGTTTGTCCTTTGCTACACACAGAAAGGAGGTCGAAGGGACTGTTTGAAGTTGCACATGATTCAACAACGCACAAAAAAACTGACAAAATCAGTCAGCACAGATAGCATTGACAGACTGTTATTCACATGATCCTAATGTTAGGTGGAGACAGTTTACAGAACCTCTCCCATTCAATTCAATTTCGTTTATAGTCTCAAATCACAACAAGAGTTATCACAAGGCACTTTACAGATAGAGTAGGTCTAGACCACACTCTATAATTTACAAAGACCCAACAATTCCCCCGAGAGCAAGCATTTAGTGCAACAGTGGCGAGGAAAAACGTCCTTTTAGGCAGAAACCTCGGACAGACCCAGGCTCTTGGTGGGCGGCCATCTGCCACTGCCGGTTGAGACCGTAGACTGTATAATATTAATGGACAACGCATCCGGTTCGGCGGGAAGTGCCTTAAACCTGCATTCTATCTGAATTCCAGCAGGGGGCAGCATGTGCGGTTGCAAAAGGAGGTCATTTTCTGTAGAAGTCTATGAGAAAGTGATCCACTTCTCACTTGATTTATTACCTCAGTAAATATTAGAGTTCATGGTCTCAATTGCTAGTTTTAAGTCTTCTGCCTCACAGAATGATGTTCATTTTTTAAATTATGGTCTCGTTGATTTCAAAATCGGCGATAAAACGGGGGGGTGTTTTAGGGCGTGGCTATGATGTGATTGCCAGTGAAAGTGTGTAACGCAACGTGGCTCCTCCCTCACTCCTCCCTCTTGTCTAAAATCGCCACATCCGCAACCAGGATGGCTGCGCCCATAATGTCA
The DNA here is from genome assembly GCF_004354835.1 of Perca flavescens. NCBI lineage: Eukaryota > Metazoa > Chordata > Actinopteri > Perciformes > Percidae > Perca > Perca flavescens. The sequence goes on along the minus strand of NC_041345.1, from coordinate 5,490,092 downwards.
AACTCGACGACGGATAGCAGATCTCCGCAAACCAATGGGTGATGTCACACATGCTCTGTCCACTAGTTTTACACTCTATGATTGGGACACAGAGACACTGAAACAGAAATACAGATATCTGTATCATGTCAAATGACCTATAAAGAGGGATTAAATAAAAGCCAACGCTTCACTATTCAGAATTGCACGTCATATTCGTAATGTGCCTGTTACACTGTGTGATTCCTGATATGCTTGATATTAGGAAACCAAAATGTGAACTATTTTCACTCTTGCACAGAATCAGTTATATTGTTAGTATTCTTAGTATGTTGTAGTTTGATAAGTTATCTTATTTTAGGTACATGGTATGAGTTCTACATGCCTTTGCTAGCCTCAGTTTAGCAAAGAATGTGTGTGTGCGCATGCATGCGTATGTATGACATTAAACACATGTAATGTACGTAGGATTATTCGGAATATTTAGCCATTATATGGTCAAAGTTGTAATTTGTCCAACTCAATAGTTGCAAAACTAGAATTCCAACATTCCCGTCAGCCTCATCTACACTTGTGTTTTGTGCTAATTACCAAAGGTTAGTATGCTAACACGCTAAACTCAAATGGTAAACACGGTAAACATTAAACCCGGTTAACATGGGCATGCTAGCGTTGTCATTGTGAGCCTGTTAGCATTTAGCTCAAAGCTAACCACAACAACAGCCTCTCATGAGTTTAGTGAACTCTGGCCTCTACTTCTACAGGAATCGTGCAGACTTAGACTTAGAGGTATAAAAAAACAGTGCATCATGTTATAGACTTTTTCGAGTTTTTTTAATGTGAGTGTGCCCTCCCTTGTCTGTGTCCCCCCTCATCAACAATCTTTGTGGTCTGTTGATGAAGACACAAACATAACAATCTATAACTAGCCGTCTTAGCAGCAGCCCGCCTCAGGCACCGTGCCTGACCTTTCGGCGAGAGATGCATACGCTCTTCCTTCTCTTGCACATCCTCTGCACGCTTCAGCCCTCTCTGCCCTTGTCTCTCCTGCTATCGCTGCTAGTTGATGCTGACACCTAAGTCATATAATGTTGCAACAGTTGTTTTGCTTATGCTTTGTGGTTGAAGGCCTATGTACAGCATGGATGAGTGTTGCACAATGGCCCTTCATTGAACTTTAAGTATAAGATGAACACTTGGAGATACTAGAAGATTGATCACACCTATTCTGTTTGCTGTGCCAGACTTACTGCACTCACATTTTGGCATTTGAGTGAGGGTGAAAATACACTCCTACAAATGTTTCTCTGTTTCGCCATTACTTTTTCTCCCCTCTCCATCTGCAACATGACTTTATTTTCCATATTTAGTTTGATTGACTTTCATTTGCACGGATATTTTTTGTCGATCAAATTCTCCAAGCAGCATGTCTGAGTCTTACATCATATTTTTATGACAACACGGAGGCCCTGACAGGATAACCAAAGCACGTTGTTGAAAATTAGGGACTGTGCGAAAATTATTGGGGTGGGATGCGGGCTGAACTTTATGTTTGAATTTAAAAAAAAATCAAGATCCTCAGGGATATTAGTATTTGGTTTGGATCCTCCCTCTGACTTGGGGAAAAAAATGCATTTGATTGGTTGTCTATTCAAACGAAGTAGATAATCAATCAGATGTTCCACTAAAGAAGTAATATCCTTTTGTATCCTAATGTATTAGACACTAAGAGCGACAATATGACAAGCTAACAGCCCGTTATTTCTCAACTCAACCCTGATTTGAAGCTATGGAACAATAATTCTTACATATCCCAAACCACACACTTTTTGTGGGATTAGCATTTGCAGAAATGATGGGAAACATAAATGGTGCATTATGTTTACTGAGCTATTTATTACCACTGTGAATGTACATAAGAGCACACACAAGGCGTGTTTTTTGCATGATCTTTTCTTTTACAGCAACTCTAGCAAGAAAAAGGGTAAATACAATATAAAAAAGACCATATCCTGCCCTCAGATATCAGACCACCCTACGTTTAGCATAAACAGAAAGATACATAACACCACCTCCCCTAATCATTTTTTTTATACATCTACTGTATTATTCCCCTTTGAAATGAAATGGTTTGTGACCTTTAAGTGAAGAGCAGGCTGCTGCTTTAACTTTTAACCTCATTGTCACTTTCCCGCTACAGAAGCACATGAGTAGTATATGTGTATATGTGTCTGCAGTGGTTGTGGCTGTAACAGCAGCGGTTTTGACGCTATGCAACTTTTTTTGTGTGTGTGTGCGCTGTTTGTATTTTAAATAACCCCCAAGGTTCCAAATCTGGTAGCTTTAGCCACTGTAATCCTCAGAATCTTCAGTTTTAAGATCGTTTCATTGACATCAACCACTTCATAAGACGTTGTACGATTCCCTTTGTACAACCCACTTTACGTTGTGATTGAAACAGGATGTGGTGTGCTTTGTATTTCTCGTTTTAGTTCAATTAGTATCCTAGCAGCGTCCAGGTATAGCTGCTGCTGTTGCTGGTGAGCAGGAGGAGGTGCTCTGCTCTACGGTCCCCTTCACCGCCCCCCTCCACCCCCTCCACCCCCTCCACCCCCACCCGTCCCCTCACACCATCACACACAGCTTCACGCGAGGCTTCCTGTAAGCCTCAGACACAGGCTGTGGTTACAAGTGGAAAATGTCACTGGGCACTCACAGAAGAGAGAGGGGCGCGAGTGAGGAGACAGAAGGATGAGCAACAGAGAGCGAGAGAGAGAGAGTTGCACAAGTGAGTGAGATAGTGATGTGCGAGTAGAAAAAACAGAGGGACAGAAAGAGACAGAAGAAAAAGGGCATCTTTTAAACTCGTCTGTCCAGCAGAGGAGAGGAGAATGTGGTTCCTCTCAGAGACCCCCCTGCTACCCTAACTGACCCGACGCTCATGAGGTACTGTATCACTTCCTACATACACTGATGCTATTCAAAAATAATACAAGAATAATGTTGTAACAACTTGAGTCTATGCATTGTACTACTTTCAATTTTGTACAGTATTGCACCTGCTGTTCAATTGCATTTACTGTAGATGATGATATGTCATTTCCCCGATCTGCTGTTATTATTAAGAACAAGTGGTTTTGTTTCTCCTGTACATTATGTTATAATATTAATCACGGTGACTCATCTGCACTTTCCATAAAGTTACATCCAGATCTGCTTAGTTCAGGCTTTGACGGAACGGCAACGACCGATGAGTCAGACTGGTGACGAACTGTGCGACGTTGAGGAAATTTATGTTCTTTTTCTTTGGGTCATATATTTATAATTTGTATATATAATCACATTATTCTGTTATAATCCTCACTGTTTTATTAGCAGAAATGCCTCCGTGTATAACATGTAGTCAGCCACAATAAACTAAACTAAGCATGACACTTAATATTTATCACTATGGCCGGTATAAAGTTCTTAATGTGACACACAGTTAATATATTGTCTGTAGTGCACCAGCACAGCTGCCTTTAGCCTCAGTCAGGTTTCACTTATAACTGCTAGTTGCCGCCTTCTCAGTATGAGTGGGCTGCTCAGTGTGGATCTACTATTGTTTTTTCACTCTCAAAACTATACAGCACCCTGATGATGATTAACTGATGCAGTTTCAGAACTGAGTTTCTCTCCATTAAAAAAAAATGCAAAAACATTTTCATACAGCTGTATGAACCTGTTTGGTTACCTGGTTACTGTTTTTAATCCGCCCAGTTGCTATGTGGTCGTAACCACCAAAATGTGTCAACTTTAAACACAAATCCCATGTGTTACTTAGATACGCTGCAAGCGCTACATACAACCCTTGTTGTTTGTTAAGTCTCATGTGAAAAATGTTCTGCCGAATACGTTCATGTATTTAATAGGGGGGGGGGAATCAATACAGCATAGCGTTGCGATATTTTCCGTGGCAATACTGTATCGATACACACACGCCAGCTATCGATCTATTGTTATATACGTATGTGTTGGTCAGTTTGTCTGCTTGACAATCCCATTTCGCAGCAATAAAATTGAAGTGAGATGAACAAACAGAGAAATTTATGTTTATGTTTATTTATTAATTTTTGGGGAAAAATTTGAAGTTGGAAAAAAAAGAAGGTAATAAATTGCAATGTTGTTAGGATAATTATTTATCAAAGAATGGACAAAATCACTGGCGTTCTCTCAAAGTTCGTTTTTCCTCGCAAGTAGAGTCAGTTTTACAGCACTTACAGCGCAAGTACAGAAAAGTGGCTGAAGATTGTTCACAACAGCGTCTTTTTAAAGGAGTCAAGGTAGTTATTCGGTTCATGCAATCAGTAGGTTTCTTCTTATCTCTAGTCAGGCCCCGGCATCTCCTCCACATGATGCACTCTGCCCTCAGGGATACAAGATCACTCAGCTTTTATGATTAACGCATGAAGGACAGAAATACTAAGACAGAGAAATACTAAAACAGCAGCAGATGGTAAGAAACTGCAGCAAAAACCGTTCTAAGGATAATGTTTCTAACAGAGATGAACAAACAGAGACATGCATCTTTTTAGATAAAATTGCAATATATCGCAGAATATTGCAATATGTTTAAAATCGTAATAATATATGTATCGTGATGGTATTGTATTGTGAGGCCTCTGGTGATTCCCATCCCTAGTATTTAATGGTGTTGATTCAGATTCTCATTCTAAAGTACAGCATGTATCGATCCTTTCTGTTCACAGTCCTATTGTGGTCAAGGCTATGGAGATCCTGGTGTCCTCATACGTTCTGCTGGTTCTGGCTTCAGTGCACGCAGCCCAATCTCACAAAGGCTCGCAAGGTACTGTATAACCGAGTGCGGTTGCAACTGAAACCGTCTCTATATTACTGCCCTTTCTCACTCATTCGAGCAAACATGCACTTGACGTGAGTCCATCTGCAGATAATTGAATAAACCCACGGAAAGACAAGTGTTGCCTCAAAGTGTTTATTTAAACAAGAATAGCCATCACAAGGCTCCAAAGATTATGTTCTTTCATTGAGTTCGTTTTGTCTTCCGAGTGAAGTTGTTATGTTTGAAGCGAAGTCTCTTCTCTGCAAGTCATAACATACATTTATGAATTACAGTGAAATAAGCGAAACATGACCACTTTCAAAGTTGAAAACTAGATCCCTCAAAAGGGAAATTTACTGATTTCGTTTAACCTTGCAACCGCCACTTGAGTATGTACAATGACACTGATAGAGAGAGAGACCTAGAGAGTCCTAATCTCCTTTTCTTTTTGTTATGTCTCTGTCACTCAAGGACTGTCCTGCGTAAATGACTTTGTCAACAATGTCAGCTGTACATGGGACAGCTCTCCAGTGGCTCCTGGTGTGGACTGCTGGATCGTTGGTGTGAAGACAACCTGGATCTCTGAGAACAACCAGAAACTACGCGTAAAAATGAGGTAAGATGTTAGAGATGTTATACGCATATATGCTTGTTTCCATTTTTATTTTTTATTTTGGAGTGGAAAACATGATAACAGCAGCTTTTCTGCAGCCATTAGTGGTGATTGTTGTCCCTTTTTTTTTTACTTAGTCGAAGCTGCAAGCTAAAACAACACAGAAACTCTCCTCCAGGCTGCAGTTTTGTCTTTGAAAATGAAGTAAGTCACTAGCACATCATTCATAAGAACATTTCAACATCTCTATCGATCTTACCCCCCCATGATCTTACCCTGTTGAATCTTTTTTGTGCAAATGTTGCTCTAGAAAAAAGAATAAATCCATAACGATAATCACAACACTCAACTTCTGTCTTCACTGTTTCATTGAATATATATTATGGGTCCCTCCAGGAATTCAACAGTTTTTCAGACATGCCCTACATCAGCATGCAGTGTAACGGGACGTTGGTGGAGAACATCACAAACTATTCACCATACAATCACAGTGAGTTTCCCTTTTTAGGTTGCTCCTGAAAAGTTATTCACAAATCTGGTTATAAAAGACATTTGACATAATTCATTACAAGGAAATCTTTTGAAGTCTTTACCAGGGTAACATGTTTAGGATTTGTATATAGGTTTATATTGGTGGGTTTCAAAACAGTGGTAAAGAGCAGGAATTAATTAAATGCGGGCTTTTCTTTTTGCGTGTGTGTGCGTGTTGGGCATGTGCGTGTTTGTTTGTGTGTGCATGTGCGTGTGTGTGCGTGCATACAGTCAAAATGCATCCTCCAGGAGTTCCCAATGTCAGCAGTACTGCCAATGAGACCAGGATATCATGGAGTCAAGACAGTCGTCGCTCTCACTTCTTCACATCCTTTGATTTCGAAGTTCAGATCAAAGAGAAAAAACAGACGTGGAACGTGAGTGGTCACTCATCATTCACTTGCATGCAAGAATGGCCATTTTATAAAAAATACAGCTCATATTTACTATAATCCTTTTTCAAAACATGCTATATGAGCATGATGGTATATCATAGGCATAAAATAACAAGATTAAGACCCTACAGCAGAGATCTTCAACAGGGGGTACGGGATCCCTAGGGGGTCCTCAGAGTTACTGCATGGAGGACACCAAATTGTTAATAAAAAAAAAATAGAAAATCCAGAAATATCCAAAATATTATTTGCAAATATAAATCAACATATTTGTGAAAAACACGTTACAGTAATGATAAGCTTACTGGCCTATAGATAAATATAAATATATATATATTTTTTTAAGTGTTCATATTATGCTTTTTGGCTTTTTCCCTTTCCTTTATTGTGTTATATAACTTTTTTGTGCATGTTATAGGTTTACAAAATTAAAAAGTCCAAAGTCCCCCCCAAAGGGACTTACCATCTCCAACAGAAAACACTGTTCACAAACTGCTCCAAACAGCTCTATTGTAGTCCAGCCTTTACTTCAGAGACCAACGTGGTCACTTTGGAACACACGTTATAATGCTCGCCTAGCTGCTAGCATGGCACACCCTCATACTCTGCTTCTGACTGGCTAGTAGTCCTTACCTAGGTACTGTCAGGGCATGCCCTCATACTCTGCTTCTGACTGGCTAGTAGTCCTTACTGTGCATGTGCGACTCCCAACAAAGATGGAACAGAAGTGAGATGCCTCACTCTGTAGATAAAACAGAGAGCTCAACACACAGGGTGAAAAGAGGAGCTACAGCAATGTGCAGTACAACCTCTAAATACAATTATAAACCTGAAAATCAGCATAATATGAGCACTTTAAGATTATTTTTGCGGCATTTTTAGGCCTTTATTTTCATAGGACAGATGAAGAAATGAAAGGGGAGAGAGAGGGGGAATGACAGCAAAGGGCTGCAGGTCAGAGTCGAACCCGCGGCCACTGCAAAGAGGAGTAAACCTCTATACGTGGCCGCGCGCTCCACCAGGTGAGCTACCCAGGCGCCCTCAAAGTTGAAGTTAAACCTGCAATAACGACATTGCCATCCATGCTAGCAGCGTGGCTAAAAGGTTGTGAGAGGCGTTCATTCTTTGATTTTCACTTTGTAGATACCTCACATTATATTTTATGGTGAGAATAAATTTACCTCGTGATTAGCTGAAGCATTTTGACAAATCCTTTCTGGTTGTTAAGATACACCCTAATTTTGATATTGGATTCCGTTATCAGGAGGCCAGAACTTTGTACACACAAGAAGAAGAGCTTAGGATATCTGCTTTGAAACTAAAGGGTCACCACGAGGTCAGGGTGCGAGTCAAACCCACTGAACCAGCCATTTGCCACTGGAGCAACTGGAGTCCAACAACAGCCTGGGTGGGAGCGACAGACATGGTGGAAACATCACAGGATCATGGTAACAACACTTTGCATTTCCAGGTTGTTTGAGGGACACAAGCTTACAGTTCTCATTGTAAATAGGAAACAGATGATCCCAGACCTGTCAGGGAAATGTAGTCATTCACCGTGCACAGACAAAAAAAAAAGCTACATCTGGGGTTGCTTCCTCGTAGGCTCTAGTAGGGCTCTGGTGAAATATTGGATCCATTGAAAGGAGTAAATCACACACAGACGTTTTATGAGGTTTTTACATTTGAAACCCATAATGAAATAATGTCAAGAGCCATTTATACACAGCATCTTTCCCTTAAAGGTCCCATGGCATGAAAATTTCACTTTATGAGGTTTTTTAACATTAATATGCGTTCCCCCAGCCTGCCTATAGTCCCCCAGTGGCTAGAAATGGTGATAGGTGTAAACCGAGCCCTGGGTATCCTGGTCTGCCTTTGAGAAAATGAAAGCTCAGATGGGCCAATCAGGAATCTTCTCCTTATGAGGTCATAAGGAGCAAGGTTACCTCCCCTTTCTCTGCTTTGCCCGCCCAGAGAATTTGGCCCTCCCATGAGAGAGAGAGAGAGAGAGACATCATGGCTTTCAAACGAGCAAAGTGGTAGTTGGTCAAGGCCACACCCCCACCCTCCACCTTCAGATACAGTATTAGGGGACCACTAAGGTCTATATAAAAGAGACTTCAGATCCAGTATTAGGGGACCACTAAGGTCTATATAAAAGAGACTTCAGATCCAGTATTAGGGGACCACTAAGGTCTATATAAAAGAGACTTCAGATACAGTATTAGGGTATAGTATATAAAACAGTATATAAAAGCATCCAAAGAGCACCATGTCATGGGACCTTTAAGATGCTCAAGGGGCAAAATAATATTCACAGGTTAGAACAAGTTGTAATGGTAAGACCTGAGGGAGAACAAAATGGATTTTCTGATTTACTTGTATACATGCATTTTACACATTGTAACGGCAGCTTTCTGTTTCAGACTGGCTTCTGTTTTGGACATCATTGGTAATATGCGGAGTGATGTTGAGCTTGGGTCTCATCACTGTAATGCTGGTCGTTTACAGGAGTTGTTCAAGCAGGGGGTGAGTATAGTGTTGGCGTGTGTGTGTGTGTGTGTGTGTGTTTGTGTGCATGCATGTGTGTGTGTGCATGTGTGTGTGCATGTGTGTGCATGTTTGCATGCAGGATGTCTAATTTAATGAATCCCTGTTGCCGTTTCAGGCTCCTCAAAGGGAAGCCAGTACCAAACCCTTCAAAATACTTCCACTCTGTCCACGGAGGAAATCTAAAGGTAAAATGAAATGTTCTCACAAAATATTGAGCATTGTTACCACTACATCCTACCACATAGAACATTTTTTAACAAATGTGCTTCACAGACTGCAAGCTTGCAATATTCAAGTATGATTAACTTTTCACTCCAATTTCTTATTTACATTTTTTTTCCTTTTCTTTCCAGCTGTGAGATATGGTAAATAAACTTGTTAGGCTTTCTATTCAACATTCGTCTGTAGACAATGATTCAATTGACTAATTGTTGGCTTTTTAGTCTGCTCACATAGACTAAAATGATAATATCTTGCAGCTCAAGACTGTGATTCACAGCCACAACAGAGACATTTAGGTACTCATCACAAACCAATCAATAGGCTGGGGCATTGGGATGCCAGAAATAGATTTTGTCTCTAATGTGTCTCCCCTCTCCTAATTGGAGTACCCCAGGGCTCAATGCTGGGACCAATTCGCACCTACCTGATTCTCACTGTACACAGTATGCTTACTCATGGCTATATCCTACAGTACATACTGCTAACACTCCAGTGGTGAAACAAGTATTAAGATTATTTGGTTATGTGAAAGCAGCAATACCACACTATTGACAAAACTTCTATTAAAAGCATTTAAAGTCTAAATTAATTTGTATTCTACAAATAACTATAGCTGTCGAAAAATAATGTTTCCTTCTGAAATGTACTGAAGTAAAAGTATCATCAAATGTAAACTCTTAAGTAAAGTACCCGTCAGTTTACTAGCCTCGAGGAGTACTACTTGCCCTGTGAAAACAGTATAATATCTTTTGGGGCTCTGGAGGAGCTTTGTCAAGTCTAAGAAAATAACCCAGATGATGTCATAGTGATGTCATCAGGGTTATCTGAATTTGGGCTTGTAGACTTGTAGATTTATAACCAAAATCCTGTGTTACACAGAGCAGGATTTAAGATGTGGGTGTTTACCAGGAAGGTAGGGGATGAGACAAATATGTTAATGGTTGCATTATGGGAATTGTAGGATCCAGAGTTTTTGGGGCTTGACCCATACAGAGGACTAAGTTACAATATCTCTGCTGATTCAATTTTGACAATGTTTTTTTTTTTTTTTTTTAAATCTGTCTTGTGTGAGTCCCACAACATCATAAACATAAATTCAATACAACTGCTTTTGTCCTCTAATGAGCATAATTCCCCTGCAAGTATACCACCTAAACTGTCACCATCCGTGTATGAATGGGCGAATGAGAGGCAAATTGTAAAGCGCTTTGTCCGGTAAGGTAGAAAGACGCTATATACATGCAGACCATTTACCATCAAGCAGATCGGGCCAAGGAAGTAGAGACTTTGCTATTAGGGACCCCTCCGCTATTAAATTAATTTCTTGCTTATTTTCAGTTTGGTTTCAGGTTAATAAGAAGTAAAGGCGTGTCACTCGCCACTCACCACTGACTACCAGGAAAAGGACAGCGTGTATCTTCTTTAAACCGCAAAAAAAACGACCTCTTGGTGTGGTTTGTCTCTTGCTTGTATTCAAACGAACCCCCGAGAACAAACTCAGACTTACATACAGAGCACTTTCCGAAAATCAGAGATAATGGCTCTCACATACAGTACAGGCCAAAAGTTTGGACACACCTTCTCATTCAATGCGTTTCCTTTTTATTTTCATGACTATATACATTGTAGATTCTCACTGAAGGCATCACAACTATGAATGAACACATATGGAATTATGTACTTAACAAAAAAGTGTGAAATAACTGAAAACATGTCTTATATTTTAGATTCTTCAAAAAGTAGCCACCCTTTGCTTTTTTTGATAACTCTGCAAACCCTTGGTGTTCTCTCAATGAGCTTCATGAGGTAGTCACCTGAAATGGTTTTACCTTCACAGGTGTGCCTTGTCAGGGTTAATTAGTGGAATTTTTTTCCCTTATTAATAAAGAAGCAAAGGGTGGCTACTTTGAAGAAACACATTGAATGAGAAGGTGTGTCCAAACTTTTGGCCTGTACTGTACATAAAAAACACTCAGGACTCATGACTCCAAATATAAAAAAAACACTATTGTGTCATTCTTCAGGTGTATTTTCTACTCTAAATCTCTCTTTCTTTTTTCCTAGAAATGGCTGAAGCCTCTGCCAGCTTCTGAGTCGTTCTTCGTGGCCCAGCCATGCGACCGCATCTCCCCGGTTGAGTTGTGCGAAAGCTGGGATGTGGTCCCCTCCACCTCTCCCTCCTCCAGCACCACCAGCGCCCTGCTTCACTTCAGGAGCTACCCCTCGGCTAGCTCAGCCACCAGCAGGGATGTTGACCATTCCTCCTACTCTTCATCCTGCTTTTCTAACAAGGGCTACTTCATGTCCACCTCCTCCGGGAGCTCAGCTCGATCTGACCCCAATCCTGCCTACTTCACCTATCATGATGATTTCTACAATCTGCACAACAGCCACAACCTTCACGTCTCCCTCTGCCCTTCGTTGGACACCTCTCAGACCTATGAGAGCTTGAAGAGGGAGCCGCAGAGCCCAGACTCTGGCTTTGGCCTCGGAAAGGAAGATGAAGAAGGCGAGGACGATAAAATGGTCGTGGATGTGGAAGGGAAAGAGGTTTCGAACGATCACCATAGCCCTCCTCTTTTCATTCTCCCTTTCCATCTTCCTTCCCGGATGTGCCCCCCCTCCTCTGCTCCACCCCCTCCTAACGCTCCCAGTTTAACTCCGATACCCTCTGATAGCGAACAGGAAGATGTACCTTTGGTGGCTAGTAGTGGCAGCTACGCCGCCTGGCCTATGGCTGATGCCATGTGCAGGTCTTCCTCCATGCCTGTGGAGCCCTGTAAAACAGGGTATCTGACCCTCAAAGAGCTCCAGACAACATTCAGCAATAAATCAATCTAAAAACGTACCTGGAATAATCCCCGTGCGATCATTTTAAAATGGAATGTGTTTGCATCACTAGCGACCCGACTGTTTATTCTAATCTGATTGCGAAAGTGAGTATCTCTGACTCAAGAGCGTTTTGACAAAGAAAAAGAAATGCATTCATGCAAATTCAATGATTTTCATGCTTCAAACCTGCAGTGATTCGTCAGTTGGTCACATGGGGGCAGCAGAACAAGACTGAGCTATATTAGCATTCCTTTTGAGTCGTGTTTCTGGCCACTTGATTAATGTAAATCCGATATTAATTCTCTTTTTTGTTGCATTTTTGCTGAAAAAAACAAACAAAGTTAATAAGAGCGGTGAGAGTGAACCAAAACAGTAAAGTTGTGGAGCGGGAAATCTGCAGGGTCGGGTGGTAATTCAGTGCTGGTACAACGCAATAAAGGACCCCTTTCACATTACACATGGTCTTTTGATCAAGAAAAAAATGATTGGAGCAGCTTTTAAATGAACTTATACAAACTGACATTGTTCTGTCATTGTTGCTATATTCACTCCAAATCAACATTTGATTGACTTTGCTTACTAAGAACAATAGTTGTACAGGAATTTGTCTTCATGAGATTGGTGTAAATGAAGAAGTTCCGAGGGACGGTCAGGCACAGAAGGTTCAAGAACAACCTGACTTTAAAAGAACAACGTGGCTTTGAAGCCAATGTGAAGGGATAGAGCCAGACATATGAAGGTGAGTAAAAATCAACCAGTTGGGCGCCTGGGTAGCTCACCTGGTAGTGCATGCGCCCATATACAGTACAGAGGCTCAGTCCTTGGCGTGGCAGCCGCAGGTTCGATATGGACCTGTGGCCCTTTACTGCATGTCATTCGCCCTCTCTCTACGCTTTCATATCTAAGCTGTCCTGTAAAGTAAAAAAATAAGGCCTAAAATGCCAAAAGAAATAATCTTAAAAAAAAAGAAATCTACCAATTGTGTATACTGTTGCAGAATGGTGTACGGTACCTAATTGTTGACTATACGTTGAAAGTTTTTTTCAATTGGCTTTATTTGCATTAGTGTTTAAATACATATTAAACATTGCACGAAGCAGAGCGTGAAAGTAGACATTACTTTAAACTAAATGCTACTGTCTGTTATTAATGACTGACACAGTTTTGTTGTTTGCTTTTTATTACTTTAACTTAAATCTTACTTTAGACATTACATTGTAAGAGCTCTTTAAATCTACTAATATTATCGCAAAATAAAAAATTCTTCATTCCTGCAGGCAGATCTGGGATTTTTTTTAAGCAGTGAAACGTGATTTAAATGTGTTTTGATTATGTAAATAAATAATAAAAATAAATTACTTTTAATAAAGAATGTATGAGCATCCCTTTAGAGTCGCATCGTGCAAAAAGATATATTTGTAGAATATGACATCTGTAATGGTTCGCATGACTCAAGCTGTTGAATACATTAAATTAATAGATTTTAGTCTGTACTGATCTACTGTCAAAATGAAAGGCAGCTGGTTTGTCATTTGTTTGTACATCTTTATAAAGGATTTCATGCTGTTTAAGATATCAAATCAACTCCTAATTAATCATCATTAATCATGTTTCCACCTGGTAAAGTTTACTATCTACAATAAAAAAAAAAATCTTTGTGTAAACAAGCATTGGTATCATATTTATTAGATTGCTATTTCTAGATTCATGTAACTCATTGAGGTCAGTGGTAAATGCTGCTGCTCTTGTCGCCACACATGCAGTTTATTTCCGTTGCACTCAGTGACATCTGCGCAGAGACCAAACAAAATAAAACTTCTGGTAAAAATGGGTCACCCTTTGACTTCCTGTGTCGTTGTGGAATGAGGGCTGAGGGGTGGGCATGTGCGCTGAAGTGTGAGAAGAAGTGTGTGTGTGTGTGTGTGTGTGTGTGTGTGTGTGCGTGCGCGCGTGCGCGCGTGCGCGCGTGCGTGTGTGCGTGTAGTTTTGAGTGTTTACATGTCCTGTCAGGTGGTCCTGGCAGTGTGTGTGTGAGCTGTGAGCGTGTGTATTAGAGTGTGGTTTGACATTTAACTCTGACACAACCTGCGACATCCGTTCACCTCAAAGAGAATTTACGCTATTTAGCCATGTCGGTAAGAAACAGCACAAGACGTTGCTTTTCATCAGTGTTTCTACACCTCTTTTTTTTTTCCATGTCACGAGAGCCCAACTTGTACCCAAATTATGTCAAGCCATTTCTTTAAATTACACACAAACGCAGAGACATTTGCAATAAAGAAAGCGCTTTTATGTACCTGCTGTACCTTGTTACTCATAACCTATTTGGTGGCCCATGGGCTGACCCAAAATGGGAAACATTAGGCAATATAGGTAGAATTGGCATCTTTTCAGCTAACAGAAGACACGCTCCACACAAATGCAACTTATTCCTGTGCAGAGCTGTTAATGTACTCACTGATTGCTCACAGGAGGTTACCCAGTCCTTGACCAACTGCCACTTTGCTCATTTGAAAGCCATGATGATGCCATGATGATGTCTCTCTCTCTCTCATGGGTGGGCCAAATTCTCTGGGAGGGCAAAGCAGAGAAAGGGGAGGTAACCTTGCTCCTTATGACCTCATAAGGAGAAGATTCCAGATCGGTCCATCTGAGCATTCATTTTCTCAAAGGCAGAGCAGGATACCCAGGGCTCGGTTTACACCTATCACCATTTCTAGCCACTGGGGGACCATAGGCAGGCTGGGGGAACTCATATTAATGTTAAAAAACCTCATAAAGTGAAATTGTCATGCCATGGGACCTTTTAAATTGTCACAAATGCATTGTGAATTGCACAAAACGATGTGTATGTGACAATGAAAAAAAAAACAGTGAAGGATACACGTTATTAAAAAATAAGTCAAAAACAAGTACCACAGCAGTAAACCTATTGCACTCCACTGTATACTGCCCACCTGGGGTGTAATTTTAGAGAGTCGAAATTGAAAAAACTTCAAGTGGCTTACAATGATGCACTGAGAATTGTGCTAAAACTTCCTAGGGGGAGTAGTGCCAGTGAATTGTTTGTGTCTAACAATGTGTTAATTTTATGTATAGATTCATGTGCAGACTGACAGGGTCTAAGAATATGATCATTGTGTCCATAGTTGATGTTTCTAAGAGTGACACAAGGTATACATCTTGCTTTTGGAAACATTGGACTCGAAGCCTGTGTATGTTTTATAAATGATGCCTCATCGACACCATTCTTAAATGTTTTGTATTGTTTTATATTTATATATATATATTTGTATTGTGTTGTCTCTATGGGCCTCTGTGTCTTGAATAAAGTTGATTGATAATATAAAAACTATCACTAACACTGGGTCAAAATACCCCATTGTCTTCTTGGGTTTGATTGGTGACCCAATGGTTTTCTAGCCATGGGGAAAATGAATTAGCCCAGCATTGCGCTGTCAAATTTTGTGTTTTTTAGCGTAAATGTCTGTTTTCATTTATGTCCCAGAATAGACTGAAGTATCTTTGATGCACTATATTTATTCTGCCACTAGGTGACATTAGAAAACTGAACAAACATGAATCAGGGAGCCAGCGAGTTCTTCTTCTTCCTCATCCTCTCTCTGGGATCTGTTTAGTGTCACTGTTGTCTTTGTCTGTACAACCGAATTAGCACCCCAATCCTTATAACATTTATACCCTATGCTATCTTCTTCTGCTGAGTATGCTGACAGTGTCCAGCTGGAAGGCTTTCTAAAGTCTCAGCTTGTTTAAATTTCCTCTGCTTGCTCCGTCAATCACACAGAGGAAGCGTTGACCCAGCTGGCCAGACAGAGACGGAGAGAATGAAAAACATGCTTTGTAAATGATGTTGGACGACAGGGCTTGTTTTGGATCTAACCCCACGGTGAAATAGGAGGATGTGGGGTCAGGCTGACCGTGTGTGATTCCCCCTTCTTTATGTCGAGTAGAAACAGAAAGCCAGAACCATTGCTGTCAGGAGAAGGAGACACACACCATCAACCCCCTTCACTCATGCAGTTACTCTTCCACGGGACCACCGTGTGACTGAGGGAGGGTCGCCACTTATCCACTGCTTTGAAATACATCTCTGAGCCGGGAGTAGGAGTTTGTCACATAGTCTGAAGTCTACTCAGGGTAAAATGTTTTTTGGATGGCGAGCTCGGTAGAAAGAAGCATGGATCTTTGGTAACTTTAAGTGAGAACACAATTTCTTTTCTTTAAGATCATTTTTTGGGGCATTTATTCATACAGGACAGCTGAAGACATGAGAGAGGGGGAGTGACATGCAGCAAGGTGCCACGGGGCGGAGTCAAACCTGCGGCTGCTGCGTTAAGGAGTAAACCCTTTATATACGGACGCCTGCTGTACCAGGTGAGTTACCCAGGCGCCCCGGTGAGAACATCTCAACCAAATTTTGTGCTATGTTAATCCAAAGGTTTTAGATCCCAGAAACTGTAAATCTCTGCCCCAATATTTTTTCTTACATTAAATACCAAGATGAGAGGTTATTCATTGTATTAAGTATGATGATCAGCGAGTATGAATGTGAACGACAATGTTTTGTATCTCTTCCCTTCAATAAAAATAATAAATGAGGTTGCTGGAAGGACATTAGTGTAGTGTGTTGGTATAAATCCCTGATAAGCCTTATCCCTCTTGTATGCCATATTATATCAAAAACTCTATTTCTATCTCCCGGGCCAAACTCTTCATAAGTCATAAGTCAGCGGTATTAGTGCATATGATGGAATGTTTAACCCTAGATATTTTGTCAGATTTTGATATTGCTTGGAATATCCTTATTTTCAGGGGTTGTCTTTTTTCATAGTGAGTCTATAGTTTATAGTTTGTGCGGTTAATAGTGGAACCATTCATCTATGTCCGTTTCTGATTTTAAATAAGACTGTAGCCATTCCCAAACTATGCGGATATGGCACACATTGTGGATTGAAATTTACTACAAGATAGCAAATGATAATAAAATGTGCATGTGCAGAGATCGATTTATAACCATTTTTGGAGCAACAGATCTGTGAGTTTCTTGTGTTCTTCCTGAGCTGAAACACAAGAATGCTTTGAGGTCTGAAATGTCAACCCACCTCTGGTTCTCAACTTTGAATGCAAGCCTCTATAATTATGTAAGCCACTAACAATACGTTTTGCCTGGGAAAATGGGGGGTGAGGTTGTGGGGGACAAATACAGTTCTGCTTTCGGGCCCCTAAAGTCTCCACCATCTTAGCACAGGGGAGTGCAAATATCTGGTCAGCAGCAGCCACACCCAGAAGAGCTAATGGTTCAACTTTCAACTTTATTTTGTGCCCGGAGGGCAATTGATTTTGCAGCAAGGTACAATACATGAAAAACAACATGGTCATACAATTCAGAAGGAGATGGGGAGGGGAGGTGACCCCAGTACCAGTGGGCTAGAAGATTGTTAGGATAATTACATTATCAAGAATAGACAGAAACCACTGAAGATCTATCAAAGTTCGTTTTTACTTGCGAACACAACAAGGAGCCATTTACAGCACTACTCATAGTACAGAAAACGGGAAGCCGTCTACATCGGCTTATTTACACAGTCATAATACAGAGTTTGATGTTGTAGGTTGTTATCTGGTCAGAGTCGATGACGTCTCCCTTATCTGGTCAGGGAGTGTGTGTTCTTTCCTCAGCGTCACACCGTGCTCAGACCAGATAGCCAATGGTCCCACGTTATCTTGTGAGAGCATGCAGGGTTTTGGTTTCTTACTATGCAGAGAAAAGAGTAATCAACAGTTTTAATATTAATGAGACAGAAAGAATGCAAATCACAATTATTCTAACAAAGTCACTGGTGTACAAAGCACAGCATCAGTGACATCTAAAAAAGCGGCATAATGAGGACAAAGCTACAAATACCCAAAATAAAGTGCAAAGTGACCAGACATGTTGAATACATGATCAACATCTCTTCCATCATAACAAAAATCATAACATTTTCCACATCAGCGGCATAGACATCATCATCATCCTACTCATCATCATCATCATCATTATCATCATCATCATCATCACCATCACCATCACAACCCACATCCATTTTGCTAACTAAACTACAATGGCTGGGGAGATGAAGGAGTGCTTGTACCTGTTACTCTTAATCACAGGGAATCTGAACCTAGAGCCAGAAGATCTGAAATTCCGAGTAAAAGGGGTGATCGCTGTCGGACAGAATGTGTTCAGCCTTCCTCCCTACTTGTCTGCTGAACAAATCGTTCATCTGATAGGTCAAAGGTCAGGGGACTTACTGTATTTACTCCGAGATCAGAGAAGAGGAAGAATTCCACGTGTGCAATGATGTGGTGTTTGTGAGATGATGCTGCTGCTGCTTCTGCTGAGACTTGGGAGTTATGACTGCAATGCTTCCAAATAAAATACAACCCGACAGATCACCAGAGGAGGTTTACTGGGGTCAGACGGAGAGCTGAATTATGAATGATGAGCATCTGATTCCCAGAGACAACAGATAGTAAATGTTTACAGAAAGATAGCACAGGTGGTTTCAGACGGGTCTCGTAGTAGTTTACATGGAGAGGAATGTTTATCTGATGTAACTGCGGAGCAGCCTATGAAAGCTCAACCCTCAGGACCAAAGACGGTAATGTTCAACAGCTGTGCTCACGTTACACGTGTGCACAAATTCTGCCTCATCCGCCTCTTGTTCCCTGACAGGACTGCTGCGTTCTATATCCAGCAACTGCAACACGTGCTCATAAAATAGGTAGATGGAGTTATTGCAGCACCCTCTGCAATTTTCTTCGACAAGGAGTCAATGTAGGCTACTGTAAAGGTCTTTGTTCCTTGTATTGTATTTCAGAGTTCTCTCTCATCTCATCTTATGACTTTTATTGTGAAGTACTGTATAGTTTTATGACTTCACCTCTTAAAACTGCTCTGACAGGAAAACTGTGACCTGGGGTTGCTAGTAAATGTTGCTTCGCTCAAACGGAATAGTTTGACATTTTCGGGAAATACGCTTAATCGCTTTCCTTCCGAGACTAAGATTAGAAGATTGTGTGAAGCTAAAGACAGCATGCAGCCAGTTAGCTTGGCTTAGCACAAAGACTGGAAACAAGGGGAAAGCAACTAGCCTGACTCTGTCCAAAGGTAACAAAATCCACCTACCGCCACCTCTAAAGATTAGATTGGATTAGATTAGATTAGATTAGATGTTATTGTCATTGTGCAAAGTACTAGTACAAAGGCAGCAAAATGCAGTTTGCTTCCAATCAGAAGTGCAAAAAAAAGCAGAAAGGTGCAATGCGATATACAGGTATAGACAGGTGGTGCATAGACAGGACATGTGTCGGGGGTCAGAGTTGTTCTTAAAGTGATCCTCAATCCTTAGGTTGTGCTTGGCTTTTTTGATGCCCCTATTCAGGTTAGCCTTGCACGAGTCATAGGCTTGAGCATCATCTGATATGAATGCAATGTCACGTGCCTTCAGCAGGAGTCTGACCTCACTGTTCCTCCATGGCTTCTGATTAGGGAAAGCGGTTATCAGTTTGAAGGTGGTGACACTGTCGATGTTTGAGTTGATACAGTCCAGAATGGAGGAGGCATACGAGTCAATGTCCGTGTGGGAGTCATGGGGGGCCTGAGTCAGTGTTATCAAAACGCTGCTGAAGTGCAGAGTCAGCTCCCTCTGGCCACACTTTGACCGTCCTCACTGTTGGTTTCACACGTTTGATGAGTGCTAAGTACTTGGGCAGCTCACAGATTAACACTTTATATTGTTTGTTTGATCTGAAAAACCAAAGTGTGAAAACAGTGGCGTAACGAGCCAACACCGGGCCCCTATACAGGATTATCAAGGCGGGCCCCCCTAGTACAGCACGAGTAGGCTACCATGAATAGAACAGGATAGGATCATAGAGACACAGCATATAAGAGATGAGAAATTAATTTGACCCGTTCTCACTCCCGCTTGGTCAGTGGCTGCACGTGGGACTGCTGGGATCGTCGCGTGTAATGAAAATGCGATAGGGGGCCCCGGCTGTCAATCAATATCTTCCAGTGATGCGGGCCCCTAATTGGTCCGGGCCCGTAAGCACCGCTTTCCCTGCTTACAGATAGTTACGCGTCTGTGTGAAAAGGATTAGTTGCTGTTTCCAGTCTTGATGCTAAGCTAAGCTAACCAGCTCCTGGCAGTAGTATATTATATCCTCAGAACAAAACAGAAGAGTGTAATTTCCTATTTCTCAGCAAGAAAACTGATATGTGTAGCCTATTTTTCTAAATGTTGAACTGTTCCTTTAATGGGCCACAAACCATAATGGTAAGGTGCCACTGCCCTAAAAGATAAAAGGCTACTATTAAAATGTGGACCATTTAGCTGTAAAACTAAGAAATTCCACAAATAAAAAAAAGTGTACACTACAAGAAAAAAACCTGACTGGCTCAATTAACTTTGTCTTTTGTTCCAGAACTTCCGCATGTTGTTCTCTACGTAGAATGATAAAGGGCCATCACCAGAAGCATCTATTAAGCCAAGTGGTAGCAAGTCCGACAGCCAAGACATCTTTCATTCATTCCTTTTTATTTTTTATAATGCGTGATCTACGGCAAATAACATTTGATCTTTTTTAATGTGCCAAGAGGTAGCATGGAGCACTGGTGTCACTGATGGTGGTCTGGGAACATTCATATTCATTGTTAAAGGAGAAACCCATCATTTCCTGCAACACACGCCCTTTTGAGGCCCAGGGCTGGATGTTCTTCCTCCGTCTGGGTTCCCCTCTCATGCTCTACATCTCATCCACGGCAGTCTGTGTCCCTCACTTTCTCCCTCAATGCATTCTTTATACGCTGTCCTATAATCACATTTCCCTGCCTCTTGCCAAAACAAACTTGAAGCAGAGTCTTATTTCAGGTCTGGAAAGATTATAGTGTGTGTGTGTGTGTGTGTGTGTGTGTGTGTGTGTGTGTGTGTGTGTGTGTGTGTGTGTGTGTGTGTGTGTGTATATCTCTCTCTCTGTCTCTCGCTGTCTGTCTGTCTCTCTGTCTGTCTGTCTGTCTCTGTCTTTGTCTCTCTCTCTCTGTCTGTCTGTCTCTGTCTTTGTCTTTGTCTCTGTCTTTGTCTTTGTCTCTCTCTCTTTGTCTCTCTTTCTCTCTGTCTCTGTCTCTCTCTCTCTCTCTGTCTTTGTCTCTCTCTCTCTCTCTCTCTCTCTTTCTCTCAGTGTCTCTGTCTCTCTGTCTCTGTCTCTCTCCCTCTCTCTCTCTGTCTTTGTCTCTATCTCTCTGTCTCTGTCTCTCTCTCTCTCTGTCTCTCTCTCTCTCTTTCTCTCTCTCTCTCTCTCTCTCTCTGCAGCTGCAGCAGATAGGAGGAAGGAATGAGGAATGGAGGAATTCAGCACAGAGGAAATGCAGACCCGGGGGGTGGGGGGTGAGGGATGGGGGGTGAACTATGTAATCAGAGCCTGGAGGGTGGTCTGCCACAGTTCTATATGCTCAAATGTACACGGATGATGATGGTGGCATTATCCAGTCGAGTTAACAGAAAATGCTTTACCTAGTAGACTCGGTTTTGTAGCTTAATCTTTAGATCAGGGTCACCGGCCATCTTTTACAGCCCCCCCCCCCCAGATGTTATTGACACTTGTTGCCTGAGTCTGAATGGAACTGGGAGGGACCGGTAGGACACAACTCCACACATCTCACACAGAAACCGGGAGAGGGAGAGAGGGCAGCTGACTCGTCCGTCCTCTGTGGGTCTCACCGGACTGAAGCGGCTGCTGAGACGTGGACGAGGTGAGATTCTTTCCGATAAACATGTGTTACCAGTCGGCAGGGCGCTGCAAAGGAGCGCTGATGGGGGTTATGCTATCAACTTCCGATTGCTACTCCGTTTGCGCTCGAGCGGACCCACAAGGGGCTGCACGAGACCACAAACAGATAGAAACACGCGCCTAGTGCATGGCAAGCTGAGACATGCAGCCTATATTAACTATGGTGTTTTCACTGTTGATATCCCGGCTTGTGTCTTCGCTAAACTTTTAAGATGATAATGTCAAAATGCAAAATGAATAGTAGCGGACACGGGGTACGTCCCCCGCACTTTCCACGTCGGTGCCCCCTCTGTCCCCCGCACTTAAAACACGTCTGAGCTGGTTTTTGAACGCACCATAGGTACAGTAGGTATAGGTGTGCACGTTCTTCAGGTTGCATCCGTTGATTGATAGACTCACATAGATGTAGGCAATATTAACTTAATATAGGCTATAATAAAAAGATATACGAAAAAATATAGGGAGGAGGAAAACTCATTAAAATATGCAATAATTAAGATCAGTGTATATGATGGAATAGTGGCAGTAGGCCACCAAATTTGGGGTATTACAGCCAAAATGGGGGGGGGGCGGGGGCGGCACACTCCTGTACACTACACAAGTTCAAATGGGTTATGTAATATCCCTGGTCAGTGTGGTTCAGAAATCCAAACAGAACCTAAACACAAGCAGCAGATTTCCACTGCAAGATGAATCATACATAAAACACTATTAGGACCAACAATAATATTTTGACACACACACACACACACATTCTAGGGCACACAACTGAGATGTGGTAGGCGTGCCGTGTACAGATAACAATCTCTATTCAGAGTTTCGACGACTGCAACAGCTCTAAACACTGTTTCTAAATGATTCTTCGGTAGGGAGAGCAAATGGCACCAAAGCAAGTGTGCATGGATAGATTATAAGCCATGACATGTAAAAGGCCAAATACATATGGCCAATACAATCCTATGTATGTTTGCATCTCTTTTTTGTGTCTGGTAGTCGTTTTGCGTCACTTTGTAGTCATTTTGCATCTCTTTAGTGGGCATTTTGTGTCTCTTTTTGGGCATTTTGCAGATTTCTTTTTTTTGTGCATCTCTCAGTTGTCATTTTGCATCTTTTTGTATTCATTTTGCATCTCTTAGTCACTTTGCATCTCTTTGTAATTATTTATTTTCTCTTAGCAGTCATTTTGCATCTCTTTCTAGTTATTTTGCATCCCTTTCATATTAATTTTACGTCTCTTTGTAGTCATCTGATATCCTCCATCCTCCAAATGACCAATATTTCTTTGACACAGTTTAAAAAAAAACTGTTGTCTTAGAGCCGATGTACCTAATAAAACTGGTAACTCACTGTAAAAGAGCGCAAAGTACAATCTGGTCCAGTTTTAGAATTCCATTGTTAGGGAACAGAATCGGTCCGAGTTTTGTCTATTGATCATAGCAAAACTGCAAGAGACAATTAAGTTTTTAAGTTTGTGGTCTTTGACTGAGTTGTCAGTTATGTATGAAGGATGCAATAGTCAATATGGATACAGCTGTCCTGTATAAACACAGCAGGCAGCACACACTGTTCCACTTACAATATAGACTGATCACTGAGAGTCTGGCAGACGGCCATCACTTTTCCAGTGAAAACTACTCAGCTTGGCTGAAAAAACACTGATGACATCCATGACACATAATGATCCTATCTTCTGAGCAGCTGCTGAACAACTGATATTTCGGCTAGTACATATGTTTTATTAATTGAATAAAATAGTCTTCGCCTCTGGTAACTCATCTAATCCTTGATCTCCTCCTGCTCTCATTTCTTCCACTCTCTAGTTTAAAACTATTTTTATTTTTTCATAGCTCTCCATGGTTTTGCTTCCTCTTATACAGTATTCAAACTTTTCAATTCCACGTTCTGCACCAAGACGACTTAGATCTGTGAACCAAATGCCTTTAAAAGTTCTGTTCAATTTACAGTTTTAGCTCCAGCACTGTGCTCTGCCTCTTTGTATCAGTATCAGCTGTGACATTGTGACATTTTATAAATATTATAAAGCTGCCTGTATAGAGTGACATTTCTAGCCATATAGCAGAATGGATCTATGGATGACAATGTTGGTCAGTCGGTCGGTCATACTTAAATAGATCATCAACTATTGGATGATTTGTTATGACATTTTGTACAGACATTCATGGTCCCCAGATGTTAAATCCTAATGACTTTGGTGATCCTTAGACTTTTCCTCTAGTACTACCATGATGTTGACATGTGCTTTGAGTAAAATGTCTACTGTTTTGCCACGAAATTGGGTTTATTGCGATATATTATTTATTACAGACATTCATGTACCCCAGAAGATGAATCATAATGACTTTGATCACTTAACTTTTCATCTATAGCGCCATCATCAGGTCAAAATCTTAATCTGTCCAATAGGCTACTTTGCTTTTTGACCAAATACCTTCAAAACTAATGTCGTTCAGCCTCAGCTGTACTTTGTGTTTAGTGCTAATTAGCAAATGTCAGCATGCTAACACGCTAAATAAAGATGGTAAACATGCACAGGGTTGAAACATTATACCTGCTAAACATCAGCATGTTAGCATTGTCATTGTGAGCTTTAATAGTGCCGAAGTTGGGAATGAATGCGTTCCATTTACAAGTCCGATTTTTTATTGTGGGGATAGCTCTAGCCAGGTTAGCCATTGTTAGCAATACCAGTTGATAACAACACATTAGGCTGTACTTTCGTGCGCAGAAACTCGAGTAATGCATTTTACGTCACAGGTGAGAAAGGACAACAGCAGCGTTCAGCTTTGAAGCCAAAAGGAACATAAAAATGACAAGATAATGACCTCTTCTGAAGAGTCCATCATGTTTTTTTAATCCTCTGTGTCCTCCTCATGGATGTATTAAGAGAGGAGGGGCGGTGCGCGATCACGAAAGGCTCGATCATGTGGATGCGACGACAGTTTTGTCGATACTTAGAATTCCTCATGGGGAGACAGAAACCACGCACTATAGCTTTAAACATGCAAAGAAACAGAAAAATATAAAACATTAGGCTACTTATAACTACTAATGAAGTAACTGGCCTATATAAATATTGATTTTTCTTTGTAACAGTATAATTTTAAGAACAATTTATTCAACAAATTTGTTCCAAAAAACAGATAGAGAAGAATGCACTTAATAACACGGACATTTCTAAGTGAATTGTGCTGCGTGGAATGTTTCCCTCAGGAGTAAGAGTTGCTGATTTCCAGACTAGGTTCATGTTAAAATAATACGGTCACTGCTTGTGCACTGCATACTTAAGCTGATTATAACAAACATCTGATTTTGATTTAGTAATGAATATGGTTTTTAACAAAACATGAAAGAGTAAGTAGTGACCACTAAAAAGTTGAATTACATCTACATCTGGGTTTACAGTGTAGGCACAGCTATGTTGGGCGTCCTCATCCTTGTGTCCCTCCCCTCGCTGGTGGCCCTGGTGCCTCCTCCGGTCCCCTGCAGGCACTGCTGTGATCACCTGGAGCCAGAAGAGGGCAGCGGAGCCCAGCCTCCCACAGGACGGTTCAACCATGTGCCAGAGGTCCGCACCTACATCAACATGACCATCCTCAAAGGTACTACACCTATGCCATGCCATTTGTAGACCCTCAAATACTATACATATCTATGGTAACTCTAAAGATCTATAAAAAGTATTATAAAAAAAATAAAAACAATACAATAGGGCAACGCAATAGTGCAAAAGGTGCTGGAATAAATTAAGAATTTTTAATATAACAGGTTCACATATGCTGATTGACAGACAGAGCTTTCAGAAGATTTCAGAGCATACTGCATCTAAATTATGCAGAAAATATAAATATTATAGGACTTTAAAAATCATAGGTTAGTTCACTTTATAAAATGAAAGCTCCCACAAGTGGAATTTAGTACTATTTGCAGAATACTAAAAGGACTCAGCTCCTTTTCCAGATATGTATATGAACCCGTCGAGGTCATTGGACAGCTGAGACAAAAGCAAACTCACACCAGGCCCGGAGGTTCTTGACAGTTTCTGTGATTTAAAGAAAGCTCCAGCCCCAAAACACATCAACAGTTATCTTGAATTTATTCTCGCATTGCCAGACCTACCTCCACAGCCAGAGGCGGGGCAATTAGGGGGCCACGGGGTGGCACCGATCCCCCCCTGAAATATGATTGGTCCCCCTGGTGCCCCCCATCCATTGGGCTAGAGTGCTGTCAATCTGAAAGCTGTGGTTTCCATTGGATCAGAGCACTGTCACTTGGCTGCCTTTTCTGCCAATCTTCCCAGCCCTTGTCACATGATCAATTAATGTTTCCATGATGACTATCCAGAATTCTGAAATAATGGAACCAGCACAGACTGAGCTCATGGAAAATGGGTTTTGTATTCGGATATACAATTTTTTTTAAATGAAAACAAGTGAAATGAGTAGTGAATGTGATGTTAATTTAGCAGAATTATATTGTGCTGTTCTATCCTATCCAATATTTCCTGTTTATAAGCAGATATTCTATGCTCTATCCCACATAGACTATCTTGAATTGAACTTAACCAGGGAAAGAAATGTAGCTTTTGACAGTGGTATGACTAATATCCCTCTGTGCAGGTGACAAAGGAGAACGTGGCGACAGAGGAACACCGGGTAAAGCTGGACAAGAAGGCCCTCCAGGCTCCAGTGGTCCCATGGGCTCAAAAGGCACAAAGGGCCAGGCAGGTCTCCCAGGAGACCCCTGCAAAGTCCACTACTCCGCCTTCTCCGTCGGCCGCCGCAAATCCCTCCACAGCCTGGAGTCCTACCAGGCGCTTGTGTTTGACACAGTCTTCGTCAACCTTGACGACCACTTTAACATGTTCAATGGGAAGTTCCTCTGCCAAGTCCCGGGGATCTACTTCTTCAACGTCAACATCCACACGTGGAACTTCAAAGAGACTTATCTACACATCATGCACAACGAGACCGAGCAGGCCATCGTGTACGCCCAGCCCAGCGACCGCTCCATCATGCAGAGTCAGAGCGTGATGCTGCAGCTGGAGCTGAAAGACGAGGTGTGGGTCCGCCTGTACAAGAGGGAGAGGGAGAACGCAGTTTACAGTGATGATGTAGATGTCTATATCACTTTTAATGGATACCTCATCAAAGGCAGTATAGAGGGAAACTGAATGAGAGAGGGAAGGCAAGGCCGAGGATGAGACTGTTGAGCTCAGTTGGATGGAAAGCAAACAAATTGAAGTGACATGGCAGCAGAATGCTTAAAAGATTCAAAAAAAAGTTGATTTCACCGTGGTGCTGGAATTTAAAATGGTTGCCCAGAGAATGAGCAATACCTCTTTAAAGAAGAAATACACTGAGTACCTTCATCATCCTGATAGAAAATTGTCAGAATTTTGAAAGCAGATTCATTCTCTTTATACTGCATACATGTCACAACAACACGCATGGTTTCATTAAAGGAATAGTCCAACATTTTGGGAAATAAGCTAATTTGTTTTCTTATACCGACTCTAACCTAGTGGAATCGATCTTCTCGTCTAACTCGCCAAGAAGTGTATTTCTTAATGCGAGTCAGTCCTAAATGTGTAAAACTGGATGGATTAAATATAATAATATTATTTTTAGAGATTAAGCCCAGAGGGCAATTCAAAAAGACATCATCTGTTTACTTTCGGTGACAGAAAATGCAAATTGAAAGATGTCTGATATTGAATATTCTCACTCTGTAATGAAGAAACTAACCAGTGGTTTGTGTAGGCTAATAGAACGTGGTAAGAAGACACTTGGTTTCATTTACAATGGGGACTGATATTGAGTTTTCTATGTGGTGCTAATACATGGTGCTAACTGAACTTTTACTGTGTATGGATTTGAGTTTGAGAAACTGCAGGAAACATAATGTTCTCACTCAATAAAATGTAAAGGAAGCTGTAGGTAGGATTGTGAAGATCAAGGATGTAGCCAAAGAATTTGAACATCGACAACTTCCCAGTCCCTCACCCCTTTCTGCTAAACGGTCTCCTAAGCCCCTCCCCCCACAAGGGAGAATGAATGCGTGTGCCTGAGCAGTGATTGACACACAGTTAGAAGTCTATATAAATCTTACCTACTGCATCTTTAACGTATTGGATTAACTTTGATATTTTAATACTAAATTATGTTTTACTTTTAAAGTGTACTTGAGAGTTTATCAGAAGGTGCTTATTCCCCCCATTTTGCTTGTTTCTAATCGCTTCTATTCAGTCTGACATGTTTACCTTTTGATTTTAACCAAAAATGCTATGTATTAATGCAGTTATTCCAATTTTATAATACTCTTAATTGTAGTAATTACACTACTGTGTTTGTACATTGTTGACACTGATATTAAAGTTGTGTTTCAGCCACAAATTTAATGCAGTTCCTCACTGTGACTCAGTATTTGAAATGCGCTCACTTTCGGTCAAAACTTTTAAAATAAAACAAGCAAAACAGACGACAGTGTTTCTATTTATTTGAAGGCTGTTAACACGGGCATTGATACCCCTAAAAAGCCACTGATATGATGGTAGCTGTCTGCTTGTTATGTTTTATGTTTTCTGCCCGCTAGTCAGTCAACACAGCTTCACAGTGTGTTAAACTGTGTTTTAATTTACTATAATTTCTGATAGTTGCGGATACACGTTTGTATCAGTTCACCCTGACTTAAAGGTCCAGTGTGTAACGTGTTTAGTTGTTCATTATCAAAATCTGCGTTGCCCGTTCACAAACTTGTCCTTTTTCATGAATATTTACCACCACCATCAATTCCAAGTATTCCTATTGTCTTGAAATTTTACATTTGCGTTCGCATGAACTGGGGTAGACGCTCCATATTTATGCACCATCTTGAAATACGTCAGCCGGTGAGGGACATACAGGACGTACTGCTCTGCCTTTAGCATTTTCGCTGTCACATGATAACCTCACAGGTGCTGCTAATGCTGCTAATGGGTATCGTAGCTTCCAGCCCGGCAAGTTTGAAGAAGGAAACATGGAGGACCACACGTATTCAAAATCCAAATTTCAGGAACAGGAGTCTTCTTCGCCCAGAAAAAGGATATTGAAAAGAGCAAGAGACCGGTGTCATCAGCATAAAGCGTGAAGGCTACCGTAGCTGTAATACGTACTTTGAACTGCGTGGCGCGACAGAGTTGATTGCGATATATGATCTCAACGCTAGATGGGAGAAATTCCCACACATTGGACCTTTAAAGCTACAGAAAAATCTCCCAGGCACACTGGCGGTGTAGGGCAAAAAAAAAACTTGGCCCAACATCTTCAAATACTGAAAAGGTTGGTGGGTGGGAAGCCAGTGAGGGAGCACATCCGTTTGGTCTGTCTATACTAGTCTCCAAAAGGCCTTGTAATGAAGATTTCTTTTGATAAAACATGTACACACCTTGAGGATAACGGAGAGTTGCTTAGTAATGAACTGGTTCCCCTTCCCAAACTTTGTGTTGTAGCTTTAGCGTTATGCTACGTTTTCTTTGACCCCCATCAGCTTTCTTAGATGACAGTTGTTTGGTGTCTCACACACGATACACATTATAAACTGTTATATACGTGTGTGGTAGGTTGGCATGTGAACCTTTAGGCGTAAAGATCCAGATGTTTCCTTGATTTTCCTAAGATGTCCCCATTTCCTGATAATGTTTTTTGTGGTGCTGCACTGGTCTCATGTTCTTTTCCTGTTTTCCTGATAAGAGATATTTCCCTCCCCCATTTCTACAAGGCTTTCATGTCAGTCCTCACTGCACAAAGAGGCTATTCTGCTCCATGGTGTTGAGACAATAACATAATTCATTATATGAGGGACATCTTTGTGCAAACATCATCTAATATGAATTATGAGTTAGAATGGATACTTCACAAAGACAGACTAATACATTTTCCATTATGCCGCACATCCTTTATTTCTCTTGTACGAAGATGATGCATGACACCATAACACTGATGAAACTGAATGAATACTTTGCATTTTCTGTATCGATGAGAGAAGGAACGAGTTTGTCAGACTGCAAAGTCTCTTTTGACTTTTTTTTTTTTTTTTTTTTAGAAAAACATGAATCACAAAAATAGATTTGGGGTTTTTGGTCCGTGACAGCATTTAATATTATGAATTGGCATGAGGTCAAAATGTAGGACAAGCAGCACTGAAGCTACAACAAGCCTTTTAGCTGTTCAAAGCATCGAGGCTGTTGAAGCATCAGACCACTATGGGCGGAAAAAATAATACATACCACCAGTCAAAATTTAATCTTTATAAAGATTCATTAACACTCCAAAGACTTTCCCATTACAAAAACAGCAAGTACTCATTGGTTTTATTCTGCCAATAAATAAGCTGTTTTCTTATTCCCTTAAAAGTATTCCTTCTTACGGTGTTGTTGTTTGCACTTTTAAAGAAAATACAGCCCAGAGCAACATTTCCGACATAGTTTACATCAGGACAGTAACGTAAGAAAATATGAAAAAAACAACAACAAAAAAAGAATTAACAAAAGAAATATAAAATAATTAACAACAGAAATATGAAAATCTGACAATCCAAACACTGGTGAGGTGGGAGTGCATGATGACTAAGTGTGTTTTCTAATTATCATTGTCTTGCTTAGCATAGACCTGTTTTTCTGTGTGTGCATTTAGAGCTACATGTAAAAAAAAAAAATGCACCAAGTGATGATGGGAAAACCAGCCATAGATGGTAAATATTTCCAGGTGTTAACCGCACCTTTACAAAACAAATAAACCAAAAGGCAGTGAGACAACACTGAGTCAATAGTGCGAACACGTACATCTTGCAGAATAATCACATAAGAGTAAAAACCACACAGTAATCCTGTGTGTTGCACGACACACAAAGCAATCCGCTGGTTACAAGCACACTAAAGGAGTCCTCACATGAATCATAATTCATACAAATTCCCATGAAGACAGTTTCCTTTTCTTTCCAAAGAATATTCCCACAAGATAAACAAAGGCCCAATGGCTTCATACAGCTCTCACTGTATTGTGTTGAAAGTAAAAATTGAGTCCTTCTACAAAAATACGTTTTTTTGCTGTGTAAACTTTTGCAACCAAAGGCACTATCTTATCTTCCCGCTCTTCTCATATAAAACATGTAGCCTGATCCACGCTCAGATTGTGTGATTGATCCTGACTCTAACCATGATTACACTCCTTTACTTGGAAAGTCTGACATTAATACTGACTATAGCCTCATCTTGCACCAACCCAACTTGTGGAGTGAAGTATCTTCACTGCATATACTGAAAAACACTCTGCGTTGGCTTCGCTTAATGCGCCCAGCTCCTTGCTACAAAATACTGCGTCCAATGAAAATGGTGCCCTTGAAACGTGAACACAAGTGTTCATCATATTTAGAGGGGGAGGGATAGCAACGCTGTTGCAGTCTCCAGGGTTACCCAATGTACAGTAGGTCAGTGTTGAAAGCTACAGTCTCTGTGTGTAAAAACACAAAAGGTGTTGAAATGCTGATAATAACAGTGTAATGGCAACACAACAAAGCAATAAAAAAATGTTCCCTTTGGAAAACAGTTGTGTTTAAATATACACAGAGGCTCACCTGTGTATGTCCGGCTGAGATGACATTAGAAAATAATGTAGAAAGAAACAGACAAGCTGAGAAAAATCCAGCTGTGCAGTCTGATGTTCACTGGAGCTGCCATGCTTCTATATGAAGAAATGTGCAGTATGAGTTGTGAGTATCCTTTTAATCTGTGTATGAGGTTTTGAGCTGTCAGTATGTATCTTTAAAAGAAACCTAAAAATCCCTTTCATGCTTGAAATAAACATTGCACTTACACAATGCAAAATAAATTAGATGGCAACAAACACTGTAGTCCAACTACACTTAAAACTAATCTATTAACACCTTGTTTTAACTGATCGCCCACCTTTCCCCGTCCACTGCATCTGTGTTGGTGTCACTGACCAAAAAGGGTTTCTATGACATCACAAAACAGAGCGTGGCTCTGTGACATCTCTTCGACATCCTGCTACAAAAGCCTGGGTGATCCGTCGCAGTTTGTCACACAACACAGCTGTGGCCTCGCAAATGACGTGGCGTGGCGTGACATCAACGTTGGGAGTGCTCGACACTCGGCGTGTGGGGGGGTTCGAGTCAAGGACTACACTGGATGCACCACATGTTAGGGTCACGGGCTGTGTGCACAATCCCTTATCTCAGCTGTCTCACTCTAACTTGTGTGCTTCTTGTTGTCTTTGTGATTACAAACAATAAACAATAATGCATAATGGTTATTAACCGGGGTTGCCCTCGTTAAAGCAGTGTCATGCTTCTTGCGCTCTGACTAGGGTTGGGTACCTTTCGCATCTGAACCAATATCGGTACCGATACCGGTACGTTGAAATCCGGTTCCGGTACCCAACGGTTCCTTTTTTCTGTACTTTCCCTCTGTAATTACAAAGAAATTATTTCAGTTGCAAAAATAATTCCAAACCTATTTATCCTATTTACTTAGAACATTATGTTATTTATTTAGAATATTTTACAATCTAAAGAAATTAAACAAAAATAAAAATAAAACCCCTCCCTCTCTCCTCCCAAACCCGTCCCTACAGTACAACCTATTAAATTGAATAATTATTCATTTCTCACTCACTGTAACTTTTATTCTCTATTTGTATATTACTCTATTTATTTTCATCGTGACCATTTTTAATTGCTCTTTAATGTTTCATGTAAAGCTCTTTGAATTGCCTTGTTGCTGAAAGGTGCTGTAGTAAGGTGCAAAGTTGCCTTGGCTTACAACCTCAGCCTGTCAGTCAGTCACCGCTTTCCCCTCGCCGTTAATATCATATCACAGCGAACGCTGTCTGTGTGAAGCTTATGCGCTCACAGGTACCGAAATTTAACCGTTTGATTTAGCATGAATCGGTCCTTGGTAGTACCGACGTAATTCGGTCAGTACCCAAAAAAGTTAAGAGCTCGGTACCCAACCCTAGCGGTGACCATGCTCGCCGTCCACTTCACCCCGACAGCGCTGAACGCAAGAAGCATGAAACAGCTTTAAGTGTGCTTTTCTTGGAGCAGTGAGTCCCTAATAAGGTGCACATTCAGCGTAGGACACCCAAGACCGGAGGACACACCTGCGAAGCCCAGAGCAACGGGAGGTGTCACTGTTGTTGGAGTGTAACATTATTTCATTACATTAAAAAAACACGTTGTCTGTGTGTGGCCGGGTCAGTTTTGTAGAAACGCGAGTCACTCATTGAGGATTGAGTCTGGTCTGTCGTAGCCGAAGAGCCTGAAGTCAGGTTCGTACAGCTTGTAGAGTTCTCTCCGCGCCTCGACGGGCACTGTGCTGAACCAATCGGCCTCCCAGCTGCTGGCTGTGAGGTTCCTGTGGGAGGTGGGGAACTCCACCACATTGTCCACCCGCAGCTGGCGTAGCAGTTGCTCGGCATCCTCCTCCGCCGTCTCCAGGTGGCCCACAAAGTCATACTGAATCTGGCATGGGTGGCAAAGCCGATACACCTGCCGCCAGTGCTCATTAAAGGGCATCTCCTTCTCTGTCTGAGGGTCCAGGAGGTACTGGATGAAGTTGGAGAAGGAGGGATGGATGCCCACACCAAATGCCTCGTCCACGGAGGCGGGAGGCGTCGGCTGATTGGCATAGCGGCGCAGCATGACCTGGGCAAAGCGGCGATAGAAGTCCTCATTGCGCAGCTCAAATTTATTCCGGTAGGCCGAAATGAGACGCACAAAGGGGTCCCGCACAAAAATAAACTTGGTGTACTTCTTCAGCTTCACCTTCAAAAATGAATGAAAATCGTATTAACACATGACATATTATCATCGCACCTATAATGGACAATTAACTAATTGAGATGGTGGAGGAAATTGAAAATAATAATTAGCAACTAATAACAGTTCACTGTGTGGTGAGCGAGCTTTTGGGAATATTTTATTTTGTGGCCAGAAGCACATAGTGGCAAAGATTGGGTTTCACTTGTTTAAGTGGCCTCTGCATTATTAAATGACCTCTGCAGTTCCACCCAAACACTAAAAGAATTAAACTGATGTCCTTGTGTGGGAAGACTGAATTCAAGCTAGCAGATGTAATAATATGATGTAAAGTATTTGAACAGACCTTCATGAGGTGCTTTGCAAACTTTCCGTAACGTTTCCAGAACTTGTTGAAGGTAAAGTGCATGCTGTTGTTGTGGACCAGGTCCCTGGGGATGGCCAGCGGGTCTCTCTGGGGAACACCGTCCCGCAGCAGGCTTTCACTCAGAACTATCATGATGCGCTTCCAGTTACTACACGCTACCTAAGAAGGGGAGCACACGTAAAAGTCTAAAGTAAATGTTCAGCTATTCCAGGGAAATGGGTGGAAACTGGAAGAAATTGGTGGAATTGTTTAGCATAAAAACAATAACCCAGGGTTCCAGCTCTTATTTACCATTTATAGAAAAGATCACAAATCTCCCCATTAACTTAAAGTTTTTGATCATTTTCTGTGAGCAATTGAAACATGTTAAAGTTCTGCCAGATGTGCATCAGAAGTTAACTAAAGTTAATGCTAACAAAGCAGTAAAAGATGGAGGCGTTTGCGTACCTTGGGAACATAGCAGTAGATGATGCCGTGCCTGTCGTCCACTATAAGGTGATCCAGCTCCTTGTTGGGAATGTCGTCAAACGAACGGTTTTTGCCAGGAAACACCACGCTGTCATTAGCGCACATCTCCTGAAGTAACCGCCGCCTCTGATCCTGGTTGTACCATTTGGTAAAGCACAGACAAATGCATTATCGATTAGCAAATGTTCATCATGCACAAGTAAAGGAGACATTTGGGAATTCACTTTCATCTACATATAAATTAATTGGTATTGTCTGGTCTGACTGGTAGCGAAACACAAATATTGTGAATTGAAAGAAAGACACCCACCCCTGTAAATACATACAACATAAGAATGCTGTAATCCAATTCTGGTTGCGGAATTCAGTTCAGTTTCAAATTATTGCGAGTTTATTTTATATCCATCACTACTGCGTAGCTTTAAAACTTACCACATCACAAATGATTTTGGTCTTGATTAGTTCCTTTTAATATTAGCATTATTTGAATGAAAGGAGTTGCTGCGATCAACCAACCAGGGTCCAAAACTCTGATTGTTCTGAGTGTGAGCACTGACAGTCCTCCCATTTTGACTTATTATGCAGCATGAAAAGCAAAAGTGACAATTACGATGGCTGTTCGACTTAAGTATGCCAGTGAATCAGCATGCAACTCGCACACAGGCATACATACTATTTATACCTGTGCCTTTTCTGCTGTTGGAAAAAGGATCATGTATTTCAATAAACCCAACCCACTATAACATTTAAAGGAAAATGCCGACTTATTGGGACTTTAGCTTATTCACAGTATCCCCCAGAGTTAGATAAGTCCATACATACCCTTCTCATCTCCGTGCGTATCGTAACTCTGTCTGACGCCCCCAGCGCTAGCCTAGCTTAGCACAGATCCTGGAGGTAACCGGTTCCATCTAGCCAATAAGTGACAAAATAACGCCAACATGTTCCTATTTACATGTTGTGATTTGTATAGTCACAGGGTGTACAAATAACAAGGTCACATGAGACATAGCTGTCTTCTAACCGTACACAAACTGGGAACTATATTCTCAGAAAGGCGAAGCACTGCTACTTCTGCTACTTGGGCGGAGTGATTTGCTCGCAGCACCTGAAGCCCCGTGGTGAGGAGCAGAGAGTTCGCTCAGAGTTGGAGTAACAGAGTCAACAATTACTAAATAGTAAAAGCATAGTCACCTTGTTATTTGTACAGGCTGTGACTATACAAATCACAACATGTAAACAGGAACATGTTGGCGTTATTTTGTCACTTATTGGGAGCAGTAGGCCAGTTGGAACCGGTTACCTCCAGGATCTGTGCTTGGCTTAGCTAGCGCTGGGGCCGTCAGACAGAGTTACAGCACGCACGGAGATAAGAAGGGTATGTATCGACTTGTCTAACTCTGGGGGATACTGTGAAGTCCCAATAAGTCGGTGTGTTCCTTTAAAGGTGCCCTGACACACGTATTTTATTACTTTGTGGTAATGTCTGAAGTTCTACCATGGACTCTGTAACATTTTTTGTGGAAAAAATGCCTTGGTTACCTTGTTTCAAGCCATTCTAGCGTGGTATAGAAAGCCTGCAGGAAGACTCAGCTCGATTTCTGCCAGTTCTCATTAATATTCAACAAGCTAAGTTGCTGGACTCTGATTGGCTAACACCTAGCCCAATGAGAGCATGGCTATCAGCATCCTTTTCCCAGCGCAACTGGGCGAGCTCATGAATAGTAATGAGCTCAGGCAACATGATGTCAGACTGAACAGCTTTTGTGATTGGCCTGATTTCTCTGCTTATTTCTTTTCAGTGGCTAGAGCTGACAGAGGAGGTAGCAGTTCATTTTCACATTCGCAACATAACACAAACACATATGGACCTAACATATTTTAAAAAATACAAGGAAAAACGGTTTTGCGTGGCAGGGCACCTTTAAACATTTAATCCTACCACTATTATTAAAGAAAGTGATAATAATGATAATAATTTCAGACATCAACCTGTCTCTCACGGAGCTCGGCTGCCACGGGAGTCAGGTGAATCTTCCACTCCCGCCGCGGAATATACCGCTCCTCTGCTTTCTCCGATTGGTTACTTGTGTCAGCGGGGACGGGGTCCGTGGGCTCACCAGTTCCCGGCTCTAAGAACTGGTTAACGAAGGCATCGATGTCGGACAGGAAGGATGGGGTCCGGGAGGTTTGAGGCTGCTGATGAGGAGGAGGGGGGTGTGGGATTTTGGGGCCCGGTGACACAGGAGTGTGCAAATACAGATGAGAGGCTCCGACGTCGTCCCAGTAGATGATGATCAGAAGGATCATAAAGGCCGAGCCCAGGACGACAAAAACGCGGAACATCCTGGACGTTCCCATAGTGACTGTTGCTTCTTACACCATCACCATGGCAGCAGATTGAAATAGTTACCTGCCTGGCTCTTTTTATGTGATCACCGGGGCAACAGATTGGAGTCACTGGGTTTTTGCTACAGGGTCACCATGGCAATAGAGTCAAGGTCCACGAGCTCTTTCTCACCATGGCGATAGATACAGATAGATGGCAGCTACTAGCAGAGTCTGTGGTGGGCTGATAACGATGCTGCTGCACCCCATGAATAAACTCTCACCTGTGCTCCATGCCTGCAGCACCCTGCACACAGAGACAACACACACACACACACACACACAGAGAAAATTATCTTCTGGCTAGAATATTGAAACTGTGTTTTCCCTAGGTTTAATTATACGTATTTAGGGGGCTTTAGAGGTCCTCTCTCAAGAGAATGTTACATTTCTCAATAATAATAAAAAGTGATTTCACATGATTTTGGACCATTATTATTACTATATCTGTGTCTAAAACGTTGGACAAGCTAAAGCAGAAAATTAATATATAACACTCAAAAAGCTTAAAGACAAAGCTTGCTAATAAGTCCACTTGGACCATCTACAATCATTAGATCTGAGAAAAGTCCTTTTGTTAGTTTACAATCATTCAGCTTGGTGCTGACCAAAACGGCTGAGATGCTGAGCCTAAAGGCCGATTTACGGTTCTGCGGAGGCTCCACGGAGCATTCGCCGTGGCCTACATAAGTGGCCTGATGTTTATACCTGTGCGCCGGTGTGTGCGTCGAGTGTGTGTGTGGGGAGTGGGTGATAGAGCGAGGGAGAAGTGAGAGAGTGACGGCGATTAGCTTCGGAGCGAGTAGTGACTCCAGAGTCATAGTGAGAGAAACAAAGTGTCTCCTCTGTTCTTTCTGACCACGGTGGGAAATCTGGAGCAGGAGAAGTTAACCCTCTCCTTGATTTCATGTTGTTTATGGAGAAGGAGAACCAGGAAATGAGTCGGGGGAAATGCAACGCTACCAAGCCACGGCCTAGTGACGTGCGTCGCTGCGACGTGTAGTTACATTTTTTGAGAGGTGCACGTCAGGCCACGGCGTAGGGTCCAGTGTTCTGCGGGGGTACGCCGTCGATTCTACGCAGAAGTATAAAAAGGCCTTAAGCCTTACGATGGTAGTGAAAACCTTGCATTATTTCATCTAAATTGCAAAAGCACATTTAAACAAGAAGAATCACTGGCACACAGATAAGCTCACAAAAACGCAGGGAATCTAGCAGCGAGAGAGAACAAAGACGCTTTAATGACAAACCATGTAAAGTGTAATAAGAGACAGCTGTTCTGTGGACCAACACTTCGGAGCTATTGAACTGAATTTATTGCCTTTTTAAATTCCTCCTATTCAAGCATCTAGGTAGAGTTTCACACTTACAAAAGCAAAGAGATTATCAGGCAAAAATACAGGCAAAGGAAAAGATTTTTATGTCAGGGAGGTAGGCTTGCTCTTCTGTCGAAAACTAGAGCAATGTGAGCACGTCTGACAGTATACTGGCTTCACATTTTTGAACTGAATTTCTCCTTCACCTCTCTCTAGATGACTGAACTCCCACTCAGCAGTAAAATCACAAGTGGTTGTCAAATGAGTGCATGCCAGGGGGCTCTGCTGCATACCATGAAGTAATAACTTTTGCATTGCACAAGTATCCTGCTGTACTTATACCAGGCTTCCTATGGATTATGGCATACCATCGGCACACTTTGATACTGAGCACTCCTGAGTCCTGAAGTAATAAAAGCCAAGTTAGCAACCTTTGAGAGAGGGCCAATAGCAAAGAATTTACACACCTAACCAAGATACAAAAACACACTGAAGCTTACTGTGCTCATGCAAGGCACAAAACAGTCTATTACTGTATGGAGAGCTGCAGAAAAGATGGCCTGTCTGTTTTACCTGTGGCTTATCTCAGTCTCAATTCATGTTCCCTAATTCCACTTTATCTACAGTCTATCTTCTCTTTCCTGTACAGTTTAAAAGTCGCAGGGCGTCGCTTTTCCATTCCGATAAATTTGGAGCTCTCGTGTAACAGTCCTCATTTATTTCCTCTTTCCTGAAGCTGAGAGGAGACCATTGACATGGAAAATCATGATCCCCCACTCCAGAGGCTGCAGACTACACTCCTCTTTCTCTCTGCACACCAACAAATTAACTGCTGTCCCATAATATACATTAAATCAGGCATATCAGGGGCACAAAATATTAAAATGTTTTGCCAGTGGTGGAAATTCAATGTACTTAAATCAAAGTAACAAAAGAAAGTACTCTACATTTTTACTTGTACTTTATTTGAATATTTCTACTTTAAACAACACATACTCGTGCCTAATAGCAGTAGACTAAAGGTCCGTAAAACTCGGTTCATTTCAAAAAGTGAAATTATGGTTTCATAAGGGGACAGGAACCCAGGTCTCCTGAGTGAAAGTCCTGTGTTTGTTTGATCCATCCACCAACTCAACCTGCCTCTTCAAGTCAAATGTCTTGCTCTTCTTTGTCACCTCTCTTCGTTGTTTGCACTTGCGAATCAGCAACAAGAGGTGGCCGCCTAACAATAATGGTAATTATGGGACATCATGAGCTGCTTAGAGACCATCGATCTACATGGCTGTTTTCTGGGTGAGGACGGTTTGAATGTATATTTCAACTCCACTACAATTCAGAGGGAAAATTGCTGAGCTGCAACTAAAGATTATTCTGATTATACACTGATTATAACACTTTGTCAATAAATGCCAGACAAATGCCTGTTGCAAGGTGACATCTTCAGATGTGTTCTTTTGTCCAACCAACAGTCCAAAACCCAAAGATATTAAGATTACATAAAACTACGAAAAGCAGAAAAATACTCACACTGAAAAAGTGACTTAAACAATTAATATATCATGAAGATACTTAACAATTCATTTTTGACTAATCGATTCTAAAATATACGTTATTTTTTTTACTCCACTATAGGCTATATTTATTTGACAGCTATAGTGACTACTTAATATACGAATTTAGAGTTTATGTACAAGATATTAGGACTATTAGAAGTGTCCAACGACCAGTAAAATGCTTTTACTTTTATTATGCTGTTTAGACTTTTACTTAAGAGCAATTGAAATGAAGGATTTTCGCTTGTGGTGGAGGTTTTTTGACAGTGTGTGTCTACTGTAGCTGTGGACGGCAGGCTGAAGCATTAAATTAATATCTGGGGATATTGAGGAGAAACAACCCCCTTAGTTACACGCGCCTTTTTGTGTTGACATGAATATTTTCGGATGCACACTCGCAGCGCCAACATCACGCCAACAAGTCTCACGCTACATCTATAGGCTGTTAATTGCCACATAGGCTATTAGCGGTCGCCTCTACTACTCGTCCACGTTTGTTACGTTCGCCACAACGTCAACGCAGGTGTCAAACCAACAGATAAAGCCCCCCTCCCCAAAAAAAATAAAATAAAAATAAGCAGCCGAGCAGCAGCCCGTGCTCACCCGACGATAGATAAATCACACCGTCCTGGCCGCAGCAGCCAGCGGATGCCAGACCCGGACACAATGTAGCCTTTGACGGGAGAGCAGCGCCGCGGGAACGGGCTGTTCCTCACACCGGGGAAGCTTTCGGCATGTGGTTCATTAGAGTGTCGCGTGTATAGTCTTTTAAGTGAAACTGACGTGGAGACCATGCAGAGAAACAAAAGAAAACAACGAGCTTCCTTCCGTACAGCCTGTGGTTTTATCAGTATACGCTGCCAGTGTGCCTACAGCGCATAGACTGTATAATATACAGCGGTGTCAAAGTAGTGCACAGCATTGGAGCAAAGGTACATGCAAAAAAAACACGTTGTTGCTACTGAGAGGTGAAACG
This sequence comes from Perca flavescens, assembly GCF_004354835.1. NCBI lineage: Eukaryota > Metazoa > Chordata > Actinopteri > Perciformes > Percidae > Perca > Perca flavescens. The sequence continues at coordinate 5,449,366 of NC_041345.1, read as the reverse complement.
TTACGTTACTTTACGGAATCCTTGTTAATAACAAGAAAGACGAGTAGAAAAAAAACAACACCTTCTCACCTCTTTTTGAGCCCGCGAGCTCCGAGCGCCGCGTCAGCCTGCCTGCGATGCGAGTCCCCGTTTTTTTTTTCTTGGAGATGGAGCGGGAGCACGCAAAGCACCGCGAGAGTTTGTAGTTGAGGTTTCTGCAGAGTGAGCTCATGTGAGGCAAAAAAAAAAACAACACTTTTCTGGGTCAGCTCCAGCATAACATGTCCCTACTCAGGGATGATTTATGTAGACAGTCTCCCCCTCTCCTCCCTCTCACCCTCTCTGATCCCTGCCACAGAAGCTGTGTGCTAAATATAACCTGCTGTACCTGCAAGAACAAATGTCATCTTCACTCAAAAAATTAGACCAAAAGAATGATAATAAGGAAATGTTGCTGTGGGGATCTGTGTCTATTTCTGTTGCATCAAGCTGATGCGGTTAAAATCGTGTTATTTGTGAACTCTTTTCATCCTGTGACATCAAACATAGCCAGGAGCCCCTACTGAGCGGCTGATTCACTTTGCAGCACACTCACACACACACACACACACACACACACACACACACACACACACACACACACACACACACACACACACACACATATACACACACACACACCATCATCATCTGTTTTCCATCAGCATCACACATTTAACCCCCACTCCTGAGTTTACTCGCAGCGCTGAGTTCTCATGAATTTGCTTAATATAACTTTGTACCCTGGCAGCCATTCTACTTTGAACACACACACACACACACACACACACACACACACACACACACACACACACACACACACACAGACACATACACACACACTGAACATGAACACACAAGAGAACAAAAGAATTCTCAAGAGAAGGAAAATACGGTACAATCGAGATTATTTCGAACATCATTTCTAAGCACTGAGAGACATAATCATATTACATTGTATCATGTTCATTACTTTCATGTATTTTATAACTTTTTAATGATACATTTTAGTCAAAGTAGTTTAAATATTACCCTTTGTATTTCACTACATGAAGCAAAAATGCAGGAGTATTGACTAACGTAAGGCTGATACAGTGTTTTAGGTTTCTTAGACACAGTATCTGGCTGATTTGAGCATTTGTGGGAATACTGCATGTTGCTTCCTGGCAGATGAAGAGATTATCTAGCACCCTTATGAAACAGGTTACTCTAAATCCCCCTCTGGCTTGCCCATTTATGTCAAATTTGACCATCTGGTGGCCTTTGAAAACTGTCTAAACACAGATTTATAAGCTGTAGAAATCAACAAAGTGACCAGAAGCCATGCAGGTTTAGTGAGTTATAGATAATACTGCCTAATGAACCCAGAAATGTTACATCAGTCTGTGTTTCAGATTTGAAAAGAGGATATTTTGTTGATGGTTACCCTATTTAAAACTTAAAGTAATGCATATTTGCATGAAATACGTTATTGGCAATCAACAACATCAGGAGGAGAAAAGAGAGAAAAGAGCAGACAAGGGGTCCAATGCACAAATCACGATGTAATAAAAATAAAAGAGCAGTGCCACCAAAAACTCAAATCACATAATTGGAACCTGCTGCCTCTTCCATAATTCATTAACAGGCCTCTTAAAACACACTAACACCAACAGCTAAAACCTAAGTAAATGTTAAGTTATCGTATAAAGAACATGATTTCTGAAACACAAAACCCTCTTTATTTATCCAATCCTTTACTCTTTCTTGTGAAATGCAGCATAGTCTTTTTTTTCTTCATTCAATCAAATGAAATCTGAGAGGAGAAAATCACTTTTTGACCGAACTGCTTACAACTCATAGACATTGAACTGGTGACAATGAGCCAAAAGGAGCTATAGATTCAAATTAAGAGGTCACAAGTGTAAAAAAAAAAGGATGTTATATCACTAATGCCTATATTTGCCTTAAAAAAAACTGATTAGACCATAAAACCCTTGTGTTCACGTAAAGATGTCAGTTTCCTGTTGCCTTAAATTGTTGTGACCTTGTAATGTGTTCTCTAAAACATTAAGCCTTCAGTTGTATTCCACTTCATTTTATGCAAAGAGCAATGCTTATGTAACATTTTATTTCTGTAACATTTTAGGAGAATCACTGCATAACAAATTTGCGCAAAAAAATCCTATGTAAATAAAAGGTTGACGTGATTTAATTTAATTTGACTTGTGCGAACGCCCGACATTAGCCACTAGAGGACAGTATAATTAAAGTTAAGTTGGATCAGACTGAAACTGAAAGTATGCTCACGGAAGTGCACTTTATACACCTTCCCTTTAAAGTAGAAAAAAACCCAACTCTTTTTGATGTTTTCCATCTGTTTATTTCTCTAAATCAAAGTAAAGGCAAACATTTACAAAATATATAACGTATTTATTTAAGTATATAGCAGTGTGAGTGTCCACATGTCCGTTTTTGATAAATATGTATGCATAAAAGCACGATATACAGGTGCTTTATGGTGCTCAGCTACACATTTCTATGTTCATGTACAGACTATTGTCTACAGGAGGTCTTGCTCCACCCAGACCGTCTTCTTCTGCTCCTCCAGTATTCGGTCTTTGATGACCCTGATGAGATCGTCTGTCCCGGCCCAGGCCTCATGCTCCAGGCTGGCGTAGAGGCAGGGAATGCCCTCCAGCTCCTTCAATTTTGCCCGACACAATTTCACAAACTCTTCCTCCGACTCCACGCGCAGAGGCAACTTCCTGTGTAGACAGGAAACAGGAAGGAAGCAGCGCTGCGGTGGTGAGTGTGGTCATGTTTGGAACCCATTACCTCTGATAAAATCCTGTAAGACACTTTGCAATAGTGGTTTGTGCACTTTGTTCTAATTCTGAGAAAGACTGACAATAATGGGTCAACTTACTTTGTTGCTATTTACAGGCACAACCCACCAAAATGTATACGTCACGCATCAGGTCTTGTTGACACTTACGTGTGTATCTCCACTGACATTATCATCAACACACAGATGGAATAGCCATGTCATATTCTGAGTAAGGTGCCTAATTCTCGCCTTTGCGAGAAAAAGCTCTCGTTCAGCAACTCCTATCACTGTTTCAAGTTCACAACTATTGTCTGCAGGCTGCTGAATTTGGTTGTGCATTAAACCACACATATGCGTAGTATAGGAGAGTCAGCGGACTTGTCCTTTACTGTAACTGCTTCAGTCTCACCTCCTGCTTGGAGTCAAAGTGTCATGCAGGGATTGACGTCTTTGCATTTGGAAAAAGGGTTGTGGTATGCAGCTGTGGGTAACAGCCACTGGGTATATGTGTGCAAATAAGTGAGGTTTGTCAGGCCTTACCGTAGCTTCTTGACATTCTTCTCACAGATCTTGATGTAGATAATGATCGGGTAGATTTCTCTCCGCAGAAGGTCTTTGACGCAGCTCAGCTCAGCCTCCAGAAGGCAGTGTTTGCCCTGGTGACGGGTGGAAAAAAAAAAAAAAAAAAAAAAAAAAAGGGCTTTTACTAAAAAACACAGAATATACTGTGTAATGTGGACACGTGTAAACATGATTGAACGCAGAGATAAGCATGCAAGGCCTCACATACAGCAACACAATAAAAAATCTAACATAATGGCTTCATTCACTGGTATTTTTCACATAACACGGATAAAAGAAACAAAATTAAGTCAGAAAATGACAACTTTTTTTCCCCCTCTGATGGCCAAATAAGGACAACAATAACTGAATTCATGCATGAATCTATGAATTCAATAACATCAAAAATAAAAATGTGAACAGGGTAACATACAGATACTATAAAAAGGGATAGTTCAACATTATCGGAAATACATCACGGTTTTCTTACAGAGTGTATAATGTGTAGATTTGTGTTAACAGCCAGGGGGAAACAGCTGGCCTGGCTCTGTCCAGTGGTAACAAAATCCACCTACCAGCACCTCTAGAGCTGACTTCTTAAAATCCGTGGCCAGAACCAGGCTAGCTGTTTCCCCCTGTTACCAGTCTTTATGCTAAGCCCACCGACTGCTGGCTCCTGCTACATATTCACTGTACAGATGTAAGAGTAGTATTTCAAACTATTCTTTGCATTTTCATTATGAAGGGCATTTTCTAAAAAAAGAACACATACGTAAATGCATGTGCGTACACACACACACAAAAGCCCTTGTCACTAATAGCTTACCTTAGAAGCGACAGCCTCTATGTTTTCTCGGGTGATGCATTCAAATGTGGCGTGTTTCTCTTTGTAGTGAACGAAGGGATCCACCTTCTGTTTCAGATGAAACTCGTCTTTGGACAGGGTGTCTAAACAATGGAATATAACAGAGTAAAATACAACAGGATAGAATAAAAGGACATTCTGAAACAACGTTGTGAAAAAAGTTCCATTTGTTAACGCACAGAAACACAGAAGGAACAGAAACTTTTGAGGGTTTTTGCCCTGGGGAATCTCCATGTAACATCACACAGTCTCTTGGTTTGCCAGATGTTTGACTCTTGTCTGACCCCACTGTCCTGGGAGCAGTTTGGTTGTCATGGGAGTGGAGTGTGCCATCCCTGTGTCCCGAAACGGAGATTTAACCCTCGTATTGTCTTCCCGTCTACCATGCAACCCCTTTTTTTTTTTTTTTTTTGATGCTTTATTCATTGAGGTTTTCGCTGCTTCTTGCTGCACTTTTTCTTTCACTGCCACCGGATCAACTTATTACCACCAGTTTTACACTTTTCTTTGGAATGTATGGTCAATATATCTAATTCATATGAAATTATACCTACATTTTCAGTAAAAAAAAAAAAAGATAAAAAAGCTGAAATTAAGAATTATTTCGACAGTTACCATTAAGTGGATAATCACGCTGTGATCGACAAGTTTAGTTAGGATCTTGGTTCATTGTTTTTTCAAATGCTATACAATTTTATAAAACACCCAAAATTCAATCAAAGTAGTGATCTGATCCTTCATTTTACTTTGCGAAGAGAGTTGTATGGAACAATCCATTTTATTTTCAGGCTGTTATTTTCAAAGATATATAGATATATTCTAAATATAGAAACTTTGAAAATGGGTCAAGTTTGACCTGAGTACAACAGGCGGGTTAAACTCCTCTTTGTAGTCATCATAATGCATCATCATCCTAAATCTCAACTAGGCCATCTGCCATCCTGCCTCCGCCGTCTCTCTGGTTACACGCCTTAACATTTACATCACAGTGTAGCACAATATCTGACCTGAATCCAAACAGTAGCTTCATTCTCCCTGCCCTAAACTATCGACTATCTCCTCCATCTTTGATCCACAATAGGTGAGCACCCCGGGAGTAGTCCAAAGAAATGGAAACAACAAACCCTTGTGAAGACATTATGATGACATGTTTTGCAGTGAGCTTGCTTACTCCCATCACACACTGACCTGGTTTGCAGATATTAAAGTCCATGGCTCCCCCCATGTTGAGTATTTTCTGGATAATGGTTTTGGCTAGAGCACTAGGAGAGAATAGGACCGGTCTTCTCCTCTGGGTCCGCTGGGGGGTGACGGGACTGTAGGGAATCAGGTTCAAAGTCCTGCTCAGCTCACTGTCTGGTTCGGCAGCGTCTGTTTACAGCCACACACACACACACACACACACACACACACACACACACACACACACACACACACACCCAAAGAGGCACACTCAATGATAGACCAATGGGCAGTTTTCAACTATTTTAAAAGGTTCAAGTGTGAATTTTTTGGCAGTGTGCCTGTGTAAATTGCCTTATCCAGATGTTTCTTCTGGTTGCTCATGTGAGGTTTTGATCCCCCTGCATCACTATGTACTCACCTTCTGGTCTAAGTACCTCAAAACCTGGTCTGGGTAGTGTACTGCCTGAATTGATGATCCTCACGCGCTCATTGCTGTTCATTCGCTTGTACTTGATATCCACCCTGCTGACAAACTTCAAAACAGACACCGAAAAGTATTAACGGAGGCATCTGAGCTAATTCTTTCTTCAGCTATCCTGCCATTTTAGGAAAACAATGTTGTGAGATTACTTTGATGTTATCAATAATTCCAACTGGGGGAAACATTTTGGCGTACAACCTCCTCAATTACTCATTACTGTGACTGCTCACATCTTAGTTCCACTAGGTCATACTACATCATGTTAGCCAGTGTGGGCTGCTCAGGATACCTGCTACTCGATAAAAGTTGCAGAGTGGCATGGTTTAACAATATTTTAGCAAAAAATGTGTTTGAACTATACCGAGCATACAAAATGATGTTATAAGGTTTTTTTTTATATTATTTTTTTGATATTGTTTTGCAGTTGTGAAATTGCTCACATTTTGCAAGGATGTGGTAACAAAAATGTGTTATCTGGAAGTAGAGGCTTACAGGGCGTAAGTCATTGATTAGAAAATATGTTTCTTTACTTCACAGTGATGTTCCAGTGCGTTCAGCACAAGACATCTGAGCTGGTGACAGAGGTGAACCATCGCGCTAAAGAGACTAAAGTCTTGTTCAACAACAGGAGGTTTTTGTTTGCACTTCATTACCTGTAGTATTTGAGTGAGGAAGATGCTGGCTCTAGACAGGCGTGGGCTGGCTTTAGGATCAGGTGACTGGCTGGCTTCTTCTGGCTGTAAATTGCTCTACACAGGCACATACACACAACTTATAATGCAGAATTTGTGAAAAGTGAAAAAGTAGAGCTGATACAAAATGATAAATATGAAGAAAAAAAATGGATTGTGACAAATAGATAAAGAACAGTGAACGGTGTGCCTCTAGATGCCAGAGGGGAGTTGCTTAAGCATTTTTGCTTTAATCAAATGTGAATGTTTGGCTATATTGCAGTACTGCCATTCACATGTATATTGAAAATTTTTTTTTTTTTTACTTTGCTAAAATTTTTTTTTTAAATAGTTCAGTTTCTTACCCTAGTGCGATGGCTTTCACTCTCATCTCTCCCGCCTCGACACAGTAACTTCTGAATTTTTACCAGGAGCAGCTGCTGGGCCCTACACACACACACACACACACACACACACACACACACACACACACACACACACACACACAACACACACACACACACATACGATTCTTACTCATGATTTTGATACAATTAGAAAAGTTAATGTGTCATTTAAGTGTCTGTCCTCGATCAAGCTGCTTCCTGTGCTTCTTGGTGAAAACAACAGGTTGTGGGACTCAGTGTGTGTGTGTGTGTGTGTGTGTGTGTGTGTGTGTGTGTCCGTGTGCGTGCATGCGTGCGTGTGTGTGCATGCATGCATGTGTGGCTGGACTGGATATTGAGCAACTTTGCATGGTTGCTCAACTGTTTCATCACTTTTGCATCATGCTCAGGTTTGTCTTCGGCACACGCTGTTTTGTGGAATGTGCTTTACATGTGCAGGCTACATATACGAAACAAAGGTTTTCATGTAACTTTCACTCTTAATGTCGGAATGTCTTTTTGTTTTAAATGCCCTTTAAAAAATGAAAAGGTAGTGGTGTGGACGTAGCCTTTAAAAAACTTGTGTATACCGTGAGTTGCTGGGTATGGTGCCACGTTCGGCCAAGTCGGAGCCGTTGTAGGGGTCGACACGAGCGCACAGCCACTCACAGCGGCCCTGGTGCCTGGTGTCCAGCACGTGCACCACCTCATCACAGCGCACGCTCAGAGAGCAGCTGTCTGATTGGGCGGAGATGTTGAGGTTGACCCGTATGTAGAAGGAGTCGCCAGAAACCTGCGGGCCTTCCGCCAAGTCCCTCTGAAGACGACGATAGGCTAGAGCGCACACATGCACACATTTGAATTTAAATACACAGTATATGTACACTACACAAACGCACATATACACAAGTCCAATAAAAACAACACTTACAGTCAAAGTTGGCTCGATAGTGCAACTTGACTGGTCCAGAGCAGTGCTGCAGCGTCCAATGGGCTTCTTCCTGAGTGCTGGTATCCAATGAAATGCTTTGGTTCTCCTCACGTATGCAGCCCTCAAGCTGGCCAGGCAATCACATCAAAGACAGATGAATGACAGATTTAAGTATTAATATTTTGGGTGTTTCATGTCAAATTTTGGTTTGTAATTAGTCCGTTGATTATAGATAATATTCAGTGTAAAAGGGAACTGGACGAACAAACAGGCATTGAAAAATAAAGAGCTGTCGATGGTAAAAATGGGTTTTAGCTTCTGGATTTGTTACCCTTTCATCTGTAAATGTCCATGCACGTTTGTCAAATTTCTAGGTTCTTACTGGATCTTTTCCATTTGTACAGCCATTGGTTTTATTGGACAAAAATGTACCTCACTGAACTTTTACTCATCTTGCAGCCCTGCGTTAACTGAGTTAACCCACACAGTAAGTAAACTACATACCAAGAGGAGGTGATGGCCCTCTCGTAGCCCCGCCTTCTCAGCCATGGAGCCCGACTGGACAGAAGAGATGAAAATCCCGCTGTCGTTGCCGCCTACCAAGGTTATGTCCCTCAGCAGGTTGTCGCCTAGCAACGTCAGCTCCTGCACCGGCTTCAGGGAAGCGCTGATCCTAGAGAAGGAGGAGAGAGATGGACGGAACGGCCTGCACACACACAAAAAAGAAGAAGGTGTTTATACGTAAGTTTGACATGCAAAGATTCTTGTGCATGTGAGTGCATGAGTATCTGCACTGTACCGCTCCAGAGAGAGTTTCCTGAAGATATTGTTGACCTGCTCCAGGTCATAACTGTCCATCCCTTCTGACTGATGCGACGAGGAAGATGAGTGGACAGAAGGTGGGCCGTGCGGTTCGTCCTCTAAGGAAGGGACGGAGAGACAGCAACAGACAGAGAAGTTATTTAAAAAACGGTAAGACAGAAGATGTATACATTCAGTTCAGATACGTTATTAGTACGATTTTGGGCAATGTGTAAAAGTATTCTTTACCCAACTCCATTTCCATGTTGTCACTATCATAATCCGAGAGGCTAAAAGAGACAAAGCATCAGACTATTTTGAAGCCATTCATAACAGAAAATTGAATTCAAACCAGCCCAGATTCATAAAAAAGGACAAAATACGTGTGGCACATAACCATCTACATCTAAATAATATAGATTTACAGACATGTATATTCTGGTATGGTGATGTAATTACCTGCGGGGGTGGAAGTCATGTTCTTTTTCCCTCTCTCTGCGGTAAAGCGATGCTTTTTCTGGTGGCTCAGGCAGTGTGGACAGGATGCTGTCGTTACGGTAACGCAGCTGTAGATGTTACAAGTGAACAAAGTAGAAGTTGCAAGGCGGGTCGACAACAGAACTGTTCTATTAAATCCTTTTGGCTTATTCGGAGAAAACGCATCAGATATTCATTTTTAACCAAACACAATACTGCATCATTTCTTTGTGTGAAAAAAACAATGAACTGTATCACTGTTTTAACCCTTTAAAGGGTTTAACCCCTAATTTGACCCGCTTTCAAAAGGTGTATATCAGAAATATGGGTTTCTTTTAACTACCTAATTGTAATTACCCCAAAATAACATGGATGGATGATTCCATACAGCACGCAAAACATCGGATCTATACTTTCATTGAATTTTGGGTGTTTTTTTAAAGCTCATTGTGGGACTGGCTCTAGTGGCTGTAAATCTGCACCAAGGCTGAATTTCGGGAAAGAGACTTCAGATACAGTATTAGGGGACCACTAAGGGGACCACAGTATTAAGGTCTATATAAAAGAGACTTCAGATACAGTATTAGGGGACCACTAAGGTCTATATAAAAGAGACTTCAGATACAGTATTAGGGGACCACTAAGTTCTATATAAAAGAATCCAAAGAGCACCATGTCATGGGACCTTTACATTTTGTAGCATTTTTTTTTTTCTGAACAGTATCCTCACTGAACGGAAACATTTTTTTTTAACTCAATGATTAGGTACAATTTCCTCTAAATGAGGGTTAAGAGAGTAGACCTCACCAGATTTGGCCTGTTGGACTGTTCCACCATACTGAAGGTTAGTGGGTTGGGGCAGGAGGAGGAGGAGGAGAGGGAGAGAGCTGAGAAGGGTGCATATGTGGGGGACATCAGGATGCTCGGGGAGGGAGGGAGGGAGATGCTGTTGCCGTTTGAGTTTCGCCTCTGGATTCCCAGAAAATCTCCTCCGTTGACTGACAGAGCTGAAAGTTGGAGACAAATAGGGATCACCAGGGAAATGTCACTGGTGGAATGTGAATTAACTATATGATCATGTGTTACCTGCAGATTGAGTGGCCTCCGGGTTGCCTTCTTTGGGTAAACAGACTGGAGACTTAACTCTGTTCTAAAATACAAAACATAAAAGTTACTGTTAGAAATATTCTGTTTACCAGCAGCTGAATGTCTTGACTGCTTCAGTTAGGTTTTCTTTTCAATTCCATTTCATTGTTATTCACTATTATTTCATCTCCATGTATATATAATAAAAAAAAGGATTTTATTTTTAAATAAAATTTGATATGTTTTGGCAGAAAGACATCACCAACTAAAATGGAAGGATTTTTCAAAAGAATCAACAATATGGCAGATGTAGAGTCAATCTTTTACTTTAATTGGCTGTTCCTGCTCATACATGTGATTAAGTGATTATATGATCACTCGAGAGTTGCTATCAGAGGTTTCTCTTAAACTTGAGAGTAAGACAGTAAGTAGTTTAATGTGTGGTATAATGGTAAGTAAAAACATTTTTAGTGCTAAGTTGGGTCTTAAATGTAATTATTCCCTGGCATTTGTTATAATGCTTAATGCCATGGCATGACAATGTCACTTTATGAGGTTTTTTAACATTAATATGAATTCCCCCAGCCCAGATGGGCCGATCTGTAATCTTCTCCTTATGAGGTCATAAGCATCCAAAGAGCATCATGTCATGGGACCTTTAATAAATAAATAAGTGTTAGTAGTAAACAGTGGCTGACCACTCCCTTGAGGTTGGGTCTGCGTTTGAGGCGAGGCTCCTCAGATAAGAACTTTTCCTCTGGCGACTCATCACTGGACCATTCTGATTGGCCCTGGATGGGTTTAAAGTCCCCCGCTTGAGAGATGATGGTCGGAGGCAGGTCCCTCGGCAAACTCTGCTAAAAACCGAGAGGCACAGGAATTATTGGCAAGTTTTCAAAATTAGGAACTGGAACTACTGCAAATTCCAGAAATGCAATGTGAGCATTATTCACACAAATTGCACACTCATTTATTCTACTGTGTCTAACCTGATCCAAAGCAATGTCCTTGGACCGCCGCCGTAGCCGAGCCTCCAAGGTGACCAGCTTGGCTTCTTTGCGTACCATCTCGATATGGAGCTCATCGCTCCTCTCCTCCAGCTCTCTGATCTGCTTGCGATATTTGTCTTTGTCAATGAGACTCTGGGAGAATTGGTGCTGGGCCTCGTCTCTGGCTCGAAACGCCTGTGACAGTGGGGGGGAGTGGAAGTAAGAAACACAAAAACAACAACATTCATATTCATCAGTGTGTGTGTGTGTGTGTGTGTGTGTGTGTGTGTGTGTGTGTGTGTGTGTGTGTGTGTGTGTGTGTGTGTGTGCTTTCACCTGGTCCCTCTCCTTCTCCACCTCCTCTAGTTGTACAGTGATGGTGTCCATGCGTTTCTTATACATCTCACAGTCCTTCTGCAGTGTGGAGGACTTCAGCTCCAGATCCTCTTTCTCCTCCAGGTACTACACACGCACACACACACACACACACACACACACACACACACACACACACACACACACACACACACACACACACACACACACACACACACACAACAGAAGTGGGGTTAATTATAGTTTATTAGACAAGGGCAAATACAGGAAGAGAAACACAAGAATGTTAGATACAGGTTACAAAGAAAGAGGCCTTAGATGGGGTTTTTGCACAGGGTGTGTTTCACATATGGTCTCCTGGGCATTAAGCTCTCTGGTCATGGGTTTGTGTTTCTAGAGTCTTTTTTTGCTAACTTTTTCGGTTCCCAGCCTCACTCTGCTTCACATTCACACAGTTCCAAACAACCATGTCTTGTATCTGTTTATACTTGCTGCACTCCTAATCGCCACCAGTGACGTGTGGTGATGTCAGTAAGAGGCTAGGCACTGAGTTATGAAAGCCAGATCACCTAATTTATTGTTTAGGCAAATACATCAAAACAGTAAACGAGGAAAGAAGATAGATCCAGATCCTTTGATTGGTATATTTGGTGTCTTTGGAGATGGAAGTGCTCTCAGGGGAGCTAACGGTATGGTGGCAGCCTTTATGTTATGTTATTAGCACGAAGATTGGTTCTCCTTAACTGGAAAAACGCACAGCCTCCCTGTTATATTGTCTGGTTAAGAGATGTAATGCAGCACTTGAAACTAGAGAAATTAAGATTAAAATTTGAGAAAATATGGCGTCCTTTCATAGTCTATGCTGAATCTAAGCTTTAAATCTCCTCTCATGCAATTATTAGTCCCTAGTCATTGTCATTATAAGTGTATTCAGATATTTATTTATTTTATTCCTTTTTTTTACATCACACCAATTAATCCTTTCATATTGAACTGGTAAGCAACTATTTTTATTTATTTATTTTTTTTATATTGATTGTAATTTATTTATTAATGTATGCACATGTATGTATACTATATGTATGTGTATATTCATGTATTTTGTGATTTATTTTCTCAGATTTTCATTATTATTATTTTTTTGTCTCTTGTTTTTTCCACCTTAAAAAAAGGGAAAAAATGGTTATTTGCATTGCATAGATCTGTAAAACTTATGTGTTCTGAAAACCAATAAACACAGTATTAAAAAAAAAAAAAACAGTAAACGTCACACACAGTCCTTCTGCAGTGTGGAGGACTTCAGCTCCAGATCCTCTTTCTCCTCCAGGTACTACACACACACACACACACACACACACACACACACACACACCAGCAGAACCAAGACCACATATCTAACTTCCAGATACCTTACCTCCAATGTTAAGCAAGTAGAAAAAAATTGTTCTGCAGTAACATGGCCCCTGTGTAATGTGTGATTAAATATGACCAGTGTTTCCCACAGGTTGAGAATTTACTTGTGGTGGTGGGTGGTGCAGGATGTGACGGTAAGTAAAAAACTAGTCAAACAAAGGTAAGAACAATGACTACATTACATTATCAGATCATTCAGAGAGAAATAACCATTTACATATTAAACAAATTAGACTTAAAGAGGATATAGATACAGATGAAAATATTCCGACACTGTGCTGCATCTGACACAATTTCAGGGTAGTTATAATGGCTGCACGATATGTGAACGTGACACGTGAAAATGTGCGATATTCCCTAACGTTGTTGAATATCGCGATAATGACATTACTTTTGATAAACAGATATTAAAATGTACTCACTTCTGCCTTTCTGCTGCTTTCAGTATTCTGCTAAAATGCTGCTTTGTCAATTAAATCAGTTTTTTGCCAAATGTTAATGGTTCAGCAGATAAAATACCTGTAATACTCTGACCCATACAGAAAGTTAGGTTATTATAAGTCTCAACACTGTTCCCTCCTAACTCTTGTTGAATCATATAAGGCTAGGGCTATCTAAGTAAGTAAGTAAATTCTTGTTCTTTTTGTTTTTTAGATCATTGTTCGTTTTTTGAAGTGTTTTAATCTGTGTTTTTGCTTAGTGGGGTTTATATTTTTTTTTTTTTTTTTTACTTGTCTGTATCAATGACATGTTGGATAGTTGCAGTTTTTAAAAAATCTGAGAAGTTGAGAGGGGAAGTCGGTCTTTAGTGGAACTGCCAACCGGCATCTATGACAATGGGCTCCAACCAGACAGTATTTTTTTACCTGTACATTCACAAATTTCCTTTTTAACAATGTCATTTATTTAATGAGCTTATCATATGTTTTCTATGTCAAATCTTAATCTGAAAGATAACATGTAACTGGAGATATCAGATCAATTTAGTGGCGTAAAAACTACAATATTTGTCTTTGGAATGTAATAAATGTAGTATAAAGTAGCCTTAAATAAAAATACATAAAGTAAAGTGCAAGTACCTCAAAATTGCACTTCCTAGCTTGTGTGTTTGTTACCTTATCTCGTAGTTCCTCTGCCTGTCGTACTTCTTCGCGGAGATTGTAGAGGCGGTTGACCAGATCCTGCCTGTCTTCTAGTGCTTCCTGTCTGTCATGCTCCAAAATGTCAACGATGGCCTTGTCTGATGCAGGTAGTGGGCCAGGCTGTGTAATAAGACACACACATTGTTGGGTACGAATGTATAACTGGTGTGTGGCTGTGCATTTGAGGCAGGCCCTACCTGTATGATGGACTGTAGCTCCTGTAGTTTGATCTTGAGCATTTCGTTCTCTCTTTCGAGCTCAAAGATCTGCTCTCTCTTCGGCCGGTTCTCAATGTCGTTCTTCAGCTTGAGACTCTGCCTCCTCTCCATCTTACACTCTTCCTCCACCTTGTTCAGCCTGTGCTTCAGCTGATCAACCTATACAGACAGTGAGGACGCAGGATGAATAGCAGGGGCGGGGCTAGAAGGGGGGGTACAGGGAGGCACCAGCCCCACCCCCTGAAATATGATTGCCCACCCAATCCATTGGGCTAGAGTGCTATCAATCTGACAATTGTGATTTCCATTGAATCGGAGTACTGTCACTGTCACAATTTTCCCAGCCATGGTCACATGACCAAATAATGTTCCCATGACAACTATCCAAAATTCTGATACCTCCCCTCCCCCCATGCCACTTCACACAAAACACCCTGGAATGGCCCCTGGGTACTAGCATGGTAAGTGAGAGTGAGCTGGTTACACCCACTTATTAATGTCCTCAAATCCTCACATTTCCTCCAAGCTCATTGTTAATGGTTATCAGAAATGATAATTTCTTTACACAATGTAACGTTATTGGTATTTTCGTGCATTCCCGTGTCCATCAGTACCTCCAGCTGCAGGTCTCGGCTCCTCATCACAGCCATGTTCTTCTCCTCGCTCAGCGTGGCGTACCTCATGGCCAGTTTGTAGTTTTCATCCTTCACTCTCAGCAGCTCGTCGCTGTAGGTGTTTCTTTCCTCTCTCAACTTATTGTTCCCTGGAGAACAAAGCGCAGTCGTTTATACAGTAGTACGGGATCTATGAGTTTAAGCAATTATTGCAAAATTTATGAAAATGTTACGCTTAAAGATAAATATAGAAAATGCATTTACATGGAACCCCAAAGAGTTTTTTTAAAGATAACAAATCATGTGACTAAACTGTTTGAAATATAAATGAACCAATCGTGTAAAATAATAAAATAATAAAATAAAGTGTTCAAATGTTGCCTTTAACTGAGTGTTCGATAATCAAGAGAAGATGTGGAGTGCCTTCTCGGTTCAGAAGTAGAATCCTGTGTTTTTATTTTATAGTTCTCCTGAGTTATGCGATATATAAAACCCTCAGTTACATATATTTATATATTTTGACATATTAAGTTTTATGAGGGACAGATGGGGTTTAAGGATAGTGAGATTTTGCAAATTTACCCTGACCAGGAAATTTGCAATAAAGTTGCCATGATAACTTTGTCCTCCTCATTTAGATGTTCACCAACAGGCGTCAGAGAAACATGGGCTGAAATTTAATTCTTCCATTTTTATTTTATTTTTTATTTTTTTTATTTAACGTGAATGTGCTTGTTGTACCAGCTGCAGGTTTCAACTAGCCTACACAGGACATGATAACATATACCACAGTTTCATTAATAGGCTTTGGTCGACATTGTGATCGCCTTAATAAAAAAGAAACAACAACTGTGGTGACCTGAGTAGGAAAAACCCATAAACCAAGCATGTGTGGTGAGGTATCAGTTTCTGTAAATGGTGGCATGTTTTTGGTTAGGATGTAATCGTAGACAGTAAAAGAAATGGACACAGCGGCGTCATAGATTTCGATGGAAACCAGTCAATTAGAAGCACTTTTCTGGTGAGCGCTGAGCGTTACTGCGCAGCCTCAAACTGAGCTTAATGACGTAGATGTGACGTGAGCAACCTGTCTGAAATTTGTAAGTGTTCTGGTAGCTGTGCCAAGAGAAATCTCAATCATTCCCAATCTAGAGACGGAGAGCGTGAGTGGGAGCTGTCCATGAGCGTAGGAGCAGGAGCAAAACGTTGCTGAAACATTTTGTTCCGATGCTTTCATGGACTCTCTATGGGCTTCTCCCTTGACTGTATGCCTCCACGTCCCCCCAATTGCATGCAAACTTCTCCAGACTATAAGGTAATTTATCTAATGTGCGACAGAAAGTTGCGTGGTGATGACACAATCATTAGCCTATTTTTACAGAAATATCTGCTACGGGGCCACAACGTGAGATACAAGGTAATGGAGCCTTTTATACATTGTTGTGTTTCTTTAGAAATAAACAGTGGGCAAATAGAGTCTTTAAACGCTTCAGATGTAAAGTTATTCGCTGTCAAAGTGGCGCCAAAATGAATGGGAGTCAATGGAATGCTAACGGGAGGTGATGGCTTGTTAGCCTACAATCTCCCCATAGGAGGTACACTTTTCCGGATGCTCGCTTACCCCCTTGGATTTAATGCTCAACCATTTGAGACACTAAGCATCTATCATTAATGATTTTGCCATTCATTTTAAGTCTTATATGGAAAGAATGCAGTGGAGACACACAGATAGAGAGGAGCTTGCATGTCATAAACACAACATATCTAAAAATATCTGCTCAAAAGGGTTTCTCTTAACTTTTTATTCTTGAGCTTAAATGTACTGGCTTAATTTAATGAATTTAATGTCTATTTTATTTTATTATAATGTTTCCAAAATGTAACTATACTTGGCATAATTGTGCTTTGTTTCTTGAATGTACTTTTATTGTTTAATGTTTATAATGTGTTTCTATGCCTCTGTAATGCACTTTGGGTTGCCTTGTGTATGAATTGTGCTATAGACAAATTTCCATGTCTACGGACAATAAAGTGTTATCTTATCTTATCTTATCTTACAAATAAACCTGCCCTGCCTTGCCTAAAATAATAATGTGAATTTTTACTCTGTTGGAAGGCCTGAAGCTCCTGATTGGCCAGCCGTAGTTTCTTCTGCTCGTCCTCCAGGGTGCAGTTCTTCCTGCTGAGCTCCACCTGCTGCAGGGTCTTGACTTTGGACTGCTGCTGCAGCTTCATCACTTCGTTCATCAGGAACTGGGTCAGACCCTCGTGACCCTCCTCCACTGCCGTGAGAAAACAGGTGGAGAGGAGAGGAGGGTAAAAAAGACACATCACAGAGTATGATACATCATATGATACATCATCTACTCCACATAACACAGGACTGAACCAGCCGAGATCTATGAGAAGTGTTGTAGGGTTAGACTGTCTGTGTAACTGATGAAAGTTTCTCCCACAAAACCAGCTCTACATCTGGCAGTTAAATGTGTTTATTTTTCACGTACTTCTTCTTCTCTGTTACTTTTCCCTCCGACAAGGAGGTCCTGTTTTCAGTTTGTTTCTTTTTTATCTGTTTCTTTGTCAGCAGGATTACAGAAAAACTATAGGTCTGATTTCCCTGAAACTGGGTGGAAGGGTGTAGTATCGGCTAAGAAAGAATACATTAACATTTGGATAATTATTCTTCATTTTCAATAACATTGCGAGGTCTTCTAGTTTAAAAACGCAATCACCCTGTAACAGGTGTAATCAGTCTCCTGCCAACCATACTTTTGGTGCCAAACGTTTTGGATGAGCTTTTTTGACACCATGAGTATTGCCTACGGGCACACTATCCCCCCTAACCCTTTATCAGCCATTTTTGGCATTTTCCCTGACGCTGGCCTCCCTGTTGCACTGAGGCGGGCCCTGGCATTTACATCTCTGCTAGCTCGGAGACTGGTCCTGCTCAACTGGAAGCTTTCTCGTCCCCCCCCCACACACACACACACACACACGACCGTTGGATTAAAGAGGTGCTTGACAATTTGAAGCTGGAGAAGCTCCGATCTTCTTTGAAAGGCTCTAGCTTGATATTCCTAAAGACATGGAAACCTTTTCCTAGAACTCCCTCAGATTATCTCCTGACTTGGAGGACTGAGCTCCTTCTGGACTGCTCGACCCGACCTGTTGTGTGTCCTTATTGGTGTGTGTTTGTCAGCGTGCATGGGACACCCCCGTTTATTTTGGACTTGAACTGGGTTGGTTTGTGGGTGGGTAGGGGAATTGAAGGGAAGTGACACACTGTTTTCACTATGCTTTGTTTACCATCGACTGTGCTGTATGTCACGTACTGTAAACATTTTTAATTTAAATAAAGAGTTGGAAAAAAATATCAAATACTCAAGGTTGCCTATAATTTTCAGATCTTTTCTTCACTTAGTTTGATCCAGTCAGTTCAGAAAAAACCTATAATAGTCAAACTTTAATATGAATTATCTGTGCGGTAAGTAAAAGCTGTGTGTCCATGCATACATGTGTGTGTCGTGTGTCTGCATCCGAAGGTGTGTGTCTCACCTACGATGGTGGAGAAGCGTCTCGTGGGCTCCTTCCCTGTGACCAGCTTGTACAGTTCAGGATAGTAAAATTCCAGACTTTCCAAAAACGCCACATACCCCCGCTCTCCTTTAGTGTGAAGGATGTCAAGTAGACGGCCTGATAGATTGAGTGACATACTTTAAGTTCAACACAAAGAAACATGAATGCGCTTACTCTCACTGCACATAAACTCAGGTCAAGAGGGTGAGAAAACTATTGCATAACATGACTGATACATACGGTATGCACACACATCCCTCTACCTACTTGTGCGGTTTGCTTTGGAGACCAGCAGCATGGAGTTGAGGATCTCATCCTCGTCCTGTTCATCCAGGACTTTGCACTGGCGGAGGTAAGGGGTGAGCTTTGCCGGGGAGATGGTGCGACACAGTTCGTAACGTTTGCACTCCACCTTCTCCCACAGCGCCTCCATGTCATCATATGTCCCATTTTCCATCTCTTAAACCCTGAAAAGTAGTAGTACTTTCTTTTGTTCATGTCATTTTGCATCATCACAACTGATTCAAAGAGATGCTCACTCCAAGGGCAATGAGCACTACAATGTATGTGTGTGTGTGTGTGTCTATTACTATAGATAGATAGATAGATAGATAGATAGATAGATAGATAGATAGATAGATGGATGGATTTTATTAATCCCAAATTGAGAAATTACTCAGATACAAGCAGCAAGTAACAAGAACATACACGCATCCTTACTCACACACAAATAGAAAAAACAAGAAATATACTAGAAATAATAAATAAGATTTAAAAAAATAAGATAAAATAAAATAAGATAGAAAAGATCAAAAATTCCAGAACAACTAGTAAAAAATGGATGAAAAAGAGCATATACAAGTGTAGAATAAAATGTACAACCTACATAGTATATCTAACAAAATACAACAAAACAACAAAATAATATTAAATATGAAGTAAGCAGTGTGCAAGTAGCATAATAGTGCAATACTGTATGTGTGAGTTAATGAGATAGTTATGTCACACACAGCTGTGAATTGTTGTATGGCAATGTATCTTACTCAAATTAGATTACAACATTACATTCAAGTCTATTAATATTAAATGTTGAGGAGGAACTCAAATATGTGGTTGTTCTCTGAGTCATTTCTCCTGTATCATATTGAAACGTTGGCACAAAATGGTGAATGCAAACGTGACGTGATTTTTCTTTTCTTTTTTTGTGGGGATTGGGGGGATCTGACGCACCACAAGCTGTAATCATGTCTTAGTTTACATGTGGTTAGTTGTGTACAACTAAGGGAGATTAACCGAATCAAAAAATGGGCTGTGAAACACTAACTGTTGTGTTTTGTTAGCCGTGCTAGCTACGCTACGGGCTTTTCCTCTTCCTGCTTTGAGGGAAAGCAGGCTGAGGTAATCACAGCCGCACAACCAAAAACAATGGCTGTAGACATATTTCTATACGTTTTCATTCATGCCAAAGTGAACAATTAAAAGTTATAATAAATCATTTATGGCATATGGCTATATTTTTTTTTTATAGCTATGCTAGGTTTAGGGTAATGTTTCAACAACTGTTGGATGGATTGCCATGAAATGTGATACACACATTTACATTTTCTCCCTCAGGATGAAGTGTGAGCCTATGTTGACTTTAATCTAGAGCCAGATGAGCCATTTTAAAGTCATCACATTTAGTCGTCACTTTTTCTTGTACCAAATAATGTCATTGTGGTTTTTAAATGTATTGTTAATAGTTATTTTTTTAAGATAACAAAAGATAAACCTTCATTGTCATTGCACAGAGACCCATACTGTCCAATGAAAGTGTGAGTGCCAATAAATGTTCATGACAATAAATAGCTGAAAACAAGAATAATTTCAGACATAAAACACTAAGGACGGTACAGGAAAAATATAGCACATGATGTATGATTATTGTAATATTGTTGTGTAATAATAAAGGCAAGTTTATCATAAAAAGAAAGAAAAAAATGTCTTTGGGGGAAAATCTGAAATGCTCCTTTTTGTCTCAGCTGACTGGAGGGGCGGTGTCTGTGTTTGATTGACAGCAGCTAGCAGAGTGCCGGTGTCACCATAGGTAGTCTCGCTTTGCCACACCCTCCTCCAAAGCGCGTTGGAGGAGGGTCTGGCTACTCCACATAGCATTCGGGGATGGGAGGAACTTGTTTTGGTGGAACATGTGTACGTTAAAAGTTGTCATGCAACAGAAAACTCAGATTGGACAGATAGTCTAGCTAGTGGCTGGATTTACCCTCAGAGATCTGAGAAAAGTCCTTATAAATCGAGTTTAAAATGCCAACACAAAGGAAGCCCAAGGCAACTAAATGACTGAAATCCGGCGGATTTTCCGGCGGCAAAGGGGCAATCCCAGAAGTGGAATGTCAAGGATATGGACGACACCATAGGTAACATGAGACAAAGAAAACTAACTTGACAATAAGCTACATGAAATGGGCAGACAGCCTTTTGTTAGTGGCAGTTAATATACAAATATTAAAGCCAAAACACAGATTTTTGAATATAAAAGTAATTATTTGGACCATCTCTATAATTTGATTAGTACGGATGAATATGAATATGAATATGAATACAAATAAAGATACAAAGACAAATTACAAATACAAATACGAAAAACTTTATTGTCCACAGATGTGAAAAAAAAATTTCGGTTTCACCAAGAATACAAGAGAGACAGGACATTACAAACCATACATAGCCAAGACGGCAAGGAAAAGTGACATTACAAAGGTTACATTTACAAAAGTAAATAAATAAATAGATACATATAGTCTAGTAAAAATGCTTGCTGTGCATAAAACCGGAAACACAGAAGTCTGCCTGGCTCTACATTCCATTCTTAAGTACGGTTCCCAGTGTTATTCAGCACCTTCACAACACTGGGGACGAAGGATTTCTTACTGTTGAAGTTAGAGTTATAATGTATGTTTTAGATTAGACACAAGTCTCTTAGGTATAAAAAAGGGCATTTCATCTTTGCTCATTTTAAACCACCATTTCGCTACAGCTATACGATGGCTAGTCTCGCTTTGCCAGACCTTCCTCCACAGAGGGTCTGGCTAGTCCGCACAGCATTCTGGGATGGGAGAAAAACGTGCTCTGGTTTATTGGCATTTCTTTAAACCAATCACAATCGTCTTGGGCGGTGCTAAGACAGAGAGCCACGGTGCCGCTGCAAAATAGCCTCGGTAAGGAACTTGTTTTGGTGGAACGTGTGTACGTTCAAAAGTTGTTTTAGTCGTGCAACAGAACACTCAGATTGGACATGCTGCATTAATGTGCTGCATCTGAGCATCTAATAAGCTAGCTAACCTTGTTTGGTCGCTCACTTAACAAGCACAAAACTGTGTTCACGTTTGCAACAAGCTAACATCGGCTAACATTATTTACAACTGACATGCTTCTTGGTCATTGATGATTAACTGCAAAAGAAGCATGTGAGACTTCATGAAGAGTGAGGCCTTGCTCATTTGAGTCCCACACATTCTTCACTTCATCCGTTTCCCTTATTAACAACATATACTTTAACCAACTGACATCTTTCCATTTACCTCTCCTTTTTTTACTTTTCCAGAGACATATTTCTACACTCTTTATCTTCCTCTCACTCCCACTTGATTTCCTCTCTCTTATCATTTCACTCACACTCACAAACACACACACACTGTCCGTGCATCTCTGGGATTTGCATGCCATTTGGCCACGTGGTGTTATCCTACAATCCTGCTTTGTGACTTGTAGCCTACAGATAGGCAAATCAATATTATCTGATGCCATTACTCATGTAAACAAACACAATCACACACACTTTTGCATACAACTGTCATCTGCAACGTGCATGTGGAAATTTGCGCTTGTACGCATACAGACAGATGCTGGTTAAATTGTAAAGGATGCATCAGCAATGCCAGTTTCTAAATATGAACACCACTCAGATTTTCAGTCAAATTCAGACTTTCTCTGTGTTATATTATTACATTCATATATTTAGACCCTCAGACAGTCAACAACATCAATGATAAGCAGCTTTTCAAATGCAGTTTGAGGCAGACAAAAAAAATCACACACTCTCAACACTCAAGCTATTATTTCTGTATAGTGTGTAGTGTGTATGCTGCCACAGTCACAGCAGATGATAAAACCGCAAGCGCTCACACCAACACACACCCGTGTACTCATGCAGAAGTACACAGTGCATGCAGACACACACAGGCAGACCTCTTCAGTAACCACACACATGTTTCCTCTTCTCTCTTCTCTTATTTTGGATGTCATTACCGAGAAAGCTCATCCTTGCTTCCTCCTTTTCAAAACAGATGTGGAGGAGTAGCTCTCTTCCGCTATTCTGTTTTAGTCCTCTCAGTCGGCCACTTTTCTTTATAGTATTGTGGTCAGGAGAGTTGTTTTTTTAGAGCAGTCTACGTGTGTGTGTGTGTGTGTGTGTGTGTGTGTGTGTATATGTGTGTTCTTGTTTAACTATATACGTAGTGTCTAAAAACCGGGAATACAGTGTACTTGTGGGGTCCGGACAGCTTTGTGGGGCCAAAATGCTGGACCCCACAAGTTTAAAGGGCTGTTTGAGAGTTAAGACGTGTAAGACGGTAAGTGTGTGTGTGTGTGTGTGCACACGCATGTCCTTGCACTGAACCTTGTATTTTCCCCTTTTTTTTCAGCAACTGCAGACTTAAACAAAGGCAGACACACAAACACAACTACTTTCTGTCTTGCAGGACTCTAATGCACTGAGCAACGCGGTTGTTGTTTCCATTATTTTCGAACACCCTGCTCAGTATTTCAACTGTTTACCACCTTGTGTTGCTCTGATCACAGTAACCGCGGTTACTACTGCTAACATTAGCACTCTAAATATAAGTTACCCTGCATCTTTGCATCTGGACATTCATACTCAATGTAAAATTCTCACCATGTTGTCAACAAAGAATGTACATTATATTCTCCAACCAACATTATTTATACATCCATATATACTGTACATATCATCTGAGCACATAATGTACAGTATACTTACATTTAACTAGGACTGAAAATGCATCATTATTGGCAAAATCAAACTATTGGCAAAAAAAGTCTGAGGGGGAAATAGTTTCAAAACTAACATTGCAAATTCTAACATTCAAATATCAATGAATTTAGTCCTACATCATACAGATATAAGAAACTGAGAGAATAGATCTGCTCTATTGACTAATTGTCATTTTATTTTGCAGCACATTGTCTAAAAGTATATAGTTCAGTTGGGTTTCAATTCGTCACAGGAGATTTCACGTGCTTTCGTGAAATCTAAAGTGTCAATATCTCATCTCAGATTATCAGCCATCGCGCTCAGTATAAAGCGAGTAAAATTATATCTGCACTGGAAAGCAGTGAAGTGTGCTGAAAATAGCGATTGCATAACAAACTTGTAAAAATGAACATCAATGAAAAATGTGGAAGTACTCGTTTTCTGTTGTGCACATCACTTTGTCGGGGCCACACTGTCTCCTTTGTGATACACGATAAAGCTGCATAACGTATTTATGTTAAGAGCTGCACTTTCTGCTACAAAGACACCTTGCTGGCCTTGCAGCTTGCCTTCTGCATCTGCATCCAATAACCAACATTAGTCTTCATGTTTCCTTCTCATACACTCTAATGCTGTTGCTGCTACAATGACTCGGCATCCTTATAACAAGTCAATAACTTTTATATTGTTGTTTCCGTGTTTTTAGAGGAGACATTAAAGTTGATTTAAAGGTTGGATATTTTCTCTTAGTGATGAATAAGCATCCATGTTTGCTAATGTAACTCAGAAGCCCAAATGATCTGTATGGAGTTACTTATACTATGACACAAATATCACTAATTTCCTCTTTTGTCTTCTTGTATGAACAAACATGTACGAATTTGTCAAACAAAGAGAGCATTATTGTGACCAGATTTATTACACTCTCAACCAACCGCAGCTACGTATATTCTGCCCACACACAAACTAAGGAGGGGGTAAGTGGGCCGCTGACCAATAAGTAAAGGAGTTAAGCATAGGGCCGTCCCATCCAACATCACATAGTGCACCAAATTCACTGAACTTAAAGAATGGTTTGCTTTCCACTGTTGATGACGTTCCAGATTTCTGTAGCACATGCATGATCATGTTTTTCAGGGTTGAAAATATCGGTTTGAAGTCCATGTCAGTGAGACATGCCTCAACGGTCCTGGAATGGCTGTGTTCCAGGCTTACTGTCAGTGCACTGGACTGAAATTGGCTGGCTGGCTAGCTGATAGGCATATATGATTGTTTCAGGTTTACAAACCATGATAAAGGCTCCATTGTCTGGCAGAATAACTGGAGCTCATAGGAATTTGAAATGTGGGCTTTGCGCAAGCTCCTCTAAAGGCTTGCATATGTAGTTGTACTGTATAATTTACTTATTTCTTTAAAAACTAAAACAGACAACCAACAAAACCAAATAGGTATTTTTGATGTTTTTTATGTCCCAGTTAGGACAACCGAATTAAATCTTCCAATGGAGCGTTTTCTGCGTAACATTGTTACGTTTGAAAAGTTAATGCACATTGGTTGTATGGTGTAATGGAAAGCATTGTTGTTGTTTTTTTTGTTCTTGCATAGTTCTAAAACGGAGGATGTCTTTCTATTGCTTAAAACATATTACTATAATCATACAGTCATATTACAACATATTTCAGCAAAAAAATGACACCAAGTTGAGATCAATGCATCGTGCAATCGTGACGAATATGCAGGATGCAATCACCTCAGTGTATGCACCGTAGACTACAAACTGTTCCATGTCAAGCACCGCTAAACTGACACAAATTAGATCTGATAGGATTTTTTGCTTTTAGATATTTTAGTACAGAAAGTGTATGAAACCACTAGGCTACTGTACATGCCCTGTGTGTCTCCCTGCATCACACTCACTGGATCCCATTGTCTTGTGCACCTGCTATTGGAATCCCAAAGATTTGGATGATGCCAGATAATGTTCCAGTGTTGACAGACATTCAGCTAGTGTGTTAGCCAAACTAATACCTTCCTTCATTTACAAGCCATGACTGTATCAACCGAGGCAACATTTACTGTCATTAGACCTAACCAAGGGATATGCTGATAGACAACATTCACAGATGCTGTTGCACATGTGCAGAACTGATCCCTACTGAGTATCCACAAGTTATTTTAAGGGACAAACCTGCAGTGTATTAGAGTTCTCCTGAAGACTTAAGTGACTTGAGTTTGGACAGATGTGTAGGCTATTTTAGTGGAGATGACACACCCGCTGACAGGCTGTTACCGCTGCGGTGATACGGGGTGTAATATCACTTCTCGGCTTCTCGTTTTTTTTTTTTTCCATTCAAACTGACGCACGTTTATAAGCCTGTTCGACCACTTTTCTAACATGAGTTACCTATTTCTGAAGCGATCAACAATTCACTTACATGCAATAAACAAGAGGGGTAGAGTTATTTTGCCTACCTGAGATGCGGAAGGTAAGTTGTCCAAAGAGTGCAAGGGAAATCAAACTTGGCCAAGGTGTTGTAACCTGTTCTTGTTTTTTTTTGGGTGATGCTGTTGTTTTTAAACCGGTTGGTTCACCATCAATGCCAGGGGCTTACAGGTTGTCTCCATTTATCCAAAAGAGAGATGACTTTTAAAGTACCGTAGTAATGATGCGTGAGCGCATGGGAGCTGTGTGAAGTGGAGAGAGAGAGAGACAAAGAGAGAGAGACAGAGAGAGAGAGAGATTGAGAGTGAGAGAGAGAGAGAGAGATTGAGAGAGAGAGAGAGAGAGAGAGAGAGCGGGGGCGGTGTGAGCGCAGATGGAAATAACAAGTGCACTGCACAGAGGTGAGGAAGAGCGCCTCTGTCATCAGGTACGGTGGCCGCGTAGGGACCTATTATACGTTTATAATTGGTCAGTTACTCCTACAGCATGATATTAAGACAACAGGCAAAGGATTTCTTGGAACATGGAAATACCAAATGGGAACTGTAGCCTGCTTCACTTCACTAGGCTATATATTCTACTTTTTACTCCATCTATCTGGTGACTCCAGTTTCACAAAATGATCAAATATGTCAGGCTACACTGTTATAGATTATTATAGAACTACAAACCTCCTGCTTACGCATTCATGCATTAGTAGTAATAATCAATATAATAGTGTGACAATCACAGGGGTCATATGTGTCTGTTGTTTTGCTGATATTACTTAGGCCACACATTTGTTTTCCTATGTGACATTTCCAATGCAGGACTTTTAAAAGAAATGGGTTATTTTTTTATTGCAGTAGGCTTTTGCTAAATTCAAAAAAAGTGACACTGCAAGTCTGCATTATTAGGCTACTTTTACTTTTGATACTTTGTACATTTTGTTTCCAATATAGGGCTACTATATTTAAAAAAAAACTGATCTTCACAGTGGTAGTTTGAGATCCTTTAACTATCTTATCTACAAAGTACGGGGATTAAGGAGTAGTGGGCCATCTGTATAATACTATAGCCTAACTGAAATGTAGAATTATAAGGTATCACAATGGAAATAGTGAAAGGTAATTACCTCAAAAAGAAATTTAAGTAGCTACTTGAACGAATCAAAATAGCCTGTTTCTGTTAAAAAATTGGATGTAGAAGAAACACCTGTAAATTATGGGTGTTAATCACAGACTGTTAATATTTACAGTCTATGGTTTTAATCCACCAGTAGACATCAGGCTACTAAAATAACCAGCTGTAAAATACAGTTGGGGGGTAATTTGTATAACACCAAAATGCTAGTGTTAAAAACTAAATTTTTACTGTGATGAATGATGTGAAACAGAAATTTGAAGTAGGCTAACTATGAAGTTGCCTTAAAAGTGCCCTGCCACACGTATTATCATTAGCATTACTTTGTGGTAATGTCTGAAGTTCTACCATGGACTCTGTAACATTTTTTGTGGAAAAAATGCCTTGGTTACCTTGTTTCAAGCCATTCTAGCGTGGTATAAAAAGCCTGCAGGAAGACTCTGCTTGATTTCTGCCAGTTCTCATTAATATTCAACAAGCTAAGCTGCTTGACTCTGATTGGCTAACAGCTAGCCAATGAGAGCCTGGCTATCAGCATCCTTTACGCAGCGCAACTGGGCGTTCTCATGAATAGTAATGAGCTCAGGCAATAGCTTTTGTAATTGGCCTGATTTCTCCGCTTATTTCTGTTCAGTGACTAGAGTTGACAGAGGAGGTAGCAGTTCATTTTCACATTCACAACATAACACAAACACATATGGACCTAACATATTTCAAAAAACGCAAGTAAAAACGGTTTTGTGTGGCAGTAAAGACAGGGGGTTCTCCATCAAAACAAAAGGGAAAAAAACATGCTTTTCTAAGTATAGGCCTATTATTATTATTATTATTATTATTATTATTATTATTATTATTTACTGGTTGTATAAATATAATCATTTAATGAAGATTATGATTTCATGTTCATTATGGTTTATGGCTATAAACTGTGAGTGAGTTACCATTTGCACAGAGCTGCACCATAACTTCCCCTTGGTGAAGACGGAACTAAAATGACGGTCATGTGATTGCAGTCAGGACTTGATTAGCGACCGCACTGTTTACTTTCCGCTGCAGGAATGTCCCCCGACTTTCTTTAACCATGTACTCTCACGGTGCAGATAGTTTAATTAAACAAGCAAGGTAAGAAAACATAAAAGGACTTTTCTTCAACTTTCTCCGCCATGTTTATCTCTTCTCTTCAGCTGGTTCACACACATAGTTTTAGCATTTCCTCTACTAAGCTAACAAGGCTAAAGCTATGTAGCCTGTCAAAACCGTGCTATGCATTTTTATTATGTTACTCTTTTAATGTTTACGTTCAATAATCGTTGATTTTACACTTCTTTGTCTAGGGTTTCCCCCAGAAACGTTGTTTTTTTTGACGAGGGCCCGCCTGGGGCCGGTCACAGACTGATGGCAGCATTCATGTAGAGCCAAATACTTTCTTCTGTGATAACAGAATCATGGACGTAATCGCAAAATTGACATTTTAAGAAAAGCTTTAAGGCAGATTTATTTGGGCTCTACATTAAGTCAGAGCTAAAAGCTAACTGGAGATTTGAAAATAGGACTACGTCTAATAAGGCGTCTAGACGTCTAATTAAGGTGTTTTTCCAACCGAGCCGCCCCACTGTAACTACTTTAAAAAATGTCTTTAAAATGCATTCACACCAGGCTTGCAATACACTGGGGGGGGGAAACCTTGTTTGTCCATTCAAAAGTCTCAAAGGACTTCACAGAGACATAACCATCTACATCTTATAACTTATCCCCTGTTATATATTGTTCTTAAAGTATATTATTTCTTTACTTGTTGGTCAAGCAATTATATTATGCTTACATGTCTTTTCATAGTCATAGTTAATATTTAATAACAAGCTATTGCACTGTTTACTTTTGCACTACCATCATTGCACACACTCTACCATAGCACCTTGTTATGGTCATTGAATCACATGGTCAGTCTATACCAGACCTTTGTAATCACTTCACAAATTGCTAACTCTTTATATTTCTGTGAGTGATTTTTATGTATGTGTGTTGTGTTATGGTTGTCTAAGCTACTGGATGCATAAAAGTCTATCTATCTATCTATCTATCTAACTAACTAACCAACCATCCATCCATCCATCCATCCATCTTCGTCCGCTTATCCGGTGTCGGGTCGCGGGGGGAGCAGCTCCAGCAGGGGACCCCAAACTTCCCTTTCCCGAGCAACATTAACCAGCTCCGACTGGGGGATCCCGAGGCGTTCCCAGGCCAGGTTGGAGATATAATCCCTCCACCTAGTCCTGGGTCTTCCCCGAGGCCTCCTCCCAGCTGGACGTGCCTGGAACACCTCCCTAGGGGGCGCCCAGGGGCATCCTTACCAGATGCCCGAACCACCTCAACTGGCTCCTTTCGACGCAAAGGAGCAGCGGCTCTACTCCGAGCTCCTCACGGATGACTGAGCTTCTCACCCTATCTCTAAGGGAGACGCCAGCCACCCTCCTGAGGAAACCCATTTCGCCGCTTGTACCCTGGATCTCGTTCTTTCGGTCATGACCCAGCCTTCATGACCATAGGTGAGGGTAGGAGCGAAAACTGACCGGTAGATCGAGAGCTTTGCCTTCTGGCTCAGCTCTCTTTTTCGTCACAACGGTGCGATAGATTGAATGCAATACCGCACCCGCTGCGCCCGATTCTCCGACCAATCTCCCGCTCCATTGTCCCCTCACTCGCGAACAAAACCCCAAGGTACTTGAACTCCTTCACTTGGGGTAAGGACTCATTCCCTACCTGGAGAAGGCATTCCATCGGTTTCCTGCTGAGAACCATGGCCTCCGATTTAGAGGTGCTGATCCTCATCCCAACCGCTTCACACTCGGTTGCGAACCGATCCAGTGAGTGCTGAAGGTCGCAGGCCGATGATGCCATCAGGACCACATCATCTGCAAAGAGCAGCGATGAGATCCCCAGCCCACCAAACTGCAACCCCTCCCCACCCCGACTACGCCTCGATATCCTGTCCATAAATATTACAAACAGGATTGGTGACAAAGCGCAGCCCTGGCGGAGGCCAACCCTCACCTGAAACGAGTCCGACTTACTACCGAGAACCCGGACACAGCTCTCACTTTGGTCATACAGAGATTGGATGGCCCTGAGTAGAGACCCCTCACCCCATACTCCCGCAGCACCTCCCACAGTATCTCCCGGGGACCCGGTCATACGCCTTCTCCAAATCCACAAAACACATGTAGACCGGTTGGGCATACTCCCAGGCTCCCTCCAGGATCCTTGCGAGTGAAGAGCTGGTCCGTTGTTCCACGACCAGGGACGGAATCCGCATTGTTCCTCCTCAACCCGAGGTTCGACTATCGGCCGAACCCTCCTTTCCAGCACCTTGGAGTAGACTTTACCAGGGAGGCTGAGAAGTGTGATACCCCTATAATTGGCACACACCCTCTGGTCCCCTTTTAAAAAAGAGGAACCACCACCCCAGTCTGCCACTCCTTTGGCACCGTCCCAGACTTCCACGCAATGTTGAAGAGGCGTGTCAACCAGGACAACCCCTCCACACCCAGAGCCTTGAGCATTTCTGGGACGGATCTCATCAATCCCGGGGCTTTGCCACTGTGTAGTTGTTTGACTACATCAGTGACTTCCGCCTGGGAAATCGGCGACAATCCCCGTTATCCTCCAGCTCTGCCTCTAACATAGAGGGCGTATTAGTCGGATTCAGGAGTTCCTCAAAGTGCTCCCTCCACCGCCCTATTACCTCCTCAGTGGAGGTCAACAGTGTCCCATCCTTACTGTACACAGCTTGGATGGTTCCCCCTCCCCCCTCCTGAGGTGGCGAACAGTTTTCCAGAAACACTTTGGTGCCGACCGAAAGTCCTTCTCCATGTCTTCTCCAAACTTCTCCCACACCCGCTGCTTTGCCTCTTTCACGGCAGAGGCTGCAGCCCTTCGGGCCCTTCGGTACCCTGCAACTGCCTCCGAGTCCTCCGAGATAACATATCCCGGAAGGACTCCTTCTTCAGTCGGACGGCTTCCCTGACCACTGGTGTCCACCACGGTGTTCGTGGGTTACCGCCCCTTGAGGCACCTAAGATCCTAAGACCACAGCTCCTCGCCCGCAGCTTCAGCAATGGAAACTTTGAACATTGTCCACTCGGGTTCAATGCCCCCAGCCTCCACAGGGATGCGAAAAGCTCCGCCCGGAGGTGTGAGTTGAAAGTCTGTCGGACAGGGGCCTCCTCCAGACGTTCCCAATTTACCCGCACTACACGCGTTTGGGCTTACCAGGTCTGTCCAGAGTCTTCCCCCACCCCTGACCCAACTCACCACCAGATGGTGATCGGTTGACAGCTCTGCCCCTCTCTTCACCCAGTGTCCAAAACATACGGCCTCAGATCAGATGAAACGATTATGAAATCGATCATTGACCTGCGGCCTAGGGTGCTCTGGTACCAGGTACACTTATGAGCATCCCTATGTTCGAACATGGTGTTCGTTATAGACAATCCATGACTAGCACAGAAGTCCAACAACAAACAACCACTCTGGTTTAGATCAGGAGGCCGTTCCTCCCAATCACGCCTCTCCAGGTGTCTCCATCATTGCCCGTGTGCGTTGAAGTCCCCCAGCAGAACAATGGAGTCCCCCACTGGAGCCCCATGCAGGACTCCAGTCAAGGTCTCAAGAAGGCCGAATACTCCGAACTCCTGTTTGGTGCATATGCACAAACAACAGTCAGAGTTTTCCCCCCACAACCCGCAGGCGAGGGAGGCGACCCTCTCGTCCACGGGGTAAACTCCAACACAGCGGGCGCTCAGCCGGGGCTTGTGAGTATCCCACACCCGCCCGGCGCCTCACACCCTGGGCAACTCCGGAGAAGAAAAGAGTCCAACCCCTATCCAGGAGTATGGTTCCAGAACCGAGACTGTGCGTGAGGTAAGCCCCACCAGATCTAACCGGTGGCGCTCCACCTCCCGCACCAGTTCCGGCTCCTTCCCCCCACAGAGAGGTGGCGTTCCACGTCCCCAGAGCCAGCGTCTGCCGCCCGGGTCTGGTCCGTCGAGGCCCCTGACCTTCACTGCCACCCATGTGGCATCGCACCCGACCCCAACGGTTCCTCCCACAGGTGGTGGGCCCATGGGCTGGAGAGATGGGAGCCACGTAGCTTGTTCGGGCTGTGCCCGGCCGGGCTTCGTGGCAAACCCGGCCACCAGGCGCTCGCCGACGAGCCCGCCGTCTGGGCCTGGCTCCAGACGGGGGCCCCGGGCTTCCTCCGGGCAGGGTCACTCCATCTCTACCTTGCTTCTTCATTGGGGTTTTTGAACTAACCAACCAACCAACCAAATAACCAGGTGCTCTTTGTGTCATTTCTAGGGATATTCAGGAGTCTGAGCTGCAGAAGTTTTACAGCAGATTAGTCAAGCTGCTCCAGGGGAAGGAGCTCGGTCATGAGGCTGTTGACTCCCTGCAAAGGCTGCACCTCATCCTCTCCGCCACCAAGTACACCAGGACGTAAGAGCTCCAACCTACACTTCCCATAATAATAATAATAATAATAATACATTTTATTTGTATTGCACTTTACATTACAGCAATCTCAAAGTGCTACAGAGCATATAATAATGCAATTAAAACATTCAAAGTCAATAATTAAAATAAAATAAAAAAACAATCAGGGTCAATAAATAGTTAAAAGGAAAATGTATAAAATACATTTAGTAAAAAGATATGTTTTTAGGTTTCGTTTTAAAAACATCTGTAGACTGTGGGGCCCTCAGGTGGTCAGGGAGGGTGTTCCACAGCCTCAGAGCAGCAGACGAAAAGGCCCTATCACCCATGCTGCAGAGCTTGGTTCTGGGGGCTTGGAGGGTGTTTGTGGTTGCAGACCGGAGGGTGCGTGAGGAGGTCTGGGGGGTGAGAAGTTCTGTAGGTAAAGGGGAGGCATGTCTGTGATACCCATACACCATCCATGCACGACCCTGTGTCCAGTCACCTTCCTGTCCTCATTCCTTTCAGCTTGCTCCATCATTATCCAACTCATTCCTTGTTCACGCCCTCATCCTCCCCTACATCCATGATCCTCCCTCTCTATCTTTTTTTTCTCTGAACCCCCATTTATGTTTGTGGTAATCTTACCTGCTCTCTTTTAGATAGCAAGCACAAACACAAAGAGCCACAGTGTTGAGCTACACCTTCCCAGTCATCATTCTTCTATTTCTGCTCCAAAATCTTTAATATACAGCGTGAGCTTTTATTCCTAACATTTCTGCCATATGTCTCCTCTGTTGTCATCGACCAAAGGTTGCCTCCAGAGCTTCAGAAGAGGGTTCAGTCGCTCCTCTCGTCACCTAAGGAGCATTTTCAGGTGCTGAGCTCAGCTGTGCTCAGGGAGACGCTGCCGCTCTCTGGGCAGGAAGGGAACTACAACCAGGAGAACATCAGTCAACTGAACACCCATGCTGCTGCCCTGCTGCTCTCACAGGTGGGGCTGTCCTCAATCAAAAGAAGTTTGTAGTCGATTAACAAACTTTTGCTGACTAATCAATTATTTGATTTCACAGATCTGTAAAACTGAGTTTCTCCACAAAAACCATGTAAATGCATCACTTTTAAATCTTGTGTTTATTAGGGGTGCGGGCAAAAATCGATACAACATAGTATCGCAATATTTTCCGTGGCAATACTGTATCGATACACAGACGCCAAGTATCATTCTTTTAATATATATGTGTTGGTCAGTCTGTCTAATTGACAATCCTATTTTGCAGCAATAAAATTGAAGTGAGAGACAGAAACAGAGAAATGTATCTTTTTAGATAAAACAGATGTTGACAAAGTTTTCTTTTGGGGACATAGTTTGAAATTGGGAAAAATGTGAAGTTGGAAAACAGGTAATACATTGCAATATATCGCAGAATATTGCAATATCTTTAAAATCTCAATAATATCGTATCGTGACATAAGTATCGTGATGATAGCGTATCGTGAGGCCTCTGGTGATTCCCACCCCTAGTCTTTATCAGAGATGTGCTCATAACTGTCTTGGAAATAAGTCATTTACTATGGAAAAAAAGCTGTAAGGTACAATAATAAAACATACCATAGTTGGTTTTGGTGTGTGTTAATGTATATCATTTTAAAATACAATTGTTTGGTGGCAGTGAAAACACACACACACACACACACACACCTTTCATGGGTTCCACACACAGTGACAAATATAAAATAGAGGAGCTTTTGTTTTCAGATGACCTAAACACTGTCTCTCGCAAACTAAACCCCAACAGGCTGGATCCAGGGCTGATCTGTCGTCTCTCTGCGCTCAGCTCCTTCGCAGTCTGGAAAGCAGACAGTCGGAGGGGCCAGCTCACTCGCTCACACACACCCTGCCGATCCTCAACACCATCCTCACACTCAGCCCAGAGTGCCTCACTGCAGGTAACGGACAAGGACTGGGGCACATTTAAAGTTAAGTAAGTTAAAATGCACATCTAATCAACGATCCCACATATCATCGTCTTTCTCTCCACCTGGCTTACAGATCACGTGACCCTCCTGAGTAAAAAGCTTGTTGATTGGTTGCGTTATGCCAGCATCACTCAGGGAGGCGGTGCTTCCTCGGGAGGATTTTTCACAGGCCCCAGATCACGTCAGGTAAGCGATCCACTTCATTTTTTGATTTATTTTTAACTCTTTCACTAATGTAAAAAGTGGAGAAGACGTTACTTTCTGCTGCTTTGTTGTATATATCTTTGTGTTTTCTATCAGCCGGTACCGACGGCAGAGCTGGATGGAGCGGTGTCAGGGGATTTCTTCACTGTGCTGTGTGTGGGCCAGGGCTTCACAGAGGACCAGTGGATGAACGTGTACTCCTTTTCCATGCTCCGCCATTGGCTCCTCACCTATCACTCTGTTTCGAGCGGCAACGGCACAGCTGACATTGGTATGACCGTCTCTCTCCAATAAATAAAAACACGTCCTTTTCCCTCCCCATGTGACAGAGACTCATTGCTTCATGTCACTGCTGCAAAAAGTACATACAAGGAACATTAGCCTCAAAGTGTCAACCTTGAAGGCTGTAATTCACTTGTATAAGCCGCCTCAGATGACCTGCTCTGTGTTTTCATCATCTCCAGCAAACAGGCTACAGCTAAGCCTCTCCCTCTCCCACTCCTTTTCCAATGGTAAGACTTGTCAGTTTGTGGACCCTCCCTGCATGCGTACGCATCTAAAAAGCTGTGAATAAGCTAAACTTCTTCTTAACTTCGGTATGGCACAACACTTGATCATGACTCAAATGTGATCTAACAAACCACCTAAATCCTGATCTGTGACTTCTTAAAGCAACACTAAAGATCTGGCAAACGTGCATAGTGCGGTAATGGACAATTCCGCGTCCAACCTGTAGGGGGACCGAAGTGGGAAAAGTGCTTTAGTGTTGCTTTAATTACTCTTTTACTGTTTTGTGCACCTTTCTTTAATTTGAGTCTGTAATCCTGAATGAATCAATGTGATAAATGATGCATCAGTGATTAACCGTCTTTTAACCTTTTCTAATGATCTCTGATTTAAACCTCAACAGGAGAAGATAAGAAGCTTATCTTCAAGGGACAGTTTACCCCAAAATCAAAAATATATATTTTCCCTCTTACCTGTAGGGCTATGATATCAGTCTAGATAGTTTTGGCATGGGTTGCCTAGTGTTGGATACATCAGCCGTAGAGATGTCTGCCTTCTCTCCAATATAATGGAACTAGCACTCGCCTCTTGGTGCTCAAAGCGCCTAACAAATACTTTTGGAAAAATATGTATTTTTCATTTTGGGGTGAACTGTGCCTTTTTTAGGAAGCTTTAAAGGAACACTCCGACATATTGACTCTTTAGCTTATTCACTGTATCCCCCAGAGTTAGATAAGTCCATTTCTTCCCCTTTTCATCTCCGTGCGTGTTGTAACTCTGTCTGACCACTGCTAGCGTAGCTTAGCACAGACCCTGGAGGTAACCAGCTCCATCTAGCCTACTGCTCCCAATAAGTGATAAAATAACGCAGGTCACATGAGACACAGCTGTCTTATAAACATATACACACTGGGAACTATATTCTCAGAAAGGCGAAGCACTGCTACTTCTTCTACTCGGGCGGAGTGATTTGCTCGCAGCACCTGAAGCCCCGTGGTGAGGAGCAGAGAGTAACAACGGTGCTTTTCAGGTGTTGCGTTAATCACACCGCCCAAGTAGCAGTGCTTCGCCTTCTGAGAATATAGTTCCCAGTATGTATATGGTTAGAAGACGGCTGCGTTGGGGCGGCCTCTAGCTCACCCAGTGGGAGCGTTCACCCCCATGTTTGCTGAGTCCTGCAGCGGCGCGGGGTCCCCATCTCTCTATCTCTTTCATGTTTATCCACTTTCAAAAATAAAGTGAAAACCCCCCAAAAACGGCTGCGTCTCA
This sequence comes from Perca flavescens, assembly GCF_004354835.1. Taxonomy (NCBI): domain Eukaryota; kingdom Metazoa; phylum Chordata; class Actinopteri; order Perciformes; family Percidae; genus Perca; species Perca flavescens. The sequence goes on along the minus strand of NC_041345.1, from coordinate 5,412,760 downwards.
TGTGACCTTGTTATTTGTACACGCTGTCACTATACAAATCACAACATGTAAACAGGAACATGTTGGCGTTATTTTGTCACTTATTGGGAGCAGTAGGCTAGATGGAGCCAGTTACCTCCAGGATCTGTGCTAAGCTAGGCTAGCGCTGGGGGCGTCAGACAGAGTTACGACACGCACGGAGATGAGAAGGGTATGTATGGACTTATCTAACTCTGGGGGAAACGGGGAATAAGATAAAGTCCCAATAAGTCAGCGTGTTCCTTTAACATTAAAGGAGCTTGGGGAAGTTTTCAACACAACTACAAACAAAGTTTACAAAACGAAATCACGTTGTTGCAAATCATTCTTCATTATTTTTTTTTGTTGCTTCTGGGGGCTAAAGTGAGACGTTCCCCTTGATTGAAGTTGTTGTTTTCTGTAAATCAAGGTATTGGTTGGAATCATAGACTATAATATACAGTCTATGGCTGGGATCTCCATGAACAAAAACCTTTCCAATCATCATAACTCCTGCTCTCTGTTTGGATTTAGCAACAAGCCGTCTGAGAATACATCATGCGGATAAATCATAATTTCTTTCAGAAGGTTTTGAGTCGTGACCTCTCATTCCCGACCTCCCGTGTTGCAGATGACCGGTCGGAGGTGGACGGATCAGTGGTTTCCATGGTTTCAGCGACTTCCTCCTCTGGCCGATTGCTGCCTCCAAAGGAGCGTCTGAGGGAGAAGTCTTTCCAGTACTGCCTTCGCCTCATCGAACAGAGCGATCGCAGTGAGTGTGTGCGCGTTATATTGTGCAATGTGTTTGTGATAAGAAAGTAAGTCATGTAAGTGTAATCCCAGATTTTGAATTAAAAACTTCCATATAAGGTTGTCTTCTATTCTTTTGTATCTGTACATTATATTTGACCGTGTAAGTGTGAACAGTCGTGATGTGTATTCTTCTCTTTGACTCAGAGGCACACAAAAAGACCGATACGGACCTGCAGAAAGCGGTGAGCCCAAATATCATATAATTATTAGGACCAGTGGAACATATAGAACATTCATACACACATACTGCTTCAGTTTCTGACACAACCAAGCCTCCACATCAGTGTCCTACATGTCCTATCCACTATATATAGTATATGGACACTAATCCATTTCAAACACCTTATACTGAAACAAGCTGACCTTTACTAATATTAAGCGCCCCATATTATGCTCATTTTCAGGTTCATACTAGTATTTGTGTTTCTACTAGAACATGCTTACATGCTTTAATGTTCAAAAGACGTATTATTTTCCCATATTGTCTGTATTCACCCTCTGTCTGAAAGGCTCCGTTTTAGCGCCTGTCCCTTTAAGCAAAATGTTGCTTTCTTGATTCTTTCTTAAACTAGCTGTATGTATTTGATACTGGTGCCCTTATTGTGCCGCTCCTGTTTCCTCTCTAAGTGTCTGGTGGAGGCGGTGTGTATCCTGGACTGTGTGTGTGAAGAGGATGCCTCGCTGGTCTTCCGAGCGTTCCCATGCATTAAGGCGCTCTTTGGTCGGCTCAGCTCAGACCTGTCGTTTGCCAGAGTCCTGCTACCCATAGCTCAGTTCTACCTCAACCATGGTTTGTGTTTACATGTCTCTCTCTTTCTCCACATCACTTATGTACAAAAGCATAAAAATGGATTCAGGTTGTAGGATCCATGTACTGAGTTTATCATGTTTTATTTACATTTACCACATCTTTGTTCTATTCGTATGATTTTGACAGTGAATAACTTTACATCTGAAGCCTTTAAAGACTATTTGTCCATTGTTTATTTCTAAAGAAACACGACAATGTATAAAAGGCTCCATTACCTTATATCTTACGTTATGGCTCTGTTGCAGACGTTTTTGTAAAAATAGGCTAACTATTGTGTCATAACCACGCAACTTTCGGTCGCACAGTAGATAAATTACTGTATAGTACAGGAGAAGCTCACAGGCAGTTTGGACTTAAATTTGCTGTTTATGTTTAATTACTAATGTTAACTAGCATTTTAGTTAGCAATAATTAGCCTGTGCCTATGTTATCTCCTTACATATACCTACGCTCTCCGTCTCTGTGAGATTGGGAATGATTGAGATTTCTCTCGGCACAGCTACCAGAAGACTTACAACTTTCAGACACGTTGCTCACGTCACATCTACGTCATCAAGCTCAGTTTGAGGCTGCTCAGTAATGCACAGCGCTCACCGGAAAAGTGACTTCACTGGTCTCCATCAAAGTATATGGCGTTGCTGTGTCCACTCTTTTACTGTCTATGCTTGAGACAGGGGTAGCTATACCAGTTCAACCACAGACACAGTTTTTTGCATCATTGTACCTGAAATGAAAATAAATGGACTTAAAATGGATTTTCATTTTGGACTTGGTCTTTTGTGCGTTGAAATCATACCCCTATGTCGGTAAGTGGCTCTGGAAGATTTTAAGCCACTATACGTGCATAGAGGTTCTTTCACAATGACCGTTCAGTTGCTTGATTCACAAATACCAAAAGCATTTCAATTTTGAAACCGCTGACCGTGTCCCATCTAGGCGAGATGGCGGCAGTGGACTGCGAGAGTGTGTGGAAGCTGGTGTTTGGCCGATTCCCTGCCGAGCTGTTCAACGACCACTTCCTGGCTCACGAGCTTCTACGCTTCCTTCGACTGAACCTCAAGAGCCTGCAGCACCGAGTCCCACAGTACACCCGCTCCTTCCCAAACCTGCTGAAGGTGAAAATCCAGAGATCCCTGTTCCACTGTTTCATCTACACACACACCTACTGATTGCTAGTGGGGAGTACATGCTGTACCAAGTGAGGGCTACACAAGCTTTCTTTCTTTCTTTCCTGTCTCTGTAGTTCTTAGCGTGGGACAGCCCAGCGGTGGTAGATGACTTTGTGGATCTGCTGCCCTCTCTGGTGACAGCTGGAACTGCAGTGGAGCTTCTCCACACTCTGCTGGACCTGCCCTGTCTCTCTGCCACACTGGTCTTGCAAGTCAGGTGCAGGAACACATCAGAGCAAAAAATGTCCAAACTGCAGATCAGACTGATTTAACTATGTTCATATTTTTTTTACCACCATCTTACTGGGTTTGTGTGTGTGTATGTGTGCTGCAGGTCAACTTGTTTGCCCATCTCTGAGCCAGGAGGACGTGGCCTCCAGTCACCTGATGCATATCGAAACCCATCTTTCCGAGGGCTTTTCCTCTTCCTGCTTCGAGGGGATGCCGGCTCAGGTAAACAATATTAAAGCAACACCAAAGCACTTGTCCTCTTCGGTCCCCCTACTGGTTGGAAGCGGAATTGTCCATTACCGTTCTCATTCGACTAATGAAAATTAACTACAGATCAGCTAGCCTGGTCCTACCAGACTCTGGTACATTTCATTTGTACAGAGAGTCTGGCCACTCTCCATTGACAGGTGTTAACTTCCTTGAAGGCGGGTACTCTGTTGAAGTTTAAAACTATTGGATCTGCTCAGAGCTACTCTGGTAGCCTGGCTCCGCCCTCCTACGTACTGTCTGGTAGGACCAGGCTAACAAGAGGGGAGACGACAGCAATTATTGGCTTAGTATCGCTAGCGTTAGCCTTAGCCAACTCCTTCACCACTAACTGAGCGAGCTGGAAAATCCAACTTTTCCCGAACCCCGTGGGGAGGAGGGCCACGACATCATGGCCACCAACACAACTCGGCACAGATTTTTCCTTCTCGGGCTTTAACTTCTGGATATTTGGCAGCGTTGCCACAACGGACTGAATGGCTCGCTCGCATCTTTCTCCGCCGGCATTACGGAACTACAACTCAAACTAGCGCACGTCACGACCCCAACGTCATCATTCTCAACCACTCCCTCTGTTCGCTGATTGGACCGCTTAAGATTTGGCCGGAGAAAACCCAAGAATATACCACAAACCCAGACTGTGTACTGAAGGAAAATGAAAAATGAGGGGAAGTACTTAGGAGGGCGGAGCCAGGCTACAGATCTGATACCCCATCTGGCAAACTTGAATAGTGCGGTTATAGCCGATAGAGAGCCACAAAGCGAATGCAGAAGTGCCGTTCACCCGGTTACGAGTTCATGAGCCACTGAAACCATTTTGGAAACATTATTTTAAGGTACAAAAGAAATCTTTGGTGTTGCTTTAAAGAAATAGTTTGATATTTTGAGAAATACGCTTATGTGCTTATCCGGTATAACAAGTGAACAAGTTATTAATGATCTTTCAAGGTGCTGGTAGGCAGATTTTGCTGTCAGCGCTGGAGTGTGATCCGGCTACACCGCTTTTCTAGATATAGAGGAAAAAAAACGCTCTGGCTTTTTTGTATTTCTTTAAACGAATCACAACCGCCCTGGGCAGCGCTGGCCGGGCCTGCGACAACAGTGCCCTCGCTAAACAGATAGCGGAGGTATTGGAAGTGTAGGGACATCTGGCGCGTCTCTCACGCACCGGATGTCAGGCTTTATCCCAGCAATGTACTGTTAGCTGTTTCACCTTTTTTTATGCTAAGCTAGGCTAACCAGCTTCATATTTACTGTGCACACATGAGTGTGAGTGGGAGTATCTTCTCATTTAACTATCAGCAAGAAAGCAAATAAGCGTGTTTCCTAAAATGCCGAACTATTCCTAAAGCCAGTGGGTTAAATGTCATTTTGTTTTTATTCCTGCCACAGTAAATATGTAAAAAAAATTCCATGGATTTGATGTAGTTATGCTATGACATAACAGTGTATTTTAAATGTAATCAAGCGGTGTCTTGGTTCTCGGCAAGTTTGAGTTATTAACCGAGCCTTGTTTCTGGTGCATCTTAGAGGATTGTGTTCACGGCAATTCACACATTATCGATGGGGAAGTACAGTACATCACATACAAATACACGTCATGTTATCTTGGTAGTTATGTTAAGTTAAATGTTAGAGAAGTGAATGTTGCTACGTGGTAGCTAGGCTAGGCTGTCTAGGTTCTCGGCAAGTTTGAGTTATCAACTGATAGCAGAAGCCTTTATTTCTCGTGCATCTCAGATGATTGTGTACATACAAATTGATGGATATCACATACAAATGCACGTCATGTTATCTTAGTAGTTATGTTAAGTTAAATGTTTGTTACGTGATAGGTAGGCTGTCACCAGGAGACCTGTCACCAGGAGACCTGTCACCAGGAGACCGTGCACCAGACTACTGAACAAGACCGTAACCGTGCCTAATGCATGAGTCATGTAATCAAACGGGTGTCTAGGTTCTCGGCAAGTTTGAGTTATCAACCGATAGCAGAAGCCTTTATGTCTCATGCATTTTAGAATTGTGTTCGTGGAAATTCATATGCTACATTACCAAGGGGAAAGTATTAGGCCTATATCACATACAAATACACGTAATGTTATCTTGATAGATATGTAAAGTTAAACGCGATTTCCCCAGTATTAGGGGACCACTAAGGTCTAAGTTTCAGAAGTGAATTTTGTAATGGAATAGCAGAGATCTGCGTGACCTAGCTAGATTCAGAAGACTACCTGATCTCAGGCCAGTTGTGTAGCCGATGTAAATGTTGGGGCGTGACTGTTCTCTTAAGGTTCCGGATTTTGAGATGCTTGCGTAAGCAACTAGCTTTGTTGAGATTCGCCCGTTTTCAGCGGCAGTTTCAAAATATTAGATTTTCATAGTAAAGGGGTGTCAGTGGGACTTTGAGCTTCTATGTACGTCCTATTTACCCACCGAACTGCTATAATTCTATCACCCCTTTAACAAGCGTTAAGAAATGTTGACTGTGTTTGTTAAGACTGTCTATCATTCCAACCAGTAGCTGGTAAATGTAGGTCTTTGTTGTGGAAACAAAGCTCATTGAATCACTTTTCCTTCTCTCTCCACAGGTGACACCATCGACCGACTGAGCACGCTCCATGAGCTGCTAGCGGAGACTGCTGATTGGCCGAGAGTGGTTCAGTGTGCCCAGACTGTGCCCTTGCTTTTGCACATTTTTTTCAACACGGTCATTACGGTGAAGAGACTAAATGTTCTTTACAAAATCATCACAACGGCAACTACCGCACTTTAGAATGCTGGCTGTTTTTAGTTTCAGCTTTTAGAAGCAATCCGATGTATGTGCTTGTTTCGTAGGGAGCCGATGAGAAGCTTTTATCACACTTGATTCTGGTGATGCTGGAGAGAAGTAGCCTCCTCCTCAACATCCCTGAATACAGTAAAGAGATACACAGGTATACCCAAACAAACGCACACGCACAGTGGAACGTAAAGTGTTACTGTGCTGTGTGTCTTTACCCTGATCTCCTCACTCGCTCCGTGCCTTGCTCTGTCTCTGTGTCTGCAGGGTGTTCAGCAGCCACCTGCTGAGGTTTTGCAAGCTCCGCCCGTCTCTTGTAGTGGACCAGTCTCACGAGCTGCTGGAGTTCGCTGGAGCCACAGCCAACGTCTACAGCAAAGAAGAAATCTACACACATGTGGTAATAGAACACCGTGTGTGTATGTCTGAGGGTGGCCGAGAGGAGGATCGTGCTGATCTAAGGATGATCCTTTTTCCTTTTCATGTGTATTTTGGATCCTGTACTAAACTAAAGCTTTGGTCAAATCTCAGCATCCTTTTGATATCACACCAAACACTAAAATGTGCAACAACAAAAACCTGACACTGAGATAATATTGAAGTTGTTTGGCTTCCAGGTGTGGGTTCTGGGAGAGTACCTCTCCGTGTCGTGCGACTCCCGCTGCTCCGTGGGGCTCATCACTTCCTGTTTTGAGGCGCTGGAGGCGGTGCTGTTTGAGATCACTTCATCTGTCCCGCCACCTGGAGCCGATTGCCCCGCACCCAGAGTCATCACCACGCTAATGAGCACTCTGGCTAAGCTGGCGTCACGATCACACGACCTCATACCCAGGTGACAGTCTTACATTTTATTTTTTATTTTTTTGTTGATTTGTTTTCCTCCTGCAGGCATTATGTAATCTCACATAATTGTGTGTTCATGTCTATTTTAGGGTGTCTCTGTTCCTCTCCAAGCTAAGAACTCTAACCAGAGGCGGATCAGTTGCCTGGTGCTCCGATGAAGAGGACCTTGTTGCCATAGTAACACGAGGCGAGGAGTTGTGGTCGCTGCTGAAAGCCCCCGGTGTGGCTCAGAGCGTCCTGACCCCACCTCCACACGTCACCACACCCCAGTGGCACAGAGACACCAACGTGGCCATGCCCCTGCGACTGCGGGCCCTCACCAGCCTCACACACTCACAATAACACACACACACACACACTCACATACACACACTGAAATGCACATCACACATCATCATTTTGAATTCGCAGCTGGAGATTCCCTCATGAAATCCTAATGAATCTTGATTTTTGCACATTATTCTTGTAAATAAAGACATTATTTGATTGAGTCTTGATGTAATGTGAAGCATTTTTTGCATCCACAAAATACACAGACCCCTCCCAGTGTAATATAGTTTATCGTCTTTAATACAATGAAAATACAATTTTACAAAATAGATCATCTGATTTTTTTTTTCATTAAATCATTAAATAAATGCTCACTTCCTGAGTAATTGCTGTGTAAAACAAACAGTTGAACTACTAGAGGTTAGGGGGAAAAACGGGCAAGTGTGGATCCATACAGCGCTTAAAGAAGTATAAGAATTTAAACGGTAAAAGTAAAAATGGTGTATAACATGCCCATGTGTATTCTGAGGATTTTAGGAAATTTCATTCAACATTGTTGCTGATAGAAAGGTGCTCATGGATAAGAGTGCACCACTTAAACAGGACAACTTGCAACCATCGTCCTCTAAAGAACATAACCAATGCTTATAGCCGCGACATTTAATACACTTAGTGTAACATTAGCTCTAGATTAGACTTTTAATCTTTCAAATAACATAACAAAAAAGGATGAGAATTGATTTTGAGGCAGATTCAACACTAATGTAAATCAAAACAGAATCACAATCGGGCTACTGAGGCCCGTTATCCTCAACAGTCGACTTATCTGGAATAAGAGAGGGTCATCAGTCAATGTGAATTCATATCAGCCAATATATGGTGACTTTAAGTCTGTCTGCCGGTTGCTTAATGCAGTTTAAGTCAACCTAAAACGTTTGTTTATGAAACCGTTGTGTGTTGTTTGTAATGCCAACTCTGTATTTTCATATTTTGCCACTGTGCAAAAATGGACAAAACCAAAATAAAGTAAAGTAGGAGTTAGCAGCACCAACATAGAGGAATGCCTCTGTGGAACGTTTTGGCACATAACTTATGGTTGGAATATGTAAAGGTGTAAAGGGTGGAGTTTATTAGCCCAGGATAGTTTAGTCACAGAGTGTATGTTGTCAGTTCTCTTGTGAAGATGTGTGATTAAAGAAATACATTTCATACGCTTATTTGCTTATTCTTACAGAGAGTTGCTGACTATGTATTTAGTACAGAAATGAGAGTGGTATCAATCTCCTCATCTAACTCCCAGTAAGAAAGGGAATTAAGTGCATTAGCAAATTGTCAAACTACTCCATTTCACTGAACATTGGTCATCTAAGCTTGCTGGCACATTATATGTTGCCCCATTTGCACAAACATCTCCCAGCAGGTGATGAACCCAAATGAAGATTCATACCCAGGGCTGTTTCTTATCTTTCTGAGAGTCGTATTCCTGCGTACGTTTGGTTAAGTCAGTATGAATGTTCACTGGTCAGTCTGTTATGTAATTAGCATGTTAAAAAAAGGCCTTTTAGATTAACAGTAAGATTCCCCCAGGGGTTTTGGCCCCAACTGTGGAGAATTTCATCTGATCTGCAGCAGCCAGTGCGATCCGATCGTCTCAGTAGCGTCTCTCCAGGTTCAGCCTCAGGAGTCAGGTTAGCTGTAGTCGAAACAAAATGGCCTAATGACGAGAAGAGGCTAGTCACCTCGACGTCTGCAGCAGCGGCCCGGGTAAGTACAGGTACCTCCAGATGGCGTAATAATGAATGCATGCTCCCGCTGCCACAAAAAGATGCCAGATGGCGTGGGCGAAAGGGACGAGGCCATCGCTCTTAAAGAAGACCACACCCACCACATAGAAGACACCTCCCACTGCCAGTTCACACACACCTGCACGCTCCACCTGGAACAGTCCAAAAAGTCATGGAAGTGAAGAGCTCAAACAAATCTTTTTCTTTTTTTAAAGGTGCCATGGCATGAACATTTCACTTTATGAGGTTTTTTAACATTAATATGAGTTTTAAGGGACCACTAAGGTCTATATAAAAGAGACTTCAGATACAGTATTAGGGGACCACTAAGGTCTATATAAAAGAGACTTCAGATACAGTATTAGGGGACCACTAAGGTCTATATAAAAGAGACTTCAGATACAGTATTAGGGGACCACTAAGGTCTATATAAAAGAGACTTCAGATACAGTATTAGGGGACCACTAAGGTCTATATAAAAGAGACTTCAGATACAGTATTAGGGGACCACTAAGGTCTATATAAAAGAGACTTCAGATACAGTATTAGGGGACCACTAAGGTCTATATAAAAGAGACTTCAGATACAGTATTAGGGGACCACTAAGGTCTATATAAAAGAGACTTCAGATACAGTATTAGGGGACCACTAAGGTCTATATAAAAGAGACTTCAGATACAGTATTAGGGGACCACTAAGGTCTATATAAAAGAGACTTCAGATACAGTATTAGGGGACCACTAAGGTCTATATAAAAGAGACTTCAGATACAGTATTAGGGGACCACTAAGGTCTATATAAAAGAGACTTCAGATACAGTATTAGGGGACCACTAAGGTCTATATAAAAGAGACTTCAGATACAGTATTAGGGGGCCACTAAGGCCTATGTAAAAGCATCCAAAGAGCACCATGTCATGGGACCTTTAAGCTACATTGTATAAGAATTTCTCCCATCTAGCGGTGTAATTGTATCGGACAACCAACTGAATATTACTTTCTAGCCCTTCCCATTCCAAGCGCGTTTTTACCCCTACGGTGGCCGAAACCCAAAATGAGCTCTTAGTATCTCCATCGTTTACACGCAGCTGTTCTAGCTGTCTGTGTTACAACTGCATGACGTGAGTTGTCTGCCAGGGAAATCACGACATTATGTACAACCATGCTATGGTTAGCCAAGCAACTATAAAACTTTGAATTTACACAAATAGGCAGAAGGAAGGAAGCAGGCAACTTCGGCGTCCCTTTTTAAAATCTTTGCTCCTCTTTCCATCTTGGAAAAGCCACTTGCATATTAACTTTGGTTTTGTTGCTTTGTCTGTCGCGTTGTCGTTTTAATTCTCTTTTTCGCTTCCTCCGTTACATATCCTCGAGAATAGGTGTGATCCTCCATCTTCAACCGGCTTTCACATCTGCCGGCAGTCGCGAGTAATCTCCCGGCTGGCATTCGTCACGGTGCCACTGAGTGTAAAAGTTTGAAAAGCGGAGGTGTGACCCTTTTTGGCTAATGTATTTTAAAGATGGCAACATGGCGGCCGTCATTCGAGCGACTCACTCCTATGTATTCTGAATGATTCTGAACGGCAGGTTCTACAAGAATACTTTGATTAGTTGGTAGAAGTAATTGAGCACATATTGGTTAAAGAACCAAGAATGGACTCAAAAAATTAAACAATGTAGGTTTAAAGAGCGTGTTTAACAAAAGGAATTTCAAGCTGTTTTACTGTAGCAAAAAGATGATAGGATATAAGTGATAATGATAAAAAATGTAATAACAACAAACGAGTTCCAGCAGCATTGATGTTTGGACCCCTAATAATACAATATATTCCAACAACAAAAGCTATGGTGAATAAGTTGTTTTAGTGTGTGACTTACAAAATGTTTTGTGTGTTTTTGTACGTCTGGTTCTGATTTCTGATTCTAAAACCAGGAATTTTAAAATTGTACATACGATGTGTTATTACATTTTTACCAACCATTTTCCAAAGCATACTGTTTTTGGTTGAATCAAAATGTGAAATCATTTGCGACAGGAAATAGTTCCCAACAAATGCTTTACACTCTTTACTCGTGTTTGCAAAAAAATAAAACCTTTCAAGCCCTTTCAAGAAAAAAAGAAAGCAAATTTCCAAACTTATATATTTCCGATCCAAGATTTACATCTTCAGTAGGAATCCATGGGCCTGAGGCTGAGAGCCACTGGCAGGGTTAAAAACTGACTAAAGAGAGAGACAGAATAATCCATTACCTGCTTTTTTATGGGATTTTTAGGCGATGAGAAATATATAAAATATATATACCGTGATTGTTATGATATATTTTAATATAATACAACCTTATACCTGTGACGAAGTCAATCTAAAAACATATACAGTACATTGGAAAGTAGTCGGCAGTAATGTTACAGTAAATGATTTGTAGGTAAGGGGCAAAAACCAACTCCACCATCTGTTTGGTTCTTTAAATCCGGACAGTGTCTGAGTTCACACAATAGCAGGAAGCCGGCTGCAGCGGAAGAGGCCTCACAGAAGAAAGCTTTTTTTCTCAGAAGCAGAGAAACACAATGCTTAGACCTTGACCTACCATAGACAGGATGACCAAAGCCGGAACAACCCCCATGGCCACATATCCAAACAACTCCACCAGCTTGTACCTGCAGGTAAGAAACAAGACCACGTGAAAATATAACACCGTGTTCTACGGAATATGTTTCTGCTTCAAACCGGCCCGGTGTTTGCTGTAAACACTTGAAGGATGCAAGTTTAGTTTCAGGTTAATTGTTTTCAACCCGGGGGGACCCAGAGCAGAGCGACACAAAGACAGACTTTGTTACCTCTCGTGGAAAAAGAAGACGTACACGGATCCTACGCAAGCCATGAGCCATATGAGCCAGCGCATGTGGCACGCCCAGGGGCCCAGATCCCTCAGCATCAGCCTGGGGAGACACATGAGTACATTCACCGTATGGGCTCGTTATTAAAGCGCAACTCTTGCCAAAATGCAACCTAGTGTCTTTTTGTCAATGTACCCGGGTTAAACTTTTGTTTAAAAGCATAATTAGGACGGAAGCGACTGTATAAAAGAGTCGATCTCCGAATGTGAATGAACGGACTCCGTAGGAGGAAATGTCATTCTTATATGAGGCTCCTTTTACAACTACAAGGTCAATATTGTTTTTCACAAAACAACAAATAATCCATGCATTTAATATGGAACTAAGCTTTAGGAGCTTTCCATCTTTACTCTCCTCCCTGTTATGTTGCATTCAGAGATCGACTCTTTTTAAAGGGATACGCCACTGTTTGTTGAAATAGGGCTCATCACGGTCTCCCCTAGCTGTAGATAGGTGGGCCAACGCATTTTTTGTGCATGCATCGTTTTAGTCCGGTGCAACACCGGCAGCGCCGCCGCTAGTTAGCTTAGCGTAGTGAATGGAATCCTATGTTGCCGGTTAGCATGTTGTGAGTAAAAGTGAGCCAACAAAAGACAAAAAAACAACCTAATTACTTGCACTGAGACAAAAAATGCGTTAGCCCACCTATCTACAGCCGTAATAAGCCCTATTTCAACAAACGGTGGCGTACTCCTTTAGCTGGCAAGATGGCAGCGAGCGGAAAAACCAACGGCTAAAGTGAGTTGTTAAAACCTTTCTTTTCAGTAAACTCTGTGTACACAAACAATCTGGTTCATGTGTAGAGCCCCTGGTGATACTTGGAGCAAAGTTTCATGTTGTGCCATCATAGCAGCGCCCCTAGCACTCCCATTCAAAAGGCCATTTGAAAACGAAAATACGGTCAATCCTAAAAGTGGCGCTTCCCTCCCAACTACGCTTTTAAACGAAAGTTTGACTCGGGTACATTCACAAAAAGACCCTAGGTTGCATTTTGGCGAGAGTTACGCTTTAACCAGCTGTATAATCCACCAGACTGTACGTCACTCCTTGACCCACCAGGGAGAGTAGGAGGCAGCTATGAAGAAGTAGATGGCCATTCTGTCACACATGTGGAAGCGCTGCTCCACCTTCCTACACACAGACAAAGAGAAGGAGAGACAAAAGCCCATTTCTATCCTTCAATTCTAGTTGAATCCATATTTTTTTAAACTACACAGGACCAGAGGTGTCAAGTAACCTTACTTAAGTAGAAATTTTGGATATCTATACTAATAGTAATTATTTTACAGCAGACTTTTTACTTCTACTTCTTACATTTTCAAACAATTATCTTTACTTTCTACTCCTTACATTTTAATAATAGCCTCGTTGCTCCTTTTTCAGTTCGGCTTGTTTTCATTCTGGCTTGTCATCGTTCAAACCCCAAAAAAAAAAAAAAAGCCCTATCCAGATAAATTGCACCATACAGATAGAGTGAATTTGATTGTGGTTGGATGAGAAGTATAAACATATACCATTCCAACACCCTATTGGTTTGTACACGATCCATCGCACCTGCACAGACCCGGTGCCTTATTTAGCTGCCACTTCAATGCCTGCGCTTCTCTTTGATGCTCCAAAAACGAACGTTAGAGGGAACCGAAACATCACCGCACGGGACGCTAGTCAACACCACACTTTACAGCAGGTAACGTTAGCCTACCGTTAGCAGCTGGAGTAAACACTGTTAAAATGCTGACAGCCCTTCTGAGTTTGCAGGTATGATTTTATTATAACATTATTATAGTCATTATGGCCTTTAGAAAAATGTTTTTTGTGGAGGTGGGGTAGTGCACTATAGTCCCCTGTGGGGCGGGCTAAGCTTTTGTCCTTAATGGCATTTGTTCCCCCTTACATTACTTTTACTTTTATACTTTAAGTAGTTTTGAAACCAGTACTTTTACACTTTTACTTGAGTAAAAAGCTTGAGTTGATACTTCAACTTCTACATAAATCTTTTCAAACCCTAGTGTCTGTACTTCTACTTGAGTAATGAATGGGAATACTTTGGACACCTCTGCACAGGACCAAGCCTGCAAAACATTACAAAAAGCAAAAAGGGGGACTGTAGTTTCTTTCAGCGCATAGCAGGTCTCACATTTTAGAAGGCACGTTTGGTTGTTGTGAAAAAACACACACACACACACACACACACACACACACACACACCACAAATTCAAACTTCCCCTGACTCTGTCCTTCGACATAAAACAGTGCCTGTTTTGTCTTTTCTGACTATTGTGTGAAAGGCCAGAGGAGTTGTTTAAGAGTTGGACTCTATTCATTCATCACATTCTCAGTTAAATATGTTAATAAAATCATAATAAACACACTAACTTTTATGTTTTACACATAGTGTCGTTTTTCAATAGCTCAGGGTTATACAACTATATTCATTGTGTTTCTCTGTATGGATGATTAAGTTAGCTTGATTAGGGCCGGGCGGTATACAGTATATACCAGTGGTTCTTAAAGTGGGGTTCGGGGACCCCCAGGTGTCCTTGAAGAGGTTCCAGGGCAGAGGTGTCAAGTAATGAAGTACAAATACTTCGTTACCTTACTTAAGTAGAAATTTTGGGTATCTATACTTTACTGGAGTAATTATTTTACAGCATACTTTTTACTTCTACTCCTTACATTTTCACGCAATTATCTGTACTTTCTACTCCTTACATTTTAAAAATAGCCTCGTTACTCATATTTCAGTTCGGCTTGTTTTCATTCCAGCTCGTCAGTCATCGTTCAAAAAAACACACAAAAAAACCTATCCAAATCGCTCCATCAGGAGAGAGTGACTTTGATTGTGGTTGGATGAGAAGTATAAACATAGCTATTCCGACACCCTATTGGTTTGTACGCGATCCATCGCACCTGTACAGACCCGGTGCTAATACGCCATCGGTGCCTTAACGACCGTTATCTACCGGAACGAATAGCAACACGGATTTCGGTGCCTTATTTAGGTGCCGCTTAGATGCCTGCGCGATGCTCCGAAAACGGACGTTAGAGGGAACTGAAACATCGCCGCACGGGACGCTAGTCAACACTACAGTTGGAAGCAGGTTAGCCTAGCGTTAGCTAGCAGCTGGAGTAAACATGATAAAATGCTGAGAGCTAAACGGTGTAAAGGTGTTTCTATATTTCACTGGAGAGGAGTCTGACACCAGACTGTAGCTGCCGTCTGAAAAACACAGAAGAGATGTAGCCCACCTGAGTTTGCAGGTATGATTTTAATATAACATTATTATAGTCATATGATTTTGTCCCCGCGTTTTAGAGTTAAGCTGTTGTCCTTAATGGCATTCCCCCCCCTTACATCAGGGGTCTTGAACGTTTTTTAAGCCAAGGACCCCTTAACTTAAAGTGAGATGTAGCACTGACCCCCTACATATTGTATGAAATTAAGTTGCATATTAAACTGGGCCTACAATAACTGTTAGGGCAACCTAAAGCCTTCTTACATACCTTTTTTCATAAGCTATTAAAATATTAATTGTTGGCATGATTTTATAAATCATATTTTAATGTTACATACTGTATGTAGCACAGTAAATCTAGGATTAACTGTATCTGTGGGCT
Organism: Perca flavescens; assembly: GCF_004354835.1. Taxonomy (NCBI): domain Eukaryota; kingdom Metazoa; phylum Chordata; class Actinopteri; order Perciformes; family Percidae; genus Perca; species Perca flavescens. Next base: position 5,397,283 of record NC_041345.1, on the reverse strand, counting down.
GATATCTTAGTGACTACCTTACCTATAGGCCAGTAAGCCTATCATCAGTGGGAATTTATATTTGCTAATAATATGTTGTAATTATGTTAAGGCATTTTATTTTAATTTTTTTTAAAGACTCAAAAATGTACAATAATTTGGAGGCCCCCCTGCAATGACTCTGAGGACCCCCTGTTGAAGATCTCTGCCTTACATTACTTTTACTTTTATACTTTAAGTAGTTTTAAAACCACTACTTTTACACTTTTACTTAAGTAAAAAGCTTGAGTTGATACTTCAACTTCTACAAAAGTCTTTTCAAACCCTAGTATCTATACTTCTACTTGAGTAATGAATGTGAATACTTTTGACACCTCTGTTCCAGGGGGTCCCAAACAAAAAGGGGAATCATTTATCTTCACTATAGTTCCATCTGTAAGTCATGGGTTTATTCAATTTCTGGAATGACATGCAGCAAAGGGCCACAGGTTGGATTTGAACTCACTGCCACTGCGTCGAGGAGTAAACCTCCATATATGGGCACCTACTCTACCAGGTGAGCTACCCAGGTGCCCAAATGTTGATGATTTGACATGCTTCTGGAAATCTCAGCTGGTTTGGAAATAATTTGGAGCTGTTGTCATAGAAACAAGTCTTTAACCTCAAACCTGCAAAAGTACAGGATTATTCACATTTAGGTGGATCTGTAACTGGACTGTTTTTGGGGCATACGCCATATATGAGCTCATTTTCAGATACAAATGAATCCCTTTACGGTAGGTTATAATGACAAGTGTGAATATGGTTAGGATTTTATATGAGAACCTTCAGGTTATGGAGAAACCATTATGATTGTTTGCTGTAATTGTCTTAATTCCATTTTAACAATAAGGTCAATATTTGTACTTGATAAAATACATAACAAAAAGAAAAACACCAGTCCAAATCAATAAAACCTTGCGTTGTCTTCCCGTCCAACCATGAAAAAAACACTTTTGTTGTTTTAGTTGCTACGGAAGCGTATTACATTCACCATATAAAAAAACAATTTAGACACCTTATCTCGTAATATTGAGAAAATAACTCATAATTTTGAGAAAAGATCTCGTAATTACGAGATCCTGATCTCGTAATTTTGAGAAAGGATCTCATAATTATGAGTTCCTATCTCGTAATTAGGAGATGAATGCATTTTCGCAACAAGAGAAAACAGCTCTGGCAGCAAATGGGCCAACGTCTCACCTGTTTAGTTTAATCCGTTTTTATTTTGGTTTGGGTTTGAGACATTGGGAGATGCTAATGTCTTTAAGTACTATAGATGGGACTGTTATCAGTTTGTCGACTTTGCACGGGCACCTCAGGCGGTTGTTCCGGCAGAAAGCCCATGCTGATCTGTTGGACACTGTAGTGTTTCTGCAGGATCAGTTGAACAGATATGGCATGCTTCACGGTTATAAGATGATGCATCTGAAATGTGTCCATTTGTCCATTAACTAATACTATAAAGTTACATTAGAAGTATCACGCTAACTTAACCCAGCAGAATTTAATGTTACCTCTCGGTGGTACAGTTGAACACTGCGCCGTGGCCTACTGACAACTAGATATGCCACCTTCCAGGTGTTTAAAATGATCTCATAATAACGAGATCTGTTCTCAAAATTACGAGATAGGAACTCATAATTATGAGATGTTTTCTCAAAATTATGAGATCAGGATCTCGTAATTACGAGATCTTTTCTCAAAATTACAAGCTAGGAAGCTTTTTCTATGGTGAATCTAATATGCTTCTGTAAGTTTTTTTTATACGTGTTTGTGTTTTTTTTTCAGCGTTTTGGTCACTTTTTTTCAACATTGTTATTGCTTTTTCCAACGTTTAATTTTTTACATTTTTGGGGCATATTTCAACAGCCCATATTTTCTGATATAAAAAATAAACAGGTCAAAATTGACCCGAGGATAACATGAGGGTTAACAATAAACCTTCAAACTCAAACCTAATATAGTTTATAATATTTAATAAATTTAATATATAGACCTATGAGAGATTTAACCATCATTTCAGCCTGATAGCATGTTATTCCGGATTAATTAAACCACATTTGAAGAACATGGCTTCCTGAGGTATTTTTTTTATGACTGAAGATTTATTTGACAGGAAAGTGGACCAAGCTGAATGTAGAGTTAGTGGGTTTTTTGACTGTTAATATGTAAGTGAATGCTTTTTAAAGGGTGTGAGTTAAAGATATTAAATATTTCCATTACTACACCACATCTGTTGTTTGCGCTCTGGCATTCTGGCTCTGTCATAATTAACAAACTGTATGTCTGAGTGTGATGTAAAAGTCTACCGGAGCACATAAACACACAACGTGCACATCTGCCAAAAATCCCTAGAAGCGTTTTCTGCTACACACACACACACACACACACACACACACACACACACACACACACACACACACACACACACACACACACACCGGAGGTGGCTGATTTTCCAGGCAGCGGTGTGGAAGAGCGTTGAGGTGACAAACAGGCCGGTGAGACCACTCCCATAGAGCCAGGCAGCCACACTATGCCATTGGTCCACAGACAGGAAGTAGAGCACAGACCCGCCCACCAGACTGGGGAGGATCCATACCTAGAGAACATCAGAATGATACAAAACCCTATAGTTTCATTTTCTCATAATACACACATTATATTTGACATAGTATATATATGATAGAGACTTTCCTTTAAAATGTTCTGATTTCTTAAAAGAGCATTAACGCTAGGCTATATAAAATAAAAATATAAAATCTAGGATTTCACTAATGTAACCAGGCATTTTAAGAAATGCGCTTATTCGCTTTCTTTCTGTCGCGAGTTTGATGAGAAGATTGATACTACTCTTGTGTCTGTACTCTATGTATGAAGCTACCACTAGCAGCCGGTTAGCTTAGCTTAGCATAAAGACTGGAAAAGGCTAGCCTGGATCTGTCTGAAGGTAACAGAAACAACAAACCAAAGTGTAAGAACGTCATTTTGCTGTTTCGTAACATGTTAGGAAGTGGATTGTGTTACCATTGACAGGGAGCCATGCTAGCTGTTCACCCATTACCAATCTTTTCTGTTACGCTAAGCACAGCTATCCAGCTGTTGGCTGTACTCCTATTTACTGTACACACTTGAGAGTGGTGTATTTACCAACTTCTCCTTTAACTGATTCTGTATCTAACAAAAGGTGAACATGATACTTGATGTTTATGGGATACACTGCCCTGCAAAATAGCCCCTTCAGCTGGCTGAGTCCCAGCCCATGTCAGGCTTTACAGTCATTACAGCCATGTTTTCTCTCTGTTTCATTCACTGTCTGTCTTGCTCTGTCGGAGGCAGAAGCGCACAGGGATTACAGCAGATTAGAGAAAAATACAGGCTGAATCACAGATTATAGCCTCTATGGCACGGCCCAAAATCCTCCATATTCCGCCTCATACCTCGCAATCCTCTCCATCTTTTCAGAGTCATCTCTGAACTGACAGACTCGCTAAACACAGGAAACACGGGGACAGTGTGTAGATATTGTAATATATAGAAGAGTAACACACACCAAGGGCTGTTGTGAAGTGCTGATCACTGGAAGTAGACTTAAAAGTAATGAAAAAAAAAAAATGTTGCACACTCTGGCTCCATATGCATTTCTCTCTTTATTTATATATATACATATAGAACGTTTCGGCCCTCAGGCCTTCTTCAAGATCAACAATAGAGATTGCAAACCAGAAAAGCTTTAGGAGGGCTGAAGAAAAAATATCTTTACTGTCTGTCTGTATTTGTTTGGCTCACCCCATGTGTGGCACAGTTTGCGGCATGTTCATATTCAGTGGGCTGGTATCTCTTACTGGCCGGGACCCTGCAGTTCATGAACCTGAGAGAGAGGTGAGGGTTTGGGGATGGGGGGGGGGTGAGTGAGAGAGAGACAGAGAAAGAAAGGGAGGAGAGAGGTGTGTTCAGGTAACGAATGCAGATCTAGACGCAAAACCTGCTTTATTAGTTAATAAGTTACTGTGTGCTGAACCCATTAAGGCCAGTGTGTGTGTGTGTGTGTGTGTGTGTGTGTGTGTGTGTGTGTGTGTGTGTGTGTGTGTGTGTGTGTGTAACGGCCATTCTTGGAGGATTTACAGGTCTCTAATCCACATCACGTTGTCTGAATTTTAGTGTGCCTCATCGTTACTGGGGCAACTGTCTGCGTTGCTATGGTCACCGGTGATGTCACTGCTCGTACTACAACAACAGGATACCACACTGACCACTAACCATTAACTACATTTGCATTATTTGTTATGCTAGCATACACTACTGACAAAGTTACTTTAGTGTGTGTGTGTGCGTGCGTGCGTGCATGCGTGCGTGCGTGTGTGTGTGTGTGTGTGTGTGTGTGTGTGTGTGTGTGTGTGTGTGTGTTGTGTTTGCTTTTTAATCAGTAGTAAATCTCTCAATCCCAGCTCAAAGGGAAAAACACATCTGGAGATGTTACGAAACCACATTTTATACGACAAGATGGACACACACACACACACACACACACACAAACACACACACACACAAACAAACACACACACACACACGCATGCTAATTTGACTGTAGCCTCTCGTTCAGGGGCACAGGTGTGTTTGCGTCAGTCAGCTGTGTTATTTAATTACACATTTAGGCCGACGCATCATCATCACACGCACACAGAGACATCACCCCTCGTTCACACACACACATGTCCCATAGCTTTTTGTTGTAATGGTCTTGAAGTGAAGAAGAAGCAGACATAGTGACACCATCACTCGTCGCAACCCTCACCTAAAAGTCTATAAAACAACCGGATTACCAAAACACTCCTGTTAATGTAGCTGGAAAAAGTCTTGCATAACCTAACAACCTGACATATGGCACAAAAAAAAGTAATTTCCACAGTCCAAACCTTTCAAGCTGCACTGCAGATATCTATCTGCAGATAGGAAACTTATAGTTAAGGCGTCAATCTGTGATAAAAGGCATCCTCTCTCGATTCTAAGAACATGCTACATATCTAATTTATAATGGACACACTATATTACGGGGCTCTACTTCTGACATCTTGATCACCAGTTTTATCTTTTCAAAAGGAGTCGCGTGTGCCTGTGGTTTGGTGGACAGAAAAAGAATGAGCAAGTCAAATTTGTGGGTCATCTTTTTTGTGTGTGTGTGTGTGTGTGTGTGTGCGTGCCTGCGTGTGTGCACCCACCACCAGAACCCCCATAACAAGAATGTCAGTGTGTTTTCCTGTTGTAGGTCAGGTTGGTGGTACAGCAGCGCTCTCTAAAGCAAAAAACACATCTGTCCTTCACACACAACCTCCACAAACCCACTCACTTCTTCCGTATCTCTTTTCTTTTGTTGTTGCTTACTAACACTTACAGTATATAGAGAGTCAATACAGCTCTCTCTGTTGCTTCTAATAGACTTTTATGAATAGCATGATTCCTACTGCGAATGCTTGTGTCGTGCATCTTTCTAAAGATGTTATCCACAAAAAGCAAACATTTAGTAAGATTACATGATTGTTTGGCTGCCATTCCATCAGTTTCCCCTGCAGTTCCACAGGCCGTGCCAAGTGCATAACAAGAGAGCAGCATTTTTCTGAGCACTGTTGTGTTATTGTAGAGCTATCAATGGACCTGAATGTAGCACTCTGATGTCCTCTAATTGGTTATGTCAGAACTCTGTGTGTGTGTGTGTGTGTGTGTGTGTGTGTGTGTGTGTGTGTGTGTGTGTAATGAACCGAAAGGACGGGATAGGGATTTACGGGCTCTGATCAGAGAGGGCATTGTTGTCCTCATCAGCACACTATTCTTTCTGTTTTCTCTCTTTCATGTATTTGTCTTTCCACACACTTCTTTCTTCTTTTCTGCATGTGTGTGTGTGTGTGCGTGTGTGTGTGTGTATGCACCTCATATGGTTCCATACATTTGCGTGGTGGGTTTTTTAACCTCACAACGCGAGCATTTGTTGTGTTATAAAAGCCCATTACAGCACATTCTATACATTAATAGGATTGGTTGCAGCTAAGAGGATCAAAACCTTTGGACATTGTGTATAGGAATGTGTGTGTGTGTGTGTGTGTGTGTGTGTGTGTGTGTGTGTGTGTGTGTGTGTGTGTGTGTGTGTGTGTATACACTCTCTGTAACTCCAGGGCTATTCCTTTTACAGCAGAGATCAAGTTCATCTCCTCTGGGACTTACTCTTCGGTTCTCACAATTATCCCCATACACAGCCATAGAGGCTAACTGACTGACTGACTGACTGACTGATGAATGCACTTAAGCAGGCTTCAGCGTAAGTTTTGTCCCCCCCCAAATTATCAGGGTGGTTCTACTTAAAAATGTAAGTTCAATTGCTGCCTTAAAAATGTGAGTAAAGCCAACATTAAGAATAGTGTTGTTTCAACCCACAAAGTTAGATTATAGAATATGTTTAATTAATGATCATTTATTGTTTGAACTTGATACTGTGATTTAAAACAGCTACCAATACTACATGGTCCACTCAAGGAAATTTGCTTCCTCTTGTCAAGCAAAAATACAATTGTATGCTATTTCAACTCACGAAGGTAAGTTAGAGAAGATGTTTAATTAATAATAATTTATTGTTAGAACTTGATACTGTGAGTTAAAACAACCATCTATTTTACATTGTATATTCAAGGAAACTTGCTTCCTTTTGTTAAACAAACATACAATTTTACACCATTTCAACTAACTGTATTCATACCAATTGTCTTTTCAAGTTAGGTGTACTCATGTGTTTAAGGCAGCAAGTGAACTAATACTTTCTACTTAAGCAGACTAATGTTTTTACTAAAAGATGTTGTTACGTGTTCATATGTATGTTGCTGTGTGTTTGTTATGTGTACTGACTGTGGAAACAAATATCTAATCTATAATCTAAACTGCTGTTTGTTTGTGACGCCATGTCCCAGTAAAATGCAGCAGCACAAGGTACCAACAAACTCACAACTGTTAAACCAAAGCCAGTAAAGGAACCTGGACAGCAGAAAAGATGGAACAGATGACACACGGAGAAGCACTTTGGTTTCAAGAAATACAGCGATTCTGATGGTAAAACTGAAAGTGAAATAGTTAATAAGTGCTCTCTTCAGCTTATTTGGGTACTTAATAAAAGTAGCGATATCCTAGTTCGTTACTCTCTCTCTCGCTCTCTCTCTTTCTCTCACTCACTCTCCTCTCTCTCTCTGACACACACACACAACGCGTGCCAACGCGTCAGTGCGCATGGATGCACAGTATGTGTCACACATGAAAAATATCCTGCCAGATATTAGCAGTCAAACTTTCCTGAGAAAATAAAAAAAAAATTACCTTCCAAATTTTGTCCTCTTAAAGTCCATCTCGTGCGTATGGGCTTGTTTTTTTTTTGCGCGCGCGCGTTGGTGCGCTCTATTTGCTAACAGCACACCAGCGAGCGTCGTCTCCTCCTACGGATCCCCCATTCCGGATGTCCCACCGCCGCGCGTGCAAACATAAACACATAAAGTCCGACAGGGACATCGACCCTGCAGAGTCAACTGCACACAAATACACGACTTTATCTAAAGTCTCGGGACGTCTCCGGTGGTCAAACAACGAGCCATCCCGGTGGGAACACGGAGGCGATGTGTGTTGGGGAACTGTACAGAGATTTTTTTCGGAGTCTCAGATGTGTTTGCAGGATGTTCCGCGGGACTGGGTTAGTAACCCCTCCCCTCCCCTCCCCTCCCCTCCCCTTTCCCCTATCCAGGCTGATGATAACACAAACAGCAACAGCTCCCCACAACACAACTCTGTCTCCTGCCTCAGTTTTAATATTTAACTGGCTCTACTAGCGTGACATTTAAATATTGTTGGAACATAGGGACCTATAACCTACAATAAAAGGGACACAAAGGTGATAAATAAACCTAAGCAAATGATTACATGACTTTGAGAAAATGATTCATGTTGTATGGGGTGGAAAAATAATGTAAAGACACACTGGTAGGCAAAAAGCTAAAAAAATAAATAAAAATAAACTACAGGGTCAAAGGTTCCCCAAACGCGCCACTTAGCCTACTCTCTTAGAAAACAAAACCCAAACACGTGTTTTCTCATTGTTTGGATGTCTCATTTTTTAAGTTATTTTGGTTAATTGTTAAATCATGTTTTCTGCACATTTTAATTAATTCTGGAAAGTAATTATACATTTACTCAAATACTGTACTGAAGTACAATATAAGGTACTTGTTCTTAACTTGTGTATTTACAGTTTACAGCCTGACCCCTGGGTTGGGAACCACTGGACTAGAGCCGGTAAGGTGCTGCTAATGCTGCTAATGGGTATCGTAGCTTCCCGGCCCCGGCAAGTTTGAAGAACGAAACATGGAGGATACCACATGTATTCAAAATCTTCTTCTTCGCCCAGAAAAAGAAAAAGGAGATTGAAAAGAGCAAGAGACCGGTGTCATCAGCATAAAGCGTGAAGGCTACCGTAGCTGTAATACCTACTTTGAACTGCGTGGCGCGAGAGAGTTGATTGCGATATATGAGCTAGATGGGAGAAATTCCCACACACTGGACCTTTAAGGCCGATATCGATATAAATGTTCTGTGATCTCAAAATCCGATATTCCGATATATCGACCCGATATATATATACGTGTAACAAAACATAAACAGATTTCCCTAATTATTTGTAGTTATTTATGAGTCCTCACTAAAATAATATGATAATGCAGTTTAAAAATAAACTTGTTTGTTTTATTGTCACAACAGAACATCAAAATATATTAAAGTTCTGATAAATAAAATGTATAAAAATACAAACTTAAGATATAAAACTTGAAGGGTTAAACACAAGTGTTGCCAACATGGAGGTTGTAGAGCGCCCTCTGGTGGACAGACTACGCAACGCCAACACTCACAACATGGTTGAAGGGTCCGTTTTTATTTTATTTTTCAAATATTCATTTATCGGCCATTATAAATGCCGATACCGATAGTTTGGAAAATGCCTAATATCGGCCGATCGACACTGGACTAATCGACCTGCTACAACAATAACATGTTGCTTACACACAATGAACCCCACAGCCTGAGAACTACCTTTGCAAGGTGAGCCAAATTTTGTCTCGCAAGCCAATCAGAGCAGAGTGGGCTTTTCGGAAGGGGGGCTTAAAGAGACAGGGGCTAAAACGGAGCGTTTCAGACAGAGGGTGAATACAGTTATATTCAGACAAACAGTATATATATCTTATATATTTTTTTTACATTAAAGCATGTAAACATTTTCTAGTAAAAATCTGTCTGAACCTGAAATTCTTTTTAGAATTACATTTCTCCTTTAATGTATTGATGGGGATTGCGTACTCCGCACTGTCAGGAATCAACAAGTAGAGTCCTTTATTTCTTTATTGGTCTAAAAGTAGTCTAATGTAGCCTAAATAGTGAGTAAAATAACAACAACATATGAATAAGCCTCTAATATTCCCTCAAAAGTGTATCTTGTAGAATGTTAACTCCCTCCAAGCGCTCTAACAACCCCTACCCCCTATTTCCCGAAAAAAAGGAGGTCTGCTCTGGAAATCTGCACTTTGATATGTGCATTTTCAAACCAAGAGGAGACAAAGAGCTAAAATGTAAATTATTTAATGTGTCAAAAGGATCAGCCTCAAGCTATAGCAGCTACAGATAACAGAGGACCAGCAGGGATATAAGACAAATGCTGTTTATTGGTACTTCAACTGAAATGGTCAATCTTTGTAGCAGTGTAACATGTACTACTGCTTGCTCTGCAGTGCATTTATCTTCTGATAATAAAAAGGAAGCATGGCATTTTCTCTCTTTCTCTCTCTCTCTCTCTCTCTTTTTCTCTCAATTTAATTTTGCAAATCCACTCATGGTTGCCTTCACAAAACACACACGCTCAAACTGAATGGAAAATTAAATATTACCCAACAATAACATTGGGCCAGCAGACTCCATTTGATGCACTGTGTGAGACTGAACAGATACATTATGCAAACACACACACACTCACACACACATACAAACACACATACAAACAAGTTTCCACGCTTCAAACTGAAGCGTGTTACACCTTCACCCCTGGCTGTGTTTAGAGATAAGAGTCAAAATGTCAACAGTGGCCAGCGAAGCATATTTGTACAGTGTCTATAACGTATTCCAAATGCACTGTAGGTACAACTGTGCATGTAAAAATTTAGTTTATTGGTAGTGATTACATTTGAACATTTGAATAGCATGTAGACCGACTTCTTATTAAATCCAATAACTAAACATAAAAGACACATAGCCTATCTCTAATATTCCTGTTTGGACTCATATTTGTGGTCCTCCAGTGTGTAACATTTTCCGTCTCTTATCTTTTTAGTTATCATCACCGTGACTAAAATTTACTTTTTTTCTACAAGCTGGGTTTGCAGTTTTGCTTTCTATTTCGCAAATCCTCGCCTTCGTCTCTCTGTCTGTCGTGTTTATTTGGAAGCTACGGCTTGTGTAAACCAAAGGCCAGTACACAGTGTGTTGGAGCCCTGCCTGTGCTGACAGACCTCTGGAGGAGAGGCACGCAATCACTGAAAACAGTCAACTGGACCAAAGGACACAGCTGGCACAGAAACACAACCAACCAGGAGCAAACGCACAACTTAGGTGATCTAATTAACTAAATGGATGAAACACCGTGGTCATTTTATAGATGAAATTTTAAAATAAATGGATCTGTATTGCCCTTTAGTAGGTCTCTGTTCTGCTAAATGGTGCTGTAATAACCGAATAATTAAGGTTGAAGTCACTCAGATTTATCATTTAGAGAATTCACTACCTTGAGGTTTAATAAAGGAATTGTTAATACTTACTAACACATTGTTTTGTTAATAATGTTACTTATGGTGGCCGGGTTGGTTCAGTGGGTAGAGCAGGCGCACATATATGCATATCTGCATGTCTTCCCCCTCTCTCTCCCCTTCCTCACCTAGCTGTCCTGTCAAATTAAAAATTATCTTAAAAAAAATATATGTTACTTATGCAGCTGTTAGGGACAACAGAGGCTCATCCCAGTGGATTTATTCATTCTCCCAGTGCAGCTGAGCTTGTGTGGTTTTCACCTTTGTCGCATCTTTTTCTTGGTTTATTTCCTTTTTTTTTACACTTGTGTCAACTGATAGTGTCACTGCTTTATCCGTCTTTTGTTCTGTCATATCCTCACACAGGATGAGCAGCTGTCTGTCTCCGGCTTTTTGTTGTTATCCATTAAATAATCTGTATCGTTCACAATCCTGCTCTGACAAGCTCAGACTTACACCTGAAACTGCAATAGAACTAAGTCATAGAGACAGAAACTGTGACTCACAACCTCCCCTCCAAATTACTCAGTCAACATATCCGATCAGTAACAGTTTCCTTGTCATCCCACGCCTCAGACTGGATGACCTTGCTACCACAGTCATTATTGTAGGGTTCGGTTTTGATTTATTCATTTCAAAGAAATGTCACGTGAAAAGACAGGCCATTCAGACAATAATCAACATGTTGCCACTGAACAATAATTGTGAAGTGAATAGATGGAGTTCACAAAAGCTGAAATAAATGCAATTTACATGGAGTTCTCTAACTTCATTTTTTAACTTTTATAACACTGCGTCCAAACCAGTTTTATGAAACTGACAGATAAAATCTGATACATGGACAATACATGCACATATTATATATGAATATTTACATACTGTATTGGGACATACATTTTGATTTAATGTCATCACATATATTAAAAATGGTACATGCTCTGGCAGAAAATGTGGTTTTGTTCAAATAATATAATATGTATGGGCATACATGATTTGCAATAAACAGTGCAATATACACCTCTATGTTCACCATAAATTGCATGCATTCATTTGTGCAGTAATCATATAACATAAGTCTCTTTTTGCTTCAGAAAAAAAACAGAACAAGATAGAAAGTGCACAGTACAGTTTTGTCAATTTACAATAAATGTAGGCTATGTAATGTATTTAAACCACCAAATGTAATAATTATATACCATGCTGAGCTGAGCTGTACAGTGTTATAGCTTAATATTGAAAGTTAAAGGTCAGAAAGTGGAGATATTTCAAGAGGAGGGGTTGTTGGATTAGTTTTACAAATTGTATAGTGCAAACTATACAAAACAACTATAAACATAATTTTTCCGATGTTAGCCTTTAGTTAAGAGAAGGAACTGGCCTGTGGTGTTAATGGTATGTTTAATAAGTATAATATATTTAACATAGGCTACCAATCAGGATGGAATGTGTAGTTTGCCCGTTCGTGTTGTTGGCACATTATGACGATGGGTGCCGCTGTTAGGCAGATATCAAATCATTACTGGCCCACATGAGTGGAGTGTTTTCAATAGAGCTGTGTTTGCTCCGGCTGTCTCTCTTCCGTGGAGCCGAGATATCAAACTACAATACAATACAATACAATTCCCTGTCATATCATATCGTTGAAACATATTTTTTTGTTTTTATCATCGGAACTCTGACAAAACTGTCCTGCCTCTTTAAAGGTACCGCACGCTGCGTCCTCAGAGCATGCGCAGTAAGGGGGAGCGACAGCCCCAATGAAAAACAACAACAATCACTACAGCGGGGCTAGGAAAAAAGAGATGGTTCCTTGAAGCTCAACACGTCTGGCCCTTATCACAGTACTTATCCCAGCCAATTTTCTGCTATTTCTAGCGAAGCTTTATATGTCAATGGTGCCGAGCCCATGAACTTGGCCAGTCAAAGTGGGGATGCTGGCGGAAGCCAGCTTCTCTTCGCCAACTTCAACCAGGACAACACGTAAGACTGGGCCGGGGAGAGCGTCTGGGGATCCGATGGCCTGTGCTGTCAAGCTAGCTGACGTTAGCTAGCTCAGTGTAGACTTATCGGAGCGCCTCACAGAGTGACAGGGCTCGATGGGAAATAGCCTGGATGTAATTTCTCACAATCGAAATGACTAGCTACCAGTACACGCTAATGTTAGCTAACGTTAGCTAAGTAAACTTTCCGGTTGAAGCTCGGTTACGGGTTATTTCACCCGTCACTAGCATAGCTTTCTAGCTAACATGATGCTGTGTAGTCCAAGGCTAACTTTAGCCACAATACACATGTAACGTGAGGTTAGGTGTCATGTAAGTTCTTGGGGGGGCTGTGGTAAATATGGTTAATATACTGAATTGTATAAGATAGACATAGCTGAAGTATATGTGGTTTTTATGTTTTGGGCGCAAGCGCTTAACGGATTATTATTGTTTACGACTGGCGCTACAGTTAGGGACTGTTTGACAATGCGGTCACGTTAACAGACACACACAGTTTTGTTTTTAGACATACTTTAATAAGACATGTAGCCAGATATACCCTTGTGGTAAACGGAGGGCTAGTCCGCTAAATTTACTGGTGACTGCTCTAGACCGCAGAGGCCTCTTATTGCAAAACTGCTCCAGTCGTGTGATCGTTGTCACAATCTGACCATTGCATGCAGTGACGCCAAAACCACTGGAAATCACCTTAAACAGGCTGATCCCAGTTTGAAACGCCTCTGTGAGCTGTAATAACGACATTTGAGTCAGTATCCATTGTGTGTGTGTGTATTGGTGTAATAACATGCTGATGCAATGATTGTTCAATGCTGCTGTTGTGTCTATCTCTGTTATTTACGTAGGTCCTTAGCTGTTGGCACCAAATCAGGATACAAGTTTTTCTCCCTGTCCTCTGTGGACAAATTGGAGCAGATATATGAATGTAGTAAGTATTGTCTACGCTCTGTCGTTACATTCTGATGCCCTCTCTGCCACTTGTGTGTACAATCTCATTAGTCAATCAGGGAGAAGATTGAGTACACAATCCTTGTGTATGTACAATTACTTTATAAGCAGTATTATTGCTCAGTCATATTTGTTTTTGAGTAATTGTGTTTAATGCATGCTGTCTAGACACAATCACTGCACCGTTAGGGCGTTGCTGTTACTTTAAATATTAATAAAGTTTGTCAGCACTTTTCCAACCCCCCCATGCTGAAACATCAAGAGTGCTCCTCATTTTTAGATTTACATCATTTATAGTATACCTGTGAACTACCCATGTATGCTCACATTTATATTTTTGATAATCCTGTTTAATTTGAATAGCCAATGCAATAGCAGGTAGCAGGAGACTCAAGTTGTGTAGTAGTGAGAAGCGGAAAAGCGTTTTGGCCCAGTAAGTGCTATTGTCTATAATTCATGAGCCCAGCCTTTGCTCAGTAAGTTAACTGAACATACGTAGTGTGCTTAAAGTTTTGCCGGTGTGTTCAGGAACAACGAAACCTCTGTGAATAAGCTTAATGCCCAAATAATGTTGATATGTGATGCTTTTCATTTGCATTCATTCCCTTAATATTGCAATTGGCACAAAAAGGCAGCTAATAAGAGATGACAGGATGCCACCAAGTGAACATTGTGAAGTGAAGATTTGTGTGTGTGTGTGTGTGTGTGTGTGTGTGTGTGTGTGTGTGTGTGTGTGTGTGTGTGTGTGTGTGTGTGTTCCTGCAGCGGATACGGAGGATGTGTGTATTGTGGAGCGTCTGTTCTCCAGCAGCCTGGTGGCCATCGTCAGCCTGAAGGCCCCCAGGAAGCTCAAAGTCTGTCACTTCAAGAAGGGAACCGAGATCTGCAACTACTCCTATTCCAACACTATACTGGCTGTCAAGCTCAACAGACAGGTAGCAAGACAAGGGCAAATATTTATTTATTTATAATTACCTGTCTGTCAGACGTTCTGTCTCACGCATTTCCTTTTGAAATAGTCACATATTCATCAAACAGAAGATGTATTTATCTTGTGCAAATGACATTGTTGGCTAATGCGTCACGACAGCAAAATGTCCTTATCCTATTAGTGTTTGCCTTTGACAGTCATGTTGTTGATGTTTTGTGGTTCCTGTGCAGAGGCTGATTGTGTGTCTGGAGGAGTCACTTTACATTCACAACATCCGAGACATGAAAGTGCTGCACACTATCAGAGAAACTCCACCCAACCCTTCAGGTGAGTCGGAAGAACGACGAGCAGTATCTCAACATAGTGTAGTATGTGTATAGTGTGTGCGATATGCGATAGGGGTGGTGATGGCGCAGTGGATATGACACATACCTTTGGTGCGGGAGACCCGGGTTCAATTCCCACTGCAATACATCAACCAATGTGTCCTTGAGCAAGACAATTAACCCATTGTTGCTCCAGGGGTGTGTGACCTCTATAGTAGGGACATATATAGCAATTGTAAGTCGCTTTGGATAAAAGCATCAGCTAAATGACATGTAATGTGATAATATTAGTTTAGTTTAGACTTTTTATTTGTCCCTGTAGGGCAATTTGTTCTGCACCAAGACATAAACACAAGACAGTCACAAATGCAAAACCAAACTACATAAAAATACTTAATGTTACAATGCTCATAGGATGAAAAAACATTGAAAAATACTGGGTTTTTTCCCTTTCAGTATACTATGTGCTCAAACTCTAGTTCTCAAACCAGAAACGTCACTTTCCTCAGAGCGTGGGGGGATTTGGGTTTCTCTTTCATTTTCATTATAAGTTTATTTTTAGTTCACGGTTGACTCCGTTTGGTTTGCTGTTACCCTAAAGGCTGAAAACTGTCACTGTGGTATACACCCACTGAACAAACACCCACTCACGCTGTCAGAACTATTGTAACCATTTTGATGATTGCAGTCTCTTTATGCACTTGAGTCATTCTTTCAGTTTCACTTATTGTCAAGTTCAGATAAATGTGGTTCTGCTGGAATCTGATTTATCTTCCTTTCGTTGGCTTCCATTGTTAATAAGTTTGTATTTGTGCTCATATTTCTCCAGGATTGTGCGCCCTTTCCATCAGCAATGATAACTGTTACCTGGCTTACCCTGGCAGTGCTACGATAGGAGAAGTTCAGGTGTTTGACACCGTCAACCTGGTAGGTGATCGCCAACACAGTAAAGCTTCACTATCTTTCTTTTATAAAGCCTGTCTATTTCATCTTTCAGACCAACCTTTTCCCCTCACCTCGTATTTTCATCCTTAGCACTTTTCTATCATACATAACAAAACAAATGCCTGTTGCATGCACAGCTGACGGGCTGTTTCCATTGCTTATTCAATTTCATATAAAAGAAATGTAAATTGTCCGTTGAGACTCTGTCCTCCCTATTCTGACAGGCAGTGTTTGCTATCATCAGTCACAGCTGATTCGCACTGTTCTAACTAGTGTCTTTGTGTGTTTTCCAGCGAGCGGCTAATATGATTCCAGCCCACGACAGCCCATTAGCGGCTCTGGCTTTCGACGCCAGCGGAACCAAACTGGCCACGGCCTCGGAGAAGGTAAGACGGTTCACTGTACAGTACATTAGCACGATGTCTGTGTGGCTCATTTGCGCGTGATTTTGTTTTCCGCCTGAGCAAATACGGATCACTGTTGTTGCTTTCGCCCCCTGAGTTTTGTCATCCTCTGTGTATCTTTCACTTCCTCCCCAGGGCACAGTCATCCGTGTCTTCTCAATCCCGGAGGGACAGAAGCTCTTTGAGTTTCGAAGAGGAGTCAAGAGGTAGGTGATCTGTTGAGTGATGGACTACAGTTCTGAAAATTGCAGCTGTTTTGCTGTGGATGGACTAGCATGATTCGGTATTTGTGTTTGTTGCATGCGTTCGTGTGTACTGTATATCTGTGTTCACCTGCTTCCCTGTACGTGCCTGTTTCTCATCTTAGGTGTGTTAGCATCTGCTCGTTGGCGTTCAGCATGGAAGGCCTGTACCTGTCGGCCTCCAGCAACACAGAGACTGTCCATATCTTCAAATTAGAGACACAGAAGGAGAAGTATGTGTACGTACCTTTTTGTCTCTGTCTTAATACGTCAGATTAAAAAAAAAAAAAAAAAAAAAAAAAAAAAAACGTTTCTGAGGGTTGCAATTTCCTTCCCATTTATTTGTGCTTGATGCTCCTCAGAGAAGCCGATGATTCTCACATTGTGTGTGTGTGTGTGTGTGTGTGTGTGTGTGTGTGTGTGTGTGTGTGTGTGTGTGTGTGTGTGTGTGTGTGTGTGTGTCTAGGCCAGCAGAGGAGCCCACCACATGGGGAGGGTACCTGGGCAAGGTCCTGATGGCGTCCACCACCTACCTGCCTTCTCAGGTTACGGAAATGTTCACCCAGGGGCGAGCCTTCGCCACTGTGCGTCTGCCCTTCTGCGGACATAAGAACATCTGCGCCTTAGCTGTGTGAGTATACACTCTCTCTCACACACACACACACACACACACACACACACACACACACACACACACACACACACAGAAATGCAGCCTTTAGTGAGCAAAATGGAGAGAGCATGTGGATGTCAATCAACAGGGTTGAGAGGAGTCTATATGCAAACATAGAATACGTATGTACACATACAACAGTCTTTTTGTTTAGTTGTTGAAATCCGTCATGTGTGAGGTTTAAAATTCAGTTGATGTCACTCTTACTGATGCTTTCTTGCTATTGCTGTTCATGCTAACTACCAGTTCGCTGCTTCTATAAAATATGAATCTCTTTACATCCCGGGGGCCCTGGATTTGATCTGAGAAGATGTTACCCAACAGGGTTTAGAGCAGCATATTTTTAATGAACTAGGAGGCGTCTTAATGACTGTTTGTGTTATATCAGTCTGTAATGGAGTCCCTTTTGATGAGAAAGCGCTGCAGATCATTACCTCAGGCCAAAGAAAACTGTGATCCAAACACTGTTTCAGCAGTTGCAACAGCATACCAAGCCATGCTAGCTAAAGGCGATCCATAATTAAGCGGGCTCTTTGTGTTGTTTTTTTTCTTGTGTGAAATCAGGATTCAGAAGATTCCCAGGTTGTTGGTGGCCGCATCAGATGGTTACCTGTATCTGTACAACCTGGATCCACAAGAGGGAGGGGAATGCACACTTATGAAGCAGCACAGGTAAGACACACACACACACACCAGTGTTTCCTCTATGTTGATTGGCAAGTGGCGGTCCGCCACTGTTAGATTTCTCCCGCCACGGTATCAGAAAAAAGCCGTCTATCAGCAGTGATTGTTGTTTGCGACTTGTGATTGAGTCGCAGAATAGCGCGGGCACGCGTGCCACTCAGAGAAAAGGGAGAAAAAAAAAAGAGACAGGCTGTCGAACTTATATTGTCAGTTCATTTAAGCCTGTATTAATCTATAGTTCTGGCACATTTTTAGCTTCACCTTCACCTGCTAGCTAAATTGCACGTGGCTGTTGATTCAATACAACACCCTTGATATCATATCATGGCATAGTAGGCTAAACCGTGATTATTTCATACATTCATGAAACATATTGGGGGGAAATTCATTCAACATAATTCACAGCCAAATAACAATTAAAAGTATGTTATTTGAACATTTATAACCTAACCTAACCTGCCACTGTCTGCTGCGGTGCGCAGCGCTGTTTGGACCGTGCGCCACTTCCCTTATTTTTTTTTTCTCCATAAACTCCGCTCTCAGCTCCTCTGCCAGTTGCTGCATGAACTTCCTCCGGGACATTTTACAGCTGGTGCACTCCTTGGAGAGGATGTGTGCAATGTTTCCAGCCAGTTGTAGCATGTATAAAGTTATATGAACACGTAGACAGCTTCCGGCCATCTAGGCTACGTGTAGGCCTACGGCGCCTTTCACAGAGCGAGCGCCCGGTGCTTCTCTTCTGATTCAGAACAGAGTCCATCCACGCCGTAGCCTGCGTTACCAACTCTGGCGTTGCCTTCGGCCCATCGGTGATGCCCACTAGACTCTGGATTGGGCCGAATTTTTCTGTTCGAGCCGGCCCGCGTCCAACAGAGCCGTTACCGAACCCGGCCCGAGTCCGACAGGCATTAAGAAATTTGTGTCAGTTCAAATCTCATTTTTTCCTCTCATACTAATGACACATGTAGGCTACGTTTGTTTGTGTGGAAAGCCCTTTTTTATTAAGCAATTGTAGGAAGGCATTCGGAAATGTCAACAGATTAGCGCATCAGCGCATGGGGAAACAAGCGCACGTTAATCAGCTGTTAAAATGTTCAATGAGTTAACCTCTCCTGATCGCTTCATTTCCGACCGTGATCAGAAAACCAGCGGAGACTGGTTACCTCCAGGGCCGACGTTATAACATGAAAATCCACTAACTCTGCTCCGGTTGCATCTACAACACGTCTGCTTCCTCTTTCTCTAGCTCTCTTCTGCCCACTTAGGCTACCACCTTAATGCCCTTAATGCCCACACTTGTTACTCGAGACCGCTAGTTCCGTTTCTCTGACAGAAACTATGATTATTACTAAGCAACCAAGATGCATCTTCAACCACGCAAAAGATTCAAAACAAAACCGCGAAAATGGCCAAAATCGGTAAAAGTGATTGTATTTTCTTTGCCTTTTGTGTAATGCATATAGCCTAAAAACAATTTTAAATGAAAATACAGACTATTTTAGGAAAAGTCAGGTACCAGCAGGATTGTATTTTTTTATTTAGCAAAGTTATTACACATATACATTTCAAAACAGGCCACAGGGGTACCATCTAGCAGCATGCTTGCTACTCAGCATTAATGGGCCACCTCTTTCTGAATTCCCCTATAACCGAGCCTTGGAGTTATTTTTCCAAAAGCCAAGAAAAATCAAATGCACACAGCAAGGCTGCCAACTTTGCCACTGAGGCAAATATGCAATTAGTTTCATTATTAATGGTTTCATACTAAAGCCTACTTTGGGTTTTGGTTTCCCTATGAAGAATTTCTTGTAAAATTCATTTTGTAGACCTACAGTTCCTCAAAAATACAGTTCAATCAAAACAAAATCAAAATAGGCCTCATTGTGTTTGAATAGTGGTGAATAAATATATTTGTTGCAGCGAAGTGGGGGGTGGGTTCGACAGATCTGCCCCCACTGCTAAAAATAATCCTAGAGGAAACACTACACACACACACACACACACACACACACACACACACACACACACACACACACACAGTAAATTCATAGCGAATGTGGCAGATGTAGAGTGACGATGCATCGGTCACTGAACACTATAATCTGAAGTTTTACACAACTAACAGCCTGAAATTTGGTGATTTGTGCTGACCTTTTCTGTTACTGGATCCCCTCAGGTTAGACGGCAGCGCTGAGCCAGCCAATGAGATTCTGGAGCAGTCTCATGACCGCCCCCTCGTGGCCCAAACCTACAGTGCTGCTGTCCCCAAAGGTATGTCACACAAACGCTCACAAGTAATACTTTATTTTACAGGTCCTTCATTTCCTTATTTTTATAAGCAGTGGTATATTTCCAGATGAATTATACTTATATAAGATAATTACTATAATTTTATTTTTGAACATTTCTGACGACCCTTTGGTTGTGTGTTTATTGTGCTGTTTACGTCTACTACTTCTATTCTCCTGTATTTTTAATTGTATGCTTAAGTTACCTTTGGACACATTTAACATTGAATTAGGAAATAAGAGACATGTAAAATAAGACGTTACATGGTTTCGTTGTCATTGTGTTTGCTTAATCTCTGGCAAAAAGTATGGCAACGGACGAGGCTCAAATTTCATGTCGCCATCAGCTATTGAGTTGCAGTAATTTCAGGAAGGATATCAAGAAAAAAAATCTTCCTTCATGACATTGGACTTTGTTACAGAAAGTAAGTCGTGTGCAAAGTTGTTTGTTTCGTCATTTGACCTTTTGACCTCTTGTTTCCTAGGTTACTGCGAAGAGCAGGGCGCCGTGGGAGGGGCGGGGCTAGAAGATGACCTCAACGACTTGCGCTTAGAGGAAGAGAACGAGCAACCGCCGCTCATCCTTGAAACTGACTGACTTAACGGACGGCTGTACCCACCAATCAGAGGGCTCCTCTGGTGCTGCTATGAACATGTGACACAAGGGGGGCAGGAGCAGGATCAGAGACAGGGGTGTTTTTTAAAAACGCTCAAAGCGTTCAAGAGCCTGTCTTGTCAGTCTTATCTTTGGGTTTGTCTGTTCACATACATCTTGACCCTTTTTTCTCCCTCCTTCCACTACTACCTTTTCCCTCAGTTTGCCCGCGCGGGCCAAACTAACGCTTTGCATGTACATGTGCCAACTGCTAAAAACATGCTCCAATGTGAAAACGAGTATCTGTGAGTGTGTGTGTGAGTGTGTTGGACGTTTGATTTAAAAAAAAGAAAAAAGTAGCTGTGTCTCCATTTAAGACACACAGACGCAAGCACTGTGTAAACATGAAAGTGATCGTGTAAGTGCCTCTCTGCTCCAGTGTCATGGTTTCTTCTGTTTTGAGAGGAGGAGCTCTTTGCATTGGCTTAATAAAATCTATTTTCAGTTGTCGGATCTTAATCGAGGGTGTGTACTATCTTGGCTAACCCTTTCCTCCCTCACGTACAGTCACACAGTGTCCTGCGAAGAGTGTGGCATCACTCATCTGGCTCAAGTTCACCCTCCAAAGAATGTTTTAGAAGCCTTTGGCGTGAGGCAGAGGTGTTTGCGAAGAGTTTGTGTGATTGTGCTGAGAGCTCATTTGTGTGTGGGTGTGTGTGTGGGTTTGCTGGGCATGTACATTAGCAAAACACAGAGTAATTAGTCTCTACTTGTCCCCCCAGTTCACTTTTACCTCATCCAAACAGGCTCAGTGGACCTTCCTGCCCTCTTCCTCCATCCCCCATCCCCCTGCCGCCCCCTTCAAGGCCTGCAACCATTGGTTGATTTTACTCTGATATTAACGCTCTTTTAAACCTACATAATCATAACCAATGATGTGTCATGCGTAAGAAAACATGCATGGTGTTGTTGATGTGGTACTTTGTCCATACATCAAAGACATTTGGCTGCTGAGGATCACTTAGCAGATCAGTTGAGAAAGGCAGGAGGCTGTCAGTGATTTGTCTTCAATGACAGCCTCCTTGTGCGACTCACCCCCACTGTATCTCTACTCTGTACATTGCTAGATGTGGAAAGATATCACTGTACCATATTGTCAGGTTATGACCGTGGCTTCAAGATCTTACACACTGGGATAAGTGAGTGAACTGTGGATTATAATTTGATCGATCTGGAGCTCAGGCTGAGCCTCAGCGGGTCCAGGATGCTGCATGATTCCCCACTAATCCTTCTGGTGTCGGAAGACGCTAAACGAGGACCAGCCATGGGATTGTCAGATGTTTTCTAATGATTTTGTAAAAAATGTGAAACGTTCATCCGAAACTAAAATGAAAATAAATTCCATGTTGATGTATGAGATGGGGGGCCTTTTGTTCTTGTTACACTGTGGTTACTCTCTTATATTCATTAAGAGAGATTGTGTAGAGTTGTGTAGTAGTTAGCATCACAGCTACTATAACTAGAAAATTATTTTTTACTTTATCCCAGATCAAATTTTACATGGAACAGGTGACACATTTAAACATGCTATTATATTAGATTATCCCCTTTTAAGTAGATAGTGTTAGCACACAGCTGCCTATTTACACAACCAGCAGACACTGAGCAACATTAGCATTCACTTGATAAATGTAAATTCAATATTTACTCTCCTTTTACCTCTGTTTTAATCTTAACCAACTTGAGGGATACCTGGCTCTTTAGCTTTTAAATGCTCCTCTGTGTTAACTAGCAAGTCGCAATGTCAATGAGAGGGGTTAGACTGAACCAAAACAGAGAGAGAGAGACATCATGGCTTTCAAACAAGCAAAGCATGGCAGTTGGTCAAGGCCACACCCTCCACCCTCCACCTTGCCCCCCCCCCCTCTCTCCTCCTCAATAGCATTTAAAGCTTCAGACACAGAAATGGCACATACTAAGTAAAGCTCATTGTGGGACTGGCTTTAGTGGCTGTAATTCTGCACCAAGGCTGAATTTTGGGAAAGAGACTTTAGATACAGTATTATTTATTTATTACATTTATATAGCGCTTTATCATAGACACTCCTAGTGTGTTAGCGCATTTGGGGGGAGGGGGGGGTGGGGACTGCTCTCTAACACCACTAATGTGTAGCACCCACCTGGGTGATGCACGGCAGCCATACAACGCCTTACGACGCCAGACGTCAGAACGCTCACCACACATCAGCTGAGTATTAGGGGACCACTAAGGTCTATATAAAAGAGACTTCAGATACAGTATTAGGGGACCACTAAGGTCTATATAAAAGAGACTTCAGATACAGTATTATGGGACCACTAAGGTCTATATAAAAGAGACTTCAGATACAGTATTATGGGACCACTAAGGTCTATATAAAAGAGACTTCAGATACAGTATTAGGGGACCACTAAGGTCTATATAAAAGAGACTTCAGATACAGTATTAGGGGACCACTAAGGCCTATATAAAAGAGACTTCAGATACAGTATTAGGGGACCACTAAGGCCTATATAAAAGAGACTTCAGATACAGTATTAGGAGACCACTAAGGTCTATATAAAAGAGACTTCAGATACAGTATTAGGGGACCACTAAGGCCTATATAAAAGAGACTTCAGATACAGTATTAGGGGACCACTAAGGTCTATATAAAAGAGACTTCAGATACAGTATTAGGGGGACCACTAAGGCCTATATAAAAGAGACTTCAGATACAGTATTAGGGGACCACTAAGGCCTATATAAAAGAGACTTCAGATACAGTATTAGGGGACCACTAAGGTCTATATAAAGCCATCCAAAAAGCAGCATGTCATGGGACCTTTAATGCGGTTTTGTAGAGAGGCCTAGTGTCAAAATCAAATTTCTGTGTAACCGCATTATCACCAACCTCAGGCCATTTTTGCCCCATGTTTACCTTACAGGTAAAGGCTAAATATTCAGAAACACTACAATATTGTTGCAGGATGTGTGCTTCATTAAGTTCAGATCAGAATAAGCCACAGACCTTTCTGCTCATTTGCTTGTAGTTTATTAAGACTTTGCAGCCGGTCACACACACACACACACACACACACACACACACACACACACACTTTTAACACATGCAGGAGCGACACACAGGTGGGCTCTCTATCTTTGACATGAGAGCGCAGCTGCTTCCTCTCCTCCCCCCAGTGTAGAGACACTATCTGAGATCACGCAAGGCACAGACACAGATACATACATACACACACATACACAATAATAAACAATATGGGATCCAATCAAAGCACTTTCCAGAACAATGAGGGCAAATATCACATAACCAAAGATATGTACCTGACAGTTGTTCCACATAAAAACACTTTCAAGTGTACATTCAATGCCTGCAGACCCTTACAGTACATTCAAGGCATACTAACAGTTAAACATACTTAAGCATTAGCATGCAGGCTAAAACCGACTAGTACAGGTGAAGTGGCCAATCCTAAGACTACATTGATTAAGACTATTAGTGATGTTAAAGACTCTTTTAATTATTTAAGACTTTCTAAGTAGCTCTGTCTGGCCCTTTTTAAGACTTTCCCCAGGGGAGCCTGAGCTCATACTTCCTCAGTCAAGCGTCCTCTGGAGGGCTGAATGGGTGTGTGTCACTCTGTGGGAGCACAAAGACAAAATTGACTGAACAATAGTGTGTGTGTGTGTGTGTGTGTGTGTGTGTGTGTGTGTGTGTGTGTGTGTGTGTGTGTGTGTGTGTGTGTGTGTGTGTGTGTGTGTGTGTGTGTGTGTGTGTGTGTGTGTGTGTGTGTGTGTGTGTGTGTGTGTGTCAAAGATGGTATGCTCAGATAGATGATCCTCCTCTGTGTAATTGCCTACCTGCTCGTTGTGTGTGCGTTAGTGTGTGTCTCTTTTCCCTTCTACCCGTCCTGTCCTCCACTGGCAGGCTTATTGACCTGGACGATCTCCACCGTGGTGAAGCCCTTATTGGTGGAGGCTCGGTTCCTCATCCTCATTTTATTTAGGGTCATCTCTGCCACTTCTGCACGCTCCTCAGCATCATCTAGCTCATGGATCGTCTTCCTGTATTTAGACAGGCTGCTGTTGGCCTGCTCCTCCTACAGTGAGACAGGCAAGACGTTTGTTACATTACAGAATATCTTCTGCATGCTCTGCGGACCATGTATGCTAATTGAGGAATTGAATAAAAGTGTCCTATTTTTGGATTGACATATCTTTAATATTCTAGCCTCTAATGGGATCCAAGTAGCATAATTAAAAGTGACACAAAAGGAATTATTTAACATTTTGGGAAGTATGCTTATTCACTTTCTGGTGCACGATAAGATAAGGTTATACATTACTGTAAGATATACACTAAATAACATTTTTTAATCTTTTTATGGCACTTGCAGATTAAAAGGTAATACAAAATGTAGTTATAA
Source organism: Perca flavescens (assembly GCF_004354835.1). NCBI lineage: Eukaryota > Metazoa > Chordata > Actinopteri > Perciformes > Percidae > Perca > Perca flavescens. The sequence continues at coordinate 5,371,888 of NC_041345.1, read as the reverse complement.
AGATAAAAAACATCACATCAATTCCAAATCATTAAGGAGAAACATATATATATATATATTTTTTTTTTTTTGAATAGTCGTCCTACTCACAGCCTCCTCTATCTGGCGTTTGTAGGACTTGAGCTTGTTCTGGAGTTTCTCCACCAGCTCCTGCATGCGCTGGTTGGTCTTGTGGTCCTCCTCCGTCTGGAAGATCAGCTCTTTGAGCCGACGCTCTCCCTTACGGAGGTTTTTCACTGTCTCCATGTGGCGCTTCTGCTCCTGATCCAGCTCATTCTCCACCTCCTTGATCTAAGGGAAGAAAAAGTTGAATGGTTTAAAGCAGAGATCATCAACAAAGGGGGTCTGGGACCCTTAGGGGGTCCTCAGAGTTACTGCAGGTTACAGTACATAAACATGAGTCCAACATATCATTAGCAAAGATAAAATTGGCCTATTTGTGATTTGTTTTTAAATGTACACAACATTGATGATCGGCCTGTAGGTAAGGTAGCCACTAAGGTAGCCATCCACAGACACAGTTAAGCTTAAGGATTCACTGTGCTACATGTATGTTTAACATTAAAACATGTATATATGAATGTCAATAATTATTTTAATACATTGTATGCACCACAAATAGGTATGTGTAAAGGCTTTAGTCCACTCTACATGTTATTGTAAGCCCAGTTTAATATGCAACTTCATTTCCAAACATATGTAGTTGGGGGTCCCTGCTCTGTCTCTCTTTCAGCAAAGCGGGGTCCTTGCCCTAAAAGACGTTGAAGGCCCCTGGTTTAAAGTGAATGAGAGGGCTGACCTGAAGTGTCTGACCAGTTTCCATTTAGTCACTTTTAAAGTGCTCATATTATGCCTCATTTTCAGGTTCATAATTGTATTTAGAGGTTATATCAGAATAGGTTTACATGGTTTAATTTTCAAAAAACATATTTTTGTTGTACTGCACATTGCTGCAGCTCCTCTTTTCACCCTGTGTGTTGAGCTCTCTGTTTTAGCTACAGAGTGAGACATTGCACTTCTGTCCCATCTTTGTTGGGAGTCTCACATGCTCAGTACCTTGGTAAGGACTACTAGCAAGTCAGAAACAGAGTATGAGGGCGTGCCCTGACAGTACCTAGGTAAGGACTACTAGCCAGTCAGAAGCAGAGTATGAGGGCGTGCCATGCTAGCAGCTAGGTGAGCATTATAACGTGTGTTACAAAGTGACCACGTTGGTCTCTGAAGTAAAGGCTGGACTACAATAGAGCTGTTTGGAGCAGTTGGTGAACAGTGTTTTCTGTTGGAGACGGTAAGTCCCTTTAGGGTGGACTTTGGGCTTTTTCACTTTGTAAACATATAACATGCACAAAAAGATATATAACACAATAAAGGAAAGGGGAAAAAGCCAGAAAGCATAATATGAGCACTTTGAGCTAATGCTATTTGCCTGCTATCAACCCAGCTCCTCACCCTGGTTTCCAGTTTCTGGATGGTGCGTTTCCCGGCCTTCAGCGCCAGCTGCTCAGCCTCCTCCAGCCTCAGTGTGAGGTCTCGGAGGTTCTGCTCCTGGTTCTTCTTAGTCTTCTCCAGGTGGGAGCTCCGGTCCTGCTCCTGTCGAAGCTCCTCACACAGGCGCGTTGCCTGCAAGCAGACACATGAAACATACACACGCGTGATTCATTTTTAACTCAATGCCACGGCAAAGAAAGTGCAATTTTTTAATTTAAATCTTGCCTGTTTCATGTATATTATGTATGCATATATTATTATTAGTGCTGCCAGTTAAGCGCGTTATTAACGGTGTTAACGCAAACCCATTTTAACGGTATACATTTTTTTACCGCGAGATTAACGTTCTTTTTGGCCTAGCAAACTTTGTAGTTTTTTTCACATGCTGTTGCAACAACTAGTAAAGTTAGAAAAACTACAACACCACACCGGATCTAGCTAGACCGGGAACACAACAACAGGCACGCCGCACACTTATTTGGGCTTGCGAGCCGACCAAAGAGTAGTAGGCCAACGTTACGTTTTGAGTGGATGGCGAGCGCGGATGCCAATAAGATTCTGAATGGAAAGTTTACTTTTAAAAAGTTGCCAAATGGTTCCATTGACAAGACCAAAGTGATCTGTGTGTGTTTTATTGTTGTGAACCGAGCTATCATCGCAGCACGTCCAGTCTGAAATACCACTTGATGGCCGAGCTCACAGCTGGTGGCCGAGAACACAGCTGATGCCAATTCTCCGCTCCCTCGTCAAAGCCAGGCGACAAAAGCACAAATCCACTTTTCCATGTTGATAAGAGCATTAAAACGAGAAAAAATAATGGGACAAAAAGAAATCAAGGGACATTTAGAATAAATAAAAATGTGCGATTAATTGCGAGTTGAGTATGACATTAATGCGATTAATTGCGATTCAATATTTTAATCGTTTGACAGCACTAATTATTATGTTTTAACTTTGTGGCTTTGTGTTGGGGGTTGTGTGTAGTCGTGCAGCTTACATCGGTCACAGCCCTCTTGGCTCTCTCATCAGCAGCGCGAAACTCTGAGATCAGCTCTTCATTCTCACTGGACAGCCGGGCGAGGTCAGCCTCCAGTTTTCTCTTCAGGATAGTCAGACTTTGGTTCTGGAGCGAGAAAAGTGGATGATAGTTGTGATTAGTTGTGATTATATTATGATCCACTAGAGAAAATAGAAACAATTAAGAATCAAGATAAATGGGATTATAAAAACCAACCAATTGTGTGTGTGTGTGTGTGTGTGTGTGTGTGTGTGTAGTTCAAATTTGCTTATTAGGATAAACCCCTTGAGATGTATCATCTCTTTTTCGAGTGTGTGTGTGTGTATGTGGTCTCGTTTAACTACATTCGTGGGGTCCAAAAACTGGGAGTACAGTATACTTGTGGGGTCCTGACAGCTTAGTGGGGCCAAAATGCTGGACCCCACGAGTTTAAAGGGCTGTTTGAGAGTTAAGACTTGGTTTTAGGATTAGGGATAGAATTAGGTTATGGTTAAGGTTAGGGTAAGGGTTAAGGTTAGGCATTTAGTTGTGATGGTTGAGGTTAGGGTAAGGGGCTAGGGAATGCATTATGTCAATGGTAGGTCCCCACAAAGATAGTGAAACGCACTGTGTGTGTGTGTGTGTGTGTGTGTGTGTGTGTGTGTGTGTGTGTGTGTGTGTGTGTGTGTGTGTGTGTGTGGAACAGCCTACCTGCATGCTGGTCTCACTGAACCTCTCCGTGGTTTCCACCAGCTCCTGCTCGATGAGTTTGCGGGCCCTCTCGGACGCGTCCAGGCCTCCTCTCAGCTCCTCCATCTCTCCCTGCATCAGGCACAGCCTCCGCTCCTGGAGGCTGTACTTCTCCCTCAGCTCGTCGTGCTGACGGGCGTCCTCGTCCATCTGCACCTGCAGATCCTGGATGAGACACAAGGATTATTGCTCTCATATTTCTTTTTTTTTTTTTTAATCCCAAGGTTTTTCTTCAAAATAAAAACTTGTACTTTGATCTGCTGCTGCAGCTTCTTGAGGGTTTTGACCAGCTCGGCGTTGTTCCTGTTGGCGTGCTCCAGCTGGATCTCCATCTCGTTCAAGTCTCCCTCCATCTTCTTCTTCATCCTCAAAGCCTCGGCGCGACCTTTGGCCTCTGCCTCCAGGCTGGCCTGCAGCGACTCCACTGCACGCGCATGGTTCTTTCTACAGGACACAGGATGGAGTTAAGGACTAGGTGCTTATGAAACACAAATACAAATTTAGTTCTTGTGGATCATGGTGCGCAATGAGTACAACTGTGAATAAAGACTGAATGTTCTATAGTTCAGTTAGTTTAATGGTTTGCTTAAGGGACTGTAAAGGTGGACGGTTATGTTTTTGATTTATGTCTTGTTTTTTTTTTTATGGATTTTTTGTTTGAGGAGGAAAGGAAAGGTTCTTTCATTTTTCCATGCCCCAGATTTATATTTTATTTCGCTCTTTTCTTGTGAGAGTTAGAGCTGGGCAATATATCGATATCGATATATGAGACTAGATATTGTCTTAGATTTTGGATATCCTGATATCGTATATAACCAGACTGTTGTAACTGTTCTATTATTTGCCTTTACCCACGTAGTCATTATATCCACATTACTGATGATTATTTATCAAAAATCTCATTGCGTAAATATTTTGTGAAAGCACCAATAGTCAACACTACAATATCGTTGTGGTATCGATATCGAGGTATTTGATCAAAAATATCATGATATTAGGATATATTTCTACATATCGCCTAGCCCTATTGAGAGTATCTGTGAAAAATAAAATAAAACAATTGAATAGTTACATGAAAATAGTTCAATGAAAAACATGCATCGTGTTTGCACCGTGGATGTATTTTGCCATATGCAGCGGACAACAACCATGTGTCTTTATGAAGGCTATAGGAACATGAGTCAGCTTTAAGAAAGTAAATATGGATCTTTAGTTAGTACGGATTGATAAGGGTAATCATCATTTTAATATTTTTTAAATAATCCCTGGGGTAATGATACATTTGCAATGTTATACTTTTGTTACATAACATAAGGTTCTGAACTATTTCTAGGAATTTAGAGTTTGAACCTTTTCTGTGTTTGATCCACTATGTTATGTTTTACAAATCTCTTTTCTAACCTGGTGACTTCAAACTCTTCCTCCTTCTCGTGGATTCTGCGGTCGATGTCAGCCTTGACTTGAGCGAGCTCCAGCTGCACACGCACCAGCTTACCTTCCTCCCCCTGGACACACACACACACACACACACACATTTTAAAACTGGAAAATAGACAACTGTACTATGGACAGAGGCCCTGCCACTAACACTGCAAGCATTTATGGCTGTCTTTGGATTGATTGATTGATTGATTGATTGGATCGAACTTTTGTTCAATAAATCCACCAACAGTCAAACCAGACTGGAAATAATCATCAGTATTATTATTAGTCATTATTTTTCTAAAATTTACGTACATAATTTTATCCAGATTGTTCCCCAGTCAGAACTCATACATGCCAAGTTTTTTTTTTCTTTCTTCTATTTCCAAAATAATTCAATTACATTTTTTATTTATAGTGTCAAATCACAACAGGAGTTATCTCAGGACACTTTACAGATATAGTAGGTCGAGACCACATTCTATAATATACAGAGACTCAACAATTCCCCCACCAAGAGCAAGCATTTTGGTGCGACAGTGGCTAGGAAAAAACTTCCTTTTTACAGGCAGAGAAATAGGCTCTTTGTACCTCGAGTGCAGCTTCAGTCTCATCCAGAGCCAGCTGCAGCTCCTCCTTCTCCACCTCCAGTTTCTTCTTTGCCTTCTGGAGCTCGTGGACGCTGCGGCCTCCTTCCCCGAGCTGGTCCACCAACTCCTTGATCTCCTCTGTGGGGAGAGAGGGCACGTTGTCAAGAAAACGTGACATAACTCTTTCAAAAATCAGTGTGCTGCCAGTTAAGATCTGGATCCGAGGACATCATGAAACGTGTTTCTCGGTCATGGCTGTTATTGTGTTTTCATCTTTGTACTCAGGGTTCAAAATTAACTTTTTGGTCCGCTTGACAAATAGCTAGGGAATGTTTCAATTTTACCAGCCACTCAATACATTACCAGTGTTTTTTTTGGCTGTTGAGTAAAGCAAATCTACCAGCCACTTGCATATTTTGCCAGCCTTTTGACTTAACTCTTAACTTGAATTTGCTCAGCGAGTCACTCTGGCATTGGGTAATAATGCTCATTAACTATGCCCTTGTAGCCGAGCTGCACCAATCACATCGGTGTATCTGATATAGGCGGGCCTGAGGCGAGCTAAACACATGACGACAGTTTAATCTACCAGTTAGCTCCGCTGGTAGCTAAGTACGGTGGCCCTGAGATACGGTGGCCCTGAGAGGCCACAGCACGCAACAATAAGACAACACGTGTAAATAAACCACAGCACGCACTAATAGGACAACACGTAATAGGACATTAGTGCGTGCTGTGGTTTATTTGCACGCGTTGTCTTATTGTTGCTTGCTGTGGCCTCTCAGGGCCACCATAGCCAAGCGTAAGGGGCTCTGGATACATCACCCGGTGTATTGCTGTGATTGGTCGTAATGTTATCCAATTAAGTGCAGTGAGATGTTCAAATGCATGATTGGTGCCGCCCCTCGAGTTGGGCCATTTTCATTATCCAATGCCAGATCCTTAATCTTTCGGATTGGGGTCTGGATTTCCAGGCTACCTTTGACTAGTAAATGGTGCTCATTTTTAACCTTGTTTGTACTATTTGTGTAATTGTTGTCTGGCTCTGTGTGTATTTTTCTTTTTCTCTTGTATTTTTTGGGCAAAGAAGAAAAATGTCATATGAGAGTATAGACATGTAATCAGGCTATCCAGCTTGGAGCATTTTCAGAATATCATCATCACACTTTTCCCATTATGGTCTACTGTACCGCAGTATCTGCAGCAGTAAGAAGCTACCTGAGAGGGTTTTGTTTTCCTTGCGGACGGTCTCTATGTGATCCTGGCTCTCCTCGTAGGCCGTCTTCAGCTTGTAGAGCTCCGTCATGTAGGAGCGGCTCTCCTTCTGGCTGTTGTCCAGTTCCAGTTGCAGCTCCTCATTCTTCTGGCTCCACTCGGCCGCCATCTTGTCAAAAACTCGCTGCTTCTTATCCAGAGCTGCTGCTGCTGCGTTGGACTACAGTCGCACAGGCAGAAAGCAAATGGATCTCCCTTTTTGTGATCATTACCATGATCATCACACAACGTTAGATTTTGATAGTTTCATTTCATCAGGAAAGAGCCCCAAGATATGACATGGGTGTAAAGGTAACGCTAAAGAATCAATATTAGATAACTAAATATTAGTTTTGTATTGAGTTCAAATACAGTTGCTGGTTACAGGTTCATTAATGCTAAGAGTTACAGCAAGCATTGTAAAGGTCCTATGACATGTTGCTTTTTGGATGCTTTTATAGGCCTTAGTGGTCCACTAATACTGTATCTGAAGTCTCTTTCACGAAATTCAGCCTTGGTGCAGAATCAGCAGAAACAGCCACTAGAGCCAGTCTCACAATGAGCTTTCCTTAGGATGTGCCATTTCTTTGTCTGTAGCTATTTTGGAGGAGAGAGAGGGGGGGCAGGGTGGAGGGTGGGGGTGTGGCCTTAACTAACTGCCATGCTTCGCTCGTTTGAAAGCCAAGATGTCTCTCTCTCTCTCATGGGCTGGCCAAATTCTCTGGGTGGGCAAAGCAGAGAAAGGGGAGGTAACCTTTTCCCTTATGATGTCATAAGGGGAAGATTCCAGATCGGCCCATCTGAGCTTTCATTTTCTCAAAGGCAGAGCAGGATACCCAGGGCTCAGTTTACACCTATCTCCATTTCTAGCCACTGGGGGACCATAGGCAGGCTGGGGGAACACATATTAATGTTAAAAAAACCTCAGTGAAATTTTCATGCCATGGGACCTTTAAGACATGATATTTTTCCCCAGCAAAAACATGAACTCTTGCGGACTGTGTCCTATGTGTCGAGTTACAGACAAAAGTGTGTGTGTGTGTGTGTGTGTGTGTGTGTGTGTGTGTGTGTATACCCTCTCCAGGTCTATGGTGAGGTCTTCCACCTCTCCCTGCAGCCTCAACTTGACCTTATCCAGGCTGGCAGCTCTGGCTTGTGCCGCCTCCGCTGCCTCCTCAGCCTCCTGCAGACGAACTGCAAGTTTGCGTCTGGAGGAGAGTGAGGGGGTGGGGGGGGGGGAGGATGAGAGGCAACCGTGGGATTACAATTAAAAAGTGTCAAAACAACCACTATGTTTCATCTATACCCAAGACTGATATATAAAACTTTTTATTTGATTTACAGAAGTAGTCGCACAATCTTTTAGCTCTGTTGCAGTGTTTCTTGAATGGGGGGTACGTGTACTGCAGGGGGTACGTGAGATTTCTTTTAAATATGTTAATTTAAAAAATATCAGTCATGCATAATTCCCTGAAAAATTATACTATAATAATAAATTAATTTAGTCATGGATTTTAAACATTTAAAGTGCTCATATTATGCTTTTTGGCTTTCTCCCTTTCCTTTATTGTGTTATATATCGTTGTTGTGCACGTTATATGTTTACAAAGTGAAAAAGCTCAAATTCCCCCCCAAAGGGACTTACCGTCTCCAACAGAAAACACTGTTCACAAACTGCTCCAAACAGCTCTATTGTAGTCCAGCCTTTACTTCAGAGACAAACGTGGTCACTTTGTAACACACGTTATAATGCTCGCCTAGCTGCTAGCGTGGCACACCCTCATACTCTGCTTCTGACTGGCTAGTAGTCTTTACCTAGGTACTGTCAGGGCACGCCCTCATACTCTGCTTCTGACTGGCTAGTAGTCTTTACCTAGGTACTGTCAGGGCACGCCCTCATACTCTGCTTCTGACTGGCTAGTAGTCTTTACCTAGGTACTGTCAGGGCACGCCCTCATACTCTGCTTCTGACTGGCTAGTAGTCCTTACCAAGGTACTTTGCATGTGTGACTCCCAACAAAGATGGAACAGAAGTGAAATGTCTCACTCTGTTGCTAAAAGAGAGAGCTCAACACACATGGTGAAAAGAGGAGCTGCAGCAATGTGAAGTACAACAAAAAATATGGTGTTTTTTGAAAATTAAACCATGTAAACCTTTTCTGATATAACCTCTAAATACAATTATGAACCTGAAAATGAGCATAACATGGGCACTTTAAAGTAGCTTTTAAGTGTTTTTTCAGTAACAAAGTTGTTGTTTAGTAAATCAGACAGTGGCAGTGCAGCGCTTTAATGTATCTCTTTCTGAAGCCAAAAACTGCTTTGCGTTGGTCAGGGGGTACTTGGCTCAGAGAATATTTCCAAGGGGGTACATTATTAAAAAAAAGTTTAAGAACCACTGCTCTGTTGAACCTACTTGGTCTCCTCCAGCTCCTCGGTGCGGTGGATGGCATCCGTCTCGTACTTGCTCCTCCAGGAGGTGACGTCGGCGTTGAGCTTGGACACGAGGCGCTGCAGCTCCCCTCGGGCTTCGGACTCCTCCTCCAGCTGCTCCTTCAGCAGGGAGAGGTCGTGGCGGGCGTTGGCCAGGCCCATCACCGCTGTGTTACGGCCCTGCAGAGGGGGAGAGGCGCCTTAGCAGGAGGTTTTTTGGAGATGTTTTTGAAGGCAGCAAAAAGAAACCAAATTTGAGGTACTTGTGCTTTACTTGAGTCTTTTCTTCTACTCCACTTCATCTCAGAGAAATGTTGTAATTTTTACTCCACTACATAAATCTGACAGCTTTAGTTTCTTTACAGATTAGGATTTTTGTACAAAAAAAAACCACAGTTTATAAAAAAGATCTTTTACTATAAATCAAACTACCCAACAACATACAGGCCTACAAGTCCAGCTGAAACGATTAGACATAAACACTTAGTTGATTGACAGAACTGTTTGGATCGTTTCCAGTTTCTAAAATGTGAGGATTTTTTCTGCATTGACTATTTTTAATTTTAATACTTTAAGTACATTTTCCTGATCATACTTACATACTTTTACTTAAGTAACATTTTCAATGCAGGATTTTTACTTGCAGAGTAATTTACAGTTTGGTAGAAGTACTTTTACCTAATTAAAGGATCTGAATGCTTCTTCCACCACTGGTTGTTTGACTCTCAAAACCAGTTGGGAATGAACAATAATCTCCCCTCGCACTACAAAAAGCACCGCCGATGGGCCCGTGTGCAAGGCACCGGCTGAGACTGAGGCTGAGGCTGAACTGTGCAGCTCTCAACTGTGAAAATGTGTAAAAAGTATTACACGTTACTTCTAAACGATGATGAAACGAATGAGTGTGTGTTTGTGGCGTCCTGTACCTTGTTCTCCTCGTCCACCTGTCGCTTGAGCTCGTCCACCTGCGTGGTGAGGGAGGCCTTCAGCCTGGTCACCTGGGTCAGCTTACTCTGCGCGTTGTCCAACTCCCTGCTCAGATCATTGTTCTCCGCTGCACACACACACACACACACACACACACACACACACACACACACACACACACAAAGAATAGAACATGAAAAAGTCCAAGAAACTGTAATTTTTGGGGCTTTTCCGCCTTTAATTGATAGGACAGCTAGGTGAGAAAGAGGGGGAACACATGCAAGAAATCATCACAGGTTGAATTCAAACCCTGGACCTCTGCGTCGATGCATAAACCTCTCAGTATATGTGCGCCTGCTCTACCCACTGAGCCAACCCGGCCACAGAAGCTGTTTTCTTTCTGTTAGTGGGCATATACGTGTGTGTGTGTGTGTGTGTGTGTGTGTGTGTGTGTGTGTGTGTGTGTGTGTGCGTGTGCGTGTGCGTGTGCGTGTGCGTGTGCGTGTGTTCTTACTGGTCAGGTGGATTTTGGCAGCGTTGAGCTCAGTCTGATTGCGTTCCATCTCAGCCAGGCGAGCATTAGCCTCTGCTAGATTGTCCTCCAGTTTACGGGCATGGACCTCAGAGTTCATCTATACATTTAAACACCCGAATACACACAGGTGCAAAAACAGAAGTGCGTATGAGTTTAAATATTTATGTATGATTTTTCTTGATTGAGCTAATCGCACTCGATGTTCCAAAATAACGTCGTACCTTTGCTTTCTGAGCGGCCTCCATGGTGACGTTAAGGTCTTCGATCTCCGCCTTCATGCTCTGTTTGTCCTTCTCCAGTTTAACTTTCAGCCTGGTCAGGTTCTCCAGCTGCTCGCCCAGCTCAGCCATCGCGTCTGAGTGCTTCTTCCGCAGCGCTGCCGCCGTGCTCTCTGATTGGAGCGCTGCCTCTTCCAGCTCCCGCCTCAGCTTCAGCAGGTCAGTCTCCCGCTTCCTGTTCTGCTCGATCTAAGGTTTAAAAGGACAGAGGTTAAAGTTTTCCAAACGTAAACAAAACAGCCAACGCTCAGGTTTTACTACCCTCTGATTAGTCTATATCGGCGACATTTCATTTCCGGGATTGTTCAGGTGCCTGCCGGAAAATTCCGCCAGATGTCCCTCATTTCGACCGGATGTCCGGTACCTTCCGCTTTCTTTGTGTTGTAATTCTAAACTCCGGTGGATTTGTGAGGACTATGGTTAACTGCTCCTCAGATCTCTGCAGGGTAAATCCAGACAGCTAGCTAGCTTAACTGTCCAATCTCAGTTTTTTTTTGCACGACTAAAAATACTTGAACGAACGGCTATTTTGCAGCGGCACCGTCATTGTGTCCCAAGACGATTGTGATTGGTTTAAAGAAATCCCATCCTGGAATGTTGTGTGGACTAGCCAGACCCCTCCGCTGGAGCGCTGTGGAGGAAGGTCTGGCAATGTGAGACTACCCTCTGATCGATTGGCAGCTGTCAGTCACACTCACCTGGGCGACGGTGGCTCCTCCAGCCTCCTCCAGCCTATCACTGAGGTCCTCCAGATCTCGGGATAGCTCGGCCCTCTGCTTCTCCACCTTTCGGAGAACAGACAACTCTAATCTCTAACTGCCATAGGTAATATCCCACCTGCCTGTCTATTCATACTTGTCAACATGTGAATGTATAATAATTGTAATTCTGCAGTTGTGTAATGTATGAGGTTTAGTCTGTACCTTGGCTCTCATGGCTCGTTCAGCTTCCAGCTCTTCCTCCAGCTCCTCAATGCGGCCCTGAAGGGAAAGACAAATGTGTGCAAGATTATAATCTCTAAAACCAGATCATTTATCATCCCTCTTTAGTTCTTCAACTTCTTCACCCTCTCCCCTACTTCCTAACCTTATATTCACACTGCTCTCTCTCTCTTTTTTCATTTGGTATCGCACCTTTCCTCAACACACCCATTTCGCATTAATTTAAAGTCACAAAACTTAGTTTTGGTTGACCAAATGTTGACCTGATGGTGGCACTGGAGATAAAGTCAGGAGGATCACCAAAGTCTGTACAATTCATCTTCTGGGAACCATGAATATCTGTACAAGCTGTCATGACAATCCACCAGATTTTTCAGTCTGGACCGTGGTGGTGGACTGACCGACAGACCAACATGTCATCCCTGTGCTATGGATGACATTAACATTTACATAATTACATGACATAAATAAATAAATAACAAATTTAGCTCAATATATCTGTAAGAACAAAAACTACAAAGACTGCTCAAGTCTATCATACTTCTCCTAATCCTCCTAGTCATGTTAAACCACAGACGAAGGTGCAATTGAAATCAGCTAGTGTGGTGCTTCGTGGACTAATAGCAGACGTCTAACCATTACAATACATTACATGTCATTTAGCTGACGCTTTTATCCAAAGCGACTTACATTTGCTACATATGTCAGAGGCTGCACGCCTCTGGAGCAACTGGGGGTTAAGTGTCTCGCTCAGGGACACGTGGTTGATGTATCGCAGTGGGAATTGAACCCAGAGCTCCCACACCAAAGGCATGTGTCTCATCCACTGCGCCATCACCAACCAACCACAAACCTGGTGCTCTTTGAGCTTGCGGCTGAGCATGGAGCTGAGAGCCTGCTCGTCCTCCAGCTTCGAGTTCATGTTGTTGATCTCAAAGTCTCTCCTGGATGAACACACAGCAAACACACACACACAGCAGTGGGATCAGAAACCGATGGGACAAACAGTGTGTAAAAGAGATTGAGGGACACACAGAGGTGTGACTACTGTAGTGATAAGAGTTAGTTTTGTATGTTAAACGTACAGAAAGTCAGACGTCAAGATACTTCTAAAACTTTAATGAACTTGTCTGTTTCAGTGTGTGTGTGTGTGTGTGTGTGTGTGTGTGTGCGTGTGTGTGTGTGTGCGTGTTGTCTCTCACTTCTTAATAACCTCCTCCAGGTCGAGCTTAGCGTTCTCCATCTCGTTCAGGTTCTCTATGGTCATCTTCAGGTCTCCCTCTGCCTTCCGCCTCGCTTTCTCCACCTCCGCCCTGATCTTCTTCTCTTGCTCCCAGCAGTCCTCCAGCTACACGCACGCACACACACACACACACACACACACACACACACACACACACACACACACACACACACACAAACAGACATTAAAGCTGAGTATATTCAGCTGCAGGTGTGCACATAATGTATTCCTGCTCCACAGAGTTTCAAAAAGTCATGAAGACTTTAAAAGAATTTACCTCATTCACTTGGGAGTTGAGCTTGCTGTTGGTCTTGGTCAGATGGTTAACTTTGTCTTCTTCTGTTTGGAGATCCTCCACAGTTTTCTGATTCAAATATAAGAATGTCTTGGTCACTATTAAAGTCATGGGCATAAAAAAGGTGTTTTTCAAATATTAGTTTATGTGCATGCGTGTTGCCGTGTGTGTGTGTGTGTGTGTGTGTGTGTGTGTGTGTGTGTGTGTTTGTCTACCTGTTGCAGTTCCTCCAGAGCTCTCTTTTCCTTCTGCAGCTTGGCCACATGGTCGTCTCTCTGACTCAGGTCACCCGTCAGAGTTCGCACCTTGAAGTCCAGACCCTAAACTCACCGTTGAACAGAATTCAGTCGTCAACACTTTGTGTCCATTTAATCCACAGCGAAATAAACTATATCTCCAAAGCTGCAGTACTGCATGTCCTCTCTCCTCAGCCTCCTCCACTCTACCTGTTTCTCCTTCTCGGTCTTGGCCAGTGTGGACTCCAGAGACTCCAGGTCTCTCTTCAGCTCAGTCAGTTCCCCCTCCAGCTGCCTCCTCTGGCCATGGAGGGAGGCTGTGTTGCCTTCCTCTTCCTCCAGGCGCTCACGCAGATCCTAAGACACAGGACAGTTTGAACACTTTCCAAAATGTCTTATTACCAGATTTCACACATATAATATAGACAAAAACACTCAGAACGTATTACGGTTCATGCGCCACATGTTACCTGCAATGACTCCTCCATCTGGACCTTTTGGTGCATCAGCTGGGTGCAGCGCTCCTCAGCATCACCCAGCGTGTCCTGCTCCTGTGGGGAGACAAGGTGTCGTTGTGTTTTTATAACTATTTATAACTACTGTTTGCATTTTAAGGACATAACACAACCCTCTCCTCGTTAGTATGGTGGACAGTATCTGTCTGTCACGCAGAAGACCAGGGTTTGATTCGCAGACGGGGAGCAACGTTTCTTTTCTGAGTTTCCCCTCTGGGAATCAATAAAAGCTCATCTTATTTTAAATATATTCTATGTACGTATTATCTATAATGTATTACTCATACTGAAATGGGTTTTCTCAACAGAGTGAGAAGAGATAGGGTGAGAAGCTCAGTCATTTGTGAGGAACTCGGAGTAGAGCCGCTGCTTCTTGAGTGGAAAGGAGCCAGCTGAGTGTTTCGGGCATCTGGTGAGGATGCCCCCTGGGCGCCTCCCTGGGGAGGTGTTCCAGGCTCGTCCAGCTGGGAGGAGGCTTTGGGGAAGACCCGGGACTAGGTGGAGGGATTATATCTCCAGCCTGGCCTGGGAACGCCTCGGGATCCCCCAGTCAGAGCTGCTTAATGTGGCTCGGGAATAATTTGACGTGGGTCCTTTTTTACACTTCTTAATTAATTTTTTTGAGGAATTTTTAGGCCTTTATTTGACAGGACAGATGAAGCCATAAAAGGGGAGAGAGAGGGGGGAATGACACGCAGCAAAGGGATGCAGGTCGGAGTTGAACCTGGGCCCGCTGCATCGAGGAGTAAACCTCTATATATGGGCACCCGCTCTACCAACTGAGCTATCCGGGCGCCCCCTCTTTTATGCTTCTGTAGTCTTAGTTTATGTAATGTGAAAGAACAACACAAGAGAAATGTATTAGAAAGATATTAAACATGTATTAAACTTATTTGCAGATTCTGAGAGTTATAGATTTGTTAGATTAGAAAGTAATTTATGAACAATTTTAGATTTAAAAATATTATTTGTTGAACTGTGAAGCCTTTAATTAATTTAGGTGAATGGATCTGGAAACTTTTCACTGACCCCCTGGCAGAGTGCCACGGACCCCACTTTGAGAATCCCTGATCTAGATGGCTAGAAGAGTCTTTCGTTATTCTGGAAATACCTTCAGAACAGCAGTAAGGGTTGTAGAGAGCGATTGGTTCTGTTTTTCAGAAGAGCGCCGGGACTTGAATGCAGATGTGCACTTACTGCAGCCAGCGCCAGGGCGAGGTCGTTCTTCTCCTGTGACAGAGTGATCATCTTCCCCTCCACATCTTTGATCTTGCCCTCCAGCTCTTTGACTCTCTCCACTGCCACCCTCAGCTCCTCTTCCTTTGCCTTGTAGGTCTCCTCCTGACGGGCGACCATCAGCAGAGGCTTCACCTGGGGGTGGGGGGGAACGCGATGGTTAACATGATAATGATGATCATTCATCATTTGTCAAGACACTAAAGGCAATCATTTCACCTTGGTGTAGAGTTTCCACCAGCCCCAGAAGCGTAACTGAAGGAACTTCCTCACGTTTCGCTGGATGGCCATCAGTGCAATTCTGCATCACACACACACGTGAACACAGAAACACTGTTAGCATTTACAAACATACACTGAAGACTCATGTACACATAATCGACCAAAATATACTCCAGCTCTCTTGGCCCAGCTGTCTTATAGGAGAACACACGTGGTGCCCACAGAAACACAGGCACACACTGACCGTCTGTCCACCATCTTCTTAAACTCGACCCTCATCAGAATTCCTCTAAGTTGAGCCTGCAGCATGGTTAGGATCTTTGCCAGCCTCTCGTCACGCATGTCCTCCATCTTTGCCAGGACTCCTGCGCGGAAAAACACCTGGAGAGGAACACGCAGACAGGTGAAAGACGGAAGAACAGGAGGAGTGAGAAAAAAGAGGAAAACTGAGGGAAAAGATTTTATCTGATTTATGCTCTGATTTGCTAAAGGTCCCATATTGTAAAAAGTGAGATGTGTTTTTAATTTAAAAAGCAGGTTAAGGTTTATGAATACTGTGAACGTATCAAAGCGCTCAATCGATAGAGAAATGCACACAGCCCGTATTCAGAAAATAAAAAATAATGTTTTATGTTTTATGAACATAAGCACGTAATCATGTACTAGATGAAAATATGAACCTGAAAAGTTGCGTAATGTGGGACCTTTAACACACACAGTTCCTAGTAGATTACACACAATATGCAACGAAAGAGCCAGTGTACAAAAAGTGATTCAACTTTAAAGTCTTTACTATTGATTGATATGTATTTGTTCAATAAGACATATAATTTACATGTGTTGTGTTTTAGATATTGATTATAACAGTGGTGTACCTTGGTGTGGCCGATGCGGTACTCCATATTATCCAGGCCAACTGAACTCAGGATGAGCTCAGAGGCCTTCTTGTTGTCAACAAATCCCTTAGGGATGACATTGGGGTTGAGGATATAGTACCTACGAGACATCGGAGAAATGTGACAGCAGTTTAAGTAACATGCCGATAAACACTGGAATAATGGAGATGAATGCAGAAGTAATGGGAGTCAGACCTTTGTTTGAATTCTGGGTACTGTAGTCTGTTGGGGAATCCTTTCCTGCAGATACGGATGCCCTCCAGCACGCCGTTACATGCTAACTGGTGCAGGATCAGGTGGTTATCTGTCACACCTTCACAACATGGCGGAGAGAACCAAGACCAGTGGATAGTGAATATTTGACGTCTCAGAAAGAAGACAGCTCTTAACATAGCGAACATTGTGATCATGTGCCTCAAACTCATACAGTGGCTTCAGGATCCTAACAATTAAGATCAACGCACATTTTTTTACCCACCCACCTGACTTCTTGAACTCATTGGGCACGATGCAGCGGACAAAGTGGGGAGCGGTGCTTCGCAGGGTGCTCATCAGCTTGTTCAGTTGTTCCTGTTGTACACAAACAGTCAAAGAAACCTGTGAGATTGTGAGCCTGCTGTGAGAGCTGCGGTATTCTTAAATATGTGTGTTTGTGTGTGTGTGTAAGCATGTGTCTGTGTGAGTTACCCTGTAGAAGTTGGAGACGGTTTGAAAGGACGACCCTTTCTTCTGTTTCTTGGTTCCTGCGGCGGCCTCCTCCTCTTTGAAGAGCAGAGCCAGCAGAGGCATGGAAGACTTCTGGAAGAGTCCCACCACCGTCTCATTCAGAGGGTCTTTGTTCTTCTCCAGCCAGTGAGCGATGTTGTAGCCCACCTGTGAGAGGCACAAACACATTTACAGACTGATGTACACACACAGTTACACATCCTACTTTTACATACCGAGATATCAATGACTTTGACTGATTGAAACAGTATTATTAGCAACATTCTGCTGAATAGCTAAGGCTATGCACGCATACGTTTGTAACTATCTTTTGAACTCTGCACAGTTATCTCACCGCAAACACACACACATTCTTTCACATCCCTATTGAGGCATGTGTGCATTGTTTAGCCGCTAACATCTCCATGTCAAATGCTACACCAATCCAGTACTCACAGTGCCAGCATAGTGCACCAGTTCAAAGTGGGCCTCGGGTCCTTTCTTCCCCCCTTTCGGCTTGAGAAAGTTGGAGGACTTGCCCAGGTGGTTGTCATAGAGAGCTGCTTTGAAGGTTGCGTCTGTCGCCTTTGGAAACACACACTGCTCCTCCAGGATGGAAAAAATCCCCATTGGCTAGAAGGTAGAAAATATATGGTGTACTCAACACACTGTATATCCACATTTGCGAACTTTATGCTGACTGTGTATGTGTGTGTGTGTGTGTGTGTGTGTGTTTGTGTGTGTTTGTGTGTCAGCGTGTGTGTTACCCTCTCCAGCAGGTCGATGCAGGCCTGCAGGTCAAGGCCAAAGTCGATGAAGACCCAGTCGATGCCCTCCTTCTTGTACTCTTCCTGCTCCAGCACAAACATGTGGTGGTTGAAGAACTGCTGCAGCTTCTCATTGGTGAAGTTGATGCACAGCTGCTCAAAGCTGTTGAGCTGGAGAGGAAAGACAGAGTTGGATCACTGGAGGATGAGATAAGCCTGTCAAATAATGGAGCGGAAAGGACATGATCATATCTTAACCAAGGAAATCTATTGAAAGCTCACCTCAAAGATCTCAAAACCAGCGATGTCTAGCACTCCTATGAAGTACTGCCGCTGCATCTTGGTGTCCAGGGTCTTGTTGATGCGGGTCACCATCCACTTGAACATGCGGTCATAGATGGCTTTTGCCAGAGCACCGATGGAGTACACACACTGGTCCTGGTTCTGACCTGACAGTTCATGTTCAAATATTGTAAGTGAGTGCATCGTCTACCCTCTCACTGGTTAGTCTTTGTTTCCCCCCCCAAAAAATGAAATAGAATCATCTAAAAAAATGTCTTTGTAACATACCTTTGGTCACAAACTCGTTGCCAACTTTGACCCTGGGGCGCGTTATGCCCTTCTGCAGCTCCCCGGAGTTGATGGCCATGAGGTGGGCGACTTTGTCAGCCACTTTAGGAAGGGAAGGAGAGTGGGGGACGAGGAATTAATTCAATTATTTCAACAATGTCTTGTAACACATGCTGAAAAAAATGGGTCGGAACAGACATACACATAATAAAAAATAAAACTGATGAAAAGAAGGATAGATTGAAAGAAAAGGCCAGAGAGAGAGGGAGGTGGCCTTTTCATACCCTCAGTGGAATCCACATCAGCCTGTTCTTCTCTGGCTTTCTGTTTGAACTTCATGTTACCGAAGTGCATTATGCCTCCAGTCAACTTGTACACACTCATCTTCTCATCAGAAGTAAAGCCAAGGACATCAAAGGCTTCCTATGGCAGAAGAGAGAATGTCAGGGCTGCGCAACAGTTACACAAAGAGAGGCAATAGCACCATCAACAGTCTCATTTATATCATTTCTCATCGGTCACGCAAAGACGTGTGTCAGTCTTTATCACTGATATAAAATCAAAGCGCAGCATGAATAACTTGGCTCACACAGAAAACTATGAACTCACATCAGTGAGCAGCAGTTCCTCCCCATCATCCATGTTATCCACCACGGTGACTCCCTGACACACCCACACATACTGTTTGGGGTCAGGCTTCAGCAGCAAAGCCTCTGGAAGACATACAATATTCTTCATACAATATTTAATATTACTCAACTTTATATCTATTTGTTTTGTAATAATATGATATTGTGAAGTAAGAGCAGGACCATATAAGCTATTTGCTTCTGCCTGCTCCTTCTCGAACTTATCCTTTTTTATTTTTTATTTTTTTTGTGTGGTTTTTGGTCAATTCTGATTGTTTGTGTTTAATTTTGTGGTTTTTTTTTAATTTAATTAATTTTTTTCTTTTGCAACATTGTTGATTGTTCGAGATAAATAATAATAATAATAAATAATAATAATAATAATAATAATACAAGCCTTCCATAAACACGCACCACCCCCACCCTTCCTCCACGCAGTTGCCAGTAGCCAAGGAGGACACGGAGGATTCAAAAAAACATGAAGAGGTAATTATCTTCACAGAGAGAGTTGTGTGGAGCTGATAGTCTTAATTAGCTTTGTATCAACTCATTCGGCAATGGCTTGAATATAACAGATGTTCACTAATATAAAAAAAAAAGTTACGCACTAAAGCTTTAATTTTCTCACCTATGAATTCTGGCTTCCTTCCAGACAGGAGTTGGTAGAAGATGTGGTATCCTCTCTCAGCAGCCTGCTGGGAAATCACTCTCGATTTCTCTAGCAGATCTGAAGCACACAGACGCACATACGTAGTCACAGACACAGACACAATAAACACAAGCTGTTTTTAAGGATGCTAATTATATTCCTGTTACAGCTAATGTTTTTTTCCCCACATCCAAAATAATAAAAAAAAATATAAAAAAAAACGAATCAATGAAATCCACTCACAGCTCTCAATGTCAGCGCCAGCCAGCTTAGCTGTCGGCCCAAAGTGAATGCGAATGAACTTTCCCTAAAACGACACAAATATTATTCTCACAGATTTGCGGATTGTACCACAATCATTATTTAATTTGATAATAAAAAATAGATCTGATGATGATTTTGTTTTATACATGTCCCTACAAAACGTGAGGAGTTGTTGTTCCTAATGGTCTTGGCGTTGCCAAATGCCTCCAGCACTGGGTTAGCCTGAATGATCTGGTCCTCCAAAGAGCCCTGAGAGAAGAGAAGAGAAGAGAAGAGAAGAGAAGAGAAGAGAAGAGAAGAGAAGAGAAGAGAAGAGAAGAGAAGAGAAGAGAAGAGAAGAGAAGAGAAGAGAAGATGAATTTACATGACTTTGTCAAAGAAGAAAAGCATGCGTGTGCACATACAACGACACACTTGCCTTGGAGTCGGAGGCTTTGCTCCCAGAAGCTCCAACATTGGCGAAGTACTGGATGACCTTCTTGGTGTTTTCAGTCTTGCCAGCACCAGATTCTCCACTGGAGGAGAGAAACAAATAAGGTGTCGACACCGTAATAGTGAGACATGCAGGTTACCCCTTGTATTTGTATGGGACGTGCAAAGAAAAACAACACGGTGTCCTTACGTGATCAGCATAGACTGGTTCTCATGCTCTGCCACGGTGGGACATAGAGAGGGCAGGAGGAGAAACAGAGAGAGAGTGCGAGAGAGACGAGAATAATTACTGCTGATTTCCCTCTGAGCAGATCAGAGGACTGCTGATTTTTTTTGTCAGCATGTACCAAGAACACAGACAGCTGTCAGCTTTCCCCTGATGCCATATAATAACTTCAAATATGTTTCTGCTCCCTGGACAAATCATCGCACGCCACACTGATTACACAGCAACTGCCCCGCTCCCTCTTTCCACATAAAGAACAGTTTAATGACTTTCAAGCAGCTCATCTCGAGGGGGGTTCATCCCAAATCACCACATACCACTTGCATGCTTACTTCTCCTCTTCGCCAACTCTACCTCCCTCCCCTCACCCACCGATGACCTATGACTGATTCAAATATCTTCCTTCCCTGCCCCTTTAATTGCCCACAGTGCCATCGCCCTCTCCTCACCCATCAGCATGTCGTGGTAGGCGTTGTCAGAGATGGAGAAGAGGTGAGGAGGAACTTCGTTGCGTTTCTTCCCCTTGTATATCTGGGCCACTTTAGCGCCATAGATGGGTAGCCATTTGTACGGGTTGATGGTCACACAGAAGAGGCCTGAGTAGGTCTGGAAGTGGAAAGGGAGCGTATGAAAAGGTTTTGAAGGATGCAGCAGGATAAAATGATCAACAAAATCAGTAATGAATTGTAAACACAAATCTGGTTCATAGGCACCTTTAAGATAAAATAAGATAAGATTAGAAAAACTGTGTTGTCTGTCACAACTCACGAGTGACAGAAATTTTTCTTTGACAGGGCAGGCTCAAATGAAAATAGACATAAGAACATAAAGATACATATAGAAACAGTTTAATAACATTGACTGTACAAACATACAAAATGCAAAAACAGTGCAAGAAGAGCCCTGAATGGAACTGCGTGATGTTGTCTATGTATGGCTGTTCAGTGTGGTGATGGCAGTGGGGATGAAGGATTTTTTATATATGTTTTTCCATGCAAATGGGACTCTGGGCAGTAACTGAAAGGATTGGTGAAGAGGGTGGGTTGGATCCTGTGTGATTATAGTGAACATAAATTTCGCATTTATTAAGAAAGGTCTGGTGCTATTCAGGGAAAAATCCACAATTTGGGATCTGAATATGAAAATACATAAATTCCAATGCAGTTGAGAAGGTGTTTTGTGAAAGTGCATTCATTTATATATTTGTTACATCCTGCCTAGTTGTGTACTTCTTCTGGCGATGTCCTCCTTCAAAGGGGTGTTCCCCTGATTTAGTATTTAACTTAAATAGAGTTGGGGGACTGACAGATTTGAAAAAAGCACCTTCAAAATCAAAGCAGCAGGGGCCCGAAATATTCTGACTTTTAGGCCTTTGTATCACACCAAAAATATTGAATCCTACATTTCCTATAATGCAACGAATAGCATCTTTTCATTAGACTCCCCCTGCCTGCGTCTTTTAACCTCCACGCCCCCACTTATCTTATAAAAATGTGCAGTGTCCTAGCCCAAGCTGAGATAACTCTGATGAGATCATTATGACATCATTGGGGTTATTACGGTCAAGATCCCTCCAAAGCCACAGAAGATATAGTGCAACTGTTTTCACGGGCTGAGCTGTGTTCTACATGGTGAATAAAGTGATATTTATTCGTAAAATGGGTGCTGAACTCCATTCAGCTTTTGGTTGAAAGTGCAATAATAACATTACAGTTATGTGGGGCACAAAGCAACGTTTTTCTACTGGTTTTGAATAGGTTTGGGTAGTGCTGTAACAGGCTTACGTAGATCCTCATGTTGACGTAGCGGCTGCGCAGGTTTTCCAAGACGCTGGCCTCGTTGAGGAAAGTGAGGTTGGCCATGTCGCTGGCTTGGTAGAACTTAGCAGGGTTCATCTGCTGGACGTCATCCTTCCTCACAGTCACAGTCTGACCAGAAAGGATAACCACTCAATCAATAACGTCATCATCAGGATTATTACGATCAGAGTGACATTATTAACATTACTCTTGACGTCAGCTCACTTTTACTTCATAAATGTAAATCTTTGAGACAAAATAAGTGCGGCGTTAGTCTTACAGTGTTCTTGGTGGTCTTGACGGTGACTTTGTCCCCATCTTCAGACTGAATCTCCCCAGCAATGAAAGCCTCCTTCTCATCTTTGACCCAGCAGGAGCGCTTGATGTCGTATGGTTTATTCATAGCATCCAGGCGCTCCTTCTCTGAGGGAACCAGGAACGGCATGGGGTCCACATCGTCCCCGCATTCCCCTTTATATGGCATGGCTACTGCTGCTGCTGCTGCTGCTGCTGCCACCAACGAACACCAACCAACTGACCAGCTCACTCACCTGGAGGCTGAGCAATGGAGAGAAAGCAGAGTGTGTTAGAAGTAAGAGAAAGGACACTGGCCTTCACTTAAACAGGATGCAATATTTGACTAAGATACTCACCAATGCAGGAGGCAGAGGTACGCTCAGGAAGAATATGGGTCTATGAGCTGAGGCCACGCTGTTTTATATCAGGCCTTCTCCTTCCTGATATGGTCACAACTCTAAAACCAGCCATCACCCTGAGGTCTCATCCCTCCGATCTGCGTGGCAGTGGGGGATCTGGGTATTCTTCAACCTGCCTCCATCCATTTAGGGTTTCCCTGGAAAGCCATCACTCAGTCTGAAACCATCTCCTTTCCTCACCACATCTCTTCTCCACCTCTGCGCCCTCCCACACCTCGATTTTCATCCCACCGTGCCTCTGCTCTTACATTTTCAATTGCTTTCTCTCTGTGCCACCCGGTGAGAATTGGGATGATGCACGCATCTTAAATTAAAGCCATCGACCATTTAATCATTAAACCAGAGATAGATGGCACCATTTTTCTCGTAATAATCTACAGTTCTCTTTAATCTGTTGCTCTAACAGACTCTACTGTATATGGCAGGGTATGTGGGTCTCTTGTTTATAGCAGGGCATGTGTGTCACATGTTATCTTCAAACAGTCCCTTGTAGAGACAGATTGTGAGACAGAGTTTGATTCTAGGCCAAATATGAAAGAGTTGTGCCCAAGCAACTCACAGGATGAGAAGACGACTCGTTTTAGCATCACTGTCTTGATCGTATCCAGAATGCCGCCTCAATCTCCACTAGATTCCTCAGAATTGAGTCAGCTGGTGCTCCTGTTCCCAAAAGGGGGCTCTAATAGATCCAGACTGACGCAAATCACACACATAGAATCAGCGTCAGGAGACTTAAAGGTCCCATGACATGGTGCTCTTTGGATTCTTTTATGTAGACCTCAGTGGTACCCTAATACTGTATCTGAAGTATCTTTTATATAGACCTTAGTGGTCCCCTAATACTGTATCTGAAGTCTCTTTTATATAGACCTTAGTGGTCCCCTAATACTGTATCTGAAGTCTCTTTTATATAGACCTTAGTGGTCCCCTAATACTGTATCTGAAGTCTCTTTTATATAGACCTTAGTGGTCCCCTAATACTGTATCTGAAGTCTCTTTTATATAGACCTTAGTGGTCCCCTAATACTGTATCTGAAGTCTCTTTTATATAGACCTTAGTGGTCCCCTAATACTGTATCTGAAGTCTCTTTCCCGAAATTCAGCCTTGGTGCAGAATTACAGCCACTAGAGCCAGTCCCACAATGAGCTTTCCTTAGGATGTGCCATTTCTGTGTCTGTAGCTATTGAGGAGGAGGGGGGGGGCAAGGTGGAGGGTGGGGGTGTGGCCTTGACTAACTGCCACTTTTCTCGTTTAAAAGCCATGATGTCTCTCTTTCTCATGGGTTGGCCAAATTCTCTGGGCGGGCAAAGCAGAGAAAGGGGAGGTAACCTTGCTCCTTATGACTTCATAAAGAGAAGATTCCTGAGCTTTCATTTTCTCAAAGGCAGAGCAGGATACCCAGGGCTCGGTTCACACCTATCACCATTTCTAGCCCCTGGGGGACCATAGGCAGGCTGGGGGAACTCATATTAATGTTAAAAAACCTCATAAAGTGACATTTTCTTGCCATGGGACCTTTAATGGTTTGACTCGTCCAAAACTCTCTAAAAAAGAAAAGAAGTGTATATTTTTCAGCTTTCTTAAAAAGGTTTTCTAAAGCGATATTGTTGTAGGCCTACTTTAAATGTTTGTATTTTTTATTATCATTTTTCATTAGGCATTACACAGATTCTCAGTGTGTATATGATGTCCATCCCTTCCACTCTCTCTCTTTATGTTTTTTCCTTAAAAAAAATTCTTCTTCAGCAATTCAGCTCTTTTATCTCTTCTTTTTCTATCCAAGTCATTTTGCGAGAACAAACTCACTTTGGGCCAATCTGATTTCCCAACTGTTCTGTGAATGACTTCACCCTCATTACTGTAACTGTGTACGTGTCCCAGAGGTATAACTAAGTTTGTCTCTATGATTGGAATTATTTAAGTAGTTGTGAACACACTCAGTTGGTCTCAGGGGTTCCATTGGCACATTGAATACATACACACACTATGTAGGCACATGTGTGCACACACACATAATCACATAATCATACTAACAGCTGTACATGAGCGTTTCAGAGGGGTAAACTAATTTGTGTGTGTGTGTGTGTGTGTGTGTGTGTGTGTGTGTGTGTGTGTGTGTGTGTGTGTGTGTGTGTGTGTGTGTGTGTGTGTCTGTTGCTGGCGATACTATGGCCACCTGTGGGGTGTTAACACATGATACATACTATACAATAGGGAGTTAGATCTACTGCGGTTGTAGATCAAATGTTTAAAATGTGGGAAGCAATTCAAAATGCTTTAATGAAAAAGACTGAAGGATCTCGAAATCAATACTTCCACCTGTGCATACCATGTATGAGTATGTGTGTGTGAGTGAGTGTCTGTGTGTGTGTGTGTGTGTGTGTGTGTGTGTGTGTGTGTGTCTTTCACTGCTAATGTGGATTTACTGTGCCCTGTAAACAGGCTGTTGAGAGGGTCCATTGTTCCTCCAGCTAATACTGCTGCCTTGCAGCTAACCCCACTGCTGCTAAAGAGCCAAATCCCTCCAGCCATTATCCCTGCCCACCCAGCTCTCCCTTAACCTTACTTTACGATCCTCACAAACGTTTTGTCAAGAATATCATATCATTTTAGACAAAGTAGGCCTGTGTATTTATTTGAACTTGATTTTATGTCCTATATTCTTGGGTTGCAACAAACATTATCCATTATAATTGTGCATAAATGCAGTTTAAACAATTGACTATGTATGATGTCTTATATCTTGTTGCATTTAAATGCTTGTTGGAAGCTCCAATATCTAATAGTAATTTTACATGGGACGCCCTCTCATTATTCTAACAGTTCATCTGTATTCTTATCCTCACATTGACTTTTTAGCCTTGCTAGAGGCATGGCTCTAACATCTATTTGATGGGTTGGTGATCCCCTGACATTGCCATCAAGCATCATCATGTCAAACTTTTTAATTTTCAAATGCTTGTTGGGACGTTTTATGACCAAATTATTTTTGGGTTGGGAATAATCTACCTCGTACCGGCATTTAATTCAAATACAGACGGTCCCAAACATCAACCTTTTAATCCAAAAAGCAACTAAAATCACATTAACCTTCTCCCTGTCCATGTGGTCTTACTGTTTGATTTCCCTGATCACAAACCTGGTGGATGAAACTCACAGCTTGTGATTTCACTTGTGATGTTGGAGGTTTCCACAGACACTTGAAAAGCCTATGAGTTTTCAGATGAATTCACTTTGCAAACAGCATCACTACTACAGCCTACTTGCTGGATTAATTTTGGTCCTGATGATGACTGCTATTGATATTATGGACTTATTATTATGGAGCAGTTAAATAATCAAAAATGCTGAGTATAAATGAGAAATGGAAATCCAAGGTGTGGGAGGGTAATGTAGGCAACATGAAAAACAAGCTCTTTTAAATGGTGAGATTATTGATAATAGCCATGCATTTGAAATTGATTGATTCAATTCAATTTTACTTATAGTATCAATTCATAACAAGAGTTATCTCAAGTCACTTTACAGATAGAGTAGGTCTAGACCACATTCTATAATTTACAAAGACCCAACAATTCCAGTAATTCTCCCAAGAGCAAGCATTCAGTGAGACAGTGGCGAGTGATTGTGGGGGATAGCGTGAGAAGAAGAGAATAACCATAACAAAAGGATGCAGAACATCTTAGACCTTTCTTAGTAATGTGTTTTGAGACCAAATATCCAGGGACTGGTGATATTAAAGAAGATATTGATACTGGGAGAACACAGAAAACAGTCATAGACATGTCAAAGAAAAAAAAATGCATTTAATTGTAATTAAATTATTTTCTTTTTTTCTCTCAATAATGTAGGATACAGTAGCTGAAATAAACGCAAAACTGAACGTCACAAACATTGATATAGCTAAAACATATATCTATGGTTTGAAGGCTTCAATATAAGAATCTCATACGGGCACGCCCACGCTTTCCGGACGCGAGCCCGTAACGTTATACCCGTTAAGGACATGACGTCAGTACGTGCTTTGAGCCTGCCCGAAAATGCTCTCCCGTGTTGTTGGGTTTCGAAAGAGCGCAGGACTTTGCGATGAAATAATACATTTTTACCCGTGAAGAAAACAAAAAAAAAAACGCATGTTTTTAAACCTAAGTTGTTCGCGTTCCCATTAAGTGGTGAAACGGTGATTTTGGGAGACTCCAACGGGAAGTTTGTGTGATCGTTTTCCCGGAGTGATGTCGAATCCTGGGACTCGGAGGAACGGGTCCAGCATCAAAATCCGACTGACAGGTAAAAAAAAAAAAAACGACACCGAAAGAAAGCGCTTACGGTGCATGTTTTAACTGGAGCTAAATGTTTTAGCTACAAACCGCTGTTGTAAAGTGTTGCTATTAGCGAACCTAACAAGACACCACGAAGGGTCTCAGAGGTTCTCGTCTCTGCTGTTTGCCCAAACATCCGGTTTTTGTGTGGCAAACACAGCAGCACATATAGCTTGTTAGCTGAGATGCTAACCAAATTACCGAGAGGACAGTCAAGAAGCTGTTCACTATAATGTGTGTTTCACAGCTGAGGCAGCGAACTAGTCTGGCTGCTTACAGGTCGTTGGAAACACCGACTCCTGAAAACCACGTTTAGAAACTTTATCAATTGCGAACACTTGTTTCCTAGCTAGCGTTAGCTTATAGTAACATTGTAGTTACCGTTGACCGCTAACGCTTGCTAGCTACACCCATTTTTTTTGGGTAGACCAGCCGAACACATCGCTTGACCTAAATGCGACGAGCTCTGTACCCTGGACTAAAAGCTAATGTCGAACTACAGCCTATCTGAAAATCAATCTTCGGTAGATTTGACATGCTAGCATAAAATATCCATGAGTATTGACAGGCATTCGCTGCTGTGTCAGCTGTAGCAAGACAAATGTCTGACTCGTTGAACTTATCTTTACCCAGAGAAGCTTGACACGTTTGCTCTTTTGGGCATCCTCTATTCAACTCAAATATTGTGTTCGTTTTGGGGTCAGGCTCTTCTTTGTAGGGTATATAGGAGTCTCTTTCTTTCTTTCTTACACACACACGGACACAGCTGGAACAATGTTTTTTTTTTACTGTAGCTAATGTAACCCCACTGGGCACCAAGCGGCCTCTATTCAAATGGAAATGACCACTCTGTGCCGCTGGGCAGACGCCTTGTCCTTCTGATTCAAAGTTCAGACCAAATTGTGCTTGCCGGCAGACTAAATATGTCTTCTTGCGGCTTGTATGCACACAGGAGGGCACATATCAAGTGTATGCTTGTGATGGATTTTGTTTTAGTAAAAGTGCTTTCTTAAATGCTGATAAAGTACCACGTGCTGTCTGTTTATTGTCTTACTCTGACCCTCTTTTTCTGAAACTGGATTTTAAAAGAGCAGAGCAGGAATCATTTTGGACAAAAGATAAGATAAGACTCATGGATCTGACATAGCCTACTTTTTAACTTCTGCTCCGTTCAGTTAAGGTCAAATGTATCTGTACTGGCCAGTATCACATACAGCTATCCAGACTCACAACAGCAACATTTCCTGGTCCAGTGCAAGCACTCATAATAAAAAAAAAACAACCATAATATCCAGCAGGGCATAAATAGGGCTGCACGATATGAGGAAAATATATTTTGAGATTATTTTGACTGATAATGCGATTGCGTAATGATTCACGATATTGGAGGGAATGATCATTTTTGTATCATTGAAATAAAAATGATTACAGTGTGATTCTGTACCAAACAACGATTTTTTTCTTTAGCCTGTAGAATACAATTTGTAGGCTGGGAGGTCTCTGCCGCACCACAATACTTAATTCAGAATGGCTTGATACATATTTTGCCTTTTAAAAAATGTTGTGCCCCCCTGTGATTTGGATATTGCACTAGTCCATATATACAATAGACATTTTGATATTGTTTTAAGATATATATTATCATATTGCCCAGCCCTATCTTCTAGTAAACTGAAAATCTTAACGATTTGGACTTGGATTTTGGACTTTTTAATTGGCAATGAAAAAAAAAAATCCTTAGCTGCAGCCCTAGTTGATAAAGTACCGTAATAATACCATCCATCAGTTTAATAATAGTTCCAGTATTAACTAACTAATTAACTAATGTACTAAGTAATCTGGTAAAATAACACATAAGTCATTCTTCTAGCGAAAAGTTATGTTTCAGGCGAGTCAAATTGAAATTACGTAGTGAAAGTGTGTGTGTGTGTGTGTGTGTGTGTGTGTGTGTGTGTGTGTGTGTGTGTGTGTGTGTGTGTGTGTGTGTGTGTGTGTGTGTGTGTGTGTGTGTGTGTGTGTGTGTGTGTGTGTGTGTGTGTGTGTGTGTGTGTGTGTGTGTGTAGGAGTGTAAACCAGTCCCTCATTATTTCAGCTTAAATGCAAACAGAGGTTATTGCCCCCCGACTGTGCCCCGCCCCCACAGGTATGAGTGGAATTCTAATTGGGTGAAGAATGTGCGATGAGCCAATGGGAGTGCAATCCTGCCTGGCTGGCCAGCACTGTGTTTAGTCTGTCAGGGAGAGGGGTTGTTTGGCCCACATCAGAAAGGCCCGTTTGTTGCAGGGACACAGACAGAGAAAGACCAGGCAAGTTTGACACTGCGCTGGGTTTATATGGACATGTTCAAGCTAGCCACGAGGGGATTTTGTGGGTAAGCTTAAGTTAGCTGAAGGAAAATGCTCTAGATATAAGGAAAGTGTGACATTATCTTTAGGTTTCGGGATCTAGTGAGATGTGAATGGACAGTATTTGACTTTATAGAGAAACAGTTTCTGAAAAAGCCTTTTCCTGTCTGGTGTAGGAGGTGTATTGAACCTAAATCCTTTTTCAAGTGTCTGTAGCATAGAGTATCAAACACTGTCAAATAGGCTATTGTTTGTTATTTGATAAAGTGTTACTCATTTAATTACTTTTTTTGTTTGTTAATTAGGGTGTCGCTTGGTGTAAGCACGACCTGGTACTTGCTCAACATCAAAGATTTCAAATAACACCAGCCCAAAATCAGGTTGTGCTTCTTCTTTTTTTTTTTAAAGAATCCTTGTTCCCCTGCTGCTGGCAAGGTTTTAAATGCAGAACAGGGTCAGGACAATGCAAAATACAGGAAATGAATAGGTCAAATAGTAGGAAAAGGGTGTTTTTGTTTGGGAATGAATAAGCTTTATTGTGGAAAAAAAAAAGCTGTGTAATGAATGAAAGAATCAAGTGATTCAGCAGGATCATGTTAATGAGCTCATGGAAGCAACACGTGCTGCTTAGGTTTTGTTGCCAGGTAGTTGGATTGAACACCGATTTGCCCAAGTGCCAACATAAGGCAGTGTCAGGACAGACTTGGGATACTTACCAAGCAGGGTTCAAAATTAACTTTTTTTTTTTCCACCAGCCAAATGGCTAGTTATTGTTTAAATTTTACCAGCCGCTGTGGCCGGGTTGGATCAGTGGGTACAGCAGGCGCACATATACTGAGAGGTATATGCCTCGACGCAGGACAATTTCCTGCAGGTCTCTCCCCCCCCCCCCTCTCCCCTTTCTCACCTAGCTGTCCTGTCAAAAATTAAAGGCAGAAAAGCCCAAAATAAATAAATAGATAACCATGTTTTTTTTTTTTGGGCTGGTGAGTGAAGCAAATCTACCAGCCACTTACATATTGTACCAGTATTTGGCTAGTGGATGGTGCTAATTTTGAACCCTACTTACAAGAAAGGGAAGGAAAGAGAACAGGTAAGTGGGAGAATAAGAAATAACCAAAAGAAAAGAAAAAGAGCCATAACAAAAGGAAAGGACACATAAAAGCTGCTCAAGTGTAAGAAAGGGAGCGAGAGGAAAGGTGGGAATCCTGCTTACTTAGGAAGCAGCATAAGCACTTCTAATCCTCTCACTTAATGAGCCGGCAGCTTACATACGCACACATACACTTAGAAAAGCACAGAGAAGTAAATGTAGAAACTGAGAATGGAGAGGCTGACAATGTGACGCCATTGCCCCAACAAGCATGTTGATGAGCGAGAGAGAGAGAGAGAGAGAGAGAGATGCAGTTTTTTTTTGTTTTAAATATTGGTTATTAAACAACCTGTGAGTGAGTTACTGTTTGTATTTGTGTGGCAGTTAACACAAGAGACCCGTTCGTCATCCTGCGTGTGTGTTTAGATGCTGGTGCAAGGCATGTTACTAAGTAGGTGAGATATTTGCTGACGTGCCCGTCTGCCGCTGCGTTTGTTTTGCTTTGAGGAGAAGGTTGCACAGGAGCTGACATTGTTGTAATATCATGTGGGTCAGTCTACTTCATTCTACTCTACTGTTATTTATTGTACTTGTGAACCCGTGAGTGCACTCTGAGATAGTACCGTCTATTCAGAAGGATCTTAGTATTCATACTTTTTTGGCCCAATCCGGGATCATGAGTATTGATTTCAACAATCTGCACCTTGGCATCTCTTCCGAAGAACTCGACCATTATCTTTGATTTAAGAAGCTTTGATGAGTTTCCAAGCATCTCCGGTTTTATAGTTCCTGTCATCCCCTGAATAATAACAAGTGCTCTCGGTGCTTAACGTGCACAGGGAGCACGAGTAAAGCTGAATTGCAGAAGTAGTTTTCAGATTGTGGATTGTGCTTACTGTAAAACTTGTTGTGGCTTCAAATTCCTAAGAGGAGTTGCTAGCGTGGGACAGCGGTGGTTCCCCTTTTTCATCATCTCCCTTGAACTGTTTCTGCTTCTTCCTTCAAGATTGGATGAATAGAATTATTTCTCCGCTGGCATTCTCCAGCTCTCCGATTTTTAAAATAAGAAAAGGGTATGAACGCCAAAAAAAAGAGAGCGGCAGTGGGGCAATTGAGAGCCAGCTGAGCTGTAGCTGTGAGTGTCTTTTACGACCAGTGAACTTGGCAGAAAGAGGAATTTTCTGAAACGCTGAGAAAAAGGCCTGTCACACATTCAGGGCCACAGAAGAGCTGTGGTCAAGAGACGGGGGGAGAAGAGAGAGAATGTCCCGTCTCCTTGTACCCCGCAAAGCAGAGAAAGTCTTCCTTTACTGCTTGTCTGAAAGGAGGCGCAAGGGCAAATTAGAAATGTGATTCTGTTTCTTTCATTGTGTCTGTCTGTGAAGAAGAGATGAGGTCTCCGTGTGGAATGTGTGAGTCAGGAGCAGGAGGAATGGAAGAGGTCGATGAGGAAGAGGGAAGGATATCCTGCCGCCATTCTCCACGGGTTAATCACAGGAAATAAAGCCTGTATGCCAGACGCATCTACACCACCACACAGTCACCACATCCTAAACCACTGTCTGGCTGACTAACTTCCTAGATGGCTGTCTGGGGCCCAACCCGATCGTGCCAGATTTTAATTAGACCTCAAAGCTATGATAACGGTTCGCGTGCTGTAGCAAATCAGTTAGGACCGGTCTGAATAGATCATGAGATGCCTTTTGTGTCTCTGAGCCAAGACAATACCACCGATCTTCATGCCTTACATGTTGCCAATAGAACCGCACCATTGTTCAGTTAATATAGATTGTATCGAGGGTTGCAATAAACAATTATTTTCATGATTGATTAATCAGCATGTTACATTCTTGATAAATCCGGTTATCATTTCACCAAATAAATAAATGAATTACAAATTTCTAAATAGCTTGCTGTATTTGAACAACAAGTACTACAAAATACAATTTAAATATATTTAATATAGAATTAATTAACACAAAAAGAAGCCGCTAACCCTCACATAGGAACCGCTGGAATCTGCAAATGTTTTGGCTTAAAAAAATGGCATGCATGAACCCAATTTAAAGCTCTGGTAGATATGCACAGGAGGAAACTGAGCTTTCAGACGTTCAAACCAATGTAGGGGATGTCACTCCTCCCCCCTCTAAGCCAGCCCCTGCCCCGTCTAAAGGCTGTTTGATGCTTCTGCGTCAACTCCACGACGTCGTGACCCTTTCGGAGTTCTGCGTCTGGGTTGCTTTGCGTCGTGGTGCATTTAACCGCTATGGGGTGATAGGTCTGAGGTTACTTGCGAGGTGTCTGCCAGCCAGTTTATTAGGGATGCACCGAATATTCGGCCACCGGAAATTTTCGTCCGAAATACTTTTATCACCGAAACAATACAGCCGAAATGTTGTGATGACGCAAACAGAAACCGCGACCTGCACGTGTGTCAGTAGCCGACCCGTTCCACCTGCAATGAGGTTGAGACAATGAGAAGTACGCTCTTAGAGTCTGTCAGCACACGTTGGAGTGAGATCTATTCGGATCCTCTACACTTCATCGCAACTGTACTTGATCCGCGTTATAAAGACCATTACTTGGATGCGGAAATAAAGCAGCGCGCACGAGAAATGATCCTTGGAGACGGAGACGGAGCAGCGCCCAGTGCAGGAGGAGATCAGAGCGCAGAAAAAAAGACTCGTCTCTCTGCACCAGATTGTCTGATATGTTCAGTGAAATCCTGCAAGAAAGTGATAATAATAATAATAATAATAATAATAATAATAATAATAGGTAAGCTATTCTGATCTTAGGCTACTATATACTGTATGTTACTATCAGATTGTAGCCATATTTCTGCTAGATATGTTTTTAATTAAACTTTAATATTAATTTTTACAATTGCAATGCCTTGATTTTAGTAAAGTTAGTACACAGTCATAGCCATAAATGCAATGGTACTAATAACTGGCATAATTTCTTTCGGTTTTCGGTCTTGGTTTCCTCTTTTTCGGTTTTCGGTTTCGGCCAAGAATTTTCATTTCGGTGCATCCCTACAGTTTATGTTATGTTAGCAAGCAAACCTTAGCACAACTGCCCGCAAAGTACAGCATGCTGGCGAAGTGCTAATTTCAAAACATTACTCTGCTATACAGTGTAGACACTTTACAAACGGATGACTCCGTCATTGGAACCAAAATATGTTTGCGTTTATTTGCAAAGCTGATGTCCGTGAACTAGCATGTATCTTCTCCACCTCATTGGTCAGATGGGCTCCTATTTGTTTTATCGTCGACGAGAATAACGGCAAAATGGGGCCAAAGGTTTTTCAAAACAAACATGCTGTCGCATTCTCCCACTCGTTTCTGGCTACCAAACAAAGCAATTTATCTTAATTACCTGTTAGTCAATTTCACCTGATGTAAGGGAGGAATCCAAATAGTAATTTAACACCTGTACATATACAATATATGTGCAATACACCTGTTAGTGATGCTCCAGAGTACCTTGCATCCCTCGGTCCGCTATGTTGTATGAATAATCCGCTCAACGAAGATGACGAGACCTTATGATGAGGGTTTTTCTTTGCTGCTCTAGAAAGTGGTTCTGCTGTATTAACCATTGACACTAAACAATTCAGCATTGTTTGTAGACTCCCCATACTGACACTGACATTCAACAACCGTGCTGTGACTGTTTATGGAATAAATTTTTATATATAGTTCATAATGTGTTGCAGCCACACAAAGTCTGGCTTCTTCTCCTTTGGCAACAACAGCTAGTGGCTCGACTGTACCATTGCTCTACACATAAACGCCAAAACTGAAGTTTGCATCGTTTTAATATTTTGTAATTTCAGTGATTTCCATCCTCCGATATATTGTAAGACAAAAAGATGCCTTGAAAACCTATTGTGTTAAGCACACACCGTCTGCTTTAGCCAAAGTGGTTTAAATTGGTCTTGTGTGACCTGGGGACATAGAGGTTTAAGATGCTGACCAAGAAATCCCAACATCCTGCAGAAATATTTGTTTCTTACCTACACATAGAGCTAACTTAGAGAGCTAATGTGTATGTACTCTGACATATTTGACACGTAAGGTTCCCAACAGTGGGTTTAAAAGCTGATATTTTTAGACATGCAGTGTAAATATTATTATGGTTTTCATGTCAATTACAACTTACGTTGCAGTCACTTTTTCGGTGCATTACACCAGCCTTGAATACAAACACGCAGCTTGTTATTGTCCGATGCCCACACTGCCCTATAACCAAGACCTGTATTTGTGACTGACTGGACATGATTGTGTGTCTAAGAATTGGTTTATTTTGGTTCAGCTGTGTGTGTTTTTTTTTTTTTTTTTTTTTTTTTTTTTAGGTTTACAGCAGTGCTCACTGAGCTGACCTAGAATGACATATGCTAGCTCTCGCACCATACAGGTCGTCTGGCAAACAAATGACAAGGAATTACACACACACACACACACACACACACACACACACACAATGAACTAAATACTTAATACACCCTTACAAACTCTCAAAGGCTGGGTCAATATGAGCTTTGCTTTCTGGATCCTCAAAGATGATGTGGCAGAAAAGGCATCCTGCCACAGCAGTTTGCGTGCGTGCAGTGATCCTGACACTAGCCTTTACTTTACTGCTCATTCTTGTCTGCACGTCGCATAACTTTTCCTGCTCATTACCATCCTCTGGCATTCATATATTATACCAACCAGCATTCTTCCTCCACACAGTTTTTGCGTGCACCAGCTTACATTTATACCAGCCTACACACCGAGAGCTCATTTACATATTTGTGTGTGTTGGCATTTTGTTCATAATGATTTTATCTTTTGCAGTATTATGTGCCAAGAACCTCGCAAAGAAAGACTTCTTTCGTAAGTATCTATATTGTGTTCATTTTCATGTGCATGTATCTTGCGTTATGACGACTGGCATACATGATGAGATGATGTGTTTCAATGTGGCTCTGTGCCTGCCATCAAAACCAACACTTTAAACATATTACATATACATACACATTACATATACATTGGTGCCCTTGTTGTTCTGTGTCATGGTCCTATTGAATTCCACCTTGTCCTCATACTCATTTTCGCCAGTTTCACCATGCTTATGCAATACCAGCTACCAAACAGAATATGCTGTTATTGGGTTAGTGGCCTGCTAATCCGATTGATGTCTGCAGTAGTAGAAAGCTTAGCTTTGTTCTGGAGATATGTTATCTGCAGTACTCAGGCCAATTTAGATATTTCTAATACTTGGATATTATCTCCTTTTTGATTCAATGTAGTGGATGCAAACAATTAATTTGAGCTGTGTGCGTGCAGGCCTGCCAGATCCATTTGCCAAGGTTGTGGTGGACGGATCAGGTCAATGCCACTCTACAGACACAGTCAAGAGCACACTGGACCCTAAATGGAATCAGCATTACGACCTGTGAGTCTCCTGAACCACACTCACAGCAAATACACAGAATCACTTTTTGAATGTCTCAATGTTGGTTTTTTAGCTTTTATTAAAATGTAACAATATATTCAAATTAAGTCTAATTTGTTTTATACAAATTGGTACTTTATCTCCTAACAGTCTTACCTGTCACCATAAAAGATGCTTTATAGTTGAGCTAATATTGTACTTTTGTACCTTTTTTGGGGGGGGGGATCGCTCACACTGATTGAGTGTAGAGCTAGGCAATATATCGACATTGTGATATGAGACTAGATATCGTTTTAGAGTTTGGATATCGTAATATGACATAAGTGTCTTTTCCTGGTTTTAAAGGCTGCATTACAGTAAAATGATGTCATTTTCTGAACTTACCAGACTGTTGTAGCTGTTCTATTATTTGCCTTTACCCACTTAGTCATTATATCCACATTACTGATGGTTATCTTTCAAAAATCTCATTGTGTAAATATTTTGTGAAAGCACTAATAGTCAACACTACAATATCGTTGCGATATCGAGGTATTTGGTCAAAAATATCGTGATATTTGAGTATCGGAAAAACATGGAGTAAACGTGAGAATCTTGTGTTTTTCAGCTACATTGGAAAGACAGACTCCATCACCATCAGTATATGGAACCACAAGAAGATCCATAAAAGACAGGGGGCGGGCTTCCTGGGCTGCATACGACTGCTGTCCAACGCCATCAGCAGGCTAAAAGACACAGGATGTAAGTCTTTTTTTTTTTTTTTTTTTTTTTTTTTTTTTTTGTCGAGCCCTCTGATTTTAAATACCCATAAATGCAAATCACGAATTTTAATGAAACAATAAAAGCTTTTGATTTAGATTTACTTTGTCTTCTTCCAGACCAGCGTCTAGATCTATGTAAGCTGAACCCCTCGGACAGTGACGCAGTGCGGGGGCAGATAGTAGGTAAGCCTGGACACAGATACATTGTCTGTACAAATGACCTGCATCATCTCTCTCCCCTTGTCACTTTTCTTTTTACTATTTTCACTATTGTGCATATTCTTCCCTCCTGCTCTGTCACACGGTCATCTCTTTTGACTTGTACCACCTGCTTGTTTCCAGTGAGCTTACAGACGCGAGACCGTATCGGCAGCGGAGGCCCTGTGGTGGACTGCAGAGGCCTGTTGGAAAATGATGGGTGAGTGTGTCAACAGCTGTTTACGCTGCCAGCGCCATTTAATAACACATGGAGAAACAATTAGTTGTTTTACTGAGACCTATTTTGGGTGCTTGTTGTGTTGCAAGATCACTTTAGTCATAGTTATTTGTTTGATTCTCTCTCAATCTCTGTTGCTCTAAGTTAAAAATACAAGCACTTGACTTATCATGTGAAAGAGTGAAAATGTGTGTGTGTGTGTGTGTGTGTGTGTGTGTGTGTGTGTGTGTGTGTGTGTGTGTGTGTGTGTGTGTGTGTGTGTGTGTGTGTGTGTGTGTGTGTGCGCGTGTGCGCGTGTGTAGGCCTGTGTTTGAGGGATGTTTCAGTGAAGAGCCGCTACCCTACTCCGACCCCACTGGTGCGGCGGGGGGCGGGAACTGTCGGCTTGACTCACCCGGTCAGGAGGGCCGTCTTCAGACGCAGAGAATCAGAGGGCAGGACTCCAGAGGCCATGGCCACACCCCTCAGAACAGACCGCATGGGCACCAACCGCCTGATCTGCCTGAGGGATACGGTCAGTCCAACGTTACTCTTGATATTTAAGTGATCTGTAAATCTCTCGTGTTGTTGTCTTATGTAACATATTTCTTCTTCATCTCCTTTTTCAAACAGAGCAACGAACAACAGTGCAGGGCCAGGTGTACTTCCTTCACACACAGACGGGCGTCAGCACCTGGCACGACCCTCGGATACCGCGGTACGATTCCAGCCCCACTTCCCTCATGTCTAGTCCAAGCATAACCTGAAATGACATGAACCTTGAAGGAACGCCACTGACAATCTAGGCCATTTCAGCAGCAGAGGAAGAAGACACAGAAGAGTATCACAGGAAGAAATGACCAGTAGATGACAGTAGAAATGACC
The DNA here is from genome assembly GCF_004354835.1 of Perca flavescens. Taxonomy (NCBI): domain Eukaryota; kingdom Metazoa; phylum Chordata; class Actinopteri; order Perciformes; family Percidae; genus Perca; species Perca flavescens. The sequence continues at coordinate 5,333,606 of NC_041345.1, read as the reverse complement.
AGACATGGGTATTTGCGGATTATACAGCAAATATACAGCATCTTTGCAATGCTATGTAATTTAAAGGAGTATTCTATTTTTAAGGTATTTTCAAATTTAAAGTGACAGATGTATTTAGAAATGTATGGGGGAAAAAAACATATTGTTGTTAGTAAAACACTACATGCTGTTCCCTGATACACTCTACGTCTGGCATCTATTGACTAGAAAAGTCCATGTTTTTCTTATTTTGTTCTGCACTAATTACACCAACCGATTAGGAGAAAATCTCAGGTTATTTCCCTCGGCCCCTGTCGCCTGGGTTTAGACCAGTATGAGGGGTTAAGAACGTACAGTATGTAGGGTCAGAATTGTTAAGAGGCGGAGGTCTGGTTGTAAGCTGTAGTCTCACTAAGTTGAATTGGTTTCTGCTGCTGGCTGAAGTCTCGGTCTGGTTACTTGTTACTGGTGCAGGGACCTGGCCAGTGTGAGCTGTGAGGAGCTTGGGCCGCTGCCAGTGGGCTGGGAGGTCCGAAGCACCGTGTCGGGCCGGATCTACTTTGTGGACCACAACAACCGAACAACACAGTTCACAGACCCACGCCTACACACCATTATCAGGTACACACACACGCACACACGCAAAACTCTCCCATATCCCTAATGGCAAAATCAATCCACACCTGGGTGGCAGACAACCATGAAACATACCAAATCAGTGGTTTTAAAACGTTGTTAATCTAATCTGTCCCGTCTGTAATGCTGAACTCAGACTGGTTGTAAACATGACCTACTAACAGTCGTCAGCTCTGTTAACAACGCTGCATCGTGTGATTTACAGAAATGTGAGCTTATGGTAGATTTAGCTGCTCTGGGGGAATGCACAGTGTGTAATCCAGTCTGCTCTTTTTTCTTTTCTTTTTTGACTGTCTTTCTGTCAAACTCTTCCTCCTACCGTCTGTCATGTTGTCTCTTCCCTGTCCTCCTGTTCCTCCTCTGCTTCTTCCCACCTTCAGCCAGCAATCCCAAGCGAAGGAATCCTCACAAGCCCCCCCGATGGATGTGGGGGGCGAGGAAGGGGGAGGTGGAGGAGTGGGCGGCGGAGGAGAGGGAGATGTTGCCGCGCGCTACGAGAGAGACTTGGTCCATAAATTGAAGCTGCTCCGCCACGAGCTGTCCTTGCAGCAGCCTCAAGCAGGACACTGTCGCATAGAGGTGTCCCGAGAGGAGATCTTTGAGGTGGGTGCAAACATTTCTCTCCCATGAACAGCACGCGAGCAGCCAGCGATGCTGTCTCTCAGACATTTGTACAAATGTCGAGCAATAAAAGCAGTGTGGGTAGCTCCTGAGAGAGTTTACACACATCCACACTCCTCCTGACTCATACACCAGTCACAACAACCTATTCTTTCAGTATCTTTCTCATGAGAAAAGCACAAAATCAGCACTGATTGTGCCTATGAATAAACCGAACATCACTGATCTAAATGGCTGTGTTGTGGCTCACTAATTGTTTCTTTTGTGTACGATAATGTGCGTGGGTCTGTTGTTCTGTATTAATGTCGTGTGTGTATAGGAGTCATATCGGCAGATAATGAAGATGAGGCCCAAGGACCTGAAGAAGCGTCTGATGGTGAAGTTTAGGGGAGAGGAGGGCCTGGACTATGGTGGGGTGGCCAGGTAATTTGCTATTTTCATCTCTGAGCACCTCTGCGTTTGTTGGAGGCGACTATCCATTTTTGTCAGAAGACTTGTCTAAGCGTTGCAATTTCCTTTTTCATAAGTCCCATCCCATGAGTCCATCTTTTATTTATCAGCTAAATTGAGTTCAAGTGGCATATGTTTACATTCACCAATCAGAATGATGAAAAAGTTGAAAACCGTAAATGAAAAACACGTAATGCAAAAGATTTAATTGAAATATATTTCCCTATATGTGAACTTCCCACTTAATTTACTGCTTCTTAAGAAATATGCGGTGTTGCTAATAATTCTTTAACAAGAATAGTGTCGTCGTCAAATTCCCACAGCCTATTTCTTCCCGTCTGCCATTGTCTTTGGTTTTCTCAATTTGAACATTTTATTTCCTTAATATCTATTCATGCCGTGTTTCCACTGCATGGACTCCGCTCACTTATTTGGTACCGGTACTTTTCTCTTTTCGTTTTCCGCTGCAGATATTACCCCCGCAGTGTAGGCGGGATTCTGAGCTGATCACCACTAGCTCTGCGTAAAACTGATGTGACATTATGTCTGCACTTTGTCCATTTTACAGCGTAGTGCGTAGTGTACCACATATTTTGCAGGCTGCCGTTTTTTAACAATCCGGTCAAGTGAATAAAAATATTGCGGATGACTTTAGCTCGGCTATGTAAAAATGGCAGGTTTGTGTAGGATGTCCAGTGTTGCTCTAGTGACGATTCTCTCTCAGCAGTCTGCAGCGTTTTAATTCCACCGTCTGAAGGCCCTGACACACCAACCGGATTGCCGACCCTCGGCAGAAAAGGCCGTCGGACTCACCGCCTCCCCGAGTTGGTCCAAAAAGTGCCTCGGAACACACCGAAGCGACGCCAACTTGAGCGTAAATTCTGCGCGTGCGTGAGAAGTAATACGTCTCCATAACAGCAGGTGGCGGTAATCTGTATTGTCACCAAAAAATTAAAACCGGCAGCTGATTGGACGAACGCGCCACGTGGGTCTGGCTGCTCCCGGATTTTACAAACGAGCATAATGGCGGCTGGTTTGGAATACGATCTCATATTTTAGGAAGATAGTTCACCGAAACGTGTTTCTGAAAACATTTTAAGCGAGAAATAGGCTGTGCAGTTGCTGAATCTGTCTTCGTTTCAGCTCAACAAAGGTCGGTTTAAAACGTTTTCATCAGATTTTTAGAGGCGTTAGTCAGGCTCATTCTGCTCGTCGTTTCCGGGTTAGTTTCCGACGGCACGGAACAGACTTGAGTCACCGACCTCTCCAGACTATCTGACGGCCGACAATTGGGTTGGTGTGTCAGCGCCTCACGGCTCAGTTTGCTTGGGAACGTCGACCGAGATGTTACCAAAAAAAATTTACCAGGTAGATGATACTTTTTGTTAATGGAAAACGAAAAAAAAGAGCGAGTCGAGTAGAACTATGCAGTGGAAAAGCGGCATTAGTGAACCCTAACCTGGTGCAGGCTGTGGTTGGTTGACTGCTGCTGCAGAGCCCCCACAGGGGAGAAAAAAGATTGGACGTAAACAACTTAAAGGGTAAAGGGCTACATGTAAAACTTCAGTGGACACAGACTACATTATACATATATTTTTAATTATTTTTTTTCCAGCTGTCTCATTGTTTGATGATTTAATGAATGTGTTGCCAAGCTTCTCTGTGCGATTTGGACATTTGATAACAATGCCGTGGTTGTCTGTAGGGAGTGGCTGTACCTGCTGTGTCATGAAATGTTGAACCCCTATTACGGCCTGTTCCAGTACTCCACAGACAATATCTACACACTACAGATCAACCCCGACTCCTCCATCAACCCTGTGAGTGCACCCAAACCCACCCAAATTGCTTTTTGGTCGAACCAAATAAGTGGATTCTCTCTGACCCTATGTGTCTGTCTCTGTCTGTCTCTCTGTCTGTGTTACTTTCTTTCAGGACCACCTGTCATATTTCCACTTTGTGGGCCGTGTGATGGGCCTGGCAGTTTTTCACGGTCACTACATCAACGGGAGCTTCACGCTGCCCTTCTACAAACAGCTGCTAGGCAAACCCATCCAGCTCAACGACCTGGAGACGACCGACCCGGAGCTGCACAAGAGCCTCGTCTGGATACTGTGAGCAAATGCACCCGCACGCAAAATCAAGTCAATCTGACCGGAGCTTTTCATCATGAAGTATGATATGGTTCACGGCTATGGGCAGATTTCCCACGTTTACCTTATTGTAATACTCTGTGTGCAGAGAGAATGACATCACTTCAGTCCTCGACCACACTTTCTGCGTGGAACACAATGCCTTTGGGAAGTTCTTGCAACATGAACTCAAACCTAATGGCCGCAATTTGCCTGTCACTGAGGAGAACAAAAAAGAATACGTCAGGTAAGAACAGTGAGACAGTCATGTTCCATCCTTTATGTGGGTGTTATTCAAACTATGCCCTTGATACAGGGCGTAAACACTATGCTGTCTTGTCGGCAGAAAGGGTTTCCTGTGTACAATGCCTTTTGACAGTTTATAACAGTGTAATTATTTGGCCTGCACGATGTGTGTTTGTATTTTTCAGACTTTATGTAAACTGGAGGTTTATGCGTGGAATTGAAGCCCAGTTTCTGGCTCTACAGAAGGGATTCAGTGAGCTCATCCCCCAGCACCTCCTCAAACCTTTCGACCATAAAGAACTTGAGGTACATGTGCTGTCCAGCTCATCACTCGCCATATTTATGTTGTTTTAAAGGTCCCATGGCATGAAAATTTCACTTTATGAGGTTTTTTAACATTAATATGAGTTCCCCCAGCCTGCCTATGGTCCACCAGTGGCTAGAAATGGTGATAGGTGTAAACCGAGCCCTGGGTATCCTGCTCTGCCTTTGAGAAAATGAAAGCTCAGATGGACCAATCAGGAATCTTCTCCTTATGAGGTCATAAGGAGCAAGGTTACCTCCCCTTTCTTTGCTTTGCCCGCCCAGAGAATTTGGCCAGCCCATTAGAGAGAGAGAGAGACATCATGGCTTTCAAACGAGCAAAGTGGCAGTTGGTCAAGGCCACACCCCCACCCTCCACCTTACCCCCCCTCTCTCCTCCTCAATAGCTACAGACACAGAAATGGCACATCCTAAGGAAAGCTCATTGTGGGACTGGCTCTAGGGTCTGTAATTCTGCTCCAAGACTGAATTATGGGAAAGAGACTTCAGATACAGTATTAGGGGACCACTAAGGTCTGTATAAAAGAGACTTCAGATACAGTATTAGGGGACCACTAAGGTCTGTATAAAAGAGACTTCAGATACAGTATTAGGGGACCATTAAGGTCTATATAAAAGAGACTTCAGATACAGTATTAGGGGACCACTAAGGCCTATATAAAAGAGACTTCAGATACAGTATTAGGGGACCACTAAGGTCTATATAAAAGAGACTTCAGATACAGTATTAGGGGACCACTAAGGTCTATATAAAAGAGACTTCAGATACAGTATTAGGGGACCACTAAGGTCTATATAAAAGCATCCAAAAAGCACCATGTCATGGGACCTTTTAAGGTTAAAAGTTTGAATTCATTATTTTAGCCATGACACCTCTGCTCTCACCCTCAACCCCTGCCCCGCTTCCTCAAACCTCTCCTTTTGCTCCAGTTGATCATCGGTGGACTGGGGAAAATAGATCTTGCAGACTGGAAGACTAACACCCGCCTGAAGCACTGCACAAGTGAAAGCAACGTGGTGCGGTGGTTCTGGCAGGCAGTGGAGGCCTTCAGTGAGGAGAGGAGAGGGCGCCTCCTGCAGTTTGTCACGGGCTCCACCAGGGTCCCCTTACAAGGGTTCAAAGCGCTGCAGGGTGGGTCAGAAACCACACACACATGTACTCTCATCAATCACTATGTTCATTTGATGTTAACATTTGGTGTGGTTATTCAATTTATCTGCCTTCCTGAGGATTGATATGTCTCACACATACAGTTCATAGCTAAAGACAATTACAACAAAGGCCTTCTGGAAAATTCCAGGAAACAATCCCTACTATGTTAGAGCCGGATTACAGTTTTGAGGACATTTAACTTGTGTATACACAGCCTAACAAGGATATATAGAACATGGAGATGTGCTAGATACTTACAGACTTCATTCAGGGCTGCGACTAACGATTATTTTCTCATCCGTTAATGTGACAATTATTTTTTCAATTAATCAGTGAATTGTTTTTTCTATAAAATGTCAGAACATATAGAAAAGGGGAAATCCTAAAGAGTCTTGTTTTGTCTGACAGTCCAAAACACAAAGCTATTTGGTTTACTATGATGTATGAAAAACTAAAAAAATCACATTTTCCCATTTGAGAAACTAGAAACCGCAAACGTTTGGCTTTTTTGCTGATACGATATATCGATTATCCACATAGTTTCCGATTAATTCTCTTGTCGATCGACCTAAACGATTCATCAACTAATCGGCACAGCTGTAGATTAAATTATACACTGCTTGCGTGTAGGGATGTTCCACTTAACGGTTTTCCCACTAATCCAGATTCAGTATGTGTCGAAAATGATTCTCTGTTCAACGTTTATATTGGTCGACACGCTCACTGCTCAGCTGCAGATTAATCACTTTACCCACAAAGGACTTGAATTATAAAGTTTACAAAACCATTTCAGTCAAAACAAGAATGGCTCTAAATTAAGAAAATATAACTTGCATCCCGAGATATGTTGTAACAGGAAGTTTTGGTCAGGAACTGGGCAGCCACTTCTGATGCCCAGCATGAACAAAACACTAACGTACAAATGCAAGTCTACACACTTTTAGAAGTTGTCATTTGTAGTTGGTTACATTAGCACGCCAATGAAAGTATCTAACTAATTTATTTGGTCGAGTTTGAGATTTGCTGTGAGATTTTATTACTTAAAGCTTGTTCAGTGTTCTGTGTACCAGAGTAGAGCAGTGATAACTAGAATGTATGTGTGTAAGGTTCTACAGGTTCTGCAGGACCAAGGCTCTTCACCATCCATTTGATAGATGCCAACACAGACAACCTGCCCAAGGCTCACACGTGGTAAGGACACACAAAAGACGGAGGATGCAGGTTTTTTTTTTATATTTCATAGCAAGAGTCCGCTTCGATGTCGCTAATTATCCTTTTTCTGTCTCTAGTTTTAACCGGATAGACATCCCTCCCTACGAGTCTTACGAGAAACTCTATGAGAAACTGCTGACGGCGGTGGAGGAGACCTGCGGCTTCGCCGTGGAGTGAGGACTCCACAAGCAAACCAACAGTCACGCTTGCACTTGCACACAGACTATTTGACATGTTACATATATACACACACACATCAACAGAATATCAAGTATACGCGGAGTATACGGAGTGGCCAAGCATCACGAGAACACGCGGTCTCTTGCCACCTCTTCACCACCGAACTGTTGGGGGTTAAAGGAGGAACCACAGCGGGAGAGAAAAAAAAAAAAAAAAAAAAAAAAAACAGAAGAAGAAGAAAAACAAAATGTATTTTAAAAATTTTCAAATGTTTTGAAGAAGCATTTATATCCTTAAGTTTTAACAAGCTATGATGTCATTCTTCAGAATGTCTACCGCCACAGCGAATTTGACTCCCAAGACACTCGAGTCAACGGACCGAATCGGCCAATCACATGCGAGCCTGCGAACAGAGACCTTTTTGAAATCAGACATGAAGAACAAGGCAGAGACTGATTGTCTTTCTGTCTGACATGCCTATTGATTGACTAGTATTCATGCTTCATGTTTAACCACTGTCGTGTATCAGAACGTGTGCATGTACATGTGATTGTGTGAGTGGGTGAGTGATTGAGGGAGTGAGTGAGTGTGTCAGACATGGCACCCGGTTACGCTGTAAAAATGATCAAATGAGCCTGCGCCTCTGTTTGCTAACATTTTGTCTCTTCCATTTGTATCTGCGACCACTCTGATCCACTCTGATATTTTATTATTTATTACTAAGTGATTACTGACCAAGCTGCTATATGCTCTACAGAGAGCCCACACTAATCTCTTCATCACCCCCTCTACCAGAGTTGAAGGGTCAATTCACTTGCAATTCAAGTCATCCACAAAGTGGGTTTTATTGAATTTCGTTACATTTTTTTTTTTTTTTTTTTTTTTTAACATTCATATTATTGCAGAGAAATGCTCTTGTCAGTGTATGGAAAAACTGTTAGTGTTTTGGTGTTTGAAATACCATGTTACCTTTTTTTTTAAATCTAACTCTACTGACATTATGGAGAGGTCCGAGGGCTTGAACTAGATATTTAACTAAATGAGCCACAAGGATGGAAAGAAGGAGTCAGCTTCAGAATTCTTTGGTTGTATGTGACATGTATAATAAAATCTCAAAACTTTCTTACATGTTTCATCATCCATTTCAACATCTTCTTTTTTTTTTTTTTTTTTTTTTTCCGTCGTGGCCCTGATATTTTTCTGCCCATCTTTTTCTCCATAGCCTAGATGTTAGAAAAGTAGTCCTCCTCAAGACCACCATGAATGAACAAAGTCTCTTTGCAGTCATTACTCAATGAAGTGAATTCAATCAAAAGCCTAAATGTTGAGCGACTAATGTGGAAAACGTTGGGATTTGTTGTAGATTGTTGAAGACTGTTAAGCAGTATCATTTCAATCTGCATTTTTTTAGGTTCTGAGTTCACTGTGTAATGGATGCAAGAGTATTGTAACTTACTATGTACTAAACATTTATGAAAAAATACATTGTAAATAAGATTATATTAAAAGAAATTAAATTGAAAATACATTCCATGTGTTGTCATTATTTTCTCTCTTAAGACTATCCAAATCAATCAAGAGATATCTGAAAATAAATGTACCTAATGTATTATTTAGTCAGTGTAATATTTCATCAACCTTTTCTGCAGTGTGCGGTTGTAATTTTGACATAACTGGATGCTTTTTGATGGATTTAATTAGAAATACATATTTTATAGCTTTTGGTGATATTCTTTTAGAACCATATTTTCCACTCACTATATATCTATAGTGTGTGACTTTGCTGTTATTTCTCTTTCTTTTACGTGTGACCTTAGCAACTCAGAAATGACTACATTTCCCAGAGGTCCACCGTTTGTACGTAGCTCTTACCGTACGCGTGACGTTGTTACTGTTCTTGTTTTGGCAGTTTGTTTCGATATTCACGGATTGTCAGTCCACCAAGGAGGCGTTTTATATTGGTTGTCCCACACGAAGCTGCGGTATTGTACATTTCTGCATGTATAGTATTCATACCCTAATAATAGACTGAACATAGTTGATTTGAAGCAATGTTATGGAAAGAAATCGCGATAGAAGTGAGCTAGCTAACTACTTAATCTTCTAACGGTAGCTTGCTAGCTGGCAAGCCAAGCTAATTAACATTAGCTTAGCTGAGAGAGGTTTGTTCTGTGTCTGCGCGGAAATGATCGATTGCTGTTCTGACGTGTTTGTTTTTATCTGCTGCATCTCAAACTTTAAGCTAATGTTACAGTCCTGAGGATAATGTCACGATGGTGACTACAACGCTAGTTCATATAGCTAGTATTGCAACGTTGCCAGTCTCTCCTCGCAGTGTTAGCGTCTGCAGTTTAACAACATGTAAGATATAACGTTAGCTAGCTACATCGATTTAATGCCAACTTTGATCAGATCTAGGGCAACTGCGGCTGGTTTAGCAAGTTAAGATGACTGAGTGAATGTTTCAACACATTCTTGTGGGATCAGGTTGGCCAACACATTAAATAAACTTTCAGTTAGCTAGCTAATGTGTATTCTAGTTGGTGACACAAATCCTAACCCCTGGACTCTGCTCCCCATGCGTTAGATTTCTGTTTTATCTTAAGCTTCCTCCTTGTTTAACGTTAGTTCTCTTTTTCTAACATGCCAGTTAAGCTGACCACTGGATATTCGCATATAAGGTTATAGTTGCCTTGTTATTTACGGAGTCCAACTCTTCTCGTGTTTGGGTGATGACAAGTTACGTATGTTAAAGTGAAACCATTGTTGAAATTCCCCTGGAATACCAGCACCTCAACTGTGTGTGTGTGCGCGCGTGCGTGTGTGTGTGTGTGTGTGTGTGTGTGTGTGTGTGTGTGTGTGTGTGTGTGTGCGTGTGTTTGGTGGGGTAGATGGTATTGATTGAGCAGTGAGCTGGTAAGTGTGGTCACAATGGCAGATGGAGGCAGTGATGATGACGTCATTCACCTGGCAAGCTTCAACATCCACCGCAGCCAAGGTGAGACCCGTTTTCATACAGTACGTTAATGTCAACAGTGATATCTTCTAGTGCCATTTCGAGACAGGGGCTAATGATAACTTAGCGGCATGGCATCTCACACAATGCTGCCACGCTGTAGATTTTGAATGAGGCTGACATGCTTTCCTTGTCATATTGGCCCTGGTTTAACAACATTTAAAACTAAACCGTACCCTGGTTATCCTGAGAGACATTTCCACTGGCATTGGCATGTGAAATATACCTTCTTGTAATGCAGATATTAAAGTACAAACAAATATATCCGCGTGGCAGATTTATCAGTCTGATATTAGCTTGTTGTGAACAAACAAGTTCAGTTGCGGTATTTTGAACTGGGTGTGTGTGGGGGAAAAAATGCTATATTACAGTTTTCCTCTATTGTAGACTCACAAAAAATTTAACTATGTCCACAATTCTGAAAACTACAGATGCACCGATTACAACTTTCTAGGCTGATTCCGATTTTCTTTGAGTTAGGCCAGCCGATTCCGATTAATTTCCCCCCCCCATACCACTTTACAGCACACACAAATATTTATTTTCTGTCTTTTCTTTAATAGAACATTTTGCACAGAACATAGAACATTTTTTGAACAGATAATGGATCACTATAAAATAGAACTATATAAATTACTCCTGGTCTGGGAAATTCACACACATCTAAAGTGCAATGTTAGAACCATTTCCTTCTTTTCCAAAAAAAAAAAAATTGATTTTGGTGTGGTCCCTCGGCACCCTACTTTTTCCTTGCAGGTGTTGCATATTGCGAACTTGTTATCGTCTGCACACACGCTGAAGAATTTCCAAACAGGTTCCCTACGCGTGGGAGAATAGCGCAGACACGCGCTTCACACCGCGGGCGGGTACGCGCCACACACGGCGGAAAAGTTGAGAGAAAGGGGAAAGTGAGCGCGTGTGCGTGCGTCCTTGAGAACTGTAACTCGTATAACTTCTGTTGTCAGTTAATTGTAGCGTTGACCGGCATATGTCGGACTGACCTGCCGGTCGCCGGTCATGGCCCAGCACGTGAAAACCGTCACCGGCCGGTCTATCGGTGCATCTCTACTGAAAACTTGAATTAACAACAAGCCTCCAGACTGCTAACTCTCAGCACGATTTTATTGTTTTCACTCAAATGTAAATTCTAAATTAACCAGGACGGAATTCTTAAGGATTGCCCCCTTAAAGACATAATCGGCCCCACGTTATACACATTTGTGATACTTACATTACACTGTGACTGTGTAGGCTCCCGTTCCCGTAAGAGGGAGCTCATCACCATTTCGGATGACTCGGATGAGGAGCCTATGACTCTGGTACCTGGCAGCCCTGTTTTAGTCCCAGACAATGCAGATGATGACGACGTCAGCATATTGGAGGTGACTGATAAACCCTGTTCTTATTAAAAAGAGACTCGGTATTTGAAGCTTCCCTGTTACTTTGTACAAGGTAAACATTTTAGGCATGTGTAAACAAGGTCCAAAATTACCCAAATGGCTAGTGAATGTTCAAATTTTACCAGCCACTCAACAAACTACCCTTGTTTATGAAGCAGATCTACCAGCCACTTGCTTATTTTACCAGCATTTGGCTAATAGATGATGCTAATTTTGGACCCATGGTGTAAACATGTGTTTTGTTAAACAGTTGTCATGTCATATTCAGGACACACAGAATTTTCTGCGGATTTATAAAATTAAAAAAAAGAAAAGAAAAACTTCGAATGTTACACGTTCACACACCAAGCAGAAAAACAGTCCATGAAGTTCTGCAGATTTTCATTCTGGATGACCGCTGAAAACTGTAAAAAAAAAAAAAAAAAAAAAAAAAAAAAAAAATCCATTTGGGTCTGGTTATGATCAGAAATCGCTGTCAATAATATGAGCTGCAGAAGTTGCAACAGAAGTAACAACTTTGTTTCCATTCATCTATCAACTTTTCTCTTTTGCCTCCTGTGTTTTCCTGCAGCCGCTAACGCCTGCACGCAGACACGTGATTCGCCCAGCAGCAAAATGGAGCGGGGCCTCGCACAACCTGGTTCAAGTTGTAGGTCATAGTAGCGCAACCTCTGGGGCCCCCACGGTGGACCCTGGTTCTGCCCCCTCTACCTCCACAGATGCCAAGGCCAACTCCTCTGCATTGCGGCCAGCCATACGGACACAGACACCGGTGCAGTCTAGCACGTCCGCACACACACAGCCACAACCCGGCTCTTCATTACACACACTGTCTCAGCCAAAACTTAACACAAACTCGCAGCAACAGGTTGGTACGTCAGCACACGCAAAAGTGGAACTCCATGCGGTTCCTATCCAAACCCCATCTACCTCCACAAATGCCAAGGCTAGTGCCAGCACATCCGGAGCACCTATACCAGTACTTCATCAGCCTCAGCCCAGCACATCTGGACTCATACAGCCACACGCTGGCTCTGCAGTACGCGTAGCGGTGGAGCCCCAGGCGAGTACCTCTACCAGTGCCACACACTACTCTTGTGCGGTTGCATCAAGTTCTTCTACAAACACTCAAGAAAAGGCTAGTACCAGTACTCATTCACAAGACAATCGTCAGGCCAGTACTTCATCTGCACAGTCACAGTCTCGCACACCGATGCAGTCTCAGCCCAGTACATCTACACCGCTCCAGTCCAACGGGACCACAACCCAACAGCCCCACCTCATCCAGGTGAAGGAGGTGAAACTAGTCGTTTTTCCCCAGCAGCCGAGCATCCAAGCCTCTGCTCTCCTCACTCAACCCCAGCAGCAGCTCAGGTCCCAGAACCCGCTGCAGTCTGGGTTACTCCATCGCACGCAGGGCAATCTCATTCAGATTGAACCACGGCCCCTGGCCCAGGCCCCTGCCCAGCCTCCAGTCCAGGCCCCTCAACCCCCTCAGGTGATACCGGTGATCCCCCCCGCAGTGCTAATAGCTGCCGCCCCAGAGAGACTAGGACCTCCAGAGGCAGGTCACCGGATCATCCTGGGCAGCCAAGCGCCTGGGGTGGCTGTTCCCAATCCTCCGCCACAGGCTGGTACCTCTGGTGCGGTCCCACCAGCCCGCAGCCTCCACATCAGGATGCCTAACGTGAACTCTAACCCTCCAGCTCCCACAGCTTCGGTCCTAACCTTCACCCGCAATGGGGGAGAGGCTCGTCTCGTTCTGGCTCCAGCTCCGAACCCAGAAAGGGTCAATCCAGCCCCTGGTCTGGTCGTGGTCCCTCCTGCGCCAGAGGACATTCCCTGGATAGAGGATGCAAGGCCTGGTCCCTCTGCACCACGAGGGACAGAAGAGCCCCTTGTTAGAGCCCTTATCACTGGTGTTGTGAGTATCACATTAAGCGCTGTATGCATTGGTATGGTCTGCATGTCTATTATTTTTCTCATGAGCTCATCACTGGGTTAATATCAAGTTAATTGATTTGAATTGTGGTAGGGCTGTTGTGCAATTAATCACATTTTAATCGTGATTACGATTCTGGCTCCAAACGATCACAACGATTTGTTTTGCACATTTACGTTTTGCAAGTAAACTCTTATTTTTGTCCCGTTTTTAAAAAAAGTTTAAACGGGAAAAGTATTTAGGGAAATTTCACAGTGCAAGGTGTTTTCACTGTTGATTTGTTTCACTGTTTTTTTTTTTTAAGTTAAATAAATGCAACATCTTTCCAAAAGTCAATGAGTAACCATGTTAGATAATCATGATTTCAGCATTGACCAAAATAATCGTGATTATGAATTTTTCTTTTTTTTCATAATCAAGCAGCTCTAAATTGTGGTGTAAACTATGCTTCTCACCTCCTCTGTGCCCAACTACATTCCACCTGTTCAACTCTTTGCGTTGCCTTTACAGTTGGATCTCTTCCCAGATGTCCAGGAAGCCTATGTAGCAGAACTGATCCAAAAGAATAATGTGAAAGACTTGAATGTGTAAGAAGCAGCAACCTTTTCCTTTCTCGAGTACTTCATATAAAGTAATAATAAGTGATTCGACATCTCAGGAAATGAATACCTGATAAGGTTTTTAGATTTGCTGCTGTATCCTTTGTACTTGTGGTGGAGTTAAATGTCTTTTTGTACCTTGGTTTATTGAGATCTAGTTTACTTTTCTTTGTTAACCTTTATTATAGCAAGTAAATTCCTGTGTTCATATTTAGGGTTGGGTATCGTTTGGTTTTTTTTCGATTCCGGTGCTAAATCGATACTTTTAAAACGGTGCCGGTGCCTGAACCGGTACTTTTCAATAAAGTTAAAAAAAAAAAGAAGAAGAAAAAAAATAAGTGTAGTAAACAACAGTCAGTGACTTGTTTATTGCTAAGGCCATGGTCAAAATTCAAGATTTAATAATAATGTAATAACAATAACAATAACTTATTTCACCAGTAAATTGCTGTTGAACCCCAGATGGGAAAAGGGTATTTTACAATTACTGTGAATGCACCACAAGGCTACCTGTTTTAAGTGAATCTGTGTTGTTTAATTCCGACAATGGCAGCTGCAAGTGAACGCACCGTCTGTGTTGTTTAATTCCGACAACGGCAGCTGCGAGTGAACGCACCGTCTGTGTTGTTTAATTCCGACAACGGCAGCTGCAAGTGAACGCACCGTCTGTGTTGTTTAATTCCGACCATATAAACATACTGTATATCTATGAATTGCGACAACGGCAGCTGCTGCGCTGCAGAGCAGACTGTTACATCCCGCTGTAGAAGTCCTCCACAGTGAAATACAGTCACACTTTACACTGTTTAACGTGAGCTGTCAGCATTTTAACCGTGATTAATCCAGCTGCTAGCTAAAGGTAGGCTAACGTTACATGCTGTCATTTGTAGTGTAAAGTCGAGCACCGAAATGAGGCACCGAAACTTTCGTTCTTATTCGGTCTCGTTACTACCGTTTACGTCGGCACCGGTTGCCTATTGGCACCGAGTTTCGGTACCCAACCCTATTCATATTAAGGACTTATTGAACTATCAACTTGACTTAAAGGTCCCATGACATGCTGCTTTTTGGATGCTTTTATATAGGCCTTAGTGGTCCCCTAATACTGTATCTGAAATATCTTTTATATAGACCTTAGTGGTCCCCTAATACTGTATCTGAAATATCTTTTATATAGACCTTAGTGGTCCCTAATAATACTGTATCTGAAATATCTTTTATATAGACCTTAGTGGTCCCCTAATACTGTATCTGAAATATCTTTTATATAGACCTTAGTGGTCCCCTAATACTGTATCTGAAATATCTTTTATATAGACCTTAGTGGTCCCCTAATACTGTATCTGAAATATCTTTTATATAGACCTTAGTGGTCCCCTAATACTGTATCTGAAATATCTTTTATATAGACCTTAGTGGTCCCCTAATACTGTATCTGAAGTCTCTTTTATATAGGCCTTAGTGGTCCCCTAATACTGTATCTGAAATATCTTTTATATAGACCTTAGTGGTCCCCTAATACTGTATCTGAAGTCTCTTTTATATAGACCTTAGTGGTCCCCTAATACTGTATCTGAAATATCTTTTATATAGACCTTAGTGGTCCCCTAATACTGTATCTGAAATATCTTTTATATAGACCTTAGTGGTCCCCTAATACTGTATCTGAAGTCTCTTTTATATAGGCCTTAGTGGTCCCCTAATACTGTATCTGAAATATCTTTTATATAGACCTTAGTGGTCCCCTAATACTGTATCTGAAGTCTCTTTTATATAGACCTTAGTGGTCCCCTAATACTGTATCTGAAGTCTCTTTTATATAGACCTTAGTGGTCCCCTAATACTGTATCTGAAGTCTCTTTTATATAGACCTTAGTGGTCCCCTAATACTGGATCTGAAGTCTCTTTTATATAGACCTTAGTGGTCCCCTAATACTGTATCTGAAGTCTCTTTCCTGAAATTCAGCCTTGGTGCAGAATTACAGCCACTAGAGCCAGTCCAACAATGAGCTTTCCTTAGGATGTGCCATTTCTGTGTCTGTAGCTATGGAGGAGGAGAGAGGGGGGCAAGGTGGAGGGTGGGGGTGTGGCCTTGACCAACTGCCATGCTTCGCTTGTTTGAAAGCCATGATGTCTCTCTCTCATGGGTGGCAAAGCAGAGAAAGGGGATGTAACCTTGCTCCTTATGACCTCATAAGGAGAAGATTCCTGATCGGCCCATCTGAGCTTTCATTTTCTCAAAGGCAGAGCAGGATACCCAGGGCTCGGTTTACACCTATCACCATTTCTAGCCACTGGGGGACCATAGGCAGTCTGGGGGAATGCATATTAATGTTAAAAAACCTCATAAAGTGATATTTTCATGCCATGGGACCTTTTAATAGTTTAACTAAAAGTATTACCCTGTTTTTAAATGCTCAATAATATATAATATAATATATAATAATGAAGAGGTTTGGGTGTACACTTCATTGATATATATGCAATAGGGCACAGTCCCAAATCTGTATACTTGAAGTTGTTCTGCATAGCTTGATGGGTATTGGAAGACCATCATACCCTTATAACTGTGTGTATGTCTGTACAAGCTTGTTTACATGCAGCCTCCCCTCTGCTCTGTTTCCAGTATCTGTAACCTGCTGTTGGAGAACCCAGAGTATCCAAGGGGGGATACAGCAGTCACAGTAGCTCCCACCAGCATCCTACTGGAGTCTGGAGACACCCAGACAGAGGTCTGTGTGTGTGTGTGTGTGTGTGTGTGTGTGTGTGTGTGTGTGTGTCTGTGTCTGTGTCTGTGTGTGTGTCTGTGTGTCTGATGTAGTTGTGTGGGGTAATCTAAAGTCATCAATCCGTATAAAGCGTGATTTATGCTTCTGTGTTAAATCTACACCGTGGCTACGTACGTGGACACACGGACCCTACGCCGTAGCCTGAGGTGCATCTCTCGAAAAATAATTTAACTACACGTGACGCACGTCGCTCGGCCAAATTTCCCCCGACTCATTTGCTAGTTCTCCTTCTCCCTAAACAACATGACATCAAGGAGAGGGTTAACTTTTCCTGCTCCAGATTTCCCACCGTGGTCACAAAACACAAGGGAGACACTTTGTTTCTCTCACTATGACTCTGGAGTCCGTTCTGAAGCTAATCCCCATCACTATCACTCTACCGCGCATACACACACACACACACACACACACACACACACACGCCGGCCCTGGTATTCTCCTAAGGAGATCGACGCACACAGCAGCGCACAAGTACAAACTTCAGGCCACGGCGAAAGCTCTGCGTGTAGCCTCTGCAGCCCATAAATCCCGCTTAAGAACATTATGTGCAGTGTGCAAGTAAACTGAAGAACTGGAAATGCAGGGAAGGATAGATTGTTCCTCATTACATAATTATGTCAATCAAGCTTACCAAACAAATATATTATAATAGAGCTTTTTTTTTTTTTTTTTTTTTTGACTGTCCTGTTGTTGGGCAGATGGGTCCAAAATTAGAGAGAATGAATATCCTGTTAAAAAACATCATGTGAGTGTTTCACATGGAAAGGAGAGTAACTTTATCTGTATTTTTCTTTTCCTAAGCAAACTTTGCAGAGTAGTACAGACAGACAGACAGACAGACCTTCAGTCTACCCTACAAGCCTTGTGTCAAAATCGCAGTTATGCAATGTTCTTTTCCATTTGTTGTTTAATGACTGCTCCATACCGGTCTTTAAATCCGATTTCTCAGTGTCTTGGTACTTTGTTTATTCGTCTGTTATGGGTCTTTTCTAGGTGACCGAGGACCTGTTTGACTATACCAAACTGGGCCCGGTGGGACCTGAGGCTGTGATGCAAGCTGCCGACTTGCTCATGGCAGATTTCAGGATGCTCAGTTGTCAGGACATCAAATGGGCCCTCAATGCTCTGAAGGGACACTATGCAATCACACGCAAGGTACCTGCGGCCTCATTAGTACACCGTGCCTCCTAGGAATGCCGTCGCATTTTAACCCTTTCTCTACTCTCTTGCCGTCTTTTACAAATGTCCTTCAACTCCCGCTCTCCCAGGCCTTATGTGAAGCTCTGAAGAAGTGGCAAGATTCAGGCGACCCCTCAGGAAAGAGACGACGGAGCAGAGCCTCCTCCGAGCGCTGCTACGTTGATTTCCATTTTGGACACGGTGAGCAAACCTTTTCACTTTTCTCTGAGCGCGCACGGCTGCTGCAAACCGCGCACTTGTGCGTGTACGTTGTGTGCCTTCTTGTTTTGTTCCAATACACACTCATTTTAAACGACCAGTGTTTGTTAATAATGGTGCTATTCTTTCATTCGCATAAGCTTCAGTTACAGAGTTTGACCACAGATCTGCAGCTGCATCATGGGAGAACATTTACATTTATTTATTTTTGTCTCTGGTCAGAAAACCAGTGTTCTCGAAAAGCTGTTTTAGTTTACTGGCTGCGTGGCGTGAGCGTGGCGTTTCTGGTGCGTGTCAGCTGCGTGGATTTTTCTACGTCTTTACACACCAGGAACGTGTCTGACGCGGCGCTGCTGCTGCTAGCCTTGTCCGTACACATGGATGTTTCCCATTGATAAAATAAAATACCATGTTAAACATAAATGTATACTGATCTGATTACAGCAAAGACAACGTCGGCAAAATAGGCTCCAGAATATTTCGTTCTGTATTGACAGGTGCAATGTTAGAAAATCAAATTTTTTTTTTTTTAAATTACATTTTTATCTGCATTTATATCAAAACCTAGAGACTTTCAAACATCAACATGTCATTTTATTAATATGTATTTGTGTCTAAACGACATATAAACATCTTTTTCATATTCTATTTCGCCTGGAAACGCTTCCAACACGCTTGCGTGTCGCTAACCTGTTAACATGGGAGCTGAAATATAAACGGACACGTCACGCAGCTGACACGCTCACGCGATGCATCCAGTGTGTAACGGGCCTTAGGGTTAGCTGATGTTAAACCTATATTTGCGGCCCTGAGGTGTCTCACTCACTAGGTTGCCTCTCCAACAGATTCAGTGACGTTTCACAAGAGGATGTATTTCTTGGAGAGTGACCGACGCTACTGCAGGACGTACAACAGTCTGGAAGCCTCTGTGCAGAAGGAGCTTTCGTTCTATCAACAGAAGGCCAAGGAATGGGCAGAGGTACACACACACACACACACACACACACACACACACACACACACACACACACACACACACACACACACACACACTTTTTTTTTTGTGAAAGTAATTCTTGATGTAATTCACGATGTATCTCTGTCACCCAGTATTGCATGCACGCCTACAGACTTTATGCAACTTCATTTTGTTTTCTTTATTATATACTTCCATATTAGTATGGAAGCTAATCCTTCTAGCCATTTTTAGAAAGGTCGCCTTTGTAAATGAAGCCGAATTTGAGATCATTCAAAAAAGAATGTACACAGACGTTGTTTAGTGCTGCTTAATTAGCATATGCAACATTTCTTGCATCAGAGAATGTAATAGTCTGACTTATACCTGGCTCCACTTACCAAGAATGGCTGCAATTTGAGAGAATATTTATTTGAATGATTTTATTGCACTTATTTATATTTATACTTGCAGATATTTATGTCTTGATTGGTGGAACCTCAAGTATTCGTATCAGGTTTTAAGTACTTGTTCCATTCTTTTAGTATGTTTTCATAGCTATGTGTCATAATGGATGTCATATTGTTGCTGCAAAAAAAAATCAATAGATCATTTCATCAACAAATACAGTAAACTGAACCTGCTTTCAGGTGTAGCACTCCTGGCTTGACGAACACAGCTAAGAAAAAGTTAATGTCCCAGCTCCTGGTTTAGTGAACTTCTGTCTGTCTCTCTCTCTCTCTCTCTCTCTCTCTCTCTCTCTCTCTCTCTCTCTCTCTCTCTCTCTCTCTCTCTCTCTCTAGCACGAGGACTTCCTCCTGGCTCTGCAGGTCAATGAGGATGAATACAAGAAGGTAGGAAGCACACATAACTCAACCAAACTGATGTAGCCTTCACAATGGTTCACATACTGTGTTATTATTTTGTAAAAAAAATGGTTTCTCAACAGAATTTCGCAATGCAGTATATACTATCAGAGGTATAAAGACCATACTTCCATAGGTGTTTGGTGTGCTTGTTCGAGGTAGTATTGGCTAGTCAGTCCCAAGGCAGCTGCTGAATGTATTTTTAAGATGGTTACATTTTTATTATTCTGATTACGCCAATAGTAATTTTGGGACCCAGATTAAAATAGATCATTCAATATTTCCCTCAAAGTCAAACAGCTGAATGTTTTTTTTAACTTAAGTTCATAACTTTTTGATATTAATGAACATCTGTTACGTTCAAGCCATTGCCAAAGGAGTTGCTACAAAGCTAATTAAGACTATCAGCTCCACACAACTCTCTCTGTATTTCGCAGCATGGCTGTGTTCAGAAGATTGTGGCGTCTGGTGACTTTCCCGTGCAGAAACTCAAGTGAAGATAATGACCTCTTCTGAAGAGTCCGTCATGTTTTTCTACAGAAACTACGCACTATAGAAACTACGCACTATAACTTTAAAGTTCCCAAGTCCCTGAAAAGCGATTTACTTGTAGAATATATTGTAGACTAGTTGCCTTGGAGGTTCATTTTACTTCATAGCCCGTAGAGTACCTCAAGGCACTTGACACTTTCACTAATTCTCAAAAGACGATCTCTTAAAGAATGTAGAGAAGTTTGAGCTACATAAAATATGTCTAAGTCCGATTCTTTCTCCAGGACGGCCAGCTGATCGAGTGTGGCTGCTGCTACGGGGAGTTTGCGTTTGAGAAGATGACGCAGTGTTCAGACGGCCACCTGTTCTGTAAAGAGTGCCTGGTCAAATACGCTCAGGAGGCTGTATTTGGCTCCGGGAAGGTACCGACACACACGCACGTCTTTTTTTCTCACATTTGAATAGGATGATAATGTTGCCAGGCAACTATAAATGATTCTTCTATAAAAACTAATGTCTTCCTGTGCTGGAGAATTACACAGAGATGTGGCAGTCAAACAAATGTTAGTTACTGTAGTTATATAATGAAATAGTCAAATAGTGGTTGGAATGCTGTGTGTGTGTGTCTGTGTGTGTCTGTGTGTGTCTGTGTGTGTCTGTGTGTCCAAAGTATGTAAGATTTTGTATTTTTTTTTTTCCAGTCTCTGCAGGCTTTTTATCTTGCACTGAAATAAGAAGTACATTATTCTGTAACACTATGTCATAAAACATGGCAAGAAATAATGTGACATATACAATAGGATTTGCAGTTAGGGCTGGGTGATATGTAGAAAATCAAATATCACTATATTTTTGACCAAATACCTCGATATCGATACCGCAACGATATTGTAGTGTTGACTATTGGTGCTTTCAAAAAATATTTACTCAATGAGATTTTTGATAAACAATAATCAGTAATGTGGATATAATGACTAAGTGGGTAAAGGCAAATAATAGAAGAGTTACAATAGTCTGGTAAGTTCAGAAAATGACATCACTTTACTGTAATGCAGCCTTTAAAACCAGGAAAAGACAACACTTGTGCCATATTACGATATGACGATATCCAAAATCTAAGATGATATCTAGTCTCATATCACAATATCGATATAATATCGATATATCGCCCAGCTCTATTTGGGGTACAACGTGAAAATAACAGTTGTCTGTTTATTTGGTACGCCTGCAATCCAATAATAATGCAGTTCTGTAATAAATCCTCTCTGGTGCATCTTTATGAGACCATAGTTTGTGACATTGTTGTACTGTGGTGGTTTATAATAACCTGACTCCGCCAGATGGATTGCTTCGCATTTGCTCGGCATATCCATCTGGGAACTTTCCGTTGGAGAACTTTTGGGAAGGGGCGGAATTCTGGTTAGCTGATTGGATGAACCATCTGTCTATCACCTATGTTGGTGATAGACAGGCCAAATCAACCAATCAGATCCACGGAGCGTATGAAAATACAACCACAAGCCCGCCCCTGCTGCTTCAGGCAAAGCATAGCTCGTAAGCTCAGCATGCAAGCAACATGTCGGTAAAGGAGATTTGCCGTTTGTGTAATGAGAATTTAGGAATA